>NC_083436.1:5090356-5715356 GCF_020745735.1 Hemiscyllium ocellatum
GTCCCGGGCCGGAGGATACAAGACAACGTCCATCTGGTCCGGGACCTGATCCATTTCTGTCGACGGGCTGGTCTGCCGAGCGCCTTCCTGTCTCTCGACCAGGAGAAGGCGTTCGACAGGGTCGATCACGAGTACCTGCTCGGGACTCTGCGGGCGTTCGGGTTCGGGACGCAGTTCGTCGCCCGGATCCGACTTTTGTACGCCGCCGCAGAGTGTCTGGTTAAAGTTAACGGGTCCCTGACGGCGCCCCTTCGCTTCGGGAGAGGAGTGCGTCAAGGCTGCCCCCTGTCCGGCCAACTGTATTCCCTGTGCGTGGAGCCTTTCCTGCGCCTCTTGCGGAGGAGGTTGTCGGGGCTGGTTCTGCGCGGCGCGGGCGCGGGGGTGGTCCTCTCGGCCTACGCCGACGACGTGCTCCTCACTTTCACCGACCCGGCTGACCTGGGGAGGATGCGCGAGTGCCAGGCCGTGTACTCGGCGGCGTCTTCCGCCAGGATCAACTGGGCCAAATGTTCCGGGCTACTGGTGGGTCCGTGGCGGGTGGACTCCCTGCCGGAGGAGTTTCGGGGGTTCAGCTGGAGTACCACCCATCTCCTCTACCTGGGGGTCTACCTCAGCCCGACCGAGGAATCCTGGCCGGCCAACTGGCAGGAGCTGGAGGCCAAAGTCTCGGCTCGCCTAGGCCGCTGGACAGGACTGCTCCGAGTGCTATCTTACAGGAGCCGAGTGCTGGTCATAAACCAGCTGGTGGCCGCCATGCTGTGGTACCGGCTGGTCACTTTGGTCCCTCCTCCTGGCTTTGTCGCTGACATCCAGAGAACGTTGGTCGACTTCTTCTGGGACAAAAAGATGCACTGGGTCGCTGCGCAGGTTCTGAGTCTCCCCATTGAGGAGGGCGGTCAGTCGCTGGTGTGCGTCCGCACCCAGGTCGCGACCTTCCGCCTTCAGACCTTGCAGCGATACCTTTACGTCGAGCCTCCTCCTAGGTGGTGCGCCCTGGCGACGTATTTTTTCCGCCAGGTGCGTAACCTCAACTACGACACGCAGCTCCTGTTCGTCGATCGTGACGGTTTGGAGGTCGCCCTCAAGGTGCTGCCTGTCTTTTACCAGGACCTGATCACTGTCTGGAACATGGTCGAATCGCGTCGCGCCTACCCTCCGGCAGGAGTAGCGGCTGTCGTCAGGGAGCCGTTGCTCAGGAATCCGCACCTCCGTGCTCGCGGGTTCGAGTGGCTGTCGGAGGGGAGGGCCGTGGCGGCGAGGGTGACCAGGGTCGGGGACGTGCTGGGTGCCGGGGGCCTGGGCTGGACGTTGCCGCAAGACATAGCGAGCAGGGCAGCGGTAGACGTCCGGTACGTGGCCACCGGCATCCGACGCCTTAAAACGGCGGTGCTCGGACCCGACGTAGTGCACCAGTTGGAGGACGCTCAGGTGTGCGGTGGGATCCCGTCCGCGCTCACCCCTGCCCGGACGGAATTTCACATCGGCCCCAGGGTCCCGTACTTCCCGCGGGAGCCTGTGCCCCACAACCTGAGCCGCCTCCGTAATTTTAGGTTTGTCCCGTTCAAGGACGTTAAAAGGCGGGTCCTGTACAGACTGCTGCTGCACACCGTCCACCTCTTCTCCCTCATCCACCGCCCGGACACGCCCTGGCGTGCCCATTTGCCACTGGGCGGTGGGGGTCCCCAGTGGAGGGCCCTCTACGCAGGAGTCCTCCCCCTTTCTCTCGGGGATCTGGGGTGGAGGGTGTTGCACGCAGCAGTCCCCTGCAACCGCAGATTGCGGTGGTTCACGGACTCCCAGCCCAACTGCTTGTTCTGTGGCGCTGTGGAGTCCGTGGACCATGTGTATATTGGGTGTGGGCGTTTGCACTCCCTTTTTGATTTTCTTAAAAACCTCCTCCTCTGCTTTTGTTTGCACTTCAGTCCCACGCTCCTGATCTTCGGGCACCCGGTGCGGAGGAGGGAGGGCAGGTCTGAAGATCTCCTCGTGGGTCTGCTCCTGGGCCTGGCCAAACTGGCCATAAACAGGTCCAGGCAGCGGGCCGTGGAGGGGGTCGTTAGGGCCGACTGCCTGCCCCTCTTCCGCGGTTACGTTAGGGCCCGGGTGTCCTTGGAGAAGGAGCACGCGGTGTCCACCAACACCCTGGAGTTGTTCAGGGAGAGGTGGGCGCCGCAGGGAGTGGAGTGCATCATTTCCCCCTCCAACTCTATTTTGATTTAGTCCCTGCCCTCCCCTTCACTGTTTTGATCACACAGCATTGCCCTTTGATGTGAAGGGCACTGCTCGTCACAGGCCACTCGGGTGTTTTCCTACTTTTCCTGGTGGTGGAAATTAAATAAAGATTTGTACACCTTGTCTCTCACTGTGTCTCACACCTGCACACACACACCATGGGTGCTGGGGATAAAAATAATAAAAAAAAAAAAAAAAAGAAAAAGAAAAAAAAAGAAAAAGAAAGGAAAAAAAAAAGAAAAAAAAAAATAAAAAAAAAAATAAACAGGAGTGTTCCCTGCCCTCCCCTTCACTGTTTTGATCACACAGCATTGCCCTTTGATGTGAAGGGCACTGCTCGTCACAGGCCACTCGGGTGTTTTCCTACTTTTCCTGGTGGTGGAAATTGAATAAAGATTTGTGCACTTTATGTCTCTCACTGTGTCTCACAGCTGCACACACACACCATGGGTGCTGGGGTTAAAAATAATAAGCACTACCGCAGTTAGGCGGTAGTGTGGGGGTTAATTTTTAAAAAATAAAAAGAAAAAAATAAAAAAAAAAAATAAAAATAAAAATAAAAAAATAAACAGGAGTGTTGGTGCGGAGGAGGGAGGGCAGGTCTGAAGACCTCCTCGTGGGTCTGCTCCTGGGCCTGGCCAAACTGGCCATAAACAGGTCCAGGCAGCGGGCCGTGGAGGGGGTCGTTAGGGCCGACTGCCTGCCCCTCTTCCGCGGTTACGTTAGGGCCCGGGTGTCCTTGGAGAAGGAGCACGCGGTGTCCACCAACACCCTGGAGTTGTTCAGGGAGAGGTGGGCGCCGCAGGGAGTGGAGTGCATCATTTCCCCTCCAACTCTATTTTGATTTAGTCCCTGCCCTCCCCTTCACTGTTTTGATCACACAGCATTGCCCTTTGACGTGAAGGGCACTGCTTGTCACAGACCACTTGGGTGTTTTCCTACTTTTCCTGGTGGTGGATATTGAATAAAGATTTGTGCACTTTGCGTCTCTCACTGTGTCTCACAAACTACACACACACACACCATGGGTGCTGGGGAAAATAAGCACTACCGCAGTTAGGCGGTAGTGTGGGGGTTAATTCCAAAAAAAAAATAAAGACTTGTGCACCTTAAGTCTTTCACTGTGTCTCACACCTACACACACAAAGAAAAAAAAATATAAACAGGAGTGTGATCACACAGCATTGCCCTTTGATGTGAAGGGCACTGCTTGTCACTGGCCATTCGGGTGTTTTTCTATTTTTCTGGTGGTGGAAATTAAAAAGATAAAAAAAAAAGAAAAGAGAAAAGAAAAAAAAAAAAAAAAAAAAATAAACAGGAGTGTTGGTGCGGAGGAGGGAGGGCAGGTCTGAAGACCTCCTCGTGGGTCTGCTCCTGGGCCTGGCCAAACTGGCCATAAACAGGTCCAGGCAGCGGGCCGTGGAGGGGGTCGTTAGGGCCGACTGCCTGCCCCTCTTCCGCGGTTACGTTAGGGCCCGGGTGTCCTTGGAGAAGGAGCACGCGGTGTCCACCAACACCCTGGAGTTGTTCAGGGAGAGGTGGGCGCCGCAGGGAGTGGAGTGCATCATTTCCCCTCCAACTCTATTTTGATTTAGTCCCTGCCCTCCCCTTCACTGTTTTGATCACACAGCATTGCCCTTTGATGGGAAGGGCACTGCTCGTCACAGGCCACTCGGGTGTTTTCCTACTTTTCCTGGTGGTGGAAATTAAATAAAGATTTGTGCACTTATGTCTCTCACTGTGTCTCACAACTATACACACACACACACACACACACACACCATGGGTGCTGGGAAAAAAATAAGCACTACCGCAGTTAGGCGGTAGTGTGGGGGTTAATTTAAAAAAAAAGGAAAAAAAAATACAACCAGGAGAGGACTGAAAAAAAAAAATTGAAACAGGGGATTCCCTGCCCTCCCCTTCACTATTTGATCACACAGCATTGCCCTTTGATGTGAAGGGCACTGCTTGTCACTGACCACTCAGGTGTTTATCTATCACTTGGGCTGGACCAGTGGCAGTGTGTAGCTGTGCAAGAAGAGGAAGACAGAGAAAAGAAGAGAGAAGAAGGAGGCGAGAGCTTGGAGTCCTGGGCCTAGTTTTGGAGCTGCAGCCTGGGCCTTGCCCAGGTCAAGTCAGTGTTGCAGCTGACCTGGGGCCCACACCCACTGCTGGTCTCTGAGACTCCACACGGGCCTGCCCCCACCACCGCTGCCTGGGACTCGCCTGAGGCCCCTTCCCACAACCTCCACCACTGGTACGACCTGAGGCCCACCTCCACCGCTGCTGCCTGGGACTTGCCTGGGAATCCCTCCCCAACAGGTCTGCCTCCACTGCTGGGACCGAGGGCCAGCCTGGGACTTGCCAGAGCCTGCCTCAACTGCTGCTGTCGCCTGAGGCCTGCCTCCACCACCACTGCCTGAGGCCACTCCCCAACCAAGGGCCTGCCTGGGACTCGACAGAGGCCTGCCTCAACTGCTGTCGCCTGAGGCCTGCCTCCACCACTGCAGCCTGGGACTCGCCTGAGGCCACTCCCCACAACCTCCACCACTGCTGCGACCCGAGGCCCACCTCCACCGCTGCTGCCCAGGACTCAATTTTGGGGCTGCCTGGGACTTGTCTTGGGGCCCCCCCAACAGGCCTGCCCCCAACACTGCAATTGAGGGCCTGCCGAGGACTTGCCTGAGGCCTGCCTCCACCACCGCTGCCTAGGACTCGCCTCGGGTGACTGGCCTCGGGCACCTCCCCAAGGACTTCATCGCTAATACTGCCAGAGGCCCACCTCCACCGCTGCTGCCGGGGGCCGACGGAGTATGGCGAGCCCGAAGGTCGCAGGGCCCAGCCGGACCTACGCCGGGGTAGCCGCTGCCTTGGGCTCGGCTGGCCCAACCCCGGCCGCAACCGCATCCCCCTTCAGGCACCTGACCAAACGCCTGGGGGTCAAGGCCTATCCCCATCCCAACATGACCATCGAGGCCTGCAGTAAGGCCATGGCTGGTGTGGTCGGCCCACTGGCCATCGTCGCTGCGGCCCGCATGTACGGGAAGGCCGTCTTCTTCCTTAAGACCGAGCAGGCGGTCCACCTGGCCGTGGAGAGGGGGCTCACTGTGGGCGGGACATATTTGCCAGTCGACCCCTTGGAGGTCACGGCCCAGAGAGTCGTGATCTCCAACGTCCCGCCCTTCATTGCCAGCGAGCTCCTTCTTCCCCACCTCAACACCTTGGGGGAGATCCGGTCAGGTGTTCAACCGCTCCTGCTCGGTCTTAAGGACCCCACCCTCCGCCATGTATACTCCTTCCGACGCCAGGTGTTTATTTGCCTGGCCCGGGAGGAGGTCACGGAGGGCTCATTCACCATCCTCCACGAGGGCGCGGCATACCGCGCCTTCTGGACGGCGGACGGCGTGCGGTGCCACCTGTGCCGCGAGGTGGGGCATATTAGAAAAAACTGCCCCACCCAGAAAGCTGCCCAGCCCACACCAACGGCTGCGGGTGGTGCCGCCGCACCCATTCCCCCTCCCCCAAAGCCAACACCACAAGCCCCGGCTCCGGGGGCTAAGCCGGAGGCTCCTAATACCTCAGCCTCTGGCAGGGAGGGGGGTGAGCGTCCGACCGGACAGAAGGTGCCCAGAAAGACGCTACGCGTCAAGCCCGCCCACGGGGAGACCACCCTATCCCCATCCCCTTCCCCTTCCCCTCCACATAACCCACGACCTGCCCCGCCCCGGCACGACAATGCCCCTGCGGCCGTGCCAGCGTCACCCCGGCGCGGGAACCCTGACCCCCGAACCCCCAAACCCGTACCTGATCCCGGTCCCACTGACCCCGACCCCAACACCGACCCCCACCTCGTTAAGGAAACTCCTGGGGCTTCAACCCCCCCTCCAGAAACTGAGCCCCGCCCCACCCAGCCACCCCCTGACACCAACCTGGGGGGAACCATCGCTGCTCCGCTTCCTGCAGCGACCGTGTCTCTGGGCCCCGGAGAGGGAACTGGGCCCCTGCCCCGCCCGCCATCACCTGATATACCAGGGGCGGGGCAGGAAGTGACATGGCTGACTCTCCCCACCCTGGCCACGCCCCCTGACTTCCCCCAGCCAATCGTATTCCGGGAAAGGCGGGGGGGAGGGACCTCGGGCCCCATGACCACCAAGGCGGGCGGGGAGGAGAAGGCTCATAAACTCCCCCCTGTCTCTCTGGGGAAGAGGCACTGGCCCTTGGAGGGGGGAGAAATCCCATCAGCACGCCGGCGGCGCTGCCCCTCTCCAGGGGATGAGCCGACGGTGTCTCCCCACTGTCCTGCACCATGGCCTGACCTGCCCAAACCCCCAGGGGCGACAGCCGGGCCTTCCACCGCCATAACTCCTCCAGCCCCTGGGGAGGATTTTAATACCGTCACGGGCCATGGTGCAGGCGGCCGCGTTCTTTTTACCATTGGGTCGTCGAGCGGTGGAGGGGAGGAAGGTGTTATCCTCGCTCCTCCCTCCCAGACTGTTTTTCCGGGGGCCTTGGCCCTGGGGGAGGACCTTTTCCCCGAGGAGCCGGGCGTCCCGGTGTCGGGAGAGGAGCGGGGCCCCGAGCCTCTGCCGCCCGGCGACCCGAACTCGGGGCGTTCCGGGAAGGGGTGCGCCGAGGAAGATACGGAAGGTGACCCTGGGGGTGGGGTCACTGGAGGTTTGAGGCCAGTTGGCGGTGCCGGACCAGCCCCCATCCTCTCGGTGGGGGAGGGGTCGGTGACCGAAGGCGACCTCCCGGAGGAGGGTTCTGGTTCGGTGGCGGACACCGGGGACGACGCGGAGTCCGTCTCCAGCGACATTTTCGAGTCCCAGGTGCCCCCCACCGATCTCCCCCTCATCCCCCTCGAGGAACTCCGGGAATTTGTCGAGGAAACTCGGAGTCGCCGGGATAGAGCCCAACTGGCGCTCGACCGCTGGAGCTCCTTCGAAAGAGTCTACTGGTCGGCCCACGCTGCGCGCCAGGCGCCCGGGCTTGACGTTAACGAGCGAAAGCGAGTCAGGAACTTCCTGGGAGCACTCCTGGTGAGGGCGAGGGACTTCTGTGCCCCTCTCTCGTCCTCCCAGTAAATATGTACATAGTTTAACTGTGTGTACTGGTGGTGGTTGCACTATACTTTCGACATGGAGACAACTATAGCCAGCCTCAACATCAACGGCAGCAGGGAGTCACAGCGCAGATTCCAGACCCTCTCGGCCCTTCGGGACGGGAGGTATGCGGTGTGCTTCCTGCAAGAAACCCACACTACCCCGGGAGACGAAGCCACCTGGCTCCTGGAGTGGCGAGGGGGGGTCTACATGAGTCACCTCACCCGCAGATCTGGCGGGGTGGCTATCTTGTTGGCCCCGCATTTTCAGCCGGAGATCTTGGGGGTCAGGGAGCCAGTGCCAGGCCGTTTGCTTCACCTGACGGTTCGGCTGGGGGGCGCGGTGCTTCACTTGGTGAACGTCTACGCTCCCCTGGCCGGGCCGAGGCAAGCGAGCTTCTTTGAAGAAGTGTCCGCTCATCTCGCTTCCATCGACGAGAACCAGTGCGTCGTCCTCGGGGGAGATTTTAACTGCGTCCTCGAGGACAGGGACCACGGCGGTGCCCGCACGAGTTCGACGTCGGGGAGGAGGTTGGGGGACTTGGTCAAGTCCTTGGACCTGGTGGACGTCTGGCGGAATCTCCATCCTGACTCCATCGCCTTCACCTTCGTGAGGCCTGGGGTCGGAGCGTCCAGAATCGACCGCCTGTACGTTTCGCGGGCGTACGCCTCCTGCTTTCCGAAGGCCTCCACGCGGCAGGTGTCGTGCACGGACCATCACCTGGTGTGGGCGGAACTCCTTCCGTTCGGCGCCAGGTTGGGCTCCGCGTACTGGCACTTTAACAACCTGCTGCTGGAGGACGAGCGGTTCCGGGACTCGTTTCGTCGTTTCTGGGCCGGCTGGAGAAGGAAGCGGGGAAGCTTCCCCTCCCTGAGGCTATGGTGGGACGTGGGCAAGGCTCACGCCCGCGTCTTCTGTCAGGAGTATGCGAGGGGGTCGACGAAGAGGCGGAAATCCAGGACCGGGGAGTTGGAGAGGGAGATGCTCGACCTGGAGTCACGCCTCGGTCAGCCCGACGCGGACCCGGCCCTGCGCGGGGTGTACGAAGAGAAGAAGGCCGCGCTCCGGGACCTGCAGCTCGTCGGGGCTCGGGGCGCGTACGTGAGGTCGCGGCTCCAGCTCCTCCAGGACCTGGACCGCGGCTCCCCCTTCTTCTACTCGCTGGAAAAAAGGCGTGGCACCCGTCAGCAGCTCCTTGTGCTGCTGGCCGACGACGGGTCCCTCGTCTCGGATCCGGAGGGTATCAGGGCCCACGTCCGATCCTATTACACGGCCCTGTTCTCTCCGGATCCGTCCAGCGAGGACGCTCGCAGAGTTCTGTGGGAGGACCTGCCGCAGCTCAGCCCGGAGGACGCCGGAAGGCTCGACGCTCCTGTCACCTTAGAGGAGCTGACCGGCGCCCTCGACCGGCTCTCGAGGGGCAAATCCCCGGGGCTGGATGGGCTGACTGTGGAGTTCTTCAGGGCGTTCTGGGACGTCCTGGGGAGCGACTACGCACAGGTCCTGGGGGAGTGTCTAAATGCCGGAGAGCTGCCCCTTTCTTGGCGCAGGGCGGTCATCGTCCTGCTGCCAAAGAAGGGGGACCTTCGTTCTTTGAAGAACTGGCGTCCGGTCTCCCTCCTCAGCACGGACTACAAAATCTTTGCCAGGGTGTTGTCTTCTCGCCTGGCTTCCGTGCTGGCCCACATGATTCACCCGGACCAGTCCTACACGGTCCCGGGCCGGAGGATACAAGACAACGTCCATCTGGTCCGGGACCTGATCCATTTCTGTCGACGGGCTGGTCTGCCGAGCGCCTTCCTGTCTCTCGACCAGGAGAAGGCGTTCGACAGGGTCGATCACGAGTACCTGCTCGGGACTCTGCGGGCGTTCGGGTTCGGGACGCAGTTCGTCGCCCGGATCCGACTTTTGTACGCCGCCGCAGAGTGTCTGGTTAAAGTTAACGGGTCCCTGACGGCGCCCCTTCGCTTCGGGAGAGGAGTGCGTCAAGGCTGCCCCCTGTCCGGCCAACTGTATTCCCTGTGCGTGGAGCCTTTCCTGCGCCTCTTGCGGAGGAGGTTGTCGGGGCTGGTTCTGCGCGGCGCCGGCGCGGGGGTGGTCCTCTCGGCCTACGCCGACGACGTGCTCCTCACTTTCACCGACCCGGCTGACCTGGGGAGGATGCGCGAGTGCCAGGCCGTGTACTCGGCGGCGTCTTCCGCCAGGATCAACTGGGCCAAATGTTCCGGGCTACTGGTGGGTCCGTGGCGGGTGGACTCCCTGCCGGAGGAGTTTCGGGGGTTCTGCTGGAGTACCACCCATCTCCTCTACCTGGGGGTCTACCTCAGCCCGACCGAGGAATCCTGGCCGGCCAACTGGCAGGAGCTGGAGGCCAAAGTCTCGGCTCGCCTAGGCCGCTGGACAGGACTGCTCCGAGTGCTATCTTACAGGAGCCGAGTGCTGGTCATAAACCAGCTGGTGGCCGCCATGCTGTGGTACCGGCTGGTCACTTTGGTCCCTCCTCCTGGCTTTGTCGCTGACATCCAGAGAACGTTGGTCGACTTCTTCTGGGACAAAAAGATGCACTGGGTCGCTGCGCAGGTTCTGAGTCTCCCCATTGAGGAGGGCGGTCAGTCGCTGGTGTGCGTCCGCACCCAGGTCGCGACCTTCCGCCTTCAGACCTTGCAGCGATACCTTTACGTCGAGCCTCCTCCTAGGTGGTGCGCCCTGGCGACGTATTTTTTCCGCCAGGTGCGTAACCTCAACTACGACACGCAGCTCCTGTTCGTCGACCGTGACGGTTTGGAGGTCGCCCTCAAGGTGCTGCCTGTCTTTTACCAGGACCTGATCACTGTCTGGAACATGGTCGAATCGCGTCGCGCCTACCCTCCGGCAGGAGTAGCGGCTGTCGTCAGGGAGCCGTTGCTCAGGAATCCGCACCTCCGTGCTCGCGGGTTCGAGTGGCTGTCGGAGGGGAGGGCCGTGGCGGCGAGGGTGACCAGGGTCGGGGACGTGCTGGGTGCCGGGGGCCTGGGCTGGACGTTGCCGCAAGACATAGCGAGCAGGGCAGCGGTAGACGTCCGGTACGTGGCCACCGGCATCCGACGCCTTAAAACGGCGGTGCTCGGACCCGACGTAGTGCACCAGTTGGAGGACGCTCAGGTGTGCGGTGGGATCCCGTCCGCGCTCACCCCTGCCCGGACGGAATTTCACATTGGCCCCAGGGTCCCGTACTTCCCGCGGGAGCCTGTGCCCCACAACCTGAGCCGCCTCCGAAATTTTAACTTTGTCCCGTTCAAGGACGTTAAAAGGTGTGTCCTATATCGACTGCTGCTGCACACCGTCCACCTCTTCTCCCTCATCCACCGCCCGGACACGCCCTGGCGTGCCCATTTGCCACCGGGCGGTGGGGATCCCCAGTGGAGGGCCCTCTACGCAGGAGTCCTCCCCCTTTCTCTCGGGGATCTGGGGTGGAGGGTGTTGCACGCAGCAGTCCCCTGCAACCGCAGATTGCGGTGGTTCACGGACTCCCAGCCCAACTGCTTGTTCTGTGGCGCTGTGGAGTCCGTGGACCATGTGTATGTTGGGTGTGGGCGTTTGCACTCCCTTTTTGATTTTCTGAAAAACCTTCTCCTCTGCTTTTGGTTGCACTTCAGTCCCACGCTCCTGATCTTCGGGCACCCGGTGCGGAGGAGGGAGGGCAGGTCTGAAGACCTCCTCGTGGGTCTGCTCCTGGGCCTGGCCAAACTGGCCATAAACAGGTCCAGGCAGCGGGCCGTGGAGGGGGTCGTTAGGGCCGACTGCCTGCCCCTCTTCCGCGGTTACGTTAGGGCCCGGGTGTCCTTGGAGAAGGAGCACGCGGTGTCCACCAACACCCTGGAGTTGTTCAGGGAGAGGTGGGCACCGCAGGGAGTGGAGTGCATCATTTCCCCCTCCAACTCTATTTTGATTTAGTCCCTGCCCTCCCCTTCACTGTTTTGATCACACAGCATTGCCCTTTGATGTGAAGGGCACTGCTCGTCACAGGCCACTCGGGTGTTTTCCTACTTTTCCTGGTGGTGGAAATTAAATAAAGATTTGTGCACTTTATGTCTCTCACTGTGTCTCACAGCTGCACACACACACCATGGGTGCTGGGAAAAAAATAAGCACTACCGCAGTTAGGCGGTAGTGTGGGGGTTAATTAAGAAAAAAAAGAAAAAAAAAATAAACAGGAGTGTTCCTGGTGGTGGAAATTAAATAAAGATTTGTGCACTTTATGTCTCTCACTGTGTCTCACAACTACACACACACACACACACACACCATGGGTGCTGGGAAAAAAATAAGCACTACCGCAGTTAGGCGGTAGTGTAGGGGTTAAAAAGAAGAAAAAAAAAGTAAAAAAAAAAGAAAAGAAAAAAAATAAACAGGAGATCTTGTGCAAAAAAAAAAACAGGAGTGTTGGTGCGGAGGAGGGAGGGCAGGTCTGAAGACCTCCTCGTGGGTCTGCTCCTGGGCCTGGCCAAACTGGCCATAAACAGGTCCAGGCAGCGGGCCGTGGAGGGGGTCGTTAGGGCCGACTGCCTGCCCCTCTTCCGCGGTTACGTTAGGGCCCGGGTGTCCTTGGAGAAGGAGCACGTGGTGTCCACCAACACCCTGGAGTTGTTCAGGGAGAGGTGGGCGCCGCAGGGAGTGGAGTGCATCATTTCCCCCTCCAACTCTATTTTGATTTAGTCCCTGCCCTCCCCTTCACTGTTTTGATCACACAGCATTGCCCTTTGATGGGAAGGGCACTGCTCGTCACAGGCCACTCGGGTGTTTTCCTACTTTTCCTGGTGGTGGAAATTAAATAAAGATTTGTGCACTTATGTCTCTCACTGTGTCTCACAACTACACACACACACACACACACACACCATGGGTGCTGGGAAAAAAATAAGCACTACCGCAGTTAGGCGGTAGTGTGGGGGTTAATTTAAAAAAAAAGGAAAAAAAAAATACAACCAGGAGAGGACTGAAAAAAAAAAATTGAAACAGGGGATTCCCTGCCCTCCCCTTCACTATTTGATCACACAGCATTGCCCTTTGATGTGAAGGGCACTGCTTGTCACTGACCACTCAGGTGTTTATCTATCACTTGGGCTGGACCAGTGGCAGTGTGTAGCTGTGCAAGAAGAGGAAGACAGAGAAAAGAAGAGAGAAGAAGGAGGTGGAAGGAGGTGAGAGCTTGGAGTCCTGGGCCTAGTTTTGGAGCTGCAGCCTGGGCCTTGCCCAGGTCAAGTCAGTGTTGCAGCTGACCTGGGGCCCACACCCACTGCTGGTCTCTGAGACCCCACACGGGCCTGCCCCCACCACCGCTGCCTGGGACTTGCCTGAGGCCCCTTCCCACAACCTCCACCACTGGTACGACCTGAGGCCCACCTCCACCGCTGCTGCCTGGGACTTGCCTGGGAATCCCTCCCCAACAGGTCTGCCTCCACTGCTGGGACCGAGGGCCAGCCTGGGACTTGCCAGAGCCTGCCTCAACTGCTGCTGTCGCCTGAGGCCTGCCTCCACCACCACTGCCGGAGGCCACTCCCCAACCAAGGGCCTGCCTGGGACTCGACAGAGGCCTGCCTCAACTGCTGTCGCCTGAGGCCTGCCTCCACCACTGCAGCCTGGGACTCGCCTGAGGCCACTCCCCACAACCTCCACCACTGCTGCGACCCGAGGCCCACCTCCACCGCTGCTGCCCAGGACTCAATTTTGGGGCTGCCTGGGACTTGTCTTGGGGCCCCCCCAACAGGCCTGCCCCCAACACTGCAATTGAGGGCCTGCCAAGGACTTGCCTGAGGCCTGCCTCCACCACCGCTGCCTAGGACTCGCCTCGGGTGACTGGCCTCGGGCACCTCCCCAAGGACTTCATCGCTAATACTGCCAGAGGCCCACCTCCACCGCTGCTGCCGGGGGCCGACGGAGTATGGCGAGCCCGAAGGTCGCAGGGCCCAGCCGGACCTACGCCGGGGTAGCCGCTGCCTTGGGCTCGGCTGGCCCAACCCCGGCCGCAACCACATCCCCCTTCAGGCACCTGACCAAACGCCTGGGGGTCAAGGCCTATCCCCATCCCAACATGACCATCGAGGCCTGCAGTAAGGCCATGGCTGGTGTGGTCGGCCCACTGGCCATCGTCGCTGCGGCCCGCATGTACGGGAAGGCCGTCTTCTTCCTTAAGACCGAGCAGGCGGTCCACCTGGCCGTGGAGAGGGGGCTCACTGTGGGCGGGACATATTTGCCAGTCGACCCCTTGGAGGTCACGGCCCAGAGAGTCGTGATCTCCAACGTCCCGCCCTTCATTGCCAGCGAGCTCCTTCTTCCCCACCTCAACACCTTGGGGGAGATCCGGTCAGGTGTTCAACCGCTCCTGCTCGGTCTTAAGGACCCCACCCTCCGCCATGTATACTCCTTCCGACGCCAGGTGTTTATTTGCCTGGCCCGGGAGGAGGTCACGGAGGGATCCTTCACCATCCTCCACGAGGGCGCGGCCTACCGCGCCTTCTGGACGGCGGACGGCGTGCGGTGCCACCTGTGCCGCGAGGTGGGGCATATTAGAAAAAACTGCCCCACCCAGAAGGCTGCCCAGCCCACACCAACGGCTGCGGGTGGTGCCGCCGCACCCACTCCCCCTCCCCCAAAGTCAACACCACAAGCCCCGGCACCGGGGGCTAAGCCAGAGGCTCCCAATGCCTCAGCCTCTGGCAGGGAGGGGGGTGAGCGTCCGACCGAACGGAAGGCGCTCAGGAAGACGCAACGCGTCAAGCCCGCCCATGGGGAGACCACCCTATCCCCATCCCCTTCCCCTTCCCCTCCACGTAGCCCACGACCTGCCCCGCCCCGGCACGACAATGCCCCTGCGGCCGTGCCAGCGTCGCCCCGGCGCGGGAACCCTGACCCCCGAACCCCCAAACCCGTACCTGATCCCGGTCCCACTGACCCCGACCCCAACACCGACCCCCACCTCGTTAAGGAAACTCCTGGGGCTTCAACCCCCCCTCCAGAAACTGAGCCCCGCCCCACCCAGCCACCCCCTGGCACTAACCTGGGGGGAACCATCGCTGCTCCACTTCCTGCAGCGACCGTGTCTCTGGGCCCCGGAGAGGGAACTGGGCCCCTGCCCCGCCCGCCATCACCTGATATACCAGGGGCGGGGCAGGAAGTGACACGGCTGACCCTCCCCACCCTGGCCACGCCCCCTGCCTTCCCCCAGCCAATCGTATTCCGGGAAAGGCGGGGGGGAGGGACCTCGGGCCCCATGACCACCAAGGCGGGCGGGGAGGGGAAGACCCATAAATCCCCCCCGGTCTCTCTGGGGAAGAGGCGCCGGCCCTTGGAGGGGGGAGAAATCCCATCAGCGCGCCGGCGGCGCTGCCCCTCTCCAGGGGATGAGCCGACGGTGCCCCCCCACTGTCCTGCACCATGGCCCGACCTGCCCAAACCCCCAGGGGCGACAGCTGGGCCTTCCACCGCCATAACTCCTCCAGCCCCTGGGGAGGATTTTATTAACAACACGGGCCATGGTGCAGTCGACAGACTTTTATTCACTGCTGGGTCGTCGAGCGGTGGAGGGGAGGAAGGTGTTATCCTCGCTCCTCCCTCCCAGACTGTTTTTCCGGGGGCCTTGGCCCTGGGGGAGGACCTTTTCCCCGAGGAGCCGGGCGTCCCGGTGTCGGGAGAGGAGCGGGGCCCCGAGCCTCTGCCGCCCGGCGACCCGAACTCGGGGCGTTCCGGGAAGGGGTGCGCCGAGGAAGATACGGAAGGTGACCCTGGGGGTGGGGTCACTGGAGGTTTGAGGCCAGTTGGCGGTGCCGGACCAGCCCCCATCCTCTCGGTGGGGGAGGGGTCGGTGACCGAAGGCGACCTCCCGGAGGAGGGTTCTGGTTCGGTGGCGGACACCGGGGACGACGCGGAGTCCGTCTCCAGCGACATTTTCGAGTCCCAGGTGCCCCCCACCGATCTCCCCCTCATCCCCCTCGAGGAACTCCGGGAATTTGTCGAGGAAACTCGGAGTCGCCGGGATAGAGCCCAACTGGCGCTCGACCGCTGGAGCTCCTTCGAAAGAGTCTACTGGTCGGCCCACGCTGCGCGCCAGGCGCCCGGGCTTGACGTTAACGAGCGAAAGCGAGTCAGGAACTTCCTGGGAGCACTCCTGGTGAGGGCGAGGGACTTCTGTGCCCCTCTCTCGTCCTCCCAGTAAATATGTACATAGTTTAACTGTGTGTACTGGTGGTGGTTGCACTATACTTTCGACATGGAGACAACTATAGCCAGCCTCAACATCAACGGCAGCAGGGAGTCACAGCGCAGATTCCAGACCCTCTCGGCCCTTCGGGACGGGAGGTATGCGGTGTGCTTCCTGCAAGAAACCCACACTACCCCGGGAGACGAAGCCACCTGGCTCCTGGAGTGGCGAGGGGGGGTCTACATGAGTCACCTCACCCGCAGATCTGGCGGGGTGGCTATCTTGTTGGCCCCGCATTTTCAGCCGGAGATCTTGGGGGTCAGGGAGCCAGTGCCAGGCCGTTTGCTTCACCTGACGGTTCGGCTGGGGGGCGCGGTGCTTCACTTGGTGAACGTCTACGCTCCCCTGGCCGGGCCGAGGCAAGCGAGCTTCTTTGAAGAAGTGTCCGCTCATCTCGCTTCCATCGACGAGAACCAGTGCGTCGTCCTCGGGGGAGATTTTAACTGCGTCCTCGAGGACAGGGACCACGGCGGTGCCCGCACGAGTTCGACGTCGGGGAGGAGGTTGGGGGACTTGGTCAAGTCCTTGGACCTGGTGGACGTCTGGCGGAATCTCCATCCTGACTCCATCGCCTTCACCTTCGTGAGGCCTGGGGTCGGAGCGTCCAGAATCGACCGCCTGTACGTTTCGCGGGCGTACGCCTCCTGCTTTCCGAAGGCCTCCACGCGGCAGGTGTCGTGCACGGACCATCACCTGGTGTGGGCGGAACTCCTTCCGTTCGGCACCAGGTTGGGCTCCGCGTACTGGCACTTTAACAACCTGCTGCTGGAGGACGAGCGGTTCCGGGACTTGTTTCGTCGTTTCTGGGCCGGCTGGAGAAGGAAGCGGGGAAGCTTCCCCTCCCTGAGGCTATGGTGGGACGTGGGCAAGGCTCACGTCCGCGTCTTCTGTCAGGAGTACGCGAGGGGGTCGACGAAGAGGCGGAAATCCAGGATCGGGGAGTTGGAGAGGGAGATGCTCGACCTGGAGTCACGCCTCGGTCAGCCCGACGCGGACCCGGCCCTGCGCGGGGTGTACGAAGAGAAGAAGGCCGCGCTCCGGGACCTGCAGCTCGTCGGGGCTCGGGGCGCGTACGTGAGGTCGCGGCTCCAGCTCCTCCAGGACCTGGACCGCGGCTCCCCCTTCTTCTACTCGCTGGAAAAAAGGCGTGGCACCCGTCAGCAGCTCCTTGTGCTGCTGGCCGACGACGGGTCCCTCGTCTCGGATCCGGAGGGTATCAGGGCCCACGTCCGATCCTATTACACGGCCCTGTTCTCTCCGGATCCGTCCAGCGAGGACGCTCGCAGAGTTCTGTGGGAGGACCTGCCGCAGCTCAGCCCGGAGGACGCCGGAAGGCTCGACGCTCCCGTCACCTTAGAGGAGCTGACCGGCGCCCTCGACCGGCTCTCGAGGGGCAAATCCCCGGGGCTGGACGGGCTGACTGTGGAGTTCTTCAGGGCGTTCTGGGACGTCCTGGGGAGCGACTACGCACAGGTCCTGGGGGAGTGTCTAAATGCCGGAGAGCTGCCCCTTTCTTGGCGCAGGGCGGTCATCGTCCTGCTGCCAAAGAAGGGGGACCTTCGTTCTTTGAAGAACTGGCGTCCGGTCTCCCTCCTCAGCACGGACTACAAAATCTTCGCCAGGGTGTTGTCTTCTCGCCTGGCTTCCGTGCTGGCCCACATGATTCACCCGGACCAGTCCTACACGGTCCCGGGCCGGAGGATACAAGACAACGTCCATCTGGTCCGGGACCTGATCCATTTCTGTCGACGGGCTGGTCTGCCGAGCGCCTTCCTGTCTCTCGACCAGGAGAAGGCGTTCGACAGGGTCGATCACGAGTACCTGCTCGGGACTCTGCGGGCGTTCGGGTTCGGGACGCAGTTCGTCGCCCGGATCCGACTTTTGTACGCCGCCGCAGAGTGTCTGGTTAAAGTTAACGGGTCCCTGACGGCGCCCCTTCGCTTCGGGAGAGGAGTGCGCCAAGGCTGCCCCCTGTCCGGCCAGCTGTATTCCCTGTGCGTGGAGCCTTTCCTGCGCCTCTTGCGGAGGAGGTTGTCGGGGCTGGTTCTGCGCGGCGCGGGCGCGGGGGTGGTCCTCTCGGCCTACGCCGACGACGTGCTCCTCACTTTCACCGACCCGGCTGACCTGGGGAGGATGCGCGAGTGCCAGGCCGTGTACTCGGCGGCGTCTTCCGCCAGGATCAACTGGGCCAAATGTTCCGGGCTACTGGTGGGTCCGTGGCGGGTGGATTCCCTGCCGGAGGAGTTCCGGGGGTTCAGATGGAGTACCACCCATCTCCTCTACCTGGGGGTCTACCTCAGCCCGACCGAGGAATCCTGGCCGGCCAACTGGCAGGAGCTGGAGGCCAAAGTCTCGGCTCGCCTAGGCCGCTGGACAGGACTGCTCCGAGTGCTATCTTACAGGAGCCGAGTGCTGGTCATAAACCAGCTGGTGGCCGCCATGCTGTGGTACCGGCTGGTCACTTTGGTCCCTCCTCCTGGCTTTGTCGCTGACATCCAGAGAACGTTGGTCGACTTCTTCTGGGACAAAAAGATGCACTGGGTCGCTGCGCAGGTTCTGAGTCTCCCCATTGAGGAGGGCGGTCAGTCGCTGGTGTGCGTCCGCACCCAGGTCGCGACCTTCCGCCTTCAGACCTTGCAGCGATACCTTTACGTCGAGCCTCCTCCTAGGTGGTGCGCCCTGGCGACGTATTTTTTCCGCCAGGTGCGTAACCTCAACTACGACACGCAGCTCCTGTTCGTCGACCGTGACGGTTTGGAGGTCGCCCTCAAGGTGCTGCCTGTCTTTTACCAGGACCTGATCACTGTCTGGAGCATGGTCGAATCGCGTCGCGCCTACCCTCCGGCAGGAGTAGCGGCTGTCGTCAGGGAGCCGTTGCTCAGGAATCCGCACCTCCGTGCTCGCGGGTTCGAGTGGCTGTCGGAGGGGAGGGCCGTGGCGGCGAGGGTGACCAGGGTCGGGGACGTGCTGGGTGCCGGGGGCCTGGGCTGGACGTTGCCGCAAGACATAGCGAGCAGGGCAGCGGTAGACGTCCGGTACGTGGCCACCGGCATCCGACGCCTTAAAACGGCGGTGCTCGGACCCGACGTAGTGCACCAGTTGGAGGACGCTCAGGTGTGCGGTGGGATCCCGTCCGCGCTCACCCCTGCCCGGACGGAATTTCACATTGGCCCCAGGGTCCCGTACTTCCCGCGGGAGCCTGTGCCCCACAACCTGAGCCGCCTCCGAAATTTTAACTTTGTCCCGTTCAAGGACGTTAAAAGGTGTGTCCTATATCGACTGCTGCTGCACACCGTCCACCTCTTCTCCCTCATCCACCGCCCGGACACGCCCTGGCGTGCCCATTTGCCACCGGGCGGTGGGGATCCCCAGTGGAGGGCTCTCTACGCAGGAGTCCTCCCCCTTTCTCTCGGGGATCTGGGGTGGAGGGTGCTGCACGCAGCAGTCCCCTGCAACCGCAGATTGCGGTGGTTCACGGACTCCCAGCCCAACTGCTTGTTCTGTGGCGCTGTGGAGTCCGTGGACCATGTGTATGTTGGGTGTGGGCGTTTGCACTCCCTTTTTGATTTTCTGAAAAACCTTCTCCTCTGCTTTTGGTTGCACTTCAGTCCCACGCTCCTGATCTTCGGGCACCCGGTGCGGAGGAGGGAGGGCAGGTCTGAAGACCTCCTCGTGGGTCTGCTCCTGGGCCTGGCCAAACTGGCCATAAACAGGTCCAGGCAGCGGGCCGTGGAGGGGGTCGTTAGGGCCGACTGCCTGCCCCTCTTCCGCGGTTACGTTAGGGCCCGGGTGTCCTTGGAGAAGGAGCACGTGGTGTCCACCAACACCCTGGAGTTGTTCAGGGAGAGGTGGGCGCCGCAGGGAGTGGAGTGCATCATTTCCCCCTCCAACTCTATTTTGATTTAGTCCCTGCCCTCCCCTTCACTGTTTTGATCACACAGCATTGCCCTTTGATGGGAAGGGCACTGCTCGTCACAGGCCACTCGGGTGTTTTCCTACTTTTCCTGGTGGTGGAAATTAAATAAAGATTTGTGCACTTATGTCTCTCACTGTGTCTCACAACTACACACACACACACACACACACACACACCATGGGTGCTGGGAAAAAAATAAGCACTACCGCAGTTAGGCGGTAGTGTGGGGGTTAATTTAAAAAAAAAGGAAAAAAAAAAATACAACCAGGAGAGGACTGAAAAAAAAAAATTGAAACAGGGGATTCCCTGCCCTCCCCTTCACTATTTGATCACACAGCATTGCCCTTTGATGTGAAGGGCACTGCTTGTCACAGGCCACTCGGGTGTTTTCCTACTTTTCCAAAAAAAAGAAAAAAATAAATAAATAAAAAATAAAGAGGAGTGTTGGTGCGGAGGAGGGAGGGCAGGTCTGAAGACCTCCTCGTGGGTCTGCTCCTGGGCCTGGCCAAACTGGCCATAAACAGGTCCAGGCAGCGGGCCGTGGAGGGGGTCGTTAGGGCCGACTGCCTGCCCCTCTTCCGCGGTTACGTTAGGGCCCGGGTGTCCTTGGAGAAGGAGCACGCGGTGTCCACCAACACCCTGGAGTTGTTCAGGGAGAGGTGGGCGCCGCAGGGAGTGGAGTGCATCATTTCCCCCTCCAACTCTATTTTGATTTAGTTCCTGCCCTCCCCTTCACTGTTTTGATCACACAGCATTGCCCTTTGACGTGAAGGGCACTGCTTGTCACAGACCACTTGGGTGTTTTCCTACTTTTCCTGGTGGTGGATATTGAATAAAGATTTGTGCACTTTGCGTCTCTCACTATGTCTCACAACTACACACACACCATGGGTGCTGGGGAAAATAAGCACTACCGCAGTTAGGCGGTAGTGTGGGGTTAATAAAAAAAAAGAAGAAGAAAAAAAAGAAGAAAAAAAAAGAAAAGAAAAAAAAATCAACAGGAGTTTCTCCCCTAAAAAAAAATAAACAGGAGTGTTGGTGCGGAGGAGGGAGGGCAGGTCTGAAGACCACCTCGTGGGTCTGCTCCTGGGCCTGGCCAAACTGGCCATAAACAGGTCCAGGCAGCGGGCCGTGGAGGGGGTCGTTAGGGCCGACTGCCTGCCCCTCTTCCGCGGTTACGTTAGGGCCCGGGTGTCCTTGGAGAAGGAGCACGCGGTGTCCACCAACACCCTGGAGTTGTTCAGGGAGAGGTGGGCGCCGCAGGGAGTGGAGTGCATCATTTCCCCCTCCAACGCTATTTTAATTTAGTCCTTGCCCTCCCCTTCACTGTTTTGATCACACAGCATTGCCTTTTGTGAAGGGCGCTGCTTGTCACTGGCCACTCGGGTGTTTTCCTACTTTTCCTGGTGGTGGAAATTGAATAAAGATTTGTGCACTTTATGTCTCTCACTGTGTCTCACACCTGTACACACACACCATGGGTGCTGGGGAAAAATAAGCACTACCGCAGTTAGGCGGTAGTGTGGGGGTAAAACAAAAAAAAGAAAATAAAAAAAGAAAAAAAATATAAACAGGGAAAAAATAAACAGGAGTGTTGGTGCGGAGGAGGGAGGGCAGGTCTGAAGACCTCCTCGTGGGTCTGCTCCTGGGCCTGGCCAAACTGGCCATAAACAGGTCCAGGCAGCGGGCCGTGGAGGGGGTCGTTAGGGCCGACTGCCTGCCCCTCTTCCGCGGTTATGTTAGGGCCCGGGTGTCCTTGGAGAAGGAGCACGCGGTGTCCACCAACACCCTGGAGTTGTTCAGGGAGAGGTGGGCGCCGCAGGGAGTGGAGTGCATCATTTCCCCCTCCAACTCTATTTTGATTTAGTCCCTGCCCTCCCCTTCACTGTTTGTTCACACATCATTGCCCTTTGATGTGAAGGGCACTGCTTGTCACAGGCCACTCGGGTGTTTTCCTACTTTTCCTGGTGGTGGAAATTGAATAAAGATTTGTACACCTTGTCTCTCACTGTGCCTCACACCTGCACACACACACCATGGGTGCTGGGGATAAAAATAATAAGCACTACCGCAGTTAGGCGGTAGTGTGGGGGTAAAACAACAAAAAAATAAAAAAAGAGAAAAAAAATTTAAAAAAATAAACAGGAGTGTAGCATTGCCCTTAGAAAAAAAAAATTAAAAAAAAATAAACAGGAGTGTTGGGAAGGAGACTATCCCTGAACCAGCTGCCCCACATCTCGAGAGAGAGAAAGGAAGTAAGAAAAAAGAGAATAAACAGGTAATTATAAAAAAGAAAAAATAAAAAAAATAAACAGGAGTGTGAATAAAGATTCATGCACCTTGTGTCTTTCACTGTGTCTCACACCTGCACACACACAACATGGGTGTTGGGGAAGGAAAAAAGAAAAGAAAGAAAAAATAAATAAACAGGAGTGTCAGGGGTTCTGCTCACTCTAGTTTCTGGCTCTGAACTAGCTGGATCTGTGTCATGTACTACGCACATGTAAATAAAAGGTGACTTAGCAATGGGATACCAGCCTTCATGGAGTTATTTCATGCATTAACTTCAGTTTGTGGATAGAAATAAATAGATTCAATTATATTTGACTGACAGTACAATCACGTGGAGTATGAAAGATTTGGTAAGATTCTTTAAAAATAAAAGTTTGAAAAATATGTAGAAATCATGAAATAGCATATTTATTGCAAGCATTTTTAGATTAGATTACTTACAGTGTGGAAACAGGCCCTTCGGCCCAACAAGTTCACACCGACCCGCCGAAGCGAAACCCACCCATACCCCTACATTTACCCCTTACCTAACACTATGGGCAATTTAGTATGACCAATTAACCTGACCCGCACATCTTTGGACTGTGGGAGGAAACCGGAGCACCCAGAGGAAACCCACGCAGACACGGGGAGAACGTGCAAACTCCACACAGTCAGTCGCCTGAGTCGGGAATTGAACCCGGGTCTCAGGCGCTGTGAGACAGCAGTGCTAACCACTGTGCCACCGTGCCACCCACAAACATTTTTTTTTGGATTGTTTGCACAAGGAGAATGTGCAAACCCCACACAGTCAGTTGCCTGAGGTGGGAATTGAACCCAGGTCTCTGGCGCTGTGAGGCAGCAGTGCTAACCACTGTGCCACCGTTTTAGTCTTGTTGCCACCGTTTTAGTCTTGTTCTCATAATTTTCTTAAGTCAGGTATAAAATCAGTTTCCAGGTAGAATTAAATTGTTTCAAAAGTCTATTATAATTTTATAAAATATTTCATGAAGAAACTTTTGGAATTAAAAGGAGGATGCTCTGTGTTGAGGACATAAAGTCCATTTAGTTACGAGGTGGTAGGTACACTCATTTATTGTCCAGACAGGATGACTATAAATTTTAAAG
The DNA here is from genome assembly GCF_020745735.1 of Hemiscyllium ocellatum. NCBI lineage: Eukaryota > Metazoa > Chordata > Chondrichthyes > Orectolobiformes > Hemiscylliidae > Hemiscyllium > Hemiscyllium ocellatum. The sequence continues at coordinate 5,113,242 of NC_083436.1, forward strand.
CACATCTAAAAGAGATTGCAATACACTCATAGAAGCCATACAGTGTGGAACCAGGCCATTTAGCCATACTGACCTTCCCACCCAGACCTACCCCATCCCTACAACCCTGCAGTTCTCATGGCCAATCCACCTAACATACACATCCCTGGATGTTATGGGTAATTTAGCATTACCAATTCACCTAATTGCACATCTTTGGACTGTGTAAGGGCACCCACACACACAAGGGGAGAATGTGTAAATTTCACACAGGCAGTTTTCTGCAGGTAGAATCAGACCTGGTTCCCTGGTGCTGTGAGGCAGCAGTGTTAACCACTGAGCCAGTGCGTCATCATAAAATGCTTTTCTGTATTTCAGATGTAAACTGAAATTGGGAATCGAAAACTGCTTTTTGAATGGTTTTAGAGTCTGAAAAAAGAAATTGAACTGGATGGGCCATCTGACATAACCTAAGCACTGGAAATGACAATTCCAAAGACATGTCTATTGACCCTATAAATTCTTCCTGATGAACATCTGGGGGATTGTGCTAAAATGGGGAGAGCTGTCTGACAGATTCGTTATAGTCATACTCATGGAATCATATCTTACAGACAATGTCCAGACACCATCATCACCATCTCTGGATTTATCCTGCCCCTTTGGCAGGACAGACCCAGCAAAGATTACAGGGGCACCAAACGTACTCTGAGTGAGATTTCAATGTTTACCCCTGAGACTGGCTTCGCAGCAGCATTGCTGACTCAGCTGGTTGAGTCCACCTGAAAGAGCAGACAGGGCCACAGTTCAATGTCTCTTCTGAAAAATAATGGCACTGGCACTACAGCACCTCAATTAACATGAGATATGTCTATTTAGTTTGTGCTTTCTCTCTCTCTCTTTCTCAATCTCTCTCTCTGCATCTATATATATATGTATTAGAACATGCAATATAGAACATAGAACATTACAGCACAGTTCAGGCCCTTCGGCCCTTGATGTTGCGCCGCCCTGTCATACTAATCTGAAGCCCATCCCACCCATGTACGTCCATATGTCTGCCCAATGACACCTTAAATGCACTTAAATTTGGTGAATCAATACCGTTGCAGGCAAAGCATTCAATACCCTTACTACTCTCTGAGTAAAGAAACTACCTCTGACATCTGTCTTATACCTATCTCCCCTCACTTTAAAGTTGTGTCCCCTCGTGTTTGGTGTCCCCATACTTCATGATTCAGAATTACTTTTCAAAGACAGTTCAGTAAATGATCAAAATCAGTCTGGAAAACATTAAATTTAATCACAAAGTAAAGTGTTTGCTAATACCTTTTAAAAGAAATATTAGAGATGGTCAGTTTATCCTCTTCCTAGGTGACAATTTATGTCACAACTCATTAATGATGATCTCTGAAGAGCCCATCTAACATTAAGAATTTATTATCACATCAAATATTTCATCAGCTTGCTTGTTAAATTTGAATAAATTATCTTAACAATACTTTGATTAAATAATAAGAAATAAAGTGCAACATACTCAGAATTTATTGTTCAAAGCAGAATATTCTTGTAGTCTAAGATGCTATCTGAATACAAAAAAGACATTTTGATCATCTGGCTGTTGAATATTGGTATTAGATGTCTTGAAATGTTTTTAAAACCCACAGTCATGACTTGCATAATTAAGTTAGGTGCATGTTAGTTATTCTGAGAATAATTGATGATGAATTGCTTATGGTAGAGTCTAAGACTATTTGTGCTGTGGTATGAAATGAAAACATGCAGGTCTCCACTAGAAACAAGTATTTTGCAAAGGTAGCTATAAAAGAGAAGGTCATAATGACATTGAATGCATAAAAATTTCATAAAGAGAATGAATACAAAGATTGGACTTATTCAAAGTAGGCAAGTCATTGTTGTATTACTCTAAATAACTGAAGGAGGTAAGGGTGCAATTTATTTTAGGTTTGATCACAATTTTCCAATCTGGAGGTCAGTATGACTCAAATCTTTGTTCAAATCAAAAAGGAGAAAGGGACAAATGCAGCAATTATAGGTCGGACCTCCTAATCTTGATGGTATTACAGAGAATTAGAACTCCTTTCTGAAGGTTCAGTATATCAATATGTACACCGCAAATGCCTGGAGGCTGTACCAGATGGCTTTGCCAGGATATGCTTTTGTACAGAATTGAACTGCAATTGTGACTATGTATCTATACAAAGAGATTTTTTATGAACAAAACATATTTTCAAAATTAAAAAAGGAAGCTTTCAATCAGTGCTACCTTGATATCACACAGTGCAGCCTGCTACTGTAATCCAGGATCTCAGTTTGGGAAAAGTATATTCTGTCCATGTACTATTTTTCAAAGGTCAGGCTAGAGGCTAGAAGGTCAATCATGAACCAATGTTTCTCAAAGGATTAAGGCAGTGGAAAGGGTAAGTCCTGTTCCATGACCTCTGCCAACTTGAAGCCATTGGTCTGTCATGTCTTTCACAGCAACAAGAAGATGACCGTTAATTGCTTCCAAACCAACCTCATGCTTTCCAGCTCTCCCTTGTGTTTCTCAGCCCAACCCAACAGTGGTACCTTTGAAGATGGAGAAGTAACCATTGCAAGAAATAAAAAGATTATGAAAGAAGGCAGGGACATGGACTGGCCACCCTTATAAGAGATAAAGTGAGGCAGCAGAAAAAGACAGCTATCAGTAAATCAGAAATAGAATCCATGTGGACCGAGGTAAAAGACATCAAAGGATAAGTGTTAGCAATAATTTACATAACAACAAATAATGATAGGAAGTAGAGGAAGAAATACGCAAGGAAATTCATGAACTGAGTTTAAAAAAAATTTCTTAGGGATTTCAAGTGGCCCAGAACAAATTGGTCAAAATTGGGTGATAATGTGGAAAAAGGAATAAAATTCCTTTCTAATCCAGTTAGTAAGTAGAATAACAAAGAAGAATTCCTTATTACATTGCACAATGGAGAATGAATCAGAATGTATATAATATACAAGATTTGGGGAACATCTTGGCCCTCCAAGCCTGCGCTGATCCAGATCCTCTATCTTAACCCGTTGCCTATTTTCTAAGTGTCTGTACCCCTCTGTTCCCTGCCCATTCATGTGCCTGTCTAGATACATCTGGAATGACGCTATCATGTCCGCTTCTACCACCTTCGCTCACAATGCGTTCCAGGCCCCCACCACCCTCTGTGTAAAGAACCTTCCACACATATCTCCCTTCAACTTTTCCCCTCTCACTTTGAACTCATGACACCTAGTAATTGAGTCCCCCACTCTGGGAAAAAACTTCTTGCTATCCACCTGTCTATACCTGTCTCATGACTTTGTAGACCTCAATCAGGTTCTCCCCTCAACCTCCATCTTTCTAATGAAAATAATCTAATCTACTCAACCTCACTTCATATCTAGCACCCTCCATACCAGGCAACATCCTGGTGAACCTCCTCTGTGTCCTCTCCAAGGCATCCACATCCTTTTGGTAATGTGGCCACCAGAACCCCATATGTGGCCGAACCAAAGTCTGCTCACTTTGTCCATGTCTGCCTGGGTTTCCTCTGGGTGTTCTGGTTTCCTCCCATAGTCCAAGTGCAAGTTAGTTGGATTAGCCATGGGAAATGTAGAGTCATAGCATGGAGCGTGGTGCCTGGGAGGTCATGTTACACTGTACAGGACATTTGTTAGGCTACTTTTGGAATACTACATTCAATTCTAATCTCCCTGCAATAGAAAGGATGTTGTGAAACTTGAAAGGGTTCCGAAAAGATTTACAAGGATGAATTTGAGCTATAGACAGAGGCTGAGTAGGCTGGAGCTGTTTACCCTGGAGTGTCAGAGGCTGAAGGGTGACCTTATAGAGGTTTATAAGATCATGGGGGTGTAGATAGGATGAATAGCCAAGGTATTTTCCCCAGGGTAGGGGAACACTTGAGAGCAATAGGTTTAAGGTGAGAGGGAAAAGATTTAAAAGGGGGATCTTTTTCACATGGAGGATGGTGAGTGTATAGAATGAGCTGACAGTGGAAGTGCTGGAGACTGATACAAGTACAACATTTAAAAGGCATTTGGATTGGTATACGAATAGGAAGGGTTTAGACAGATATGGTCCAAATGCTGGCAAATGGGACAAGATTAATTTAGGACATCTGGTCAGCATGGACAAGTTGGACCAAAAGGTCTATTTCCGTGTTGGACAGCTGGACGACTTTAACATCCTTCCAATAGCAGGAAGGCCAGAATTGGTCTAACCAATGTCTTGTACAGCTGTAACATGACATCCCAACTCCAGTACACAATGCACTCATAAAATAGGTAAATATATTAAAACCTTTTTCAGTACTCTGCCTACCTGTGACTGTACTTTCAAGGAATTATGAACCTGCATACCAAGGTCTCTTTGTTTGGCAACACTCCCCAGGAACGTACCATGAAGTGTATAATCCGTGCCCCGATTTGCCTTATTAAAATACAGCATCTCACATTTATTTGCATAATACTCCCTCTGCCAATCCTCAGCCCACAGCTCATCTGATCAAGGTCCCATTGTACTCTTCGCTGTCCACATCATCATCAATTTTGGTATCAGCTGCAAACATATTAATTATTCCTTGTATATTCACAAACAAATCGTTGATATAAATCACAAAAAAGCAGTGAAATCAAATGTTCACTACACTTATCAATGATGATGAGATAAAAAGTTGCAAGTCCAAACTTGCAGATTGAATAAAGGTAGTTAGCTCTTTCACCAATCTAGATGGAAGTGCAGCATTACAAGAAGAGATTGGAAAGATAAGTGAATGGTCGAAACTAGCAAATAGATTACAATGTAGACAAATATGAGGTCACCACATTGGATCTAAAAAGAATAGACAGGAAATTGCATACAAAGGTATAAGGGGCAACAGTGGACCTCTGAAGAATCTCGGTTGTCCAGTTTATTAAGATCATGAACATGTCAGGAAGGGAAAAACAGTAGTCAGATTTACAAACTCTGTTTAAACCACATCTAGAGTCCTCTGGGCACCGCACATTCGGAAGAATATGGTGACCCGAGATGAGCTTAGAGCTCCAAGATGATACCTGGGTTCTATGAATTAAGTAAAGCAAATGAGATTTCAATAATACTTATGGAAAAGTCCTCACATTGAATCGTTCACTCTATTCATTCTTCACAGATGCTGCCTGGTCTAATGTTTCAGTATTTCTGATAATTGCCAGGTTGTCATTCTCTGTCTTGACTTTATGGTTCAACAGCAGTTATGATAGTGGCCTGTTACAGAATTAAGGCATCATGACTGTTGTCAGACATAAGGCTTTACAGTATAATATGCCAATCGCATGTAATATATCAACCGGATGCTGTATAAGGTTCTGAAAGGTCAGTGTTGGAGACTACATTATGTCCTACCAAATCTGGAGATATTATACAATCTTAGATGAGGAAATTGGGAGAATAACTCTGGATCTAGAATGTGACAGTCAGTTCATGTATATTTTCTAATAGCCCAATATCTAATTAATACCTAACTAATTTTGGTTGCTCTTCCAGTTGGTTTTTAGACCTACTGAAGGAATGGTGGTGGTATCTTTTTACCTAGAAATAGCACATGGTTATCAGTTATGGGCATAGTTGTTTAATAACACAAATTATAATTGTGAAAAATTCTGTTGGACCCAGGATAAGAAAGTTCCAGAAGACCAATTAAATTGCTAGTCTAAAAGAATTTACCACTTTAACAGCAATCACACTGTCAACACAAGCATTTGAACAATCAAGTAGTAAGGAGGAAGTTTTGGAAAGACTATCCAGGAAGAAATAACACTTCAAGCTGTAACCATTAGGCTGGAGCCCATCACATTCTGCTTTCTAGGGGAAGCCAGCAATGTTGCTGAATCAGAGTGTTCAGGCTGCAGCACTGACCCGGTCACAGGCAAACAAGGTGAAACACTGTAATGACTGACACAAATGGCATTGGTCACAACCTTTTGTGGGTGAACAATTGAAGATCCTACGCATCACCAAAGACTCCTTGAAAGAAGGCAGTCATTTAGAAGTTTAATACAGCTGTCATCTAGAAGGCCATTGTGATTGGATGGCCACTCAGCCCTTCGTGTAACAGATCCATCTCCAATAGCTGGTATAGTTCTGTGACAGTGTCCCAAGGCATCCTCACCCTGCACCAACACTGTACCTCTTTCATTGGGAGGAAATGACATTAAGGACAAAAGACTCTAGCCTTGCTGTACTCCCTGCACACCCTGAGGGGACCTTCAACTGTGACATCTTTATGTAGAAGCTGTTCAGCATCTACTGCGGCTGGTCCTGGGCTTGCTGTTCAAACAGCTCTTCTGTATTAATTCTATTAAGAAATAGAATATATCCTTAGTAACATGAGAAGTCAGAACTCACATCACACTCAAATGTCAGATTAGAATACTACTCCATATAGTGGGTCATGGTGTTCTCCAACAATGACAGCCAGGAATGCTTAAGTACAATGCTTTGACATTGGTTTGTATTCCAATGATTACAGCATCAGGTATTTCATAAAGAGACTTCAAGTGCTGTGTGAGCTCAATCATCAAGGCACTAACCTCTCCAAATCATCATGTTAGTTTCTATCTGACATTGCCTGGACATCCCATCATTACTGATCCCCCACATGTTCCCACCCGCTACCTTGAAGTATGACTTCACCCCTCACCTTTACTCGTTGGGCCTGTCCACAATCAGCACACACACTCTCCTTGAAGAGGCCAAGATGGAGGTGATCACCTATAGCATCTCTTGTCCTCCTATTTGCTTCCATACACTCTCTTATATGTTGAATTTCCCCCTTCATTGTTCTTGCCCCTTTACATCTCAGGTTGTTGCATCCAATCCCCAGCACAGAGTTCCCACTCTTCAAACATAGCAGTACCCTGAAGTTTCTTTCTTGACTTTCATTCGTCTGACCCCCAGGATTGACTGTGGCCCATCCCAGAATCTGAGGGTGGCATGGAGTAGTTATTCATACTAATAGGCCTCTCGCCACTCACTAGTGAGAACCTCAGCTTGACATCCAGCACTTAGTTGGAAAACAATACTTTTTGGTTTTGATGTAAAGAAGGATATTTCACCTAATTTTCCCATATTTCTCCCAAACGTTTCTCCAAGTTAATTCTTTCCAGAAGGTGTTAAACTCATTAAATATTGCACTACTTACACATCTACCACACCTCCCACCCCCCTACCCTGCTTTTACAACCAGTCCCACCCCAGATCATCAAAGTTCCACGGCTTTACGAGAATGTACACAAGGGAGTGATCATCAAGCTCCCTGAATATGAATGGCATTCCTTTAGAGATTGTGCACTAAATTGTCTCTATGAGTTTTCCACCACCTTCATCTAGCTATCATTATCGGCTTGTTTTCATCATTGCCTCCTGAGGATCACAGTGTCCAGGCCATCCATCTATTGGCTTCCCTTGTTCAGTAAATCATAGCACTCCAACTTATTTGACCAATTTCAGATTGTGGAAGCTTTGTAAGCATGATGCAGTTGGTTTAGAATCTGCCATCGCAGGAGAGAACTACATAGTCAGTTTTGAAGTTACATTTGCATCATGCTCTTCAAATCCAGCAGCGATTTACTGCACTTTCACCATCCTCATTTATTGCACCTAGTGCTCTAAATGTGGTAATCTCCACATCGGAGAGACCGAGCGCAAACGTGTGGAATGGTTCACGGAATATCTCTGGTCCACGTGCACCAACCAACCCCACCTCCCTGTAGCCATTCGCTTCAACTCCCCCTCCCACATCCCTGAGGACATATCCCACTCTGGGCCTCCTCCACCGCCTACACAAGGCCAACCACAAACCTCATCTTCCACCTCGGGAGCCTACAACAGCACAGGAGGAACATTAAATTCACCAGTTTCCAAATCTCTCCTACCCATGCAATCCCAGATCCAACCCTCCGACTGAGAGCTGCCCTCTTGACCTAACCTACCTGTCCATCTTCCTTCCCACCTATCCACTCCACACTTCGCACTGACCTATCAGCATCATCGCCTACCTTTGCCTACCTATTGCTCTCCCACCTACCTTTCCCCTAGCCCCTCCCCCCATTTATCCCTCAACCCCTTCCCCCTCCCCAATCCTGATGAAGGGTCCTGTCCGAAATATCGACGCTCTTGCTCCTCAGATGCTGCTTGACCTGCTGTGCTTTTTCCAGTGCCGCCCGTTATCAGCATGATCTCAATTTCAATTTGTAAGTTTTGCATAATCAGGTACAAGAAGATGAGAGAGTTGGTTAGCCAGCTGGCCGGGCAGCTGGTTTGTGGTGCAAGGTGAATCCAACAAAATGGGTGCAGTTGCCATTCTGATAAGGTTACCATGAAGATCTCAATTTCTCAAACTCTTGCTTTGTCTTGGGTGTGGTGACCCTCAGGTTGTCTCTCTAAAAAGGGAGAAGACCTGTGGCCCACGGTGACTTTATCTCTACCTTCACAAGCAATTGAGCCTACCTGCCATTGCCATGAGGCCCACACTAGTCCCACTCATCACCACCACGAGGACCACGCTGGGCCCACTCATCGTCACCATGAGGATCACGCTGGGCCCACTTATCATCACCACGAGGACCACACTGGGCTCATTCATCACTACCATGAGGATCACGCTGGATCCACTCATCACTACCATGAGGACCACACTGGGCCCAGTCATCACCACCATGAGGACCACGCTGGGTTCACTCATCACCACCATGAGGACCACACTGGGTCCATTCATCACCACTATGAGGACCACGCTGGGTCCAGATATCACCACCATGAAGTCTTTGCTGGGCCCAATTGTCACCACCCTGAGGTCCATGCTGGGCCCAGTCGAGTTTGTGCTGGTATTACTTGCTGCCACCAATGATAAGTGAAAAGAAGTAAGTAAGCTAAGTAAGTAGTGTAAAGGGAAAAAAACAAGAAAAGGGGAAAAAGGAAAAGAAAAACGAGAGAAGCAGATGAACCCCGAAGCCCTACACGACCATCTGCTGATATACATCACTGCTTTTGTATTCTATACCTTATCCAACAGAAGAAAGTATTTTATGTGATTTCTTTACCCCCTTATCAACATGTCTAGTCAACTTCAACAACCTGTTGTCATGCATTTCAAAACCTGTCATTTTCTCTACGCTTTTGAATTTCTTCCTCTCTATTGTGTATTCTCTGACTTTGTTTGCCTTCCTCAAATGCACTTCTCCAGACTGAAATTCCACCCAATAAATCAAACATGGACACCTCTTTGAAGTAGACAGCTACTCTCTTCATTATCAGATACATGGCTAATCTTTATGTCAACAGTGACTTTCTCAATCATGTCATTAATCTTCACAACAAATAATAAGAGAATCCACACGGAGTGCTGTGAAACACCATTGAAAACCACTTCTCATCTGCAAAGACATTCATCAACATCATAATTTGGAGATGCCGGTGTTGGACTGGGGTGTACAAAGTTAAAAATCACACCACACCAGGTTATAGTCCAACAGGTTTAATTGGAAGCACACTAGCTTTCGGAGCGACGCTCTCACGTTTCCTCTCACGTTAAGCTCCTGAGCATCGCTCCGAAAGCTAGTGTGCTTCCAATTAAACCTGTTGGACTATAACCTGGTGTTGTGTGATTATCAACATCATATGTTGCTTCCTGTCACCGAGCCAATTTTGGATCGAACTCACCAAATTCTCCTGTATACCATGGGCTTTTCTTTTCTGACCAGTCTGCCCTCTGGGACCTTGTCAGAGACCTTAATAAAATCCAAATAGACAATACCTACTGCACCACCCTCAACAATCCTTACTGCTCCTTCCTCAAAGAAATTCAATGTAATAATTCATGTCCTTACCTTCACAAAATCAGAGTGGCTATCCTCGATCAACCTATCCTTTCCAAGTGATAGAAGAGCTTCTCAACTGATTCTTATAATTTGCCCACCACTGAAATCAGATTGTCAAGCTAATCATTATTTGGCCTATTACTCACATCTTTCTTTAAAAAAAGGATACAATGACTGCAGCCCTGCAATTACTCTCACAGTATCTATCATTTCCTCCCTGGTTTCTTGAACAGCTTGGCATACAAGCCTTTCAGTTCGATAATTTATCCATCTTTAAGGATATTGGTCCCTCCAATGTTTCCTCTTACGTTAAGCATATCATGGCTAATATTTCACAAGCTTACTCTTCAACTAGAATGTCTGCACCAGTTATCTGCTTTGTGCAGACCGATGCAAAGTACTCATTCGGAACGCCATCGATATAGTTTGCATCCATGCATAAGGTATGCTGCACAATTCTGACAGGTCCTGCTCCTTTTTAGTTGCCCTCTGTTCTTAATGGACTGATAAAACATATTTGGGTTTTCATTGATTTTATTTGCCATTTTTTAAATATTGTCCTTTTGCCTTCCTACTTTCTTCATCATTTCAACTTTGTAACTTTCTATATTCCTCCAGCTTTCTACAATAATTTGTGACAGTCAATACTTTCTTTTCCTGCTCTATTTTATCCTGTATGCTTCTGGTAAACCAGTGAACTCCACATATGTCTGTACTAATCATTGTATTTATGGTCACTTGCCTGGCTATAGAATCCCAGCTTTGAATACCTCCTACTGATTTGTCCTGAGTTTTTCCCCAAATTCTAACCAGTCACTTTCACCAGATAGCTTCTCACTTCCATAAAATTTGTCTTACTCAATATCCTTTACCATAATGAAACGAGATCTAGCAGCATTATGATCATTACCACAATGATAGTCATCCACAGCCACTTCAGTCACTTACTCAGTTCCACTTCCTAAAGCGTCTTTCATCAAGCTTGGACTGTGTTAGCTAAAGAAGAGTTGTCTTTTTTTTTCTGTTCTTTTTATTTCTAACTTACCCCCACGCTACCACCTAACTGTGGTAGTGCTTATTTCTCCCCCTGCATCCATGTTGTGTGTGTTCAGGTTAAAGGCACAAGGTGTATAAATCGTTATTTAATTTTCTTTTTGAGAAGAAAAGAAAACACCCGAGTGGCCAGAGACAAGCATCAAAGGGCAATTGCTGTGTGATCAAACAGGGAAGGGGAGGGCAGGTATTAAATCAGAATAGAGTTGGAGGGGGAAATAAAACACTCCACTCCCGGCGACACCCACCTCTCCCTGAAAAGCTCAAGGGTGTTGGCGGACACCGTGTGCTCCTTCTCCAGAGAGAACCAGGCTCTAACGTAACCGTGGAAGATGGGCAGGCAGTCGGCCCTCATGACCCCCTCTACGGCCCGCTGCCAGTTTGACCAGGCCCAGGAGCAGACCCACGAGAAGAAGAGTTGTCTTGAATGTAGCCCAAATTAACAAGTCCAATCAGGGAATTCACATTCTATGAGTCCACCTGGCTGACCTCGTTACAATTACTACAGTTAGCCCGCCTTAGAAAATCTTGCTCATTAGTATCATTGAAGTGATCAATTATTATTGTTTATGAACTCAGAAGGGAGCCTATATATTTGTTATTCTATTTTCATTCCATTACGTGGGTGTCTATTGTATACTTCAAGCACTTGGCTGTCTGCTTTTTATTTCTGAGCTCAATCCATCTCGCCTCAATTAATGATTCATTTAGTGGATCATCCCCCCTCACAGATGTAATTCGTTTCTCAAATAATAAGGCTACATCCCCCTCTCTATCCTGACTGAAAGCTCCTTCTCCAGAGATATTGAGCTGTTATTTTTGGCTGTTTATAAGCCAAATTTTTATTGTAGCAATAATATCAAACTGTCATGTACATATCTGTGTTCTCAGCTCATCAGTTTTATTTGCTCTACTTCTTGTATTTCCGTGTATAGCTTTTAAATTACAAAAATCATATGCTGTGAACTTTTTTTTTACTTCTTCTGCTTTTCAGAATCACTTTAGTTAACTTACAGTATTTCGCCAATTTCTTTGTCTTTGCATCTTAACATTGCCTGAAAACAACCTTTGACCTTGAGGTTGGTTTTTCTTGGCACTGCAGCTGGATGGAAGAAGGCTGGAAGGTAAACTTCTACTGCTATTCAAGGCTGTCTGACAGAACAATAACTCTAGCCCCTCTACAGAGCTTAATGTGTGAGCAGTAGCCATTGACAGTGATGGTAGCATTCCAGTATTAACCATCCTTGACTGTGACTGCACCAAGAGACAAGTCTTGCAGTGCCACTTTGCCTTTAAAGGCAGCCTTTTGTTTTCACCATACTGATTTTTGTAATGAAAAGGAACTATCATGTCTTCAAAACTGGCTATCTATCATTTGGGCACTGTCATCTTCACAGATGTAGGTTTTTTTTCAAGCCATCTCATCTGGCTTGCAAAATGGCAGTTAGTGCCTTTTCCACAGGCATCCCCACATTACTGTCAGAGTGCCCCTTATGTTTTACACCCTCGATGGCAACTCTGTCCCTGGTCATCCGGTCCATTTCATCTTGAAATTTTTGCCGGTGGATTAGAGCAGAATTCATGGCTTACGTGAGTCAATTTCTGCTTCTCACCATACTCTCTGTGATGTTTGGCAGTCTGGCCCAATGATCAGATTGGTCTGAAAGCACTTCGCCTGCTCAACTTTATTGCCACTTTATTGGTTTCAATCTTACTTCCATTTGCCTCCTGCATCTCATTGCCATTGTCATTGTGTAGTAAGATCAGGTCTATACTCTGGTGAGTGAATATCAGCAGGTTTTATTGAACATAACCATGCATGAGGAACTGTAAGGGAGGACATCTTCTGAAACAGCCCTAGGTTCCAATTCCATGTAATCTGACATCACTAAGATTCCTGCTTGCATGCTCAGGAACCTTTCTTCAAGTAAACTATTAGTTACCCCTTTGTTTCAGATTATTCAGTACGTAAATGAAATTATGTATATTCTCATGAAATTATGTATATTCTCAGCAGTATCCATCACTGACTGCCTTATGTCCTAACCTAAAGCACGATAGCTTGCTATTATAGCTCTGTGAAATTTTGGGGTTCTTGTACATAACTACAGTTTAAGTAACAGTCTTGTTTGATTATTTGTTCTTTCAGTCATAGACTGATGATCAAGGCTTTTGCAGATTTATCAGCGTTTTTGGGGCTGTGTCAGCTTGTTTGAAATTGCTGTTCAGCTTTCTGTAGTTCTCCAGGTTGTTCTATATTTTATATCAAATGAATAGATTGCTTGAAGTTAATACAAGAAGGTTTAATCTCATCTCACAAATTAGATGATGTTACAATTCCGAGAACTTTGGTTTTGTGATGTCATCTAACTCCCTGTTGGGACTGCTGGCCTATAAATCACACTTGTATTTTTTTTATTCCCCATTTTCTAAGTTGGAAAACTAACCCACTTACTTTTTATTTTTGGCATTGATTTCCTACAAGGACAGAGCCAGTGATGAGGAAAGTAGGGCAGCTCTGAATTACACTGACACGAATGCCTATAACTCTTTGGCAGCAAAGTATTTTAGTCTTCTTTTCAGATAGTTAGCTATGGAGAAAGCTTGTTGTAATTTGTTTCCTGGTGACTAACAAAGAAAGCATCAGGGAAATCTTCTATTCAATAAATATTCCTACAAGGAGTGTGAATTTCTTTCAGGCCAGTAGCCTGAAAAAGAACAAAATACAGCAACAAATCTTTGGCTTGTGTCAGCCTTAGACCTTGAGGGCAGAAATTATTGAAGTACTCATATGTGCTATAAATACGATGACCAATTTGTGAACAAGCATGACCTTTATAGGTGCTGTAAATACACTGAAGAAATAGTCCAATCACAAAAGAACTGGAAGAAAGACAAACACAAGTCATAGCTGTTCAAGATGAAATTATGTCAATTACTGCACTTTCCTTCAAGCTTTCAACTGCTGTTCCCACTGAGCTTAAACCACTGGAATTACCTCCGTAGCCTTTAGATCAGGTCAGTAATAGTTATGACAGCAGGTTTCAAACAGTTTAAAGAACGGTGAGCATGTCAGCTTCTGATTGAGGTGCAGCAAAGAACCAAAGGTAAAATCAAAGCTTTCGTTAAACCATTACATCTCCTTTCTACTAAGTCAATTGGCTAAGTAAGTAAGGGATTATTTTGTCTTATGTTAGAGTTTGAGTTATTATTATGGTAAGTTCTACTGAATGTATTGAGAAATTAATGTTTTTGAGACCAATACAAAAATTATTTTAGAGTTTGATTTCTTATTATGCTAATACTATCAAGTTCTACTGAATGTATTGAGAAATTAATATTTTTTGAGACAATATGAAAATTAAATAATTGTCATCCTAGTCGTTGAGAGCAATGACATATTTTACAATGTCACCAACACAGGTTCAGGAGTGGCCTGATAACATATTAGAAAACAAATGACCTTGTTACAGTTACTCTGTAACATTCAATGCAACTTCCTTCATTAGTATTCTGGGTACATGCACTTGATATTATCATTGCTCCTCCAGTGACATGTTAAGGATGAAAATGGTCTCTGGTCGTAATGAATCACTAGTTCATTTGACATTCCACCTAGTTTTCTTGGGGAACTTAAAGCACGCTGTCAATTTGCTTTCACTCATTTTATATTAGTGACGCAGACTGACCAAAAGCTGTCCCACTCTTCGTTCATTATTCTGCAAATTAAGTTATTGCAGGCAGGATATTTGAGGCCAACATGATGCATTTTCATAACAACAAACATTCTTTGCCACTGGCTGGAGATCAGCAGCTGGTATTGAGGGGTCACACTTACTCTTTTGGCCTACAATAGGAGTATGTTCCTTACCAGCTTGAACTGAACTCAGTATTCAACAGCAATGTTACCTAAAGCTCTTTGGTCCACACTGTTCAGCTCCCAGCCATCCTTAAAACTGAATAAGAACACCATGTATTTAGTCACAGAATAAAATAACCTCAATTTCTTAAATTATTTTAAACTAAATTGTCATTATCAATGTGCTAAAGTGAGCAATTTGGTTGGTACTACAGAGGTAATAGTCAGTTGGCATCTTCACAATGTTTTAAACAATGCATTTACAAACAAAATAGCTCACCATCCTTCAGACCAAAACCAGGTAAGAACTGTTTGCCAAACATCCATGAATCTAAGGTGATAACAAGGATGCTGAGCAGGGGTTACATAAACTATACACATTCTTACCCGGAATTGAATGTGCTGCCAATGATTATCCAAAATTTTTCTGGATTCTGGAACAGATTTGGAATTTAGCAAATCAAATACTGCTAAAGAAAAAGGAGGAAGGGAGAAAGCATGGAATTAATCACAGTACGATCATAAATAATGAACAGATTTATTGGACTTTTAACAATGCAAATAGTGGGTAGATAAAGGGGACCAAGTAAATGTCGTATACTTGGATTTCCAAATGATGGTCAGTAGAGTACCAATTAGATGATCAGTAAGATCAAAATATTAATATGCATGATGAGGGCTAATGGAGTTTGTGGCAATAATGTTCACATGGACAAAGGATCGCTTGCTGGGTCTGAAGGAAAGAATATGTCTAAATAGTGAATTTTCAGATTGGCAAATTGTGAAAACTAGGGTGTCACAAGAATCTTGTAGGGGGCCACAATTATATGTAAGGAAAATCAATGACTCTGAAGAAGAGAAAGGGAGTAACATATGTGAGCTTAATGATCTGAGTAGGACTGTAAATATTTTTAATTGACCTGTTCAGGCACGTTATGACAGACATCTGGACTGGTGAGACTTGAATCCTGGTCCTTTGTGTTACAAGGCCTGTAGGTAGAAATATGAGAAGGCTGTTGAAGAGACGTAGACAAGTTAAGCACATTGTGACTGAACTGATCAATGGAATAAAATGAGGCCAAGTGGGAGGCTCTTCACTTTACTCACAAAAATATAAAAGAATATTTTTTTAAAGTTCTTAAACATGTAAATTTTGATGCTCAGAGGAATTAAAAATATGTGTACATGGAACACAAAAATTAACATGAAGATACAGGAAGCAATGAGGAAAAGAATTGGCACATTGACCTTTATTGCAAAGTGGTTAGAGTACAAGATTGAGGCAGTCTTGTACAATTGTGCAAAATTTTAGGGAATGTTATACTCTGATTGGAGGTGATATAACAAATGATCATTAGATGATCACCGGGGTGGCATAGTGGCTCAGTGGTTAGCACTGCTGCCTCACAGCACCAGGGTTCAATTCTAGCCTCAGGCGACTGTCTGTGTGGAGTTTACACATTCTCCCCGTGTCTGCGTGGGTTTCCTCTGGGTGCTTCGGTTTCCTCCCACAGTCCAAAGACGTACAGGTTATGTGAATTGACCATGCTAAATTGCCCATAGTGTTAGGTGCATTGGTTACTCATTAAGTTTACATTCTTCAAAGGCTACTGTCTACCAACAGCTAATTATTTTCTAAATTTCGTTCTGCGTGATATAATAAAAATCACGTGGTTTCACAAAGGACCCATGGTCTTCCTTGTTCCTGATTTCATAAGACTCCTTTTTTGACTTGTCCAAAGGCTATCTTTAACCAGAGGATCTCAAACTGTGAGCCTTAGTATACACCATCTCAACCCCAATTTCCCCAGTCACTCTTTGAAGTCAGTTATTTCTTGTTCCAGTAGAGATTGGTCTTGTTGGCAAGGACACTGCCTGTACATTGGAGAACCAAGATGATAAACGTCATGATAATTGACAGAATTTGCAGTTGACCTGGAACTGGTCAAAAACTCTCACTCCTGGTTGCAAGGGGTTTTCTCTGAATAAACATGCACTTTTAATCATTTATATTTTAAAAGGTAAGTGTGTGACATCAGGTAAATAAGCAGTCCATGTTACCTACAGATTTTCTCTTTCTGGCAAATTTCTACCAATTTCTTCTGATTTGAAGTGATGATTTCTTGCTGATGTATTTTTGTTATCATCTTGTACTTCACTCAAGTGACCTATTTTCTTTTGTGATCCTAAACACTATGCATTTCAGTTCATTTAAACAGACTGATCCTAATTGATCCTAATCTCATCCCAATTTGGTTTCAGAATATGAGCATCGTTAGCAGACATTATTTGTGGCAGTAAATGAGAATGAAATATGATCAGCCTTCTCTTACTTTTTGAGGTTTATTCTATGGCCTTTTACCAACACACAGATAAAACATACCAGGATCTAACATGGAAGTTTTTGATATTTTCTAAACAACCTGTTCAGAGATGTTGTGATGCACCTTTGGAGCAGGTGCAATTTGAACCCAGGCATCCTGATAAATGCAGAAAATGTATTGTCTCTGATTTGTTTTCTTGCTTTATTTCTGGAATTCCATTATACAGATCCAAATGGTTTTTCTCACAACGAAATTACCTATGACAGTTTTCACCTATTAACCATCACCAGTAGATAACCTATGTTCCAACTTGTCACTTTATGTGCAAAACCCCCCATTAACCGCAATGCAGAAATGCCAAAGAAAGGAAGAGGGCAAAATCAAAATGGAGCTGGAAGGCATCAGCACCTGGCCTGTTTATCCTTTTGCAACTGGAACTGCTCTTACACATAACTGAACTTTATCTCTACCACCATGGTATTTTTTTCATCTTATAATCACCAACATTAAATCACCCACCTTTTCCAATTGATTAAATTACACACAAAGCAGGCCAAAGGTGAGGGAGCAGTCAGGACAGAGGGTTGAGTTAAATCCTTGGAAGGAACATTTTAATATCTTCTACTCAGCCTGCTCAACTATGTTATTACATAGCTCTGGGATTTGAACCCATGCCTCCTGGCTCAAAAACACTACCACTACCAGAAGGCATGGCAACAAGAGTGGCAGGAGGTTTTTATTCTGTTAAAATAAAATTGAAGTCACTAGGCATTTCAGAAGAGGCTGATAAGAAAAATCCAGCTGCATTGTCTGGTGAAATGGAATAGCTTGAAGCATCAGCTCTGATTCATTCCTCCCAGAACCTGCCAGATCTGCTGGACACATTCTGTATTTTCTTTTTCAGACTTCCACGTCTACTACATCTTGCCTTTGAATAGAAGGTTAACATAAGAATTAGCAAAAGAACTAGGAACAGGAATAGACAATTCAGTCCCTTGAGCCTGCTCCACCATTTAAGGTGATCAAAGTTCATTTCATCTTGGCCTCAAAACACTTTCCTGCCTCCACTCCATAATCCATGAATCTATTATTATTTAAAAATTCATCAACTTCCTCCACAAATACGTTCAGTGTCCCAGTGTCCAATAAACCCCATGTTAATTTAGAAGACTTAGAGGGGATCTGATTGAGACATACAAGAATATTAAAGGATTGGACATGTTTCTGCTGATGGGTGAGCGCCGAACCAGAGGACACAGCTTAAAAATACGGGGTAGGCCATTTAGGACAGAGATGAGGAGAAACATCTTCACTCAGAGAGTGGTGGCTGTGTGGAATGCTCTGCCCCAGAAGGCAGTGGAGGCCCAGTCTCTGGATTCATTTAAGAAAGAGTTGGATAGAGCTCTCAAGGATAGTGGAATCAAGGGTTATGGAGATAAGGCAGGAACAGGATATTGATTAAGGATGATCAGCCATGATCATATTGCAGGCTCGAAGGGCAGAATGGCCTACTCCTGCATCTATTGTCTATTAGTGAATTCTACAGACTGATGATTTTGAAAGAAGTAATTTCTCATCAGCTGTGTTTTAAATCTGCTACCCCCTGGCATAACACAACGATCTCTCATTCTAGATTGCCTCATATGAGGAGAAAGTGAGGACTGCAGATGCTGGAGATCAGAGCTGAAAATGTGTTGCTGGAAAAGTGCAGCAGGTCAGGCAGCATCCAAGGAGCAGGAGAATCGACATTTCTGGCAGGAATCTGAAGAAGGGCTCATGCCCGAAACGTCGATTCTCCTGCTCCTTGGATGCTGTCTGACCTGTTGCGCTTTTGCCTCATATAAGGGGTTCATGGTTAAAAAAATCCATTTGGCATTACCTAAACCAGTGTGGCCTCATGGATTAGAGCTGGGTTGACCATTTTTCTTAATATTATATCTATTAGATATAATCCCCTTGAACCAAGCAGCCAACATTATGGGAAACAATTGGGACACAATAGATTTGAATCCATTGGAGTGAATACAGAAATGATTTACAAGAACAGTTCCAGGGATGAAGAACTTCAATTTGGAGGAAAATAATGGAAAAATTGGGATTGTTTCCCTTAACTGGGAGAAGATGAAGAAGAGTTGATAGACGTTTTCAAATCACGGGTAGCAGGAGAGAAAGGGTTCCTGATTATGAAAGGAACAAGAAATGTTTTACAAAAGAAGCAAATATGAGATGCAAAAAATCCTTTTCATACAGCAAGCTAGGATATGGAATGCACTGCCTGGAAGTGGAGGCAGCTTCAATTGTGGCATTTAAGTGGGCATTTGAATAATTATTTAAATAGAAACAACATGCAAGGGTTTGAGGAAAAAATAAGAGATTGACACTAAGCCGTAATGATCAGAGAGCCAGTGGAGACAGAATTGGCTGAAAGATCTCTGTTTGCATCACCGCATTTCTGTGATTTGTGATTTTGAATGGAGGCTGTTCAGAGGTCTGACAAGAGAGGTAACCAAATTGAAGAGATTCAAGCATGGGGCTGCAGGGAAGATTGGCCAGGAGGCAAAAGTATACTCAAGGTCTTTGGAGGAGAAAGGAAACTTGGATATGGGAGCAAGATTTCAAGGACAGAGAGTATAAGTGATTTTGAAAGGATCTAAACAATTGATTCTTATCAGAGAAATGAGTCTTTAAATATTTGACATAGGGACTACATGCAACTGGAGGAAGGGAAGAAAAAGGATTGAAATGTGTTTTATGCACTGTTGTAGTCAATTTAGGCATAATGGCCAATGTTGTTTCTGTTGCAAATGTGTTGCTGGTCAAAGCACAGCAGGCCAGGCAGCATCTCAGGGATAGAGAATTCGACGTTTCGAACATAAGCCCTTCATCAGGAATAAGAGGTGTTAACTTTTATAATACTATAATTCCTCCAATGTTTGATATCTCGTTTTTTTAATCACAATTCTTTTGTGTATTCATAACATGAAGATTAAGGCTCTTTTGGTCAGTGTGTAGACTCTAGATCCTTCCAAGAATGAAAGACTTCATTCAGCTATTATAAATAGGATAGAAAACACATCAGGATGAACGAAGGTAATTTGACTTTTGGTGATAATGTACTTCATTGGAATTCAGCCACCTACAAAGCATCTCATCAAAATGAAGCACTATTATCAAAATTCGGAATGATTCCCAATTTATCGACAGAAGATAAGAGCAAGCATGGAGCTCTTGTTCTGGTTTCTATTTGTAAACTGACTTCAGAGCCAGTTTGCCAGGTGAGCAAAAAGGACAATCATTGGTGTTCCTCAGTTAATTATTTTCCCAAAGTTTTTTTTAAATTTTATGGTTATTTGATCATCAGAAGCTTCTGAAGGCAATTAAATTGTAATTAATTGAGCTGCTTGGCAAGATGATGGTCTGCAATCCAAGTCTTGCATGTATAGAACACAATGGGCAGTATTATTGCTTCATAGATTTTTGTGTAGACAGATTTATTTGCCTTTGTTCCAAGACTGGTATCTGATGTCTGCTGCAGGCCACACTTAATTTGGCAATTCTTGCACGGGTGTCATCAAGAGATATCTCAAGCGAGTTTGATATTGAAATGAAGTGTAAGTTACAGCACTACATGTTCATGGACTGAAATCACAGGCTAGGCTGGTACACTACTTCAGATATCTTTGTGCTGATTGTAAGGTTGAAGCTGACCCATTAGCTGAAGAATTGGTCCATGTAATATTGCATACCCAGCACTGAACCAGCAGTTAGTGCATAGTCAATGGCAAACAAAAAATTGCGATGTAGGCTTTGTAGACTTTGCTTAGAGTCAAATCAGACCGAGCAGCTTTCTGCCCATTTGGTATCTGATTTTGATGCCAGTATCAGAATTATGAAACACATTAGAAAGCATGGCAAAGAGGAAAAAAAAATGCTCGAGAGGGTTGGTGTTTGCACGTGGATCTGGAAGGCTCACTGCCACCTAGGGAATGCATAATCATGCCATCGTAAAATTGTCAGCGTATTAGGATCGGTTTCTCAGGCAAACTGAACTTCTCATAAACATACAAAGGTCATTATAGAGAATGAGACAATGACTTTGGTCAAGACAAAAACTAGGTGCAGAGGTCCACATGCTGTTCTTGGCATTTCCCTTGGTGCTGTATAACTACAAACATTCTGACCAAACAAACCTTGGTTAAAATGCTATACCAAATGGTTCAGCAGGATTCAGGCAAAGAAATTGCTGTTGATGGAAAGGATAGTGGTTCCTCCATGATTGTTGCAGAATTAACAAATTCCTTTCCATTGAGCAGGTTGACAGTGAGGCATGTTTGTGCTCTTGTACCCATGCAGATTGAATAGCATTAGTCCCTGGAGGAGGGTCATCAAGACACAAATTGATTGCAACTTGTGGATAGTTTCTTCATCGACCAATGAAGGCAAAGTGAGCACGAGATTAAAATATTTTGACTATATTTCTCGAATTAATTTTTGTCTCAAAGCAGTATTGATCTGTCTGCACCAATGATTAGTGGTGACCCAGCAGATTTGTTCTCGTAAATGGATTTCACTGTCTTTGTGAGCTGCAAATGCCTGAAGTCTTTCTGCTTTCTGATTTAGCCAAATGTTTTGCAATTCTCTGAGCTTGCATTGGACAGTCCTGTGGATGTTTGGTGGAAACTGTATTTGGATAGTGATGGCTTATAGAATCAATGTTTCTCCCCAGTAGCTTCTACATTCCCTCATTAATTTCATCAAAATGATCTTATTGCTTATGATAGTCAGGATCAAGGGCCTCTTAGAATTATGAAGTGTCCTGTTAGTTGTCTAGTCATCCTTAATGCAGTGAGTGTTCATTTTCACTGTACAGACATGTTTCTTTCAATTAGATTTAATTTTGACCGATTGTCTGTAACCATTCTTTGATTCTATGATTTTCTCAGGTAGAAGTTTAAGTTGTCATGGTATTATTTTAAAAAGGTAATTTTTCCCTGTGTTCTGCCAGTGTTTATCACTCTTAATATCTTTTTAATGTGTCATCATTTATTTCAATCCTATTTTGGTGAAATTGATGCACTCAAAATCTCTACTTTGCAATAACAACTCCTTTTCAGAAATACTCATCGATTGTAAAGTGGTTCTGCCACACCTGAAATTGTCAGAGGTAAGATGGAAATGTTTTCCATTTGTACCAGTTGATTGATGAAATGGGACATTTAAATCTGTGAAATGTGACCTCTCTCTTATGCAGAAGTACTCTGAAATCTCCTCAAGTTGAAATCAATATTATTTAAAGCTTATATTTGAAAATTTGAAAAATAGGGAAATGTTAAAAATGTATTATATGTTAGTCTATATAATTCTTTCAGAACTTCAAGATTTCAGTGATATTGACAAGGTCACATTTACTTATCACAAGATATTCTGTGGCAATGGACCTTTAGCATGAAAATTGCAGTTCTGTAATACTGCTACAGTGATGCAGGTAGATAGCAAATGCCCACATGCTGAACCAATGAATGGTGATACATGCCCAAAACAGGACAGTTATAGGATCAGGCCTTCAACTGAATACGACACAAAAGTAAAATAGAATGGCTACTAGAAATATGAAATAAAAATAGAAAGCATCATGAGTTTATCCCCATCAACTCATGTAAATGTACAAAATTTCAGAGTCTGTTACTGGGTTTGCCAACTGAAAATATCTTGGACAATATTTGTCCCTCATTGAACAACACACAAAAAGATTTTGTCTGTTCATCATCACATTATTAAATATGGATTTGGTCACTTTACTCAGTGAGTTTAAAAGTCTTTTTTTTAAAGTTCAATTTATGTTTCAAACTGATGGATTAAAAACTATTATTTGACGTAAGTGTGCTTTTGTGACATTACTAATATTTCATAGCAAGGGATGTTATAGCATCAAATGAACAGGTACTCTCCATGACCATAAGGAGTTTGGTTTCAGCATCTGCATAAGGAAGGTAAAGGTGGACTTGGTAATGCCACTATTAATCAGCATTACCAAGGTGACACTGACACAAAGCTAAGCTCAACAATCACTAATGTTCTGTCACTTGACACTGGAATTACACATGCATTGCAGAAGCCGCAGCTCTTAGGTACAACCTGAGTGAGAAAGAGTGGAACAATATCAAATTTACTGAGAATATCAAAACTGTGAATCTACCATGCCTGAATCCTCTGTGAATGCCTCTTCGTAGTAAGTCTTTCGCCCTTACATTAAGCTAGAGAAAAGATTGAAAAGATTGAATTTCCACATTCATTATCTTTGCCTTCACTGTCTCTTGGCAGGAGTCTCCAAATCAGAGATCTTGAGTATATTAATTCTATCGACATGCACTTATTACAAGCTGACGACATTGGTGCTGGCTTGACCATTTTAGTCCGATGTATAAAAAACATCCAAGGACTTGCTGTGTGATGAACTGGCCATTAGTGACACGGACATCCAGAAGCCAAATATAAGATGACAGACATAAGCACAGATAATTGGGAGATCATTGCAGCTGTGAACTGCAGAGACTGACTGCTTTAAACAGCGTTGGAAGATACAAGAGAAATGGAAGGCTCAGCTTGCCAAGAAGTCAGCCCAGAGAAAACAGAGGTCAGCAAATCCTTTACCTTCACAGCTGAGTGCTTTCAAATTTGCAGAGACAGCCTGACCGGTGTGGTACCCCTGAAACATATCAGCTATGTTCAATACAGAGGAGACCACCAAGTCAATCATGTTCACACAAAAGGAAGTAACGAGCAGATTAAACCAAGGAGAGCTAATGCTTGTTATCTATGGACTTCAATAAGGCCTTTGACAAGGTGCCGCACAGGAAGCTATTGAGTAAGAAAAGGGCCCATGGTGTTCAAGGCAAGGTACTAGCATGGATAGAGGCTGAGCTGTCTGGCAAAAGGCAAAGAGTGGGGATAGGAAGATCTTTCTCAGAATGGCAGCTGGTGACAGGTGATGTTGCACAAGGGTTAGTGTAGGGACCACAACTTTTCATGTTAATGTTCTAGCTGAAGGAACTGAGGGCATTTTGGCTAGGTTTGCAGATGATACAAAGATAGGTAGAGGGACAGGTAGCATTGAGGAGGTGGGGAGGCTGCAGAAGGACTTGGACAGGGTTTGGAGAGTGGGCAAAAAAGTGAGTACAACACGGGAAAGTCTGAGGTCATGCACTTTGGTAGGAAGAATAGAGGCATGGGTTAAAAAAAATGGGTACAAAATTCAGAAGTCTGAAGTGCAAAGATACCCGGGGGTTCTAATCTAGGATTCTCTTAAGGTAAACTTGAAGTTTGAGTCAGTAGTTAGGAAGGCAAATACAATGCTGATACTTATTTTGAGACAACTTAAATATAAAAGCAAGAATGTACTTCTAAGGCTCTATAAGGCTCTGGTCAGACCCATAGAGTATTGTGTGCAGTTTCTCAGGAAGACCCATATCTCAGGAAGGATGTACTGGTCCTTGAGTGGGTTCAGAGGAGGGTCACCAGAATTGTCCCAGAAATGAAAAGTTTGACATATGAGGAATGTTTGAGGACTCTGGGTCTACACTCAATGGAGTTTAGATGGATGAGGGGTGTCTTATTGAAACTTGCAGAATACTGAATGGCCTAGACACAGTGGATGTTCGGAAGATGTCTCAATTGGTAGGAGACGTTAAGACTCAAGGCACAGCCTTAGAGTAAAGGGAAGATCTTATGGAACAGAGATTAGATTACTCACAGTGTGGAAACAGGCCCTTCGGCAACAAATCCACACCGACCCACCGAAGCGCGATCCACCCAGACCTATTCCCCTAAATTTACCCCTTCACCTAACACTACAGGCAATTTAGAATGACCAATTTACCTAACCTGCACATTTTTGGATTGTGGGAGGAAACCGGAGCACCCGAAGGAAACCCACGCAGACACGGGGAGAATGTGCAAACTCCACACAGACAGTCTCTTAGCATTAATGAAATCATTGTTAAAGAAATACATGGATGGCATCTTGGAATTAAATATATTGACTGCCTGGATGATTAAGATTTGAAAGGGTGCTGAATAATTGGATGTGTTATTTAATACATTTTTCTTTTTAACAACATACTTCAATATTTTGTCTCACCTACTTTTTGCCTTTCCTCCCACACACTGCACATTTGCTGTAACGGTCACCAGGTAACCTTTGAATTTTAGCCTTTCTAATGGGAAGAACCTTGACATTTGTCAGATCTTCCTTCCTTATATTCCTGCCTCTACACCTATTGCCACTTTCTCCAAACCCCAATCCTCTGCAAATAATCCTGCTAAATATCTGATTCTGACTGGTAGCTCATTCCAATGGGAACTGTAGGCACTAGCCTATGTGAAAACTAACCTCATCATGAGATATGGATGAGATCTACACAGTCAATTTTAAAATATTATTTTATTATACAATGTGAGAATTGATTCAACATTCTTTGATTTCATATTTTGTACGTAATTAGTTATTCACAATTATTTAATTAGATCATGTTTTGACGATATAGTTTAATCTGAAAATTATCATATCAGACTGAACCTTTAGCCAGAGAGTGGTGAATGTATGGAAATCATTGCCACAGAAGGCTATGGAGGCCAGGTCATTGAGTATATTTAAGATGGAGATAGATAGGTTCAAGGATTACAGGGAGAAAGCAGGAGATTGGGTTTAAGAAACTTTATCAGCCGTGATTGAATGGCGGAGCTGACTTGATAAGCTGAATAGTCTAATTTCTGCTCCGAAGTCTCATGGTTTTATGGTCTTTGGGTGTAAAATATTAGATTTGCAATAATCAGTCTGCTATGATAATTTTCAGATTAAACTATATTGTCAAAACATGATCTAATTAAATAATTGTGAATAATTAATTACATACAAAATATGAAATCAAAGAATTTTGAATCAATTCTCACATTGTATAATAAAATAATATTTTAAAATTGACTATGTAGATCTCATCCATATCTCATGATGAGGTTAGTTTTCACATAGGCTAGTGCCCACAGTTCCCACTGGAATGAGCTACCAGTCAGAATCAGATATTTAGCAGGATTATTTGCAGAGGACTGGGGTTTGGAGAAAGTAGCAGTAGGTGTAGAGACAGGAATGTAAGGGAAGGAAGATCTGACAAATGTCAAGGTTCTTCCCATTAGAAAGGCTAAAATTCAAAGGTTACCTGGTGACCGTTACAGCAAATGTGCAGTGTGTGGGAGGAAAGGCAAAAAGTAGGTGAGACAAAATATTGAAGTATGTTGTTAAAAAGAAAAATGTATTAAATAACACATCCAATTATTCAGCACCCTTTCAAATCTTAATCATCCAGGCAGTCAATATATTTAATTCCAAGATGTCATCTATGTATTTTTTTAACAATGATTTCATTAATGCTGAGAGAATTCTTTATGTAATATCTGGTCTGTGAAAGATTTTATCGTTAGAAGCTCTTGTTATCACTGTGGCACACAGTGTTCATGCACAATTTATTAAAGCAATCATTGATAGTTGTGAGTCTCACAGCATTGGACTGTGTGGTGCCAAACTGGTCATTGAGATTAGTATTGATTTCCACAGTTCCTATAAACACAGAACATCAAACATAGAACTGTACAGCACAGGAACTGGCCCTCGGGTCATGATGTTATGCCAAGCATGATGCCAAATTAAATTAATCCCTCCTGCCTCCCTTTGGTTGATATCCCTCCATTCTTTGCATATTCATCTGCCCATCTGGAGCTCCCTAAAACACCCTTATTGTAGCTGCCTCCACCACATCCCCTGGCAGCACATTCCAGACTCCTCCCACTCTAAGTCCCTCACATCTTCTTTGCAATTTTCCCTCTCACCTTAAATGCATGACCCCTGGCTTTAGAATTCCACCTCTGGGAAAAAGATTCTGACCATTAACCCCATCTGTGCAATTCATAATTTTATCGACTTTTATCAAGTCTCCCTACAGCATCCGCCGCTCCAGAGAAAACAACCCGGGTTTTTATAGCCTCTCCTTAGAGCTCATAACCTCCAATTCAGGCAGCATCCTCATAAACTTCTTCTGTACCTTCTCAAAAGCTTTCACATCCTTCCTGGCCTTCTTGTGATGTGGTAAATAGAGTTGAACGCAATACTGTAAGCGTGGCCTAACCAAAGTCTTATAAAGCTGCAACATGGCATCCTGACTCTTCTACTTAATTCCCCAACCAATAAAGGCAAGTATGCCATACCCCTCCTTTACCACCCTATCTACTTGCATGGCCACTTTCACGGAGTTAAGGACTTGAGCCCTAAGATCCCTCTGAACATCAATGCTGTTCAGGGTCCTGCCATTAACTACACTTTTCTTTAACATTTGATCTCCCAAAGTGCAGCTCCTCACACTTACCAGCATTAAAATCCATCTGCCATTTCTCCACCCATATTTGCAACTAATCTCTCTATCCTGTTGTATCCTTTGTCAATCTTCTACACTATCCACAACTCCACCAATCTTTATATCATCTGTAAGCCATCTCCATTTTCATTCAAGTTATTTATATATATTATAAACATATAAACACACATGCATATCATGGGGAGAGGTGGCTTAGTGGTATTATGACTGGACTGTTAATTGCGAGACCCAACTAAAGTTCTGGTGACTCAGGTTCGGATCCCAACATGGCAAATGAAAGATCTGCCAATCAGTCAAATAAAACTTTGGAATTTAGAGTCTAATGGTGACCATGAATCCATTATTGTTTGTCAGAAAAAGCCATCACGAATGTTCTTCAGGGAGGGAAACTGACATACTTGCCTGGTCTAGGAGAAAGTGAGGACTGCAGACGCTGGAGATCAGAGCTGAAAATGTGTTGCTGGAAAAGTGCAGCAGGTCAGGCAGCATCCAAGGAGCAGGAGAATCGACGTTTCGGGCATGAGCTCTATTTACCTGGTCTGGCCAACATGTGACTCCAGAACCACAGCAACGTGGATTGACTCTTAACTGCCCTCTGGGCACTTAGGGGCAGGCAATAAATTCTGCCCTAGCCAGTAACGTGCTCATCCCATGAATCAATAAACAAAAAACAACAGCTGAGTTCCTAACAGCTTCCTGCAGAACACCACTGGTCACAGATCTCCAGCCAGAAAAAGATCCTTCCACCCCTACCCTCTGCCTTCTATGGGCAAGCCAATTCTGAATCCATGCAGCCAAGTCACTGTGGATCCCAAGCATCCTGGTCATTGAGATTACTATTGATTTCTACACTTCCTATAAACATAGAACATTGAACATAGAACTGTACAGTACAAGAATGGGCCCTTGGGCCCATTATGTTGTGCTGAGCATGACACCAAATTAAACTAATACATTCAGCCTATCCTTGGTCGATATCCTTCCATTTTTTGCATATTTTTGGATGAGCCTACCATGAGGGAGAGTGTTGAAAGAATTAGTAAAATCAATGCAAAAAACGTACATATACCATAATTCCTTTCATGACATCAAGAAACTCCAAACCTCTGTATAACCAATTAACCTTCTGCAATGTAGTCAGTCTCATAATATCAGAAAAACGTAGATTATTTGTATATAGCCTGATCCCATCAAAAACGATTTGATAATCATCAAATAGTCTTTCTTTTTGGCAATGTTATTGAAGGAGCGACAGTGGCAAGGATACTAGAGAGCCCAACTGTTTTTGTTCTAATGAGCACTGCAGGACCTCTATAACCACCAGAGAGGTCAGAGGGAACCTCAGTTTAAAGTTTCATTCAAAAGACAGCAACTCCAACACTGCTGCAACATATTGTCCACTGTGACATTTCGAGATCAAATCACAATGTTCTGACTCAGAACTGAGTGCAGTCCGCCTTGCCACTCATAGCAACCTGTCATATTTTGGAATGCTGTCATAAGGTCATACAGTCATAGAGTCACAGAAATGTCCAGCACAGAACCAGACCCTTCGGTCCAACTCATCCATGTCAATTGGGTATCCCGAATCTGCCAGCATTCGGCCCATATCCCTCCAAACCCTTGCTATTCACATACCTATCCAGATGCCTTTTAAATATTGCAATTGTACCAGCCTCCACCACATCCTCTGGCAGCTCATTCCATACACGTACCACCCTCTGCGTGAAAAAGTTGCCCGTTAGGTCTCTTTTATATCTTTCCCCCTCACCCTAAGCCTATGCTCTCTAGTTCTGGATTTCCCCACCCCAGGGAAAAGACCCTATCTATTTATCCTATCCATGCCCCTCATGATTTTATAAACCTCTATAAGGTCACCCCTCAGCCTCTGACATTCCAGGGAAAGCAGCTCCAGCATATTCAGTCTCTCCCTATAGCTTAATCCTCCAACACTGGCAACATTCTTGTAAATCTTTTCTGAGCCCTTTCAAGTTTCACAACATCCTTCCAATAGGAAAGCATACCAAACGCCTTCTTCACTATCCTATCTATTTGTGACTCTACTTTCAAGGAGCTATAAACCTGCACTCCAAGGTCTCTTTGTTTAGCAACATTCCCTAGGACCTTACCATTAAGTGTATAGATTGCTAAGATTTGCTTTCCCAAAATGCAGCACCTTGCATTTATCTAAATTAAACTCCATCTTCCACTCCTCAGCCATTTGGCCCATCTGATCAAGATCCCATTGCAATCTGAGGTAACCTTCTTTGCTGTCCACTACAACTCTGTTCTGCCCTCATCAATCCTCTTTGTTACTTCTTTAAAAAAAAACTCAATCAAGTTTGTGAGACATGATTTCCCACACATAAAGTCATGTTGAATATTCCTAATCAGTCCTTGCCATTCCAAATACATATACATCCTGACCCTCAGGATTCCCTCCAACAACTTGCCCATCACTGACGTCAGGCTCACTGGTCTATAGTTCCCTGGCTTGTCCTTACCACCTTTCTTAAACAGTGGCACCATGATAGCAACCTCCAGTCTTCTGGCACCTCACCTGTGACTATCAATGATACAAATATCTCAGCAAGAGGCCCAGCAATCACTTCTCTAGCTCCCTACAGAGTTCTAGGGTACAGTTGATCAGGTCCTGGGGATTTATCCACTTTTATGCATTTCAAGATGTCCAGCACTTCCTCCTCTGTAATATGGACATTTTTCAAGATGTCCCCATCTATTTCCCTACATTCTATACCTTCCATGTCCTTTTCCACAGCAAACACCGATGCAACATATTCATTTAGTATCCCCCCCATTTCCTGCAGCTTCACACAAACACCACCTTGCTGATCTTTGAGGGGCCCTATTCTCTCCCTAGTTATCCTTTGGTCCTTGATGTATTTGTAAGAACCATTTGGATTCTTCTTCAACCTCTTTGCCAAAGCTATCTCATTACCCTTTTTGCCCTCCTGATTTCCCTCTTCAGTGTACTCCTACTGCCTTTATACTCTACGCAGGATTCACTCAATCTTTCTTGTCTCTATCTGATATATGCTTCCTTCTGGTTCTTAACCAAATCCTCAATTTCTCCAGTCATCCAGCATTCCCTACAGGTACCAGCCTTTCCTTTCACATTAACAGGAATATATTGTCTCTGGATTCTTCTTATCTCCTTTCTGAAGGCTTCCCATTTTCCAGCCATCCCTTTACCTGCGAACATCTGGCCCCAATCAGTTTTTGAAAGTTCTTGCCTGATACCATCAAAATTAGCCTTCCTCCAATTTAGAACTTCAACTTTTAGATCCTGTCCATCCTTTTCCATCAGTATTTGAAAATTAATAGAACTATGGTCGCTGGCCCCAAAGTTAGTAGGTACATCCATATACTGAATCAGAAAATATTCTTCTTTGTGCTTAACAAATTCCTTTCCATCTAAATCCTTAACACTATGGCAGTCCCAGTCTATATTTGGAAAGTTAAAATCCCCTACCATTCTTACAGATAACTGAAATCTCCTTACAAATTTGCTTCTCTATTTCCCACAATTAGGGGCACTATAATACAATCCCAATAAGGTGATCATCCTTTTCTTATTTCTCTGTCCCACCCAAATAACTTCCCTGGATTTATTTCTGGGAATATCCTCCCTCAGTACAGCTGTAATGTTATCCCTTATCAAAAATGCCACTCCCCCTCCTCTCTAGCCTCCTTTTCTGTACTTCCGGTAGCATTTGTATCCTAGAACATTAATCTGTCAACGTTTGGGAGAAGATTTGTAGCTCGGGTGCTCGTTGTTGTGGTTCTGTTCGCCGAGCTGGGAGTTTGTGTTGCAAACATTTCGTCCCCTGTCTGGGTCAAGCACTGAGGATGTCACCTAGACAGGGAACGAAACGTTTGCAACATAAACTCCCAGCTCAGTGAACAGAACCACAACATTAATCTGTCAATCCTGCTCATCCCTGAGCCACTGTAATTGCTCAGATATCCTAGTCCCATGTTTCTAACCATGCCTGAGTTCATCTGCCTTCCCTGTTAGGCCTCTTGCATTGAAATAAATGGAGTTTAATTTATCAATCCTACCTTGTTCTCTGCTTTGTTCCTGCCTGCCCTGACCGTTTAACTCGCTCTTATTCCCAACTGTACCAGACTCAGATTGATTTCTTTCCTCATTATCTCTCTGGGTCTTACTAATTTAAATCCTCCTGAGCAGCTCTAGCAAATCTCCCTGCCAGTATATTAGTCCCCTTCCAGTTCAGGTGCAATCGGTCCTTCCTATACAGGTCATTTCTATCCCAGAAGAGATTCCAATGATCCAAAAATGTGAATCCTTCTCCCATACACCAGCTCCTCAGCCATGCATTCATATGCTCTATCTTCCTATTCCTACCCTCAGGAGCTTGTAGCACTGGGAGTAATCCAGATATTAGTACTCTTGAGGACCTCCATTTTATTTTCTGCCTAACACTGTACATTCTCCCTTCAGAATCTCATCCTTTCCCCTTCCTATGTCGTTGGTTCCAATGCGTACTATGACTCCTGCTGGGCCCTCTCTCCCTTGAAAACATTCTGCACCCTCGCTGAGACATCCTTGCTCATGGCACCAGGGAGGCAACATAAAGATTGTCACAAAGCTGGTCCGTTTTTCTAAAAGCGGTTCCTTTTCTCAAGGATACTGTGTCCTTGGCTGTTTTCAGAGGGGTCATAAAACCGTCCTGGCCCCAAGATGATTAGTTTGGTACAGAGATGAAAAAGGGTGTTGAAAGACCTTTTGTTTATATGTAAGCAGATGAGACTTCAGGCCAAAGTGGCCATCTTTTAGAAGTGACCTGTATAACCAAAGGGGAGTGGTCAGCTCTCTAGCTGAGCAGTTCAGTCCAGAACTAGTTGGGAGTTCAGCTGTGTGGAAACAGGCTGCAAAACTCTCCCTCTGTCTTTCTGTCCTTCTAACTTCAACCTGTAAGCATTCTTCCATTTCTACTTTTTTTTAAGGGGATTTGCTTATTAGGTATGTTGTGTATATTCAGAACAGCATAATTCCACCTCGTTTGGATAGACTGAGTTCTGTAGGGGTTCTTTATTGTGTTCTTTGTGTTTCATTATGTAATTTTGTCTGTTTTTTTGTCTGTTTTAAAACCTGGTAGTCAACCTAGCTGACTTACTCCGGGTAATTTTCACTGTACACTTATCAAAACAAATTGCAAAGTTATGATCTGGGCTGCCTGCTTAAGAATGCTTTGAGTGGACCAGCCTAGTCCACAGCAAAATGTACAATCTTTTCACATTGATGCAGAGGCTGTGTACAGTTTGTTCAGTCATACAGCCTTGAAGTGGGCTAAGAGGGGGTTGGTCTTATTGAAGGTGATATTAGAAAGTGCATTAAAATAATTCATTGAGGAAAATACAAGTCTTCCAGAATTAGGCATCCAAGTGACTAGGGAGATTGAGGAGGTAAAGGAAATTAGCATTAGTAAGAAGACCACATTGAAGAAATTCATGGGGTTTAAAATTGATAAATCCCCAGGATTTAATACTTTACATCACAGAGTGAAGGACAAGGTTATAGAGGTAGTTGGTAATCATTCAAAATTGTACAGATTCTGGAAAGATTCCTATAGACTTGAAACTTGCAAATGTCATCCCCAATTATTTCAAATGAGAAATAACGTTTGTTTAACTTGGATGTTTTTGAGGATGCTACTAAAATTGAAAAAGGGGAATCGATGTGTTTTTGGGTTTTCAGAAGGCTTTTCATAAGATTCCCAACATGAGGTTTGTTAGCAACATTGAAGAGCATGGGATAGGAGGTGACATACTGCCATAGGTTAAGCTTTGTTGGAGAGGCAGAAAACAAACAGTAGGAATAAACTGGTTGTTCTTGCATTGGCAGGTAGGTACGATCAGGTATTGGTAGGTACCATCAAATATTTGTGGGGTACCTGTGATGAGCAGGGTACAAGTGATCTTGGGATATTTAGGTCCCAGTTGCTTATATAGGCTGATTTGTTTTTTTGCAAAATGTGAGTTGTGCTGAGGCCATAGTGGTGGTCACTATAAATAATCCCACTCCCATAGCTGACCTTGCCCTCTGATACTGTTCTGAATTTCCCCATTCATCTTGAGATTATCCCCCTCCACCCTCATTGCCAGTCTTATTCTCACTCCTATAAATGTCTCTGCTTTCCTCCCCAAGCTTGATGCTCTTAACCCTTTCTATCATTGACAATCCCCCTAGCGTTCACAGAGACATCCATCCATGAAACCTCATGAAATATTGATTGACGACATTGCCCCAGTTCTCTGACAAACTTCAACAATCAGTAGCTAATCATTGCTGACCACCCCCCAGACCATTGTGTTTGCAGCTCCCAGACTAATGATACACGATTCCCAGACAGCTTGTGTTGACTTAAAAGACTGACTGCTGAACACTTCCCAAACTGTGGCAGAGCTTGTAGACTCTGTATGCAGTTGAGTTGTGACTGAAAGTATCAGGGCAGTCTGCCAATCACCACATGCCACCCTCCCTTCCCCCAATTTACCTGAGGACTGTCCTCCACCAGTTTCCAACATGGGTGGCATGGTGGCACACTGGTTAGCACTGCTGCCTCACAGCTCCAGAGACCCGGTTTCAATTCCTGCCTCAGGCGACTGACTGTGTGGAGTTTGAGCGTTCTCCCCGTGTCTATGTGGGTTTCCTACGGATGCTCTGGTTTCCTCCCACAGTCTATAGATGTGCAGGTGAGGTGAATTGGCCATTATAAAATTGCCTGTAGTGTTAGGTGAAGGGGTAAATGTAGGGGAAGGGGTCTGGGTGTGTTGCGCTTCGGTGGGTCGGTGTGGACTTGTTGGGCCGAAGGGCCTGTTTCCACACTGTAAGTAATCTAATCTAATATCTATTTAGTCAATTTGTACATACAGAGTTTGTGACACATTCAGCTGGTACATGCTTTCAGTGTTACATTGCAATCTCAGTGTGCCACACATCAAGATGGAACACTCACTGGAACGCTCAATACTGACAAGCATGACAAGCAGCTTATCTATGTGTCTGTGTTAAAAGACCCCTAGAATTTTGCAATGTCACTTATGAAAAGCATAAAAGATGGAACAAAATGATCTGATTGTCGAGATGTGCTTCATTGAATCATAATAATAGAGGAAACTTGAAAGAGTTCAGAAAAGATTTACAAGGATGATGCCAAGATTGGAGGATTTGAGCTACAGGGAGAGGTTGAACAGGCTGGGGCTATTTTCCCTGGAGAGTCGGAGGCTGAGGGGTGACCTTATAGAGGTTTACAAAATTATGAGGGGCATGGATAGGGTAAATAGGCAAAATCTTTTCCCTGGGGTCAGGGAGTCCAGAACTAGAGGGCATAGGTTTAGGGTGAGAGGGGGAAAATATAAAAGAGACCTAAGGGGCAACTTTTTCACGCAGAGGGTGGTACATGTATGGAATGAACTGCCAGAGGAAGTGGTGGAGGCTGGTACAATTGCAACATTTAAGAGGCATTTGGGTGGGTCTATGAATAGGAAGGGTTTGGAGGGATATGGGCCAGGTTTTGGCAGGTGGGATTAGATTGGGTTGGGATATCTGGTCAGCATGGACGGGTTGGACCAAAGGGTCTGTTTCCATGCTGTACATCTTTATGACTCTATGACTCTAGGAGACCATTTGGACCATTCCATGTATACTGGCTCGTCAAGCCTAATTTAGTTGGTTGCATTCCCATGCTGTTTCCACATATGACTGCAATATTTTCTCTTCAAGAATGTGTTATTGAACGTGGTAGGACAAAGGACAGCCAGTAGAAGATTTCATGGGGCTCAGGGTGGAACCTAAACAAAATTCAGAATCCACTGTAACTTAATTGGTTGTGTTGGCATAAGAAATATGTTTCATGCTGTCAATGAAATGTGAACTTGCGACTGAAAAATGATTGGTACAAATGCTTTCCACTGCAACCAGTACTGAAGACTGCTCAGACTGCATGAGTCCGCAACATTTGTGAGGAAGACCAATCAATGAGATGGCCTGTGACTGGTATACTCCATTTGCTAATTGATTTAAAGGGGTGATAGTTGCATTTGTTTCAGTTTTAAAATACAGTGCATGAGGTCCATTCCTTTTGGGGCATACCGCTTGAATGGAAGTAAAGACCTCAGCTTTTCTGATAGAGTTAACATGGTGATTCAAATTGACAATTTATAAACCAGCTCAATTATTGAGCTTGCACAGTCTACAGGGCAGGACATTTTAACGATGCACTACCTTTTGAGATTAGTCCTATGCTTCTGGACTCAACAGCCAGGGAAAACATTTTATTTACATCCACACCCCTAAACCCTACAAGAATTCTATAAGTTTCAATAAAGTCATTCTTGAAATTCTGGACAACATGGGCCAAATCTCCTCAATCTCTCCTTATCAAATATCCCACCATCCCAGGGAAAGTCTGATGAACCTCTGCTCAAAATCTCTGTATCAAATTTACTCTTTCTTAAATAAGGGGACCAAAGCTGTACAGAAAACACCAGATGAGATCTCACAAAAGCTCTAAACAGCTGCAGAAAAGTATATCTACACTGCACTCAAATCCCCTTGTAAGTAGGCCAAATAATCTTTGCCAATTTCATTGTTTGATGCACCTGCATGCTAATTATTTGCATAAATCGATTGAACAACTTATCTTAGTACCACCCCATTAGTAACAACCTGCCATCCTGCGACTGATCAATTTCTTCATAACCTCAACTCTGAGCCTAGTAATTGATTCTCAATTCATACCATTGTATTTTCCATCCCGGATCCACACATTGTCATTTTATTTACCTTTCTCCTGAGTAGGTCCTTATCAAAAGACTTTGGAAAATCCAATACACCATATCCATGTAGATTGTTCACCTTTATCAACGCTAATATCCTCAAAACAACTCCAACAAGTTGTCAAACATGATTTTTTTCAGAACTCTATGTTAACGTTGCAAATTTTATCATTGTTTTCTAAATGTCAAGTTATCCTATCCCTTATAATATTTCCCAACATATTCCCTCTGACTGACATTAAACTAGCCAGTCTGTAATGCTTCATTCTCCTTCCCCCTTCACAACCACCCTACCCATTCCCCCCCATGGAGTTACATTTGCTATTGAATTTTGAAAGATTACTATCCACACAACCATTGCCTCCCTAGCTATCTCCTTCACTAGTCTGGGATAAAGCTCAGCTGGTCCCGAGGACTCATCAAAAGTTAATCCATTTACCCTTTCCAAGTACCCTTTACTGGTACTAGATTGTTTCCAGTTGCTCATTTTAACTAATCCCATTGTTGCCCAGTATTCATAGAGTCATAGTCATACAGCATGGAAGCAGACCCTTCGGTACAACTCATCCATGTCACAATTGCAAAGCAATTGTTTCATTTTTCTGCTGTTTCCCATTCTCCACAATAAAATTCTATTATCCCCATCTGTTCTTTATCCCCACATTTACACTGACTAATATTTTCCTTTACATATACCGAAAGAAGCTCTTACACTTCGCCTTTATATTCCTTGCTAGTTTATTACTTTATTTTCTTGGGGGATCTTGATGTGTCAGTCAATAAATGACCTCTTGCAAAGTTAAGGCTATTAATTGAGCATGACCCTGCACTTTTCATTCTGACTGTTTGCTATAAATATTTATCAGTGACATCAATCACCTATCATGAGATTCAATCTTAACTCTTCTTATCCAGTCTCCTGCTTCAGTTAATTACTTCTTGCTATTGTGCATAATACTTTTGTGCGATGATATGCAAAATTAAATGAGAAAGAATTGAGGTTAAACTGGTTTCACTGAGATTAGATTCAATAACATTTCTGAAAAAATGCTGATCAATAAATACCTTGGTTTTATGAGTTTAGGAATAGAGAACAACACCCAGCACTAACTACATACTGATTTATTTAAGAAAACCTTTTAAATTGTTTGCCATTTAGGAAGCTGTGGAGTCCAGGTGTACATACCCCACCTTTACAGTTACTGTGTTGATGAAATGGAACTATATTAAAAGGGAATGGGAACTATGAGTAAAATTAACAGTTGAGTTAAAATAGCAGACAGAGGCTTGTTGTTTGACACAATAATGCTGGCATTCCCCACCATCCATTTTCCTTAGGTCAAGATTCAAACCCGAGAAAGGCAGAGTCGTGGTGAAATTCCAACCACAGGGATCATTATTTAATGTCTAGTTGAGGGATTTCCATAACTTCTAGTTAATAATAGGGATCAATCAAGGATAAAAGTACTTAATTAATACCAAATAACATGCTGGCCAGTAAAATTGAAGCTGATGGAATAAAAGGGACAGTGGATAGACAGATACAAAAATGGTTGAGTAACAGTGATGAACACTTGTTTTTTTAGAATGGAGGAATTAATGCAACAGTATCCCAGCTGCAAGTCCAAGGAACACTATATTTCTTGAAATGGGTTCAAGTCTATTAATGGGTTAGACTTGAATCTGCAGGGCACAATTTCAAAGCTAGCTGTTGGCATAACATTTGGAAGTATTATGAACGAT
Organism: Hemiscyllium ocellatum; assembly: GCF_020745735.1. Lineage (NCBI taxonomy): Eukaryota > Metazoa > Chordata > Chondrichthyes > Orectolobiformes > Hemiscylliidae > Hemiscyllium > Hemiscyllium ocellatum. Next base: position 5,151,359 of record NC_083436.1, read on the forward strand.
GTGAAGGATAGTGATACTTCTCAGGACAATAGACTGTCTGATTGGTGGACATATGGCTGATGAAATACTACAGAATGAGGGCAGGCAATACAAAATGACAGGTATGATTCTAAACGGAGTGCAAAAACAGAGAGCTCTGGGAATATATGCATACAAATAATTGAATGTGAGGGAGTGGTTGAAAAGGCACACGGGATTGTGGTGAACCCAAGAATTGCAGCTAATTCTAGGGACAAATATACAAGAATGGTTCCAGGGATAAGGGAATATCCACCTCAGAGAAGAGAATGCTAAGAGGTACCAAAGTTAAAAATAATGAATGGTCCAGACAGAATAGATGGAGATAAACTGGTCCCATTGGTGCAAGGGTGGAGAGCACAGATACAAGATGAATGGCAAAAAAGTGGATACATGAATAAATGATGGATAAATGGATAAATGAACCTGCACAGATCATCTGGCATCTACCTAAACATAGGAAAAGATAAAGGCAGAACAGTCCTGTCAACACTGCAAATTCTTCCTTACTAACATTTCGGGGCTCATCCCAAAAATTGGGAAAGCGGTCTCAAAGACTAGTCAAGCAACAGTCTGACATAGTCATAATCATGGAATCATACCTTACAGGTCGAAAAAACCACCACTACCATCCATGGATATGTCCTGTCTCAGTAACAGGACAGACTCAGCAGAGGTGATGGCACAGTGGTATACAGACAGGAGAGAGTTGCTCTTGGAGTCCTCAACATTGACTCTGGACCCCATGAGGTCACATGTTTTCAGGTCAAACATCAACAAGGAAACCTTCTGTTGAGTACCATATATCATCCTCCCTCTGCTGATGAACTGATCCGTCATCATGATGGACAATACTTAGAGGAAGCACTGGAGATGGCAAGGGCATAAAAAATACTTTGGGTGGGGGATTTCAATGTCCATCACCAAAGGTGTCTTAGCAGCAATACTCTTGATCGAGCAGGTGGGATCCTAAAGGACATACCTGTAGGTGGTGTGGGAATGAAAAGATGGAAAAGCATTGTTGACCTCATCCTTATCAATCTGCCAGCTGCAGATGCATTTTCCATGACAGTATTGGTAAGAGTGACCACCTTGTGGTGACGAAGTCTTGCCTTCACATTGAGAAAACCCTCGTGTGTCACTACCACTGTGCCAAACAGGAGAGACTTTGAACCAATCTGGCAACTCAAGACTGGACATCCATGAGGCTCTGTGGATCATCAACAACAGCAGAACTGTACTCCAGCACAATCTGCAACCTCATGGTGTGGTAAATTTGCCATTCAACCATTACCATCACGCCAGGGGATCAACCCTAGTTCAATGGAGAGTGCAGGTGGGCATACCAGGAGCACCCCAAGGATAGCTAAAAATGAGCTGTCAACCTGGTGAAGCTACCAACCAGGACTACGTGCATGCCAAAGAACACAAGCGGCAAGTGATTGAACTAAATTATCCTACAACCAATGGATCAGATCTCATTTTTGCAGTCCTGCTCCATTCAGTATTGAATGGTGATGAACAACGGAACGGTGGGCGGCACGGTGGCACAGTGGTTAGCACTGCTGCCTCACAGCGCCTGAGACCCGGGTTCAGTTCCCGACTCAGGCGACTGACTGTGTGGAGTTTGCACGTTCTCCCCGTGTCTGCGTGGGTTTCCTCCGGGTGCTCCGGTTTCCTCCCACAGTCCAAAGATGTGCAGGTCAGGTGAATTGGCCATGCTAAATTGTCCGTAGTGTTAGGTAGGGGTAAATGTAGGGGTATGGGTGGGTTGCACTTCAGCGGGTCGGTGTGGACTTGTTGGGCCGAAGGGCCTGTTTCCACACTGTAAGTAAACTAATCTAATCTAAAGCTCACTAGAGGAGGAGCTTCCAGAAGTACCCATATCCTCAACGATGGAAGAGTTCAGCAAATCAGTGCAAGAGCTAAGGCTGAAGCATTCACAGCAATCTTCAGCCAGAAGTGGCATCTTGGTGTCCTCCAATAATCCCCAGCATTACACATATCAGTCAATTTGATTCACTCCACATGATATCAAGAAACTGTTGGAGACCTAATTACTGCCCTGACAACATTCCAGCTAAAGTGCTGAAGACTTGCACTCCAGAATTTGCCAAATCCCCACTCAAGCTCTTCCAGTACAGTTATAACACTGGCATCTACCTGACAATATGGAAACATGCCCAGGTATGTCCTGTACACAAAAAACAGGACAAATCCAACCCAGATAATTACTGCCGCATCAGCCCGATCTCAATCATCAGGAAAGTGATGAAAAGTGTCATCCACAATGTAATCAAGCAGCACCTGCTCAGCAATAACCTGCTCAGTGACGCCCAGTTTAGGGTCTGCCATGGCCACTCAGCTCCTGATCTCATTACAGCCTTGGTTCAAACATGGACTAAAGAGCTGAATTCCAGGGGTAAGAGTGATAGCCCTTGACATCAAGGCCACATCCAACTGAGTGTGGCATCAAGGAGATCGAGCGTAACTGGAATCAATGGGAATCGGGGGCAACGCGCCACTGGTTGGAGTCATCCCTGGCAGATAGGAAGATGGTTGTCGTTGTTGGAGGTCAGTCATTTCAGCTCCAGGACATCTCTGCAGGAGTTCCTTAGGGAAGTAACCTAGGCCCAGTCATCTTCAGCTGCTTCATCAATGACATTCCCTCCATTATAAGGTCAAAAATTTGGATGTTCACTGATGATTGTACAACATTCAGCACCATGTGTCAGTTCTCAGATACTGAGACAGCCCAAGCTCAAATGCAACATGATCTGGCTTGGGCTGACAAGTGGCAAGTAACATCCACACCACCCAAATGCCAGGCTAAGACCATTACCAATTACAAATAATCTAAATATTGCCACTTGACATTCAATTGTGTTACCATCATTGAATCCCTCACTATCAACATACTGGGGACTATCATTGACCAGAAATGTAACTGGACTTGTCAAATAAATACAGTGGCTACAAGAGCAGGTCAAGAGCTAGGAATGCTATGGTGGGTAACTCACCTCCTGACTCCCCAAAGCCTGTCCATCATCTACAAGGGACAAGTCAGGAGTATAATGGAACACTTCCCACTCACCTGATTGGGTGAAGTTCCAATAATACTCAAGAAACTTGACACCATCCGGGGCAAAGCAGCATGTTTAATTGGCACCACATCTATTAGCATCCATTCCCTCCACCACCAATGATCAGTAGCAGCAGTACGTACTACCCACAAAATACACTGCAGAAAATCACCAAAGATCCTCAGAAAGCATTTTGCAAACCCACGAGCACTTCCATCTAGAAGGACAAGTACAGAAGACACGTGGAAACACCTCCACTGTGGAGTTTGTTTCCAACCAACTCGCCAACCTGACTTGGAAATCTATCGCTGTCCCTTCACCGTCGCTGGTCAATATCCTGGAATTCCCTCCCGAATGATATTGTGGGTCAGCCCAGAGCATGTGGACTGCAGCGGCTCAAGAAGGCAGCTCACCACCGCCTTCTCAAGGGCAACTAGGGGCAGGCAATAAATGCTGGCTCAGCCTGTGACGTCTACATCCCACAAATGAATTTTTAAAAAAACAATAGCAGCATGAAAATAAACACATCAGAGAGTATTTGAAATGCGGAGCACACTCACAATGTATATATTGGAAGCAAATTCAATCCTGGTTTTAGAAAGGAAATTGGATAAAAACCAAAATAATTGCAGGCAATGCAGAAGACCTGGGAATGTGGAACTCATTGATTTGCTGTTGCAGAAAGCTAATATGAATATTGCAGACTGAATGACCTGCAATTTGTATAACACAAACTCGTATGCAGTTTTTGTGCTTCACTCCATACATTATCATAACATATGATAGTTTCTGGCTTTATCAATATGGGCTGACTGCCCCAATGTCTTTCTGTAAACAAGGAGAAATAAATCATCAAAGGAAAAAGTGACATTGTGTGATGTCATATGTTTGCCAGTGGCCAATACGTGATTAATTAGGAATCCAAATGTGACATATTACACTCCTGATTAATAGAAACAAGTATTCAACATCATCATTGGCTATAGGATTTCAGTGCCCATATTCTCACAGTTTGTGCACATGGACTTTACATGCGCATGTATTTGGTGCTGGATTATCAAAATAAGAAGCAGATTTTGGAAATTCTTCTTTCACTCATATCAAATTTGTCAGATTTTGCAGCAATGTGCCATTCTCAGTATAGCTAGAATCATGCATCCCTCTGCTTTTTTTTTGCCATTTTCCAATGATTGTTATTCAAATTCTAAGTACCAGTGTGATTTTGCAGCAGGGTAAGCTTTTCACCAGCGAAACCTGCTATCAGCTGATCATCTTACATCTATGTTTATTAAAGTATCCCATGGTCAAACAGTGACAAACTGCCAGGATGCTTCACGTCCTTTAGAAGAGATGAATGTCCATCAGGTTAGAACTTTCTTATAATAAGAAAGGCAAATGGAATCTTGGCATTTATTGCAAAAGGGCTTGATTACAAAAGTAAAGAAGTGTTGTCACAATTACATAAGCTGTTAGTGAGACCACACCTGGAGTATTGTGTGCAGTTTTGGTCTCTTTTCTTGAGGAAAAATATTATGGCACCAGAGGCAAACCAAAGGGATAAAAGGATTGTTGTAGGTGTAACGGTTGAATAGCTTAGTCCAGTACTTGCTGGAGTTCAGAGGAACGAGGAGGGAATTGATTGGAGAATATAAAATACTAAAGGGGATTTATAAAGTTGGATGTCGTACAGATCTTCCCCTTTGTCAGACAGTCTAGAACAAGAGGTCATAGATATAGAGTGAGAGAAGGTAGGTTCAAAACCGGGATAAAGAGAAACTACTCCTCTTAGACAGCTGTGAACCTGTAGAACTCACTACCCCAGATTGCAATGGAGGCAGACTCAATCAACATTCAAGAAAGAAATAGATATGTTTCGGATGAAAAGCGAGATAAAGGGCTATGGGGAGCAAGTGGGAAAGTGGAGTTGTAACCACGATAAGATCAGCCATGATCATGTTAAATGAGGAAGCAGACTCAAATTGCTGAATTGCCTACTCCTGCTCCTAATTCTTATGTTCCAATGTCCTATCGTTTAGCGATGCCTTCATCAACATTCTCCTCCAGCCTGAGGGTGCTTGGTGGGAAATGCTCTTTGCTGAAAGTGGCATTAGGCAGTCCTCCCACCAGACTAAAGCAGCCTAGATAGGCGTGGCAGTAGGGGATAGTAACTGTGGAGTAAAATGTTAAACCTGGATCCTGTGCAGGAAGAGGGACAATGACCTACTGCAACATACAATTGTAAGAACCAGAGTTGCGCCTTTAACAGGAATGCCTCATGTGTGGTCATCAAAAATGTGTGCGTGCAAGTGAGCAGCTTTGCTCAAAGAGTGAATGTGTGATCAGTTTGAATGCCACCTGGAAATTGAGGCCATGTGGAAGCTTGTTTTTTGTGGGCACTTGGGTATAATGTATGATTGACAAGACCATAATTGGGCTGGCATGCATGTAGACAAGGGGATTAAGTGTCACTGGACATGTCATTAACTCTGCAATTTCCCATCCAGGAGAAAAGAAACAAAGGAGGAGAATCGCCTGACCTCAGAGCTCCCACAGCAGTCAAAGAAGAGGCCATGGAGAAGAGGAAGAATGACCACTGGCAGCTGCTGAGGTCTGGACAGGCCAGGTATATGGAGGAAGCAGCAACCATTCTAATAGTGTCACATTGCACACATGATGGGGTCAATGAGCTCAAACTGTGGTTATTCCTAATGTGATTTATCTTGTCCAATACAGGATCCAAGGATCAGGCCCAGGGCCTTGGAAAGAGGGTGATAACAGTGTTCATCCCTGGGAGCCATGCTATAGCCTCCATAGCAACACTTAATACACGTGGGGTCGGAGGGCAAATTCACCCATAAAAAGCCCAGGAAAATGTAATCACTTACATGGTGCCATAAGTTACATGGCTAAATTCTCTAAGGAACTGTTCCTTATATTGGAGGCTGCTTGCTGCTGATACATTCACTCCTGTACCTATCAGCAGCAAATGTGGGATATAACTAGTCTGATTAGATCAGCTCTAATTGGGGAAGAGAATGTATTAGCTATAAAGAGAGGCTGGACAAACTTGGATTGTTTTTATTTCTAGAGTGTTGGAGGGGTGACCTAATAGGAGTATATAAAATTATGACAGGCATTAATAGGATTGATAGGGCCATAGGTTTAGGATGAAAGGGCTAAAAGTTTAGTGGTGTTGTGTGAGGAAAGTATTTTACATAGAAGGTAGCAGGTACCTGGAACACACTGCCAGGGGAGATGGTAGAAGCAGAAACATTAGCAAAATTTAAGAGTCATTCAGACAGATGCATGAACAGGGAGAGAATATAAGGATATCGACCATGTGTGGGCAGATGTATACAGATGTGTAGCTTTATAGTCAGTTACAGACATGGTGGGCCATAAAACCTATTTCTGTGCAGTCCTGTTCTGTGCTCTATCTCTGAGAGAGGTTAGCTGCAGGTTGAGGTAGATGAGAAATGGAGGCTAAAGAGGTTGGGAGGGCAGGAACATTAACAGAGGGGGAGGCTGCAAGATGGCAGAAAATGGATTGGATGAATGCTACAGGGGAGAAAGAGAGGATGTATTCACTGGCCAGCAGGAGAAATTGCTACGTGACTGTTTAAGAGCTATAATCAAGCATGTTGGAATCTTTGGTCAAGTAGTTTAAACTCTGACTAAGGTTAAAACTGCAACCGGGTCTCGCTGTGACTTGTCCTGTAAGCTGTGATCTACAATTTTCTGTTTTAACTAGATAAGGGAGGTGTCACGCTGCTCTGCTGGATCTACTGGCACCACTATTAGGTTATATGGAGCATGATATGCGGCTGTTTATGACTGGGTGTGAACATTTGCAAATTGTTTACCAGTAAACTCCATTGGCTGGAATCAAACATGATCAAGTTTCGATCAATTCATTGGCTGAGTGCCAGAGAAGATTCTGGAAAATGAGCACACTTTGGGATAGAAGTTACCAGCACAAAGGATTTTGCAGGAATGACCATTTGAGATCAACATTTGAGAAGTACTTGCCTTGAAGTTATCTTTGGGGAGACAAAGAACATGAGGCAAGATCTTCACCAGGGGGAAAAGTTGGCCATTCCCTTGAATTGAGGTGGCATTTGTTTCGAGCCAAACTTATAGCATTAAAATTCGAGCTAAATGTGAACTAAGTTAAAGTAAGGTAAGGAGAATTTAAATGAAGTGAGTTATAGTTGGAAGTTAAGTTAGGTGAAGTGCAGAGGCAATGACCTAAAATTATAATCACTAGACTATTAATCCAGAAACTCAGCTAATGCTCTTGGGACTAGGATTGAAATCCTGCCATGGCAGAGTTTTGGAGATTTGAGTTCAATTAAAAAGAAATCTGGAATTAAGAATCTACTGATGACCACAAAATCATTGGTGACTGTTGGGAAAAACCCAACTGGTTTACTAATGTCCTTTAGGGAAGAAAACCGCCACCTTTACCTGGTCTGGCCTACATGTGATTCCAGATCCACAGCAATGTGGTTGACTTTTAACTGGTCTCTGGGCAACTAGGGATAGACAACAGATGCTGGCCTCGCCAGTGACACCTACATTTGGTGAATGTAAAGGAAAAAAGTAAATATTGCGATGAAGGTATGTCTTATATTCAATATTGTTATCTAAAAAGCTAAATAAAGAAGGCTTTATTTAATTGAAGTCTGAGTTGACTTCCTGTCTTTTATCTGACACACAAGAGAGCTATACCCAGGTAAAGGTTTGAGTACTCTTTTATTGAGTAACAGGGATGTGAATAAGGAAGGCTGGAAGGAGGAAGATAGAGGGGGAAGGCTGCATGGAGGGGATGAAAGAGGAACAATACATGGTGTGGGGTGAGAAAAATTAAGAGAGGAGTTGCGAGGCAAGACGTGAGAGACAGAGGTTGCAATGATGCAGAGGGATAAGGTTGCAAGCTAGGGAGAGAGACTGAAGTATGTAACAAAGCTGCAAGAGAAGGTGGGAGATGTGAGGAACTTTGCAAGGTTGGGGTGCAAGGAAAGGAAGACATTTTTAAGCCTGTCAACAAAGGATTGCTCAGTTAATGACTGAGGTAATGAATTCCTTACATTTTAATGTGGAATTTCCAGCTTGAAGCTATGTTTGTTCAGAGCTACTATACCTGTGGCAAATGTAGTGAATGCTATTAAATTTAAATCTAAGATTGAGGTCTCAGGTACAGTAAGAAATGGGTAGTAACTGTCTGATCGAACTATTCTAACTTTGTGCTGTGCAGTGAAACACATCAGCTTTGACCTCATCAGTCTTTGAAAACTGGGTTTTTGGCCATGGTTTCTAAATGTAGAACTGTGTCAGCTATTTTGAAAAACATCCTTTGTGACTAACTTATATCTGTTGATTTGGGCCAATTTAAATATTGAGGAATCTATGAAATTAATGTTTTTGTTATGTGTTGTGACTTTTAAGTTCCATGGAGAATTAATAATTACTGAGGATATTGGTGCATTCTTCAAATTCTTTTGTGTTAGACAAAATAATTCAAATGTCAACACCAGCACAGAAGGTAATGTTATGATATGACTACATTACAGGATACATTAATGAGAATGAAAAAGTAGCCATCATTAACCAAAATGTAGCCTTCAAGAAAATCTCAAGAAGAGTTATTGTGATGGGTGATTTCAACTTCCCCAATATTGATTGGGATGTCCTTAGTGCAGATGGTCTGGATGGAGCTGATTTTGTCAGGTGTGTACAGGAAGGATTCCTGACTCAATATGTAGATAGGTCGACTGGTGGGGGAGGCCATATTGGGTTTGGTGCAAGGCAATGAGCCAGGCCAGGTCAGATCTCTTGGTGGGAGAGCATTTCGGTGACAGAGACCACAACTGTCTCATCTTTACCATCACCATGGAGAGGAATAGGAACAGATTGGATGGGAAGGTATGTAATTGGGGGAGGGGAAATAATACTGCTATTAGACAGGAACTGTGCTGTATAAACTGGGAACAATTGTTCTACGAGAAATGCACAACAGAAACGTGGAGACTGTTAAAGGAGCACTTGTTGTGAGTGTTGGATAACTTTGTCCCACTGAGACAGGCAAGGAATGGTAAGGTGAAGGAACCTTGGATGACAAGAGAGGAAAAAGAAAGCTTACTTAAGGTTGAAGAAGCAAGGATCTGGCACAGCTTTAGAGGATTACAGGGTAGCTAGGAAAGAACTCAAAATGTACTGAAGAGAACTAGGAGGGGGCACAAAAAGCCTTGGTAGGAAAGATTCGGGAAAACCCAAAGGAGATCTACATGTACATGAGGAATTAGAGAATGATCAGAGAGAGATAGAGCCAATCAGAGGTAGTGGAGGGAACTTGTGTCTGGAGCCTGCAGAGGTAGGTGAGGCCATAAATGAGGTTTTTTTGCTTCAGTATTCACTAGAGAGGGACCAATTTGATAGTGAGAACACTGTGGACCAGGTTAAAAAGCTTGAACAGACTGACATTAAGGAAATGGATGTGCTGAAGATTCTGGGAAGCCACAAGGTAGATAAGTCCCCAGCACCAAATCAGATATATCCAAGGTTACTGTGGGAAGCAAGGAATGAGATTGCTGCACCTCTGGCAATGATCTTTGCATACTTACTCTCCACGGGAGTAGAACTGGCTGATTGGAGGGAGGTGGATACTGTTCCTCTGTTCAAGAAAGTGATTAAGGAAATCCCTGGGAATTATAGATCAGTCAGTCTTACATCTGTGGTAAGCAAGGTACAGGAAAGGATTCTGAGCGACAGGATTTATGGCTGTTTAGAAAAACATGATTTGATTAAAGGTAGTCAACATGGCTTTGTGAGGGGCAGGTCATTTCTCACAAACCTCATTGAGTTCTTTCAGGAAGTGACAAAACAATTTGATGAAGATCAAGCAGTGGATATGGTGTATATGGATTTCAATAAGGCATTTTATAAGTTTTGCCATGGTAAGCTCATTCAGAAAGTTAGGACAAAAGGGATACAAGGAAATATGGCTGTCTAGATACAGAATTGGCTGGCCAGAAGAAAACAGCGAGTGGTAGTGGATGGAAAATATTCCGCCACGAGGTCAGTGACCAGTGGTGCCCCACAGGGATCTGTTCTTGGGCCTCTGCTCTTTGTGATGTTTATAAATGACTTGGATGAAGAAGTGGAAGGGTGGATTAGTAAGTTTGCTGATGACACAAAAGTCAGTGGTGCTTTAGGTAGTGTCGAGAGCTGTTGCAGGCTTCAGCAAGACATTGACAGGATGCAGAGCTGGGCTGAGAAGTGGCAGATAGAGTTCAACCTGGATAAATGTGAAGTGATTCATTTTGGAAGGGTGGATTTGAATGCTGAATACAGGGTTAAAGGCAGGATTCTTGGCAGTGTGGAGGAACAGTGGGATCTTGGGGTCCATGTACATAGATCCCACAAAGCTGACACCCAAGTTCATAGGTTTGTTAAGAAAGTGTGTGGTGTTTTGGCTTTCATTGATAGGAGCCTTGAGTTTAAAAGTCATGGGTTTAAAAGTTGCTGCAGATCTATATAACTCAGATTAGACCACACTTGGAAGATTGTGCCCAGTTCTGATCACCTCATTATAGGAAGGATGTAGATGCTTTAGAGAGGGTGCAGAGGAGATTGACCAGGTTGCTGTCTGGATTGGAGAGCTTGTCTTATGAAGAGGGACTGAGTGAACTCAGGCTTTTCACACTGGAGAGAAGGAAGAGAGGTGACTTGATAGAGGTGTACAAGGTAACGACAGGCATAAGTAGAGTAGATAGCCAGAGAATTTTCTTCAGGGAAGAAATGGCTATCACGAGGGTGCATAATTTTAAGATGATTGGAAGAAAGTATAGGGGAGATGTCAGAGGTAAGTTCTTTACACAGAGAGTTGTGGGTGTGTGGAATGCACTGCCAGCAGTGGTAGTAGAATCAGAGACATGTGGGACATTTAAGCGACTGCTGGACAATTGTTGTTGTTTTCAGTTGTTTTCATTGGTTCTTAGTTATTGCTTTGTAGCAACATTTCTTTCTAGTTGTTTTCTCAGCTTCTTGACTCCATTCTGACATTTTGGTTTCTGCCAATTAGCAATAGGTAATGGTGGAAGTGTGATATTGTAAGATGTAAGTATGAAAATAACACATGGCAGCTACAAATCCAGCCAGTATTTCTTGTGTATTCGAGATGCTGATTCTAGTGTGATAGCATAAGGCTGGGTAAGGTAATATTGGTGATTCTCTTTATTTATTTATTGCATTGTGACTTATGTTCATCTGGCTAATTGTCTCTACATCTCTCTGTTTCCCTTTTCAGCTATTCCCACTTTCTGAAATATATGTTCACCTGTTTCACATTTTCCAGTTTGTCTTCTTAATGTTACGTTCATGTGTACTCATCTGTCACATCTTCTTTCACCTATTTCTCATTGTACCTCTCTTTGGTCTTGCATTATCACTGGTGGGATATCCATGGAAACCCTCGGGAAATATATCAGCTCCTTTGTTTCTATGGACTTTTCACGGCACATACTGTGGAGAATTCTCAGGGATACCTGTTCCTAAAAGTCTGTTTGCAAACATAAAGCCTGAAACAGACATTTGTTTTAAACATGTATATATAAAATCTTAGATTCCCTATAGTATGGAAACAGGCCCTTTGGCCCAACAAGTCCACACCGACCCTCTGAAGAGTCTCCCACCCAAACTCATTACTCTATACTTACCCCTGACTAGTGTACCTAACCTACACATCCCTGAATGCTATGGGCAATTTAGCATGGCCAGTTTACCTGACCTGCACATCTTTGGATTGTGGGAGGAAACCGGAGCACTCGGAGGAAACCCACGCAGATACAGTCGCCCGAGGTCCCTGGCGCTGTGAGGCGGCAGTGCTAATATATATACTTAAAAAAGGTTTTGTACTATAATTGGAAATGACAAACATTTCAGCACACAATTTTTATTGTTTCATGAGATGTAAGCATTGGTAAAAAGTCCAGCATTTGGCGTCCGCCCATAATTGCTCTTGAGTAGGCAGTAGTGATGCACCTTCTTGAACTGCTACAACCCATATAGTGTAGGTACATATACAGTGCTGCTCAGAGGAAGAGTCCAGGATTGTGACCAAGTCACCATGAAGGACCAGTGATATGGTTCCAAATCAGAATGGTGAATGGCTTGAAAGGTGAACGTGGAGTAGTAGTGCTTCTATGTATCTGCTACCCAATGTCCTTCTAGCATATAAAGTTGCACGCTTGGAAGATACAGTTGATGGAGCTTAGAGTTGCTACATTTTATTTTTAATCCATATTGTTACAATTGTATACCAATGGTGGAAGAATTACATTGAACATGGGAGATGGGTGTCAATGAAGTGGGCTAATTCAGTCATGAATGGTACTGACTTGGGTCTACGATGTTGTGGCCATAACGGAGATGTGGGTTTCACAGGGGTTGCTTGATGTTCCAGGGTTTAGAACATTTAAAAAGAATAGGGAGGGTGGAAAACGAGGAGGAGGTGTAGCATTGCTAATCAGAGAGTGCATCACAGCTACAGAAACAAAGGCTGTTGAGGAATGTCTATCTGCTGAGTCAGTATGGGTGGAAATTAGAAACAGCAAGGAGCAGTCACCTCATTGGAGGTTTTCTACAGACCACCTAATAGCAGTAGAGAGATTGAAGAATGCATAGGCAGGCAGATTCTGGAAAAATGCAGAGGTAGCAGGAATGTAGTTCTGGGTGATTTCAACTTTCCTAATATCGACTGGAACCTCCTTAGAGCAGATGGTTTGGATGGAGCCATTTTTGTCAGGTGTGTTCAGGAAGGTTTCCTTACTCAATATGTAGACAGACCGACGAGGGGAGAGGCCATTTTGGATTTGGTGCTCGACAATGAGCCTGGACAGGTGTCAGATCTCGCATTAGGAGAACACTTTGGTGACAGTGATCACAACAGCCACACATTTAACATAGCCTTAGAGAGGGAAAGGAGCAGTTACTGAAGAAAGATATTTAATTGGATATTTAAAAGGAAATTATGATGCTATCAGACAGGAGTTGGGAAGTACAGACTGGGAGTAATTGTTCCACAGAAAGGGCATAGCAGACATGTGGAGTCTGTTTAAGGAGCAGTTGTTGCGAGTGATGCACACACTTATTCCTCTGAGACAGGCAAGAAGGGGTAAGATAAAGGAACCTTGGATGATGAGAATAGAGGAGCTTCTCATCAAAAGAAAGAAGGCAGCTACGTAAGGTGGAGGGAGCAAGGATCTAGCACAGCTTTAGAGGATTACAGGTTTGCTAGAAAGGAGTTCAGAAATGGACTGAGGAGAGCCAGGAGGGAACACAAAAAAAAGGCTTGGCAAGAAGGATTAGGGAGAACCCAAAGAAAGTTTTACTCTTATGTGAGGAATAAAAGAATGATCAGGGAAAAGATAGGGCCAATCAGCGATAGCGTAGGGAACTTGTACGTGGAGTCTGAGCAGATAGAGGAAGCCCTAAATGGGTTTTTTGCTTCAGTTTTCTCTAAAGAAAGGGATCTTGTTGTGAATGAGAACTTTGCGAAACTGGGATATAGGCTTGACCAGATCAAGATTGATGAAGTTGATGTACTGGAAATTTTGAAAAACATTAAAATTGATAAGTCCCAAGGGCCAGACCAGATTTATCTAGGCTGCTCTGGGAAGCGAGAAAGGAGGTTGCTAAGCCGCTGGCGAAGATCTTTGCCTCCTCATCTCCATGGGAGTCGGACCAGAGGATTGGAAGGAGGCGAATGTTGTTCCTCTTTTCAAGGAGGGTAATAGGAAAATCCCTGGCAATTACAGACCAGTCAGTCTTATGCCTGTGGTCAGTGAAGTTTTGGCAGGAATTCTGAGGGATGGGATTTATGACTATTTGGCAAAGCACAGTGATTAAAGGCAGTCAGCATGGCTTTGTGATGGGCAGGTCATGTCTCTCAAATCTTATTGAGTTCTTCGAGGAGGTGTCAAGACAGGTTGAAGGTTGAGCAGTGGATGTGGTGCATATGGACTTGAGCAAGGCATTTGATAAGGTTCTCCATGGTAGGCTCATTCATAAAGTCAGGAAGTATGGGATACAGGGAGATTTGGCTATCTGGATTTAGAATTGGCTAGCTGACAGAAGGCAGAGTGTGGTTGTAGATGGAACGTATTCTGCCTGGAGGTCAGTATTGAGTGGGGTCCCTCAGGGCTCTGTTCTTGGGCTTCTGCTCTTTGTAGTCTTTATAAATGACTTGGATGAGGAGGTTGAGGGTGGGTTAGTAAATTTGCAGATGATATAAAAAGGTTGGAGGTGTCGTCGATAGTATAGAGGGCTATTGCAGGCTGCAGTGCGACATAGACAGGATGCAGAGTTGGGCTGAGAAATGGCAGATGGAGTTCAACCTGAATAAAATGCGAAGTGATGCATCTTGGAAGGTGAACTCGAATGCTGAATATAGGATTAAAGACAGGATTATTGGCAGTGTGGAAGGACAGAGGGATCTGGGTGTGCAAGTGCATAGATCCCTCATAGTTGCCACCCAAGTGGATAGGGTTGTTAAGAAAGCATATGGTGTGTTGGCTTTCATTAACAGGGGAATCGAGTTTAAGAGCCACGAGGTTTTGCTACAGCTCTACAAGTCCCTGGTGAGACCACACTTGGAATATTGTGTCCAGTTCTGGTCACCCTACTATAGGAAAGATAGAGGCTTTGGAGAGGGTGCAAAGAAGGTTTACCAGGATGCTGCCTGGACTGGAGGGCTTGCCTTATGAAGAGAGGCTGAAAAAGCTCAGACTTTTCTCTCTGAAGGGAATGAGGAAGAGAGGAGACCTGATCGAAATATACAAGATAATGAGAGGAAAGGATAGAGTTAATAGCCAGAGACTTTTCCCCAGGGCAGGATTGACTGGTACGAGGGGTCATAGTTTTAAGATATTCGGGAAAAGGTACAGAGGGGATGTCAGAGTTTGGTTCTTTACACAGAGTTGTGAATGCATGGAATGCATTGCCAGTGGTGGTGATGGAAGCAGAGTCATTGGGAACATTTAAGCGACTGCTGGACATGCACATGGAGAGCAGTGAGTTGAGGGGTGCATGGGTTAGGTTACTATATTTTACATTAGGATTAAACCTCGGCACAATATCGTGGGCCAAAGGGCCTGTTCTGTGCTGTACTTTTCTATGTTCTATGACTTTCTTGGGTGTTGTTGGAACCGCACTCAGATAAATGGATAGTGTTCCATCATGCTCCTGACTTCTACCTTGTAGATGATGGAAACATTCTAAGGAGTTCAGAAGTGAGTTACTCACCTCAGAATTCCTGCAAAGTTACAATTCAGTTCCTGGCCAATGATTTTTTTTTAAATTCATTTACTGAGTGTGGGCATTACTGGCTGGACCAGCATTTGTTGCTCATCTCTAATTCCTGTGGGTCTGGAGTCACATGTAGGTCAGAGAAGGTAAAGATGGCACATTTCTATCCTGAAGGGACATTAGTGAACAAGATTTTTTTTTTTAAACCTGACAATCAGCAAAATTTTCATGGTCATTCTTAAACTCTTATTTCCAGGTTATTATTGAATTCAAACTCTACCACCTACCATGGCCAGATTTGAACTCAAGTCCCCAGAACGTTGCCAGACTCTGGATTAATAGTCTAGCAATAGTACTACTAGGCCATCATCTACCCCTCAATCCCTGGGACCATGATCACTTTTAGTGATATAATTGGTTCCAGTTAGGAAACTGGAAAACCATGATCTATTTGATTGGCAGAACAGAATCAATGGGTTGAGTGGTCAACTTCTGTTCTTTCATCTTATGGTCTTACAATCTAAATAAATGGCTGACACGATCACAACACGACTGCTTCTTGTTTTCTGAGAGTTGGAAAGATGGACTGAAGTGAGAAGTCCAAAGGCTCACATGGGGATAGAAATGTTAGTTCTAAATATGACTGGCACAACATTGAGAAGAGAGCAAGGGAGACAACGGATAATCTGAAGTTGGAAATCCAAAGCCCGTCATGGTGGCAGCAAATGCACTAACTGTAAAGCTGAGAAGTACTAAATGAAGCGGGTAGTTAGACAGAGCTAGTGGCTGCCATGATTGACAAGAAAAATGAGAAATCAGACATGAGGAGAGGAAATTTACGTGAACTAAAAGCGTCAAATCCAACCTGACCTCAGGGAGAGCAGAAACGTTGGTTCCTGTTGTCGGAACTAGCATTCAGATGAAAGGATGAATTATAATCTAAAATTTTAATGTAAACAAATCTTACGCCCACTAAAAGCTGTCTTGTTAATTGAAGAAAAATAAACCTCAGTCAAAACCAGTAGTATCACTAAGCAGCAGGGTAATGTAAGCCCTTTGTGTTAAAATCTTGAGGTGTAACATTGCCACCTAGTGTTTCAGAATGGAGTGCTTTCTGTTTTTATGAGTAGGCACAGAAATACTCAGATTCAGTGATAGACTCAGGGGAAGAAACACAGCACAGAAAATATGTTTGGCAAGCAGGAATACGTGATGGAAACAAGGAATTTCATGCATTATTGGTAGCTCTTTTCAATCGCACACTGACAGTCACAACTAAGTGTTGTTTTGAGGTGAAGTGGGCAGCTAGTCAATCCTGATGAAGGGCTTATGCTCGAAACGTCGAATTCTCTATTCCTGAGATGCTGCCTAACCTGCTGTGCTTTGACCAGCAACACATTTGCAGCTAGTCAATCAGAAAGCAAAGAGATAATTCCATCTTAATTTTAAAGCAATATGTCTGATTCTTATTTGATACAATGCAATGAATATTTTTAATTTAATATTGGAAAATTACAGTGTAGGATTTTCTTTCTCATACAGGCTGGCAAACTGGAAACTGCAAAAGAAGAGTGAGAGGGGTATACAATGTGACATGTTTTGTAGACAATTTTCATTATAATTACTAACATTGTAAACTGGAAATTTAGCTGTTTACTATCTTGCAACAGTAAGTGCTAGGAGAGGAAGCCTGGTTCAATGGAGGCCAAAAGCTGCTGTTTTGAACAATATGTTGTATACTGTACGATAGCATTCAAGTCCAAGTTACAGTAATGAAATAGACATTGTTTGAGAGATTACTGGAAGATTGTGGATATAGGTTATCGCTCTACAAGACCTTAGGATTCTGCCTTATCTCCACCGAAGTCGGTCTGACATTTTTTTGGGTGCAATTTAAGGCTGCCTCCAATATTAACCCTTTCAGAACCATGATCTTATGTAAGATGATGCTTACCTGCTTGAATGACCAGGTTAATTGGGAGATGTGATAAAAAGAAAGTGTGTTGCCAGAGAAACTGACATCCATATCCCTCCCACTTTCTACTACGTTTGCCCAGTTAAAATCAAGGCCAAAGGGAATTGACGACATAGTTCGTCCCTCAGCTTAACTAGGTTAGAGTTCCCAAAGATCCTAGACTATGAAACCTTGAGGACATTTCTACTTTGAAGAGACTTGATTTGATGTGTTGCAAACAAAAAGTAAGAAGGTCAAAGAGAACAACGGATTATCTGCTATTTACTGAAAAACCAAGTCATTTTGGGAGAAGAGTCCAATGGAGTTGTGCAATGCTGGACAAACCTATTTGGAAAAGTCTAGGATCTGTGCTCTTCATTGCCTAGCAACAACATTTATGGTCAGGTTGCTACACATCGTCAAAGACCTATGATGTGAATTGTTGAAGAAACTTGCAACAGAAAGCAACTCAATCTGTAAGATACAAACCTTAAAGCAAAGCCAATTAAAAGTTACCTCTTTCAGAAAAACAATTTAAAAACCTGACAAAGCTTCAACTGTCAGGGTTCCTACTTGTTTCTCATCTGAATATAAAATCAGGTCTGAAAGTTTTCCATCATTCATGATTGTCAGCAACTTGGTTTTGTCAAAGGGGAATTGAGGAAACTTTGAGGAGTTAACCCATCTTATCATTGTTCTATTTTTGCCGAAAGTTTTCAAACTTATGATGTGCTTCAGGACTGTACAGTTTTGTGTATGAGTATTACCTCTTTTCGGGGAGGTAATGATCTATCAGTATTATCGCTGGACCATTAATCCAGAGACCCTGGTAATGTTCTGGGGATGTGGATTTGAATCTCACCACAGCATTCAATAAAAATATGCAATGAAGAGTCCGATGATGACTGTGAATCCATTGTCGATTGTCAGGAAAACCTATCTGATTCATTAAAGTCCTTTAGGGAAGGAAACTGCTTTTCTGGCCTACACGTGATTCCAGACCCACAGCAATGTGGTTGATTCTTAACTTAGGGATGGTCAATAAATGCTGACTGAGCCAGTGATGCTCTCATCCTGTGAATGAATTTTTTAAAAATGTGTTTTGAGTTAAAGGGGGTAAAACTTGATCCTGCAAAGTTAATGAGTTGATAACCCAGTTTTGCCACATGCTTGATTCTAATATATGAATGATTTAAAACTATTTGAAGAAACCTGGTAAAAGCCTCTTTGTTTCTAGGTAACAGTGAGAAGAGAAATCCCATGGTGATGATTAAATAAGACATTTGCACTTTTGGTAATGCTTTTGGAGTAGTGGAACTTGATTATCAGTCCACTCCTTCTGTCAGAATCAGAACAAAGGCAAATTTTAAAAGATTCTTCCATTTAGTACTGTGCCCAGAATCATGTCGAGCATTTTACAGACCAACACATCATGCAGCTTCACCTATTCTTTCATCTTAAAGGCACCTCCCCACATACCAACTGAACCGCTACCACTGGCACTCATCCTCAATTCATTGAAGTCACAGACCCATCTGTCTCAGTTCCACACCTCAAAAGTTATTATTTCACCATTGCAATTTATTCCATTTCGAAATTGTAATCGCCCTGACTGCTGTAATGGTGACCATGAAACTATCACTGAGTGGCTTAAAAGCCCAGCTGATTTACAAGTGTCCTTCAGGGAAGGAGATCTGCCATTTGTACCTGATCTGGCTGAAATGTGACTCAGGATCCCTTGCAATGTGGCTGACTTTTAAACAACATTTCCGCTAAGCTATGCGGCCACTCTGAGGGCTCATGTGCTCCAATCAGTGTGCCAACATTGTGCTAATGGATTACTTCTAGGTTTTTCAGATACTGCATGGATCTCTGACGTCCATGCATGACTGCAGCTGAAACATCACACAATGTTAAGTATAATTTGCAACCCCCGAGATACTAAAAAGTGTCCATTGTCCAAATGTAGCAAATTCTGGCCAGGGGCCTGTACTGGCTGTAATAGTCCATGTACTATGGACTAACCTTATATATATATTGCAGCTAAATAGGACAGCATAGTGGCTCAGTGGTTTGCACTGCTGTCTCAGTGCCCAGGATCCAGGTTTGATTCCAGTCTTGGGCGATTGTCTACACGGAGTTTATATTTTCTCCACATGCCTGCTAGGGTTTTCTCTGGGCGCTCTGGCTTCCGCCCACATTAGAAAGATTTGCAGGTTAGGTGGACTGGCTGTATTGAAATTGTCTATTGTTCAAGGATACATAGCCCAATTGGATTAGCCATGGTAAATGTGAAGTTATGGGATATGATAGCAGGGTAGGTCTGGGTGGGATGTTCTTTGGAGGACGGTTGCAGACGCAATGGGACAAATAGCCTTCTTCCACGCTGTCAGGGTTCTATGATTCTATGATACAAAAGCTAAAAATCTTACTGTCTGATTCCCAAGGTCTGTCCACTGTCTACAAGACACATGTCAGAAGTGTTATGGAATACGTCACTGCCACAGGGTTAAAACTGGAACTGTGAATATACCTACACAACATGGACTGCTACATTTCAAAGGCTGATTGCCTTGCAATGATGAGGATACTGGGAGATAAGGGTTATACTTTGAGACCAAGGCTAATGACTCTATGCAATTCTTTAAATGTGATGGAGCAAAGTTACAATGCTGCCCAATGTTTGATCAAGGCTATGGTGAACAGATGATAGGTCGGTTGAAGATACAGTTCTAAGGCTTGGGGTCCTTGCAATATGCTCCAGCCAGAATGTGCTACATAATCCTAGCAAGCTGTCCTCTGCACAACTGGAACAAGCATTGATGGGATGTAATAGACTCTGAAGATTTGGGAGAATGGGAGCAGTCTTCCAAAGATGAAGGTGAGGACATCGAGCAGGAGGAACATTATCTTCTACATGAGAGAACTCAACAGTGTCAAGTCAGACAAGTCTTAATTGACAACTGGTTCCAGTAGATCAGAGGTGTGTTCATTGATATGAATTTGTTGGTCCTCAAAAGGCAAGTTGTTCATTTCTGTTCCAAGATGCAAACACATCTTCTGTTTAAGTGTTTCTTCTGTTTTGCTGTTGCTGAATAAAAGTAAGTGTTTTGGGAAAAAAGAAGTACTCAGATAGAGGTTTATAAAGGTGAAGAGTGGCTAAGGAATGGTAAAGTGCATGGCTTGTTTCTTAAATGGTGATAGTTGCAAGAATATACAATTCTGTGCAAGTGTTATTAATGGCATCCATGGGCCCTGAGAAGCATTGGTTCCTTGTTGCTTTCCCATGATGTACACCATAAAGGACACCTCCAGACTGCCAACATTTGACTGGAGGTACAAGGCAATCATAAGAGCTACCTACAATGGTGAATGGGAGATTAGGATGAGTGGAGCACAGATAAGGCGGTGAGTTTGGGAAGACAGCATGAGAAAACTTGCTAGGCCTTGTAATAAGAAACTCTCCGTGAAACTTACAAAAAAACCCTTAGACAATTTCTGGTAAGATTCAGCTCAAAATATTTGTTTACTTCTACAATTAATTTCCTCATCCTCACTTCCTACAGGGACTAACAATGGCTTTATTTTTTTCTTTTCCCTTTTAGATACTTGTAGACATTCTTGCTATCTATTTTTAGATTTCTAATTAGCTTCATATTCTACCATTCTCTGCTGCTATTTTATATTTTGATTAATCATCTGAACTGTTAATTATTTTTGTGATATATTTTTCCTTAAGTTTGATGCTTTCCTTAATTTCCTTAGTTAACCACAGGCGGCAGATCCTCCTCTTATTTTGAGCATATTGAAATATCTCATCAAATGTCTGCAACTGCTTGTCTGTTACACTATCTTTTAGCCTAGTGTCCCAGTTCTCACATCAGTGCAAGTACGAGAAAATGGTAGGTAGCTCAGTAATCAGTTATCACAGACAGGTTGAGCCAAATGACCACCTTCTGTTTCTATATTTTCTAAACATTTGAAGTAGACAAAAATACAAAGATATCGGGACAGTGTGCGAAAGGGCAACATGTGAATTGCTCCTTAGGAGCCTAGCACAGACATAATGTGTGAAATGGCTGCAGCAATTCTCTGATTCTTAGTTAGAGCAGCTTGCTTTTACATCACTCTGCATGACTGGATTTTTATCATAGCAACCTGTATAAACCATATATAATCTTCCTGGGCATTTGCAAATTCTTTCAACAGTGCAGGTTGAGAGAAAGAATAAATGATGCAACTTCTGGGATGACCCCAATATTGCAATATTGTAAAGTGAGGAGCTGGTGACTGATCCAACTATAAAACTCCCAGGGTTTGACCTCTACCAAAAAGTGTGGTCTCTGCTCAAGACCATCCATTTTGAGGACATCACATCACCACTACCATGGAATTTAGAACATGGAAATGAGGTCACACAGGTCAGACAATGTTTCACATTATGAATGCCTTTGATAATTTGCCACAGGATTAAAAGGTATTCTACCTGACAATACAGGGTGCTGTGACTTGGCAATGCAACCTTGGGCTTGTAAAATTGCAAGATGGAAGATGACCAGGAGAAAGAAAGTGTTTGGCCATGGAATCCTGTTTGGGATCCTGTGATCTGCAGGGGAGTTGGGAGAGGGCATGAAGCCAGGCAGTACAGTATCAGCTGCTGCTGCAGAGGACAAAATGGCAAAATATAATTTACCTATCAACAGGCAAAAGACATCTCTCATTCTCTGGCTGCCTCCACCAGGAATCCCACCTCCCAATAATGGAGAGCCAATTTCAGGTTTGCAGCTCCATCAATGCAGGCAGTGTCATATTTCCTCTTACTTTTTGCATCAGACAGGAAATTGTTGTAATTAATGCACAAATTCTTTGACTATTAACCATTGCCTAACCCTGTCAATCCTTTCAGTGAGGTGCCCTAATGCTTTCATGCCAATTTACATCTCATATACCCTCAGAGCTCCCTGGATTTAGATTCAGAACCCTCATTTCGGATTTGACAACTTCACTCTCCACCTTTAAGGAAGAATTATAATGTAAGTTGGTCAGTCTTTCTCAAAGGATGACAACCAACCAGGGCATTAATTAATCCCTTCTCATTGTGTAGTCCCAAATCTAGAATAGCCCATTCTCTGATTGGTTCTTCAACAAATAGGATTTTTTTAAAAAATCACATACACCCTCCAGAAAATCCTCTGGTACAATATCATTGCTAATTTAGCTTGTTCAACTACATGTAAATGAAAGTGACTCATCTGCAGTTGTATCTTTACTGCATACATCTGTTTTTTTTGTTTAATGCCTTGTCTGCCTTTAATTCCTGTTTAGAGGCCTTTAGACAACCCCCAACAATTGTTACCGTTTTGTGGTTCTTATTTTCACCCATACGAATTCCACATCATAATTTTTCAAAGACAATATCCTTTCTCACTATTGTATTTTTATTCCTTTGCTAACAATGTAACATCACCCCCTCTCCCTTTTTGTCCATACCCTGCAATCACGATTCAACAATCATAATTATACCATTACCATTCATATCTATGTGCATTGCCAATTCACTTACATTATTGTGACTGCTGTATGCATTAAAACATATGCAAAGCCTCTAGGCTTTACTTTTTAACCTTGTTAGTCATCTTCACTTCATTTTGCATTATGACCCTTTTTTTGGCCTTCCACTTTTGCTTCTTACCTTTGTCTTCTGTTTCAACACTTAGTTCTCCTCCTGTGTCTCCCTGCTCAGATTCTTATCCATCCGCCTCTTTAACAAAAAAGAAAGAACAAACAGTACAGCATTGGAACAGCTCCTTTGATGCACCAAGCCTGTGCCAACATATAAACTGTTACTATAAAACCTTTTGCCTCTACGTGGTCCATATTCTCTATTCCCTGCCTGTCCATGTATTGGTCAAGATGCCTCTTAAATATTGCTTTTGTATATGCTTCTACTACCTCCTACAGCACATTCCAGGTTCTTATTACCCTCTCTTACATCTCCTTTAAACTTTCCCCCTTGTATCTTAAACTTATGTCCCCAATAATTGATATTTCTACCTTGGATAAAGACATAACTATCCACTCTACCAATGTGTCTTGTGATGTTGTAAACTTGTATTGGGTTTCCCAATGTTCCAATGAAAATAAATCAAGCTTGTCTAATCTCACTTCATAGCCAATATCCTTCAAACCAGACAACATTCCTTCTAAACTTCTATATACTTCTGATAACAGAAACTCACACAGCATTGAAAATTTTCCTAGAAATTCTAGCCCTTTATTAGCGTCCCTATTGATATTAGGATAATAAAGAATCCTGCATTGCATTTAATCAATAAACAAAAACACATCCTTGTAATTTTGTGGCAAATGCATTCAACTATATCTTTCCCACTACTTGGTAGTCTATAGAATATACTGAGCAATGTAATGCACCTATTTTGTTTCTTAGCCCAAATAAATGAACTTCATTATCCCTCTGGGATATATAGAGTCATACAGCACGGAAACAGACCCACTGGTCCAACTTGTCCATGCCAACCATATATCCTAACCTACTCTAGTCCCATTTGCCAGCACACGGCCCATATCCCTCTAAACCTTTCCTATTCATACACCCATTCCAGATGCCTTTTAAATACTGTTATACCAACTTCCACCACTTCCTCTGGAAGCTCATTCCATACGTACACAGTCCTTTGCTTGAAGAAGTTGCCTCTTAGGTCCCTTTTAAGTCTTTTCCCTCTCACCCTAAACCTATTCCCTCTAGTTCTGGACTCCTCTACCTCGGAAAAGACTGTCTATTTATCTTATCCGTGCCCCTCAATTTTGTAAACGTCTATAAGGTCACCCCACAGCCTCCAACGCTCCAGGGGAAACAGTCCCAGCCTATTTAACCTCACCCTATAGCTCAAATCCTACAACCCTGATAACATCCTTGTAAATCTTTTCTGAACCCTTTCAATAAGGAGGAAAGCAGAATTGCACGCAAAATTTCAAAGTGGACTAACCAATACCTTGTACAGCCTCAACATGACCTCCCAACTCCTATACTCAATGCTCTGACCAATAAAAGAAAGCATACCAAACACCTTCTTCACTTCACTATCTTCTGTGTTCAGCAGTGTAACATTCTGAATCAACTGTGAAACCGACTAAAATAACTCCACAGAAGCCAGCAAATCACCAAGTCACACTGTATTTACGTATGAACAGTCCATGACAATAGACTACACAAAGTCAGGCACCAGAGAGTCCGTATCCCTGATACTCAACCTTTCTATGTCAGCCAGGTCTCCGTGATTGGGGCTGTTAATCTGGTCCAATCAGGGAACTCATTCGATGCACTCTAACCGGCTGACCTCATTATAGTTACTATACTGACATCCCTTCTTCATCTTTCAAGACCATTTATTCCGGAATATTTAGTACCCAGCTTGCAATTCTGCGATCCAGAATCAGAAAAGTTCAGGTATTTGAGAGAAGTAGCAATCAAAAAAAAAAATGCAGGGATAAGAGGGGCAAGGCCATACAAACATATAAACAAGCTCCCTGAATAGGACATTCAATCTCTCAAGCCAGCACTACTACTTAATTTCCATCTATTAACCATTAATTTATATGTTTTTTGCAGCCTATATCCTCTTCAGTTTACTTTCTTACCTAACTTTGTATCATCAGATAATGTGACAACTGTGTCTTCCAGGGCATTTACATAAATTGTAAACAGTTGAAGTCCCAATATTGATCCCTGTAACATATCACTTGCTATGTCTCACCAACCTGAAAAAGACCTATACCTATCTCGGATTCATGTCAGTCAGCTAGTCCTCTATCTATTTGAAATGGTCACCCACACACCATTTTATTTTCCCCAATAACTTTGTGATACAGTACCAAATGCTTTCTAGATATTGAATCACAGTATATCCATCAGTTCCATAGCATGCTACTTGTTCAAAGAATTCAGATAGTTTGGTCATTAGATGTCGACTCTGCCTGATTATCTTCATTACCCTTATTCAACTGCCTACTATGACTTCTTTAATAACTGCTTTTACCATTTTTGCAATGAAAGATGGTAATTGAACTCATCCGTAGTTTCCTGCTGTCTATCTCCCTCCCTTTTTGAACAAATGAGTTTCACATTCTATCCAATCCGGTGGGACTTTCCCCACATCAAAAGGAGTTTTAGAAAATTATTAAAATGTATCAGCTATCTCACAAGCCACCTCTTTTAAGATTCTACAATCAAGTCCATCAGGACCTGCAACTCTGACAATTAGAATCATAGGATCCCTATAATGTGGAAGCAGCCTATCGAGCCCACACCAACCTTCCAAAAAGCTTCCCATCCAGACACACCCCCTTACCTTACCCTTGTAACCCTGCATTTCCCATGGCTAACCCACTTAACCTGACACTATGGGCAATTTATTTTGGTCAATTCACTTGACCTGCTCATCTTTGGACTGTGGGAAGAAAACCAGAGCACTCAACAGAAACCCACGCAGCTACAGGGAGAATGCGCAAACTTCCTGCAGACAGTCACCCAAGAGTGGAATTGAACCTGGGTTCCTGGTTCTGCGAGGCAGCAGTGTTGCTGTGCCAGCCATAGTGATGGTTCAAAAGTAGCAGCAAGTTCATCTCCACACAGATTGTTAATGTGACATTATGGACTGTCTGGTCCAACCTCAAGTATTTGCCAGTGATGGAGTTATATTTACACAACAGATTTCATTGCAGGGGGAAAAAGGCAACAGCTTCAATTTTTCCATTAATTTGCAAAAAAATTCTGCTCATTCAGGACCGGATGTGGAGCCTGATAACTTGCAAACAGTGGAGGGAGAGAGGCCTGGTAGTGAGATAGAGCTGGGATGTGTCTCACCATACAATGTACAAACATGCTTTCAGGTGGTGATGTTGCTGAGAAGCAGCATGGGGATAAAAATCAGAAATAGCCGAGAACTGGGGAAATGCTAGAGAATACTATGTGGAAGCCTACTGTCCCACTTTTTTGCCCTCATAGTCCAACATGCTCATTGTTCACGGAAAATTTCAGAATTTAAAATGCTTGCAGCACCTCAACATCAAAAATGTCCTTAAATTCTAGAGCAAGAAACAAAGTTTTCTCTTAAAGAGCACCAATTTCATGGTAAAGCTACAAACTATTCACTGCATAAAACAAAGATAACTGGTTGAGTCAAAATGTGCCCATATACCCAAATCTGACTCATTCCCATTCCTCAAAAGAAGGGCTGATATTTTGCTCTATGAAAGCAATTAGAAGAAAGGTAAGAAAAAGAGGCAAGTGTAAAACATGGCCTTACATTTGAATCTCCCATAATTTGCTGTAGGAGTGGAGAGAAAGAGGTAAAAATGCCACTTGCTCCCCCAAAACAGACTTTAGTTTAAAGCTTCTCTAACAGTACTAGCAGATTCATCTGCCATCCCTACTTCTCCAACTCAGATACAACACATCTTACTTGTAACAATCCCACCTTCCCCCCCTCCCGCACCATTTCTTCACACATGGTTTATGTTGTTATTTCTACTCTTATTTGCACATGGCACTAGTATACTATCTTTGAAGTTATACTTTTTAAGGCAACATACCATTCTTGTGTTTCTTTTGCAGCATCAGAAATACCTGTCTGTCTCCCTTACAATTAAGTGCCCTATCACCATGACCCTATCCATTCTATTTCCTCCCATCTTTTGCACCAGAGCCACATGTGGTGCCATGGACCTGGTTGTCATTGCTATCCCCTGTGATTTTGCACCCTATCAAACATATCCAAAACAATACATCTGTTAAAGAGAGAGACGGGTGCCGGGAGTTCCAGCTGGTGGTCTCTATGTCTAATAATTCCACCCTGCCTCTGAAAGATAAGGGAAGACATTAAATTTCACCCACTAGTTCTGCTGTTCTATGCATTCAATGCAAGCAATAAAAATTGTTGACAAAATGAAGATAGCAGCTGTTTAAGCGTTCCTCATTACAATGGAGTCCTGCTCACTGCCAATGCAGACCGATTTACAGGAATTGCTGCTGTGGTGTTGCAATAGTAACCTAGAAGCTAATGGCAGTATGAAACGACAACCAGTGACTCATGTTTAATTTTCATCATCCATAGAGCAAATATCATTTCTGTGCATAGTGGTATTTTTAGTCTGATTTATTTTGAGTCTTGCAATCATGTCTTTGTAATAATTGTGCCAAAGCAAAGCAGTTTTGTCATTTTGCATGTTGTGGCTGAGATGGTCAAAGATAATTGGGCAATTACAGTGTTTAAAAAGCATAAGCAGCACTGACTTTTCACAGCCTGGTTATGCAATGTGGCAGGGCTATATATTTCCAAAACATTGTGGTTCTTTTCTGTACATAATCTTCACTTTGGTAATAAAGTGCACAAAACTATGCCCACCACTCAGAGGAAAGTGATTGTGTTCAAGTGATGAAACAGAGCAACTTTTGTAAAATAGTGAAAGCTATTGTACACGTTTTCATCTGTTAACCCTTCATAAACATGTCGTCTGCATTTCTGTAACATTTGATAAAATATCTCAACAACACCATTCTTTCTGATGATAAGTTTGTTTCTGCAACACCAACATGAACAATTTGAGAATGCAATTCCACAAATTATAGAACAATCTGAATATATTGTTTCCCAGTGTGCTTTTCTATTTATACCACAAATATAACTGAATATTAAAATATATTTTTAACTGAATTTGTTTTCTTCCAGGGAATGATTCCATGCATGCACACTTGTAACCTGTCTCCATTCATTATCCATTTATTCACCTTATTGTTTTGCCCAAACTCTCCCTGTAGTTCATATTTCAATCTTGCCTCATTGTCCATTTTTACTTATTTCTTTCAGGGAGGATAGGCGTTGCTGGCTAGGCCAGCAGTTGGGGCTCACCCCCTAACTGCCTTTCAGATGATGATGTGAGCTGCCTTCTTGAACCACTGCAGTCCATCTTGCATGGTGTCCCACAGTGCTCACAGAATTGGTCCAGCACAGAAGAAGGCCATTCAGCCAATCATGTTTGAACCAGCTCTTCAAACGTGTATCATTACCTATTGTCAGTCTTTCGTTTTTTTCACAACACACTTACACACTACTTCTATCCAAATAATCATCTAATGACCTCTTGAATGCCATATGATGCAGGAAGGTGTTCCAGAATTCTGACTCATTAACAATGAGGGAACAGTGATATACTTTCAAGTCAGGATGGCATATAGTTTGGAGACGAATTTGTATGTGGATGGCTTCCGATGTATCTGCTGTCTTTGTCCTAGATGATAATTCTCATGGGATTGAAAGGTGCTATCTAAAGAACCCTGCTGAACTTTGAGAAGATTTGTAGCTCAGGTTGAGGTTCTGGATGTAGTTTTACTTGCCAAGCTGGAAGGTTCATTTCCAGACATTTTGTCACCCTACTAGGTAACATCTTCAGTGAGCCTCCAGGCAAAGCACTGCCGATGATTTCTGCTTACTATTTATATGTTTGGGTTTCTTTGGGTTGGTGATATTATTTCCTGTGGTGATGTCATTTCCTGTTCTTTTTCTCAAGGGTTAGTAGGTGGAGTCTGTCAATCCATTGAGTTAAACACATCTACCACTACCTGAGAAAAAGAACAGGACATGACATCACCACAGGAAATGGCAGGGAGTTCAGCAGGGCTCTTTAGATAGCACCTTCCAATCCCATGAGAATTATCATCTAGGACAAGGACAGCAGATACATGGGAAGACAACCACATACAAATTCCTCTCCAAACCATATACCATCCTGACTTGAAATTATATCACTGTTCCCTCATTGTTAATGAGGCAAAACTGCATCCAGCTCTGATGAATTTCAGCAGCTCATCAATGGTTGTATTTGCACTTGTGCATTGGAGTTGAATGGCATGAATGCTTAAAAGTGACAATCAAGCAGGCTTCTTTTTTATGGGTGATGTTGGGTTTCTGGTTGTTCTTGGAGCTACACTTATCTATGAAAGTGAGAGTATTCCATCATACTCCTGACGGGTGTCATGTAGATGTACAATCAGGGGATGAGCTACTTGCTGCAGAACTACTAGTCTCTGACATACTTTTGATGATATACTATGGCTCATTCAGTTCAGTTTATGGTCAATGGTAGCCTACAGGATGTTGATAGTCAGCAACTCAGCAGTGAAACAAGCATTGAATATCAAGGGATGATGGTTAGGTTCTCTCTTGTTGGAGATAATCATTGTTTGATACTTGTTTAGCATGAATGTTACTGGTCACATATTCTCTAAGCCTAGTTATTGGTGAAATCTTGCTGCATTGGACAAGAATTATTTCAGTGTCTGAGGAGTGATGGGTAGTGCTGAGCATTGATAACTGCACAATGAACATCCTCATTTCTGACCTTTTGATAGAGTTGGGGTAATTATGTTATGACCCAAACAGCCCAGTGTGTAGAGATCCAGTTCAGTTTCTGGCCAATAGTAAGACCAGAATATTAGTATTGTGGAATTCAGCTATGGTGTTGTCACTGTGTGGAGGGGAGATGATTAGATGCTGTCTTGCTGAGGATTGCCATTGCCTGACACTTGTGATGCAATTGCTATTTGTCACTTCTCAACCCAATGTTGTCAAGGTCTTGTTGTAACTGCACAGGGCTGATTCAATATCTGAGGAGTTGAAAATGGTGCTGAACATTATACCATCATTCATGAGCAACTTCACCCAGACCTTAAGAATATAAAAACAAGGAGCAGGAGTACATCTCCTGGCCCTTCGAGCCCACTCCGCCAGTCAATAAGATCATGGCTGATCTTTTCGTGGCTGTAGCTCCACATACCTACCCTCTCACCACAACCCTTCATTCTTTCATTGTTCAAAAAATTATCTATTTTAGCTTTA
Source organism: Hemiscyllium ocellatum (assembly GCF_020745735.1). NCBI lineage: Eukaryota > Metazoa > Chordata > Chondrichthyes > Orectolobiformes > Hemiscylliidae > Hemiscyllium > Hemiscyllium ocellatum. The sequence goes on from NC_083436.1 coordinate 5,181,634, forward strand.
AAAGCATTCCATGAGGAAGCCTCAACTACTTCACTGGGCAGGGAATTCTTTAGATTCACAATCCTCTGGGTGAAAAAGTTTGTCCTCAACTCAGTCCTAAATCTGTTCCCCCTAAATTTGAGGCAATGCCCCCTTGTTCTAGTTTAACCTGCCAGTGGAAACATCCTCCCTGCCTCTATCTATTCTTTTCATAATTTTATATGTTGCTATAAGATCCCCCCATCATTCTTCTAAATTCCAAAGAATATAATCCCAGTCTACTCAGTCTCTCCTTTTAAGTCAACCCCCTCAACTCCAGAATCAACCCAGAGAACATTCTCTGCACCCCCTCCGATGCCAGTACATCCTGTCACGAGTAAAGAGACCAAAACTGCACCAGCACCCTATACAGCTATAACATAACCTCCCTGCTTTTACACTCAATCCCTCTAGCAATGGAGGATAAAATTCTATTTGTCTTCTTAACTACCTGTTGCACCTGCAATTTATGCACATGGACACCTAGGTTCCTCTGCACACCAGCATGCTGCAAATTTTTTACTGTTCAAATAACTTTTTACTGTTGTTCCTAGCAAGATGGATTACTTCACACTTATCAATACCGTACTCCATCTGCCAGACCTTTGCCCACTCACTTACATTGCTCTGCCACTCATCTTAATGTCATCTGGAGACTTTGACACGTTACATGTAGTCCCCAACTCCAAATCATTTTGCAATGTCAGGAACATCATTGCTGCAGATGGTTGGACTGAGGACGTTACCCTGATGAATTTTTGCAGTGACATCCAGCAACTCAAACAATCTTCCTTCATGTTAAGTATGTCTGCAATCAGCAGAGAGATTACCCTCCCCACCGATTTCCATTGACACCAATTTTGATCGGGATCCTTGATGGCACACACAATTAAGCATGATTTGATGTCAAGGGCAGTCGCTCTCAGTCTCACCTCAAAGATTGATCCTCAAGTTTAAAGCCTTAGAAATATAAAGAATTGAGGTTTCTGGGAACATCGGAACAGGATGAGTCATTCCTAACTAATCTGCATCTTCACTCCATCTACTCATCTTATTTCCACAACTGGTGGTTCTCACACCTGGGAACAAAAACTCAATTGATTAAACTTCAATAGTTTCTTGCAGGAGATAACTAAATTTTCAATTCCCTAGGTCTGAAATTGCGATTTTTAACTTCACACCTGAGTGGTCTAGTTATCAGTTTAAGGCTTTGCCTCTTTGTTCTCAAATTTGTCATAAGAGAAAATGACTTTTCTCCACAACATCTTTTATTATGTTGTATTCCACAATTAGATTGTCCTCTGAAAACTCAGGACAATGCAAGTTTAATCTGTCCAATCCCTCTTAGATTTAACCTTTCAGACCACATATTAATTGGGTGAATTTGACCTGCATCTTCTCCAAGTTTAAAATACACTGAGCTGCAGAACCCAGAAGTCTATGCAATATTCTATTTGGAACCTAATCAAATATTTATATAGCTATAACGTCATTTTCCCTGATTTGTATTCTGCCCTTTGAGTTAAAGGCCAACATTTAAATTGCTATTTTAAATGTATTTTGCGGCTGTCCAGTATTTTTTATTGATTTCCAAAGTTGGACCAACTCTTTACTTCCCTCTACAAGGATTTCAGTGAGTCTCTCTCTCACTGCACCCCCCAGCATTGATGAAGGGCTTATGCTCGAAACGTCGAATTCCCTATTCCTGAGATGCTGCCTAACCTGCTGTGCTTTAACCAGCAACACATTTTCAGCTGTGATCTCCAGCATCTGCAGACCTCATTTTTTACCCAACTCTTTACTCTTCAACATTTTCAGTCTTCTCACCAATTGGAAACTTTTCTGATCTACTTTTCATATCTTTCAACAAAATTTTCACATTTTCCAAATTCAGCTCACAATATTAGTTTTAGCCATTCATTTAATCAATTCATTGTCTTTTTTTTTCCACTGAAACTAAGATAAATTTTGTGTTGAGATTAAAGCATCTTATTTATTACAAAATGATATCATTTTATTGTTATTGCTTTCAGGGGGAGATGAAGTCAGTATATAGCAAATACCCACCTAAACTAAAAATCCCAATTTAGTGTGACATAATTACTAAATGTTCAGCTGATCTCTGAAACATGATGCCTTTTTGGGGTTGAGCAGATTTTAGTTTCTCTCCAACCTTTCCCTTAAGGTTTTTTTAATCATGAGTATCAGAAAAGTCTGTAAACCCCTGCCCACCCTAACTTCTTGTTATTTTGTTATGAGCATCTTATAGATATTTCTGAATATCATTATTATGGTGAAAGATCACAAAATCAACACTGAAAATTCTTACTTTTCAACTTTGCAAATTATTTTGGGAAAAATATGGCTCGCTCAGAGCAGATAGAATTTTCCACAGTAAAGCTGCAAAAAGAAGCAATCTTCAAATTTTCAAGATTCCTGTTTCCTGTCTACACTGGAACATACAGGAAATTCTAGACTTAAATAAATTCGTTACAGCTACAGCTGTCTACAAATACAAATCTGAAGAATAAGAAAAATACAAATGGATTGGCATTCACTATTTCAAATAGTGAATCAATGTCATCTAAGCCTTTATAAAACATTTCTTACAAACACAAAACTTGAGGTTTTATACTTAAGCTGCAACATTCTGGGGGTTTTGGTGGTATGAGTGAAGGCAACATGTGCCGTGCGAATACTTGTTACCACGGTGGTAATCAGACCTAATCAGTTTCCAACTTAAAAGATGTGCAATGGGGGAGTATCAAGCAGAGCTATATATGCCAAGGCAGAGGAAAGGAAATCAGATCAGCTTTATACTGAATCATATCTCCTAGCAACCATCTAAAGGGAACATTGGCATTTAATCTGGATGCAGGCTTTCCACTCAATCTGTCAACAGCTGAGGCATGAATCCAAATGAATAAATAAGTTACATTATTTTTAAAAAGTTACAATTTTAAAAATCGTTTTCATAAAATAAAATTGGCATTTCAGGTTTCTGAATTAAAGAGGAAGTGGATGAATTTGCTTTGTACTTCATCTACATTTACCAGGGAAATTATGAAATAATATGGATGTCAGTGTTCAAGAAGTGCAAAACATGGTTCACTGCAAATAGATGTTTCCATACAAGAGAAAACAACAAAGATCGGTCAAAAATATTTAAATATATATTAAAATCATATTTTCAGAAATTATCTACAAAAGAAGATAATCTACAAAACCCCACGAAAGTTGCAGCTTAGGTACAAAAACCATTCTGTAGTTCCCCCTGTTTTTGATTTCTTGCAATCTGCATAGTCCCCTGAGTTCAGTAATTTGAATTAGCTCTGTCATGTCATGACCATACAATCAGATAAGTGCAAAACACAATCACAGCTTATGCTGTTGTTGGTACTTGCTGGAGTTGTCTCAAGCTCCTCCTTCTCACACTCTGTGCTTGGTCGGGTATGATTAGATTAGAATCAGGCCCTTTGACCCAACCAGTCCATACCATCCTCCGAAGAGAAACCCACCCAGACTGATTTTCCCTCTGACTAAAGCATCTAACACTATGGGCAATTTAGCACAGCCAATTCATCTGACCTGCGCATCTTTGGACTGTGGGAGGAAACCTGAGCAAGGATCATGGCAGTGGCAGTGCTTCAACTTATCTTATATTTCCAGCTAGCTCTGGAGATTAAGGTACTCGCCTAATAGGTCCTAGAATCCGGCTGATGTTCCCTCCACCTCTTTATGAACACATTAATGAGAGTTAGGGGAAGGAGCAAGTCACGTAGCCCCTCAAGCCTGTTCTGCCAATTAATAAGATCATGGCTGATCTGATTACTCAACATTCCTGTTTGACTAATCTCTATCCAGCAGTTTTCACATCCAAATTTAGCACTTCCAGACTATCAATGGCTACCATGTCATGTTGGCAATGATTATCATAATCTAAAGTGGCATGGTCCATACTGGAGTTGAGCAGTCTGTAAGCATTAGGTTTGAAGGAGAGTTGGAAGATCTCTTACCCAACAGCTTTTGGAATGATCCCCATGAAATCTTCATGAGTGCTTTGGAGAATAGTGGAAACACTGAGGTATAATCAAAGTTAATCTAGAGAGCTACACCTTGAGTTTTGTCTCTGAAGTAGTAAATGCGCTCTCAAAATATAAGATAACGCTTAGCAAGTAGAATCGAGTTTTAATATTATGTAACTATATTGAAAACTTAGTCATTCTTGAGTATTCATAAAAAAAGATATAGTTTTGTCATGACTTTTCATCTTGTACTCAAGACAAATTGCAAAAAAAAGACAATTTAATGGGAAAGCAAAATTTGCATTCTATGAGAGGAGAGTATTAATTTCAGTCCTAGTTTCCAAAAGAGTGGTGAATCAGAGCAAACAATTGCTCTTAATAAGGAAGGTGCTGAACCTAGCCAATTAGCAAAAAACTTACAATTCAATATCCGATATGAAATGTGATTCCATATTTGAACAACATTTGCTGAATAGTTCTGAGTGTGCAAAGAATTATTCTGAAAAGATAATTTAGAATAATCAAATGGATTCATAATTTGGTACAAATGTGTGTGTGTGTAGCAGAATTAAATAGATAATAACCATTATCTGGTTTATTTCTCATGGCAATGCCTTTACCATTCAAATTCAACAAATCTTGGTTAAAATTTAAAGAAATTTTGGCTGATGAAAATATCACATGTCACTGGGTTAACACTCTGGAAATTAAACCCTGATATTCCAAAAACTTCAAGATTTCTTCTAAAAAGATGGAATTCCCAACTTACCTTCAGATCCATATTTAGAGCAAGCACCCACCAGGTTACTTTACTTAACAAGTATTAGTATTTATTACAAATAGACTATGGCCATAGCATAACAATAATTAACAGTTGGTACATAACTACTCTAGTCAAAACTAGCAAAATGTAGTTAAAACCCTCAAAATTCCCTGCTGCGTATATACACATACACACAAAAAAAATAGATATTATGGATGGAGGGAAAATGTGGTCTGTTCATAGGAACTGCAGAGATGGGTCTTGGATTGCTGATTCCTCGGTCTTACTTTTCTGAATACTTTCACTGGTTAGCAGGAGGAACAAGAGGACTGATTCACACTAATAAAGAAGTACTTTACTCATTAAAGCCATAGCTTAAAATGATTGCTGAAGTAAGAGCTCCTGAGTTGCTGAAGGTGGGATAGCTTCTCCCCATCTTAGTCAAAGTCCCAAGTTGTTCAGAGAACCAATCACATAGTTGTTATCAGGCCTTTGTTGTCAATAACTGGTCACTAGTTCATGGATTAATCAGTTCCTTGTTGCCAGGGGAATCTCCATTTGTACACATCCTTCAGCTCCAACTCCCCTGCAAACTACACTTCAACTATCACTTGAATAATACAATGAATGTCAGGTTTCTTTGCTATTAAAAGTTGCAGTAATCCTCCAGCAATCCTGGTTATCATTTAAACAGTTTATTTTCCTATTTCTGTCCACAATCAAGACTACAGAAAAATAAAAATGCAACATCATTACAATTGTCAGTCATCATTAGTTGGTGCATTTTCTATGGCATAGCCTCTACTAATCAGAGTTCGCATGCCAATGAATTAACATTCTTCTCTCATATAGTTGTTATTCCCCATTTACTTTGTTATTCCTTGCAAATTGTGCAGATAATTATGTATCTTTTTTCAGCAATACTCAAGCTCTGTACTACCAAGTGACTATCTGACAAGAAATTCTAAATTTATCATTTTGTCAGAATATAAAATGAGAGATCTGAGCAAGTTTGGGGTGGGGATTAGTATAGTTTGTGTTCTGCTATCAAACAAAACCTGTCAGGATGGCTCCAGAAAAATCAATATCAACTTTTCAGATTCACTTGTGGGCTCAGAGGGCAAAATGTGTTTTTCTAGTTTTTGTTGAAGAAGCCTCGACTCTCTCTTGAAATGTGCTTTCCTTTCCCCAGTTGTAAAAGGTGAGGTCTGCAGATGCTGGAGATCAGAGCTGAAAATGTGTTGCTGGTTAAAGCACAGCAGGTTAGGCAGCATCCAAGGAACAGGAAATTCGACGTTTCGGGCCAGAGCCCTTCATCAGGAATGAGGAGAGGGTGCCAGGCAGGCTAAGATAAAAGGTAGGGAGGAGGGACGATGGAGATGTGATAGGTGGAAGGAGGTCAAGGTGAGGGTGATAGGCTGGAGTGGGGTGGGGGCAGAGAGGTCAGGAAGAAGATTGCAGGTTAGGAGGGCGGTGCTGAGTTGAGGGAACTGACTGAGACAAGGTTGGGGGGGGGGGGGGGGAGGGAGGAGGGGAATGAGGAAACTGGAGGAATCTGAGTTCATTCCTTGTGGTTGGAGGGTTCCCAGGCGGAAGATGAGGCGCTCTTCCTCCAACCGTCGTGTTATGTTCTGCCGATGGAGGAGTCCAAGGACCTGCACGTCCTCGGTGGAGTGGGAGGGGGGAGTTAAAGTGTTGAGCCACGGGGTGGTTGGGTTGGTTGGTTGGTCCAGGCGTACCAGAGGTGTTCCCTGAAGCTTTCCGCAAGTAGGCGGCCCGTCTCCCCAATATAGAGAAGGCCACATCGGGTGCAACGGATGCAATAGATGATGTGTGTGAAGGTGCAGGTGAATTTGTGGCGGATATGGAAGGATCCCTTGGGGCCTTGGAGAGAAGTAAGGGAGGAGGTGTGGGCGCAAGTTTTGCATTTCCTGCGGTTGCAGGGGAAGGTGCCGGGAGTGGAGGTTGGGTTGGTGGGGGGTGTGGGCCTGACGAGGGAGCCACGAAGGGAGTGGTCTTTGCGGAACGCTGATAGGGGAGGGGAGGGAAATATATCCCTGGTGGTGGGGTCCGTTTGGAGGTGGCGGAAATGACAGCGGATGATACGTTGTATATGGAGGTTGGTGGAGAGGTAGGTGAGAACCAGTGGGGTTCTGTCTTGGTGGCGGTTGGAGGAGCGAGGCTCAAGGGCGGAGGAGCGGGAAGTGGAGGAGATGCGGTGGAGGGCATCGATCACGTCTGGGGGGCATCTGCAGTCCTTGAAGAAGGAGGTCATCTGGGCTGTACGGTACTGGAACTGGTCCTCCTGGGAGCAGATGCGGCGGAGACGAAGGAAATGGGAATATGGGATGGCGTTTTTACAGGGGGCAGGGTGGGAGGTGGTGTAGTCCAGGTAGCTGTGGGAGTCAGTCAGTTTATAGTAGGTGTCTGTGTTGAGTCGGTCGCCCGAGATAGAAATGGAAAGGTCTAGGAAGGGGAGGGAGGAGTCTGAGACAGTCCAGGTGAATTTGAGGTTGGGATGGAAGGTGTTGGTGAGATTGGGTTTGAGCAGAGGGAGTGGAGGGCTGCACATTGAGAGTGAGAGGTTGGAGTGGGTGAGAGGGGTGGACAGGTCGAGTCGGTTAATGTCGCAGCGGCAGTTGGCTATAAATCGATCGAGGGTGGGTAAGAGGCCAGCACGGGGTGTCCAGGTGGATGGGGTGTGTTGGAGGCGGGAGAAGGGGTCAGAGGGTGGGCGGGAGTCTTGGTTGTAAAAGTAGGCACGGAGGCGAAGGTGGCGGAAGAATTGTTCAATATCTCGCCGCGTGTTGAACTCATTAATCCGAGGGCGTAGGGGAATGAAGGTGAGGCCTCTGCTGAGGACTGATCTTTCATCCTCAGAGGGGGAGGTCTGGAGGGATGGTGAAGATCCGGCAAGGTTGGGAGCTAGGACCTGGTGTGGGACTGGAGCTGGGGGTAGGGGCGGGGACAGAGATCGATGAAGGGGCAGGGTTAGACATGGTGACGAAGCTCGGTGTGGGGGCGGGGTTATGCGTGGTGGCGGAAGCAAACGTGGGGGCGGGGTTACGCATGGTGGCAAAAGTCGGCGTGAGGGCGGGTTTACGTGTGGTGACGAAAGATGGCGTGGGGCGGAGACACCTGAGGCGTTGTGGTCGTGCAGGTTAGTGATGTCAGTGGGGGCGGAAGTGACTGCAGCGACGGCAACCGAAGGGGCAGAAATGGTTGTGGCGACAAAAGAACCGTTGTCATTCCCGGTAGCCGCGGGGGTCGCGAGTCCGTCGGCGATCTTCCTGGCGATTGTGGAAGCAGTTGTCTGTGCGGCGATCGCCGGGGCTGCGAGGTCGGTGGGGGCGGAAGTGACGTCATGGTCGGCGGCAGCCGTTGGTGCCGTGGGCGCTGTAGCGGCCTCGTGTAATGGCGTCCGACATTCTGGAGGCCGATAGAAGGTTCTGGAAACGTTGAGGAACCACGAATGTGGGGGTAAGTACATGAAAGTTTTTCGGTACTTACTGTCTTTAATTTCTGATATGGCTAGGCAGAACTGTTTGTTTAGTGTATGGATTCTTCTGTAGATGAAGAACAGTAAAAGGTCCTTTACAAGTTTGAGAGTGTTGTCCTGAGCTGCGGTAAGGCTGATTGCAGGGAGTGTAGGTAGCGGTGCATGGCTGAAAGGGTGGAGCGGAGGATCTGGAGGGAGGTCTGTTGCTGGAGGCTTCGGATTTGTTGTAGGTACAGGTTGTCCTGGTTGGGTCCAAATTGTGTTGGTTGGAATGTAGTACGGAGTCCGTGTGGGATCAGTCGGTTCCGTAGGCAGGTGCTGAGGAAGGAGATGTGGCTGTGGTAACGGGTCTGTTTGAGAACGTGGCTGAAGAGCTTCTGTGCAGAGGAGATGACCTGGGGGGTGCAGTGAGAGAGGGACTCACTGGAGATCCTTGTAGAGGGAGGAAGAGAGCTTCTTCAAGGAAGGCATCCTTGCAAGAGGATTCGCAGTAGGTTAAAATCTTAGAGTAAAAAGTGAGGTCTGCAGATGCTGGAGATCAGAGCTGAAAAATGTGTTGCTGGTTAAAGCACAGCAGGTTAGGCAGCATCCAAGGAACAGGAAATTCGACGTTTCGGGCCAAGTTGTGGCAACTCCACTCTTCCCACAGTCCCCAATCCTCATTGTCCTGTAGGGTTCTGGTTTGCACTCAGTAATTTGTTGATTTTAGGTGGTTTGAATCACACCCAGATCCCTGGTTTTAGACACTGGATTTATTTAGGAATGTGAAATGAAGAAGGCAGCAGAACAGTGTTTCAGGGCAAAAGATTCTCTGCATTTATTTAAATATGAAAGGATACGTATGAAACGAGAAATAAAAAAGGTAACTGCAACAAACATTGAAATTAACACTATTAAAAACTCTACAGAAGGCAGTAATGAAATACACTATTAAATTAGACACAGGTTAAACGTTGTTAGAAGCTAGACAGCAGTTTTAATCACAAACTTTAGTCAGACTTCCTACACTTGGGATTCTCTGAATGCCACCACCTGCCTTCCCCTCCCTGTCAGCTAGGTCAGACACTTTGGGCTCTCAGGAGTTTAAGCTCACGACTGGGGGAAAACACGATTTTGAAGTACAGCTGGCTGCTTGCCTTGTCCTGTGCCTTGATGAAGACTTCAGATTGTGTAGACCTTCAGTCTGGGTTGAATCTGCTGACGGGGTAGGATGCATGTCGGATTTATCAGGTGAGTACTTGGTTTTCCTTACTAGTGGTCGCAGTAGTCTGGCTGTTAGTTCGGAAAGGCTCTTGATGTCCTTTGGGTTGCGACATGTCCTCGTTCCGTTGTCTTTCCCTTAGGCATCCGTTGATGAAATTGCATGGGTATCTGTTTTTGGTGAATGCATTGTAGAGGAGTTCTCTTTTTGCAGTTCTGGTGTACTGCAGTGTGTTGTGGCCCTTTTGAACAGTGTCTTGATGCAACTTCTTGTGTGTGTTTGGGTGATTGCTTTCATAGTTTAGGACTTGGTCTGCGTGTGTATGTGGCTTTCCTGTACACCTTTTATGCTGAATTCTCCATTAGGTATTCTCTGTACCATCACATCTAGGAATGGGAGTTGGTTGTCCTTTTCTTCCCCTCTAGTGAATCAGATTCCTGTGAGTGTGGCATTGATGATCCGGTGTGTGTTCTCTATTTCTGTTTTTAATCATTACAATGGTGTCATCCATATATCTGACCCAGTATTTGGGTTGAATTTGCGGTAAAGACTGTTTGTTCTAATCTTTGCATTACCGCTTCTGCTAGAAGTCCAGAGATGGGTGAGCCCATGGGTGTGCTGTTGATTTGTTCATATGATTGGTTATTGAATGTGACGTGTGTTGTGAGGCACAGGTCCAGTAGCTTGAGTACGCCGTCTTTGTTGATTAGGCTCACCAACATGTTGTCTGTTCTGTATATCCAGCAGGTTGGCTATAGTTTCTATGGCTAGGGTTTTGTCGATAGAGGTGAATGGTGTCGTTACATCAAATGAGACCATAGTTTCTTCCTTGTCTTTGTGTATATTTCTGATGTCCAAGAATTCCTGTGTTGATTGTATAGAGTGTCCGGATCCACTGATCAGGTGTTTCAGTTTCTGCTGTAGTTCTTTAGCCAGTTTGTGTGATGGTGTCCCTAGTAGTGATACTATTGGTCTGCGTGGGATGTCTGGTTTGTGCACTTTAGGTAGTCTATTGACTCTGGGGGTATTGTTGCTTTCAGGTTTCATTCTCTGTAGGTCAAATCTGGTTATCTGTCTGTTTTTTTTGTAGGTTCCTCAGTGTGTTGTTTATCCTATTGGTGAGCTGTGGGGTGGGGTCAAACCCCCTCTTTTGGTAGGTGTTGGTATCTGGAAGTAGTTGTTGCGTTTTTTGGATGTACTCTGCTCTGTCTAGGATGATCGTTATTCTGCCTTTGTCTGCTGGTAGTATGGTTACGTTCTTATCTTATGTGATTTTAGTGCTTCCCTCTCCTTGATGTTGAGGTTGTTTGTCTTTTCCTTGTTATCTGAGATACAATAGTTGGTCTCACTGTTTGCTGTGTCTCGGTCAGTCCATTGTTCCTGAATGTGCATTCTAGTGCTGCTAGGAAGTCTGCTGCCTTGGCGTCCCTGTGGTTATAGTTGAGTCCCTTGGCCAGTATTGTTCCTTCCATGTCTGTGAGCTGTCTGTGGGAGAGGTTTCTAACTCAGGTGTGTTGTGGCTGAGAATTCAGCATAAAGGTATACAGGAAAGCCACACACAGACCAAGTCCTGAACTCCAAAAGCAACTACCCCAACACACAAAAGAAGTTGCATCAAGACACTATTCAAAAGGGCCACAACACACTGCAGTACACCAGAACTGTAAAAAGAGGAAGAAATACACCTCTACAATGTCTTCGCCAAAAACCGATACCCTCGCAATTTCATCAACAGATGCCTAAGGGAAAGACAACAGAATGAGGACATGCCGCAACCCAAAGGACTAGCCACACTACCATACATCAAGAGCATTTCCGAACTGACAGCCAGACTACTGCGACCACTAGGACTCAACAGCACGCAAACCAACAGCCACTCTCAGACAACTCACCAGAACGAAGGACCCGATACCCAGCATGAGCAAAACCAATGTAGTGTACACAATCCCATGCAAGGACTGCACAAAACACTACATAGGACAAACAGAAAGACAGCTGATGATCCCCATCCATGAACAACAGCTAGCCATGAAACGACACGACCAGCTATCCTTAGTAGCCACACACAGATGACAAGCAACATGAGTTCAACTGGGACAACATTATTATCATAGGACAAGCCAAACAGACCAGCCAGGGAATGCCTAGAGGCGTGGCACTCATCCACAGGTTCAATCAATAAGCACAATTGACCTGGACCCAATTTACCGATCACTGCAATGGACAGCTGGAACTGACAACCAGAAGCCGCAGAGACAAACCACTATAAATGCTGGAGGAAAGATCACAGAAGCGGTTCACAGGAGGCTTGCAAGCACTGAAGATGTCACCTAGACAGGTGACGAAACGTCTGCAACACAAATTCCCAGCTTGGCAAACAGAACCACAACAATATGGATATGGTACTGGCTCAAAGGTAGACAGAGGATAGTGGTGGAGGGTTGTGTTTCAGAATGGAGGCCAGTGACTAGTGGAGTGCCACAAGGACCAGAGCTGGGTCCACTTCCAGGGATAGGTATTAAGTTTGCAGATAACACCAAAATTGGAGGTGTAGTGGACAGGTGAAGAAGGTTACCTCAGATTATAACAGGGTCTGGACCAGATGGGCCAATGGGCTGAGAAATGGCAGCTGCAGTTTAATTTTAGATAAAATGTGAGTTGCTGCATTTTGGGAAAGCAAATCATAGCAGGACTTATACACTTAATGGTAAGGTCTTCAGGATTATTGCTGAACAAAGAGACCTTGGAGTGCAGGTTCATAGCTCCTTGAAAGTGGAGTCGCAGGTAGATAGGATAGGGAAGGTGGTGTTTGGCCTGCTTTCCTTTATTGGTCAGAGTATTGAGTACAGGAATTGGGAGGTCATGTTGCGGCTGTACAGGACATTAGTTAGGCCGCTGTTGGAATATTGCATGCAATTCTGGTCTCCTTCCTATCAGAAAGATGTTGTGAAACTTGAAGGGGTTCAGAAAAGATCTACAAGGATCTTGCCAGGGTTGGAGGATTTGAGCTACAGGGAGATGCTGAACAGGCTAGGGAATCTTTTCCCTAGAACTTGAGGCTGAGGGGTGACCTTTATAGTGGTTTACAAAATCATGAGGGGCATGGATAGGATAAATATAAAGTATTTTACCTGGATTGGGGGAATCTAGAACTAGAGGGCTGAAGTTTAGGGTGAGAGGGGAAAGATATAAAAGAGACCTAAGGAACATCGCTTTCAGAAGGTGGTGCATGTATGGAATAAGCTGCCAGAGGAAGTGGTGGAGGCTGATACAATTGCAACATTTAAAAGACATTTGGATGGGTATATGCATAGAAAGGATTTGGAAGGATATGGGTGCTGGCAGGTGGGACTATATTGGGTTGGGGTATCTGGTCGGCATGGACAGGTCGATTTCCATGCTATACATCTCTATGACTCTAAATGGGATTAGATCAGTTTGGAATAGTTGGTGGGCATGGATCGAAGGGTCTGTCTCCATGCTATATAACTATGATTCTTTGGCTGATTGGTCTGTACCTGCTCCTAATGTGTATGTCACTCTGCTATTGGAAACAGTGTTACTTTAATGACATTGACATTATTTTCACATTTTTGGCCACCAAAATAAGAACTGTGTTTTAAAAAGAAACAAAACACATTGTTGAATTTTTAAAGTCAAACAAAGAAAACAGTACCAAATAAAAAAAAGACTGCTGCACATGGAAAGGAAACATAGCTTTAATAGCTTGAGGACAAATTGTATGAAATCCTGCTGCTGACTGGCAGCTTTACCCCCTGACAACATGTATTTGAAACACAGGCGTTTGCTCTGCATGACTTTCTGAATGGAAAATTGAGGGGTTCACCTCAGGTACCAGATTTGCTCCATTACCAAAGATTTCAGTCAGAACATGGCTTGGCAAAATAAATCCCCTAGTGTGGAAATGATACCACTAGGACTCAACATCACATAAACCAACAACCACGCTCAGTCAACAACTCACCAGAACGAAGGACCCGATACCCAGCATGAGCAAAACCAATGTAGCGTACAAAACCCCATGCAAGGACTGCACAAAACACTACATAGGACAAACAGGAAGACAGCTGACGATCCCCATCCATGAACAACTAGCCATGAAACGACACGACCAGCTATCCTTAGTAGCCACACATGCAGATGACAAGCAACATGAGTTCGACTGGGACAACACTATTATCATAGGACAAGCCAAACAGAACAGCCAGGGAATTCCTAGAGGCATGGTACTCATCCACAGGTTCAATCAATAAGCACAATCGACCTGGACCCAATATACCGATCACTGCAGCAGACAGCTGGAACTGACAACCAGAAGCGGCAGATACTAATCACTATAAATGCTGGAGGAAAGATCACAGAAGCGCTTCACAGGAGGCTCCCAAGCACTGAGGATGTCATCTAGACAGGGGACGAAATGTCTGCAACACAAATTCCCAGCTCAGCGAACAGAACCACAACAACAAATACCCGAGCTACAAATCTTCTCACAAACTATTTCCATATCCCTCTCAACCTTTCCTATTCATGTATTGATCCAGATACCTTTAAAGTGTGATAATTCTAACTGCCCCTACTTCCTACAGAGAAAAAACTGCAAATGTTGAAATTCAAGGTAGACAAACAGGATGCTGGAAGAACATAGCGAGCCAGGAAGCATCAGGAGGTGGGGAAGTTGACGTTTTGGGTGTAACCCTTCTGAGCAGTTCTGAAGTAGGGCTACACCGAAAACTTTGACTACTCCACCTCCTGATGCTGCCTGGCTTGCTGTGTTCTCCCAGCCTCCTGCTTGTCTACCCACCACTTCCCCTGGCATCTCATTCCATACTTGCACCACCTTTTGTATGAAAAGGTTGCCCCTCAGGTACTTTCTAAATCTTTCCGTCTTACCTTAAATGTACGCACTCTAGTTTTGAGCTCCATTACCTTGGATATTCATGAGATCATGATTTTATAAAGACTTTTACAAAGCTAATTTTATTATGGTCTCAACTCCACATTCCCACCTTTCCTAATGACTTTGACTCCAGTGATTAGCTAACCTATGGCTGCCTTAAAATATTTATTGTGAATATCATAACTAGAATTTGAACTCGTGTCCCTAAAAAAGGGACCTAAATTCACTAATCTTCAGCAAGATAAGTAATCAAACTGAGGAGTCTGGTGCCTTCAAGCACTCGAGCATCCTAACAGAATCAAGTTGAAGACCATATATCTGAGAGGTCAGCTGAACGAGAAGAGACTTGAGTGGAAGGGATGTCTAAGGCAGATCTGTACTGCTGACTTTTACCTCACTCCAGTAAATGCTAAGACATTTAACTTAAAGAGTCCAATCCAATTAATTTGTAACTAATTTTAGTTTATCAAAAGTGCACCAATGCAAGATTTCACACTTGAACTAATTTAAGACAAGGAAAGGGACTCACATCCTTATGGTTATTCATGGAATATGAAGGCTCTCGGTACATAACGTCCAGTTGATAATTGACCAAGAACATGCAGGTTATTAGCATTTCTCCAGGGAGAGTCTTAATTCTCTTTTTTGCATCTGGATTTATTGAAGGAGATGACAGACTGAAGGCTGCATGCCATGGCAGCAAAATGGTGTACTTCTGCCTTGGTTCATCAAATCTTTGTGAAACTCATTGTTATGGACCAAGCCAGTCCCCTCAAAATATTTTGAGAATGTAGCCCAGACCCTAACTTTGCTAGTTGTTTTAAGCAGGTGAACAGCTGATCAAACCACTTAGTTTTAAACAAAACAGAATTTACTTACAAGATTACTGAATGAAGCAAAACAACAGAAAACAGAATACTGAATTACCTAACCTGTCCAAAGGCCCAACGGCTCATCCCAACTTAATGATGCTGTTCCAAATACTTGCAACAATCCCCATAAACACCCCTTGGTACAAAAGTTAAAATCAAACACAAGGTCTTACAGGAGAGAAGTCAGAGGCAAAGTACCAGCCTGGACCTGCTTCTGGGTCCAGCAGTTTCTCCACTACTAAAAAAAAAGCCCGAGTAAAGCTGAGCTGGGAGAACTGGCCACTCCCCTTTCGTTGTACAAGGTTTTTTTTAAACTTGAAAGTTTTCTGCCTGAGGCAGTCTGTTAGTTATCATCAAATTGGCCCTAGAACCCTTCATATCCAGACTTTTCAGAGCCTCTGTCATTTGTGACCTCTCTGAAAAGAAAGCCAAGGACTGCAAAACCTTGTTAAAGGAGCAGCTTTCCACATGATGATTTGTGGTTGTCTAGACAGTACAAGCAGCATCTTTCTGCACAAAAAAAGCATTGAGTCCTAACTGTTACGGTTAAGCACAAGTGCTTATCTGTAACTAACAACAGAAAGTATCTCTTTTAGGTCAATATGCATTTTTGCCTTGGGACTTTGTTTATATTGAGGAGGCTGCAATTTATTAATGCACCTTTGATAAACACCCATAAGGACTTTCTTTAGAAATGCCTTTGTATCTATGTCTTAGTTACTTATAAGAAATGCCATCATTAAAAGTACTAGCAGATCTTTTCACTGTGTTCCCACTGTGCAATAGCATATATCATCTCAATTTACCCTACATTTCAACAAAAAAAAATACCAAGAACATCAATCCTTGGATTTTCAGGTACCCTACTCTGTGGCTGGCAGCAAGGAACTCTGATGAAATTGATGATAAAATGAACTCATTGCTTGTAAGTAAATACTCAAAGTCCATGTATTAACTGATATCAGTAATTGTGTGTTTTATGTACTCTATATGATTTCTTTTAGATATTTTCCAGTCAGTAACTGACTATTGTACTAAGTGGGTAGCTCTCAGAATTCAAATGATCCTGTTCCTCTTGGAGCTGCATCCTAAGGTTGCCCAACAATTGCCTGTGCCATATGAGGTTACAATGATTGAGTGGTCCAGTCTGCTACCTGACATCTTCTGTCTTACTAGGATGCGTCTAGTTGAACCTGAATGAGCTGTCATCCTGACAAGCACATAGCTCACTTATGTCTTTCTTACACCTACTTAACAGGAGTAGGGTGTGATGTAGCAATGAGATTTGCAAGTCACAATATCTCACCATGTGTATCATTAAGCACATTAAACTGAACAGAAGATTTGAGTTCAGTGTGTGCAAACAAACCTGTCACAGCAACACCACAAATCCCATTGGATGATTGTATGCTCCCCAGCAGGCTGCTTTTCTGAGAAATAATTGGACAGCAATGCATAAACACTGATCCTTAGGTGAAACTAAACCTTACATGGAACAATGTATTATTGATCAACCTGAGTAGACATTTATGACATGCATCAGTGACAGTTGAATCTGACTTCCTAACTCAGAAGTAAGGGCACCATCACTGCACCCCAAAATCCTTCCTAACAGGGACACATGTATTCTTTTGTTTTAATATGCATGCCCCAGGAGGTCTGATTCTCAGGCCCCTGTAACTGATGGATAATGCAAACTGCTCTTGTGACTAACAGGCATATAATCACCCACCAACACCACATGCACCTCCACACGGTCACTATTCTTATTTTTCATCTGGCACTTCATCCTCAGGCTTGTTCTCTCAAACCTTTGGCTAGAAGAATCTGTGCTGCCATTTGCAACAGGTGGAGAAAATAACATATGGCTCAGATTTCTTCAGCGACTGTTGGGGATGCTTACAGAGAAAGAAAGGTATATTAGAATTCATAACTATCTAAATATTACTCACAGACAAATGTCTGAGGGCAAACAAGTGAGTGAATGGGGTGAAAAGAGAGAGCACAGGGACAATGCTACTGTCCAGGAATCTGAGGAAGACCTCCAACTTTATTTTCTCCCACTTCATGTATGAGTGCGGTCTTTGTCTTTATTAGGAATATCTAATTTTACATTTCATATGTGTCGGGGCATATTCTTAGGTTGAGGATTTATAGCTTGAATATAAGAAATTAACAACCTCAATTGAGAAGCTGTAAGCAAGTTTTAATGGAATTGCAAATTCGAAAGGTCTCCTATGCTTTCTTGATAGGATCAGGTTTGAAAGTGAAGAAGTGCTAAATAATGGCTCACTGAAGAACTTGGTGAAGATAAGATGGCTACAGCATACTCAGTAATGGGTTTAAACTATTCATACAGTATTCTGAAACAAAGAAAGTTCAGGAACTGGGGATAAACAGCTTATATTTCTATCTAGAATATCTGCTGGGCACCACGTTGCCCTGGGAATGGATTACATGTTTTGTTTTAGATTTTATCCGCATAATATCTCACAGAATCTAAAATGTAGGAGCAGCTTTGAGACTGGTGAAGGGAGAGTCAGACCATAAGTTTTACAAACAGATGTTGTCCCTTCAGTCATCAAGTCTGCCCCACCATTCGATGAGATCATGGCTGATCTGAGAATTCTCAAGGTCATTTTCCTGCTTTTTCCCCAAACCCTTGATTCAATTGGTGATGAAACCTTTCCCTATCTCAGTCTTCAATATAATTAATGATCCAGCCTTACCAACTCTCTGCAGTTAAGAATTTCTTTGGGAGAAGAAATCCTCCTAAGATAACACCCTGTGGTCCGAGATTGTTTCCCTTTGCGGAAACATCTTTCCATGTCCATCCTGTCACAAATCCGCAAAGAATATTAGATTAGATTAAATTACTTAGTGTGGAAACAGGCCCTTTGGCCCAACGAGTCCACACCGACCCGCCGAAGTGCAACCCACCCAGATCCATTCCCCTACATTTACCCCTTCACCTAACACAACAGGCAATTTAGCATGGCCAATTCACCTAACCTGCACATTTTTGGACTGTGGGAGGAAACTGGAACACCCAGAGGCAACCATTGAACCCGGGTCTCTGGCGCTGTGAGGCAGCAGTGCTAACCACTGTGCCTCTGTGCCGCCCACTGTGTTCTAATGAGGTCATCTCTCATTCTTCTAAATTCTAGTTAGTATAGGCCCAACCTTAAACCTCTTCTCATAACAGCCTTTTCACACCCTGGTATTAACCTAGTAAATCTTCTCTGGGCTGCTTCTAAAGCCAGTGTGTCTTTTGTCAGATAAGGGACTGAAACTGTTTAATGTTCCAGCTGCAGCATGACTACTGCTTTGCATAATTTTAGCAAAACTTCCATACTTTTATATTTCATTTTTTTTTAAAATAAAGGCCATTCCTTTAAGGAAATTCAATTTTCTTTCCCTATTAGTCACTAAACTTGAATGCACAAGGACTCCCAAATCCCTCTGTCCTATAGTTTTCTGCCATCCACTAGTTACAAGTTGCCATCATGAAAATATCCCCCCTTTCCCAACTGTCTTATATTAGACAATCCTCTATAGATGCTAATGTTATCTCTAACACCGTGGAGTCTTACTTTTAGTATGTACAATAGTAGGGCAACAAAGATTTTGTTTGAAACTCAAAGCACTACTCTCCAGGGAAATCTTTAGCAAAGGTTGAAATATTTAAACAATCTGGAACCAGCTCTTGTCAGTAACCTAACGTGTGGCACTTTGACAAATTCCTTCTGAAAATGTCTCCCCCTTTATATCCTGCTTGCTACCCCCTCAAATAATTCTAAAAAACGTTAGACATGATTTTCCTTTCATGAAGCTGACTCTTGATCATATTTTGTATTTCTAAATGCTCTGCTGTTCTGGTCATTTATAATAGACCCTATCATTTTCCCAACAGTAGATGTTGAGCTAACTGGCTTATAGTTTCCTATTTTATATCTCCTTCCCTTTTTAAGGAAAGTTGTTAATTTGGCTGTTTTCTGAACATCTAAGGCTTTTCCAGTATCAAATGATTCTTAGAAGATTGCTAATAGTACATTCGCTATCGGTATTTCCATTTATATCCTAAGATGTATCCCATCTGTCCAGGGGACCTATTAGTCATTAGTTTCACTAATATATTTTCTCTAATGATAATATTTATTTCTTCTCCTTTTGCCCCTGATTATTTATAACTTGGAATTTTATCAGTGTCTTGTCCCTATCAAGAAAGGATGTATTCAGTTCTCTGACATTTCCTGGTTCCTGTCATTATTTTCCCATTCTCATTCTTTCAAGGGCCTATGATCATAGAACATAGAATAATACAGCACAGAACATATCCTTTGGCCCATGATGTTGTGCTGAACATTTATCCTAGATTAAGCACCTATCCATGTACCTATCCAATTGCTGCTTAGAGGTCACCAATGATTCTGACTCTGCCACTCCAACAGGCAGCGCATTCCATGCCCCCACCACTCTCTGGGTAAAGAACCTATCCCTGACATCCCCCCTATACTTTCCACCCTTCACCTTAAGTTTATGTCCCCTTGTAACACTGTTGTATCCGAGGAAAAAGTCTGACTGTCTACTCTATCTATTCCCCTGATCATCTTATAAACCTCTATCAAGTCACCCCTCATCCTTCGCCGTTCCAATGAGAAAAGGCCTAGCACTCTCAACCTATCCTCATACAACCTATTCTCCATTCCAGGCAACATCCTGGTAAATCCCCTCTGCATCCTCTCCAAAGCTTCCACATCTTTCCTAAAGTGAGGCGACCAGAACTGCACACAGGTCCTGTACAGCTGCAACATCACCTCACGACTCTTGAATTCAATCCCTCTGCTAATGAACACTAATATACCATAGGCCTTCTTACAAGCTCTATCCACCTGAGTGGCAACTTTCAAAGAGCTATGAACATAAACCCCAAGATCCCTCTGCTCCTCCACCTTACTAAGAACCCTACTGTTGACCCTGTATTCCGCATTCTTATTTGTCCTTCCAAAATGGACAACCTCACACTTGACAGGGTTGAATTCCATCTGCCACTCCTCAGCCCAGCTCTACATCATATCTAAGTCCCTTTGCAGCTGACAACAGCCCTCCTCACTATCCACAACTCCACCAATCTTTGTATCGTCTGCAATCTTTGTATCACTTTGGCTTCTCTCTACCTCTTCATATATTTAAAGAAATATATGAAGAAATCTTGCTGTCTAAAATGATGTTACTTTACCCTCAGTTTTTGGGACATCCTTTATTGGTTTTAACAACTTTCCTATCCTTTGTCTTACCACAAATCTTTGCCACATTGCAGTTTTTCCTTTAAATTGATGCTATTGTTAACTTCCTTGGTTAGGAATGATTAGCTTACCCCTTCATATAATCCTTCTATTTCACTGGAATCCAATTCTGCTGTGAGCCATGAATTATTTTCTTAAATGTATGCCTTTGCTTCTAACTGTCTCTGCTGCTGCTAAACTTTTTCCCTGTCCACTCAGACTGGCTTGACCTCATTCCTTCTTAAATAATCTTTATTTAGGCTGAGCAGTTATTTCTGACTCAAATTTATGGGATCCTAGAATCATAGCCTCCCTACAGTGCGGAAACATTTAGCCTATTGAGTCCATACTAACCCTTCAAAGAATATCCCTTCCAGACCCGCACCTCCTGCAAACCCCCACCCTCTCCCAGTAATCCTGCATTTCCCATGGCTAATCCACAGCCTGAACACCCCTGGATCCCACCCCAGTTCCTGTAAATTCCTCATTTTCTCAGACTGCTGCTCCAACTGATCCATACGATCTCATAGGAGTCACAACCAAAGACACTTTCTGCAGACATAATCCTCAATAACATGGAAACTCTCCCTAAACTCCCACATCCAACAGGAAAAGCATATCACTCTACTAAAGACCATCTTACTGCTCTAAAAAAAACTGTTCCAGGCTAATTTAGTACCCATGTTTTGTATTTAAATTTTATTCAAGAGACGGATAAATAACCTAAAGAACCCACTCTACTCACTATTAAAAAGACAGCAAGGTTACATGTTAAAAACCATACCCTATCTGTTCCTGTGGCTGTGAGCTCTCCCACACAGGGTGTTTCTCCAACATCAGCTGGGAATTTCATTGTTCGTTCATTTTTTTTTTAAGATGCACTCCAAAGTCCAGAAATACTTGAACTCAAACAGCAAAGGCAGCAGTTGTGCAGCTTCCCTGCTTGTCAGACAGCAGTGTAGGTTTCTTTTCCTCTCTTACTAGCCATGTGGTCTTTGCCTTTGTGCTCTTCCTCCTTTTTAAAGTGACATTGTTTTGATTATTTTGTTTCCCCAAAGTTCCAAATCAATGCAACCATTCCCAGAACACCTTTGCAGGGGCTCTTCAGGGTAATGTGCTGGATCCAACCATATTCAACTACTTCTTCAGTGATTTTCCTTCCATCACAAGGTCAGAAGTGGAAACGTTCACTGATGATTGCACTATGTTCAGCACCATTCACAAATGCTCAGATAATGAAGCAGTCATTGTCCATATGCAGCAAAACTTGAGCAATGTTCAGACATTGTGTGGTAAGTGGCATATAACATTCAGGCAATGATCATATCCCAGCGAGAGAATCTAATCATCTCTCTTTGATATTCAATGGCATCATTATTGCTGGGTTCCTAACTATCAATATCTTGGGTTTTACCATTAACCAGAAAGTTATAGAAGGGAGGTAAATACAATGGCTACAAGAGGAGGTCAGATCCTAGGAAATCTAACCTGGCTTCTTATCTCCCAAAAGGAGCCTATCTCATCCATAAGACACAAATTAGGAGTGTGATAGAGTATCCCCCTCTTGCCTGAAAAAAAATGAAGCTTGAAACCATCTATGACAAAGCACTCTACTTGGTTGGCCCCCATTAGACATCTATTCCCTTCACTGCTAACACAGTGACAGCAAATGTGTACTATCTACATGGTGCATTGCAGCAACTCACCAAGTTTCCTTTGACAGTACCTTCCAAATCTTGCAATATCTTTCACCTAGAAGTATAAGGATAAAGAATACATGAAAAAATTATGACCTGCCATTTCTCACTAAGCCAAAGATCAATTTTGGAGTTGAATCTATTCAAGCATGTCGAGATTATTTCACCAGACTTCTCCCCTTTAAGCCACACACTGAAGGAGCAGATCAACTTGCAGTCACTTAAAGCCTGGATGCCTGGCAGATCCGGCCTGTCTGTAGTCTTCATGTATAGAGACAGAACCCACTGATTTCACAACAAGCCCCAGGTGACAGTATTTATCATCAAATCTCATTATAATTTCGCAGCAGATTGCTATATTTGCTCATTTGAAGACTTAGCTTAAAACGTTCTCATGGATTGTTCTGACAACTGATTATGGGTATATTCCAGCACAGATCTCAGAAAGGCACTACACTTTAAGATGGCTAGAAAGCATCACAGCATGGGACCCTTATCTAAAATGTATCCATCTTACTCTAAACAACCAGTCAGTTAACATTCATTTGGACAGACCAATGGTTAATCACATAATCAACCAGTCAACTCTATATATAACGTAATAGTAATACAAATAAGCAACAGACCTGGACTGGATGTAAATTGGAGATGTTGTAATAGTATGCACAGATAACTGTTTTAACCATCTCAATAAGAACTTGATTCTCAAATGGTACGTTTAACATAGGCTAGCATATGAAATAAACCTCAACATATCACTCATGTTATGATAGTTCACTTTCCTTTCCTGGGTCTATTTTTCTTTGGCTCCAATGGTGATACTTTCACTAAACCCATAGTGTACATCTCATAGGTTGTTTCTGACCTCCACTCCTGCTCAGCAGCACCAAGCAGGGGCCTTTCCAACCTCCATTTTCAGATGCACTGAATTACTTGCTGACACCTTCTAAGTCCCTCTAACTTAGATGTTTAGATGCACTTATTGCTTCCTAGGACTTTTCCTGAGGTCTAAATGCACAGACTTAGCCAAACACTTGAGATCTCTGAGCTCCAGCTACAGAAAAATCAGTCACCTTCACAATAGGGCAGCTTGAAAGCAGAGCTTTTCTGCACAGGGCCTGCTTCTAAATCTCTTTTTCACCGATTATAACTTTGAACAGCGTTTTAATGGCATGTGAATTATCAAAAACCTTTCAACAAGCCTTGTTCTTAGTATTGAATATGGCTAATATTTTGGAGTATTTAAATATAGCAACCCTTTAGAACGCTTTGTATGTTCAATTTTATAACTTTTACATATTTCTGGCTTCCACAATACTAATGGGTGCATAAGTCATGGATTCCATCGCACAGTTCTCTTTGGTGAAACCATAATAAATATAAAGTGATCAGAGGGCTGCTTTGTCATTAGAGAAATGACAGGTGGTCTTTTGACATGAGGGTCATGACACCTCAGATGATGGGAGAGGTCAAGAAAGAGTCTTTCATGGCAACCTCAGCCAGTGTGTGAATTGAGCCCATGCTGTGGACATTATTCTGCATCACAAACCAGCCATCCGACTACAGAGCTAACTGACTTTCGGCCTGACACTGGGCAGTTGAAAACACAGTCAGGTCATGAGGAGAGGTACCTAGAAATGACTGAGTGGATAACTAAATGAAAAGACAGCAGTGATTTGAGGGTGGTGAGGGAAAGATCCCAAATTAATTGAAGATGAAGATGAACTCCAAGGTTACATCTTCTAGTTCTACAGCAGTGATGTGATAGTCAGATATCCATTCCTCACAGTCATGGCAGAAAGTGGGGAATTTATAAGCCTGAATTTATGTGACACTTAACTATTCACACCAAATTTATCCAACTATGCACAGTTTGGTTTGTGCAAGGTCATCTTAGCTGTATTGATTGATAATCTGTATCCAACATTTCATTTGATTCAGCAGGTCATCTGACATTGAAATCAATGAGAAGTCAAATTATTTGTTACCTATTTGGACAGCCGACCCACAACACAAGTTCATTTTGGTAACCAAAGTAAAACAGTTACACATTCCAGATGTATCTTACAACTTACACCCAGAGCCTTAACCCGAGCTACAAATCTGCTCAGGTTACACATTTTTTGAGAAATAAGAATCTAAAGTAACAAAAAGTGAGCCAGAGACAAAATCACTAAAAGTAGCAATACAGGTTAATGAGGCCATAAATAAAGATAACAAGCCACACATCAGGGTTTATTTCTGGAGGGATAAAGGTTAAAAGTACAGAAGATATTTTCAACTTTGGTTCAATCAATATTGGAGTATCATGTGCAATTCTGGTCACCAAATTATAAAAGATAATATAAAAGTGTTGGAGATAATGAAAAAAATGATTTAATAGGATAGTACCAGAAATGGGAGGTGTGACCCGGTATGACCAGGAAAAGACAAATAAGGCAGATCTCTTTCTCCTTGAAAAGAACAAGCCAAGGGCTGTCCTAATTACATCTTTAAAATTATTGTGACCAGCAATATGGAGATTAATGTTCATTATAAATCACAGTATAATAAGATATTAGCTAACATTGTGGGACCCTAACTGAAACATTATTTCTGTACTTGGTAATAAGAAACTTTCCAAATCTATTGTCATTCAAGAAGGCAAGAGAATATTGTACATTTTCAAAAATATGCAAGCCTGTTTTCAAAAAGAACTTTGTTTATCTTCAAGAGGACTGCCACAGACCACCTGATTTTTGGAACTGAGAGTTAGCCAAACATCTGGGTGCTTCTGAAATTGGGTTACAAAGAATATATCTTTTTAGTAAACTGGAACCAGAATTTACCCCAAAGCATTAAAAACAATAAGACCTCAGATATTCTGATTCCAGGACTACGAGGTAACAAAAGAAAAACTAACAAAATGGATTGTGCACAAGGGAATTGCTAAGGACCTCTATGTGCCTCAAATGTGTGTCAATTTTTTTTTCACTTTGGAAACTAGAATCTCCTTTGTTATCACAAACAAACTGTTGATTGCTTTGCATTGTGCATCACTGCTCATTTGTCACATGACTAAAAATCTGATTTCTAAAAGCCTTTTATAATAAACCCAGCAAACAGACAGCACTGGAAGTAATATCAAAATGAACATCACTGCTGAAATCTAGCCTTTCACCAAGTTACAAATCTTAAAGTTTAAAATGTCCTTGTGTTACAACACAGGGTAAACTCTCCTGCTTAATTGAAAATCAGTAACACAGAAAATATTTATCCTGTGCAGAATCTATAAAAATTCAAGTCACCAACAACTGTGTAAAATAAAAATTAACAACTTTATTTCTTAAAGTATAACAGAATTAACTAACCACTATTTACAATTTTTTCCTCTAGCCTATCTTCTACTTTCCCTTCCATAATACTAATCTGATAAAACTCCCAATTAAGATTTACAGAACAACACTTCTTATCTCAAAACCAGGCAGGTGTAGGTTCTTGGCTTCAGATCTTCCTACATCTTATTTTCTCCTTGTTAGGAATTTCTGCATCACAGGTTACTGATCAAAAAGATACTTTTAAGAGAGATATTTTTTTCAAGCAGTCTGTTACATGCTAAAACTTGGCAGCTCTCTTCTAAACTGTTAATTTCTCCCCTGGTCTTATACCTCAGATCATTGGCTTTTAAGATTGTCAATATACTCAATTCAAACCTGGTTGGAAATTGGTATTTTTCGGGATATAATTTAAACTGATTGGCCAAATTTGAATTTGTTTTTGTCTCCAGGCAACAATTTAATTGAGTTGTTCAAGCCAGTGTTACATCGTTGCTTTATTGAGAACACTTGGTGCTGTGTCCACAGTGCTGCTGCTTTTAACTCTCTTAAAGGTACACCCACATCTTCATAATACTTGATATCTCAAAGACCACAAGAAAAAGAAACTGGTCATCTGTCTGCATGAATTTTTAAGATTGCCTACACTACCCATTGCTCATCTCCCATTCCAAATAAATTCCACCAAATTTTGACTTCAGTTATCTGGACTCACCTAAATTTCAACTTCAAAGTGGAAAAGCTCCCTCCTCTCTTTGGAATTAACAATCATATGAAATGTTAACTATTCTGTTTGGTCTTAACACTTCATAACAGTGAAAGCCCTTTCTTTTCAGTCACATTTGGAATACTGCATACAGTTCTGGTCTCCACATTACCAAAACGATGTGAATGCTTTGGAGTGGGTGCAGAGGAGGTTCACCAGGATGTTGCCTGGTGTAGAGGGCACAAGCTATGAAGAGAGGTTGAGTAGATGAGGATTATTTTCATGAGAAAGACAGAGGCTGAGGGGGGACCTGATTGAGGTCTGCAAAATCATAAGAGGTATAGACAGAATGGATAGCAAGAAGCTTTTTCGCAGAGTGGGGGACTCAATTACTAAGGGTCATGAGTTCAAAGTGAGAGGGGAAAGGTTTAAGGGAGATGCGCATGGTAAGTTCTTTACACAGAAGGTGGTGGGTGCCTGGAACACGTTACCAGTAGAGGTGGTAGAGGTGGGCACGATAGAGTCATTTAAGATGTATCTGATCAGATAGATGAATGGGCAGGGATCAGAGGGATACAGATCCTTAGAAAATAATCGACAGGTGATAGAGGATCTGGGTTGGCGCAGGTTTAAGGGCGGAAGGGCCTGTTCCTGAGCAGTAATTTTCTTTGTTCTTTGTTCTTTTACCTTATTTCCTTGTGTGGATATAGTAGCAACAAACCTTCATTAGGAAACAAATGCATGACTAAGTATTCTTCTTTAAAAATCCATCAGAGTTTGCAAGTTGTGACTCTGGAAAAAATAACAGTGCAAAAATGGGGAATTAAGAATATAAATTAGGAATTTATCAAAATTAAACTATCCTGATTACAGGTAGAGTGGAGGTATAATGAGGGATTGTAATTTGAGTCTGTCTCCGGTCCATAATAACTACTGTATATGTATACATTTCACAACTGAGTTCTTGAGACAACTACATCAAAAAAGAATGGCACAGTGGCTCAGTGGTTAGCACTGCTACCTCACAGAGCCAAAGACCCATGTTCAATACCCGCCTCAGGCAACTGTCTGTGTGGAGTTTGCACATTCTCCCCGTGCCTGCATGGGTTTCGTTCGGGTGCACCCGGTTTCCTCCCACAGTCACAAAGATGTGCAGGTTAGGTGAATTGGCCATGCTAAATTGACCATAGTGTTAGGTGAAGGTAAATGTGGAGGAATGTATCTGGGTGGGTTGCTCTTCGGAGGGTTGGTGTGGACTTGTTGGACTGAAGGGCCTAATCTACTTCATGGACACATCCAAAGCAAGTTGCAAGGCTTGCAAAAAGTTTGAATGTTTAATAGGAGAAATTTAGTGTGGAACTAAGAGGCTCTTTTTGAAACTTATCTGAGTGTACAAAGGTTAAAGCCTTCTCTTCAATATGACAGAGTTAAAAATCACACAACACAGGTTATAGTCCAACAGGTTTATTTGGAAGCACTAGCTTTTGGAGCACTGCTTCAGGTGGATCAGGTTGGGATGCCCTTCAGAGGATCAATGTGGATGTGAATGCCCTGCTTCTACACCGTAAAGATTCCATAATTTTAAATTCTTTGTAACTATACAATTAAACCTCAATCCCAACTCTACCCATGACTCCACAATGAAACATGTGACATCCCCTACCTTTAACTACCCCACGATCCTATCTGACAATCCCTCATTGACACCCCAAGCCCCTGACCATACTCTTAGATTGGGATTGCTCATTACATTCTCACTTTTGAGCCCTATTCCAGAGATGAGCTAGAACAGGGAAGGCTGCCTCCTCCATGAGGATTGTCTCAATTAAGGCTTCATCTAGTGATCATGTTTGTGCCACAACTGGTATATTACCAATGTCAGAATGGTGTCATTTGCATGTGCATAAGCTGACAGCTCAACCAAGGCTGGGAGGTCATCACAGCCAGAGCTTCCAAATTTCAATGTTAATGCTGCAGGCATGAAAGACCACAGCTCCATCCATTAATGACCCTGCATTTCCCCTCAAATTCAATGGCCATGGAAGCTTTGGAGTTCTTCATTTGCCTTGATATTGAGGTGCACTCATACTTGCCTATTGTTTCATCAACAGCTGTCTGTTATGGTTAAATTGCTTGCCTGCCAACCTAACAGAAAGACAGGAGCTGTCAATTAGGAGGCCACCTTTTTGGATTTTGTAGCCCAATGAATTAAGCCCATTAATAATGCTTATATTACAGTGCTGCTTTTTCAAAGAAGATATTAGACTGAGGTCCTACCTGCCCTCTAAATTGCACATCAAAGTTTTCACACCACTATTTGCTGAGAACTAATGCAACTTTCCCAATGTCATGGCCAAATATTATTTCCCAAACGTAACTAAAAACAAATGATCTCGTCACTTTTTTTATTGGTTCAAGGAACAAACTACACATAAATTGACATATAAATTTTCCCGCATTCCAGCAGGGACTACATTTCAAAGGGACCTTATTGGCTGGGAATAGCTTTGTGACATCGTAAGGACAGTAAACCATGTCAAAGTGCCAATTGTTACTTTCCTTAAACACAATTCTAAGTCATAATTGTAGCCAAAACATTATTCTGGAATTTGACATAGTAAAACATTTACTTTGCTAAAGGTTCCCTTGTACTTTTGCTTTAGCTGTGGAAAAATGGTTACCTACAAAACTAATAGCAAATTTTCATGAGTATTTATGGAATTATCAATTTGATTTTCAATATTTGGTCATGATGCTCATTTCAATAATTGTTGATAATATAATTCCAGAAAATGATTTCAATGGCTGCATTTCATAGAATTATTAATGCAATGCAATTATTTTGTTAAAAATCACACAACACCAGGTTACAGTCCAACAGGTTTATTTGGAAGCACTAGCTTTCAGAGTACTGCTCCTTCATCAGGAACTCCAAAATTAGACAATTCTCAAGGCCCCAACACAAATTTTCAGGTACATCTTGAAATACTTGGCTTTTTTTAACTTTTACTTTCACTGACAGTTGCCCATAAATCTCCTCGATATCCTTCAGTATCTCTTCCTTGAAAGCCATATTCTAAATTGTTACTTGTTGTTTGAAGCACAAACTATGTAGGAAAGTAAATTCAGTTAAAGGAAAATTAGGTAAAGAAAAATAGCGTTACTTTTGTTTTGTTTCACATTGGAAAATGTAATCACATTTAAAAATATCAATTACTGCCCTTTTAACTATTAGATCCCCAATCAAAGACCTTAATTTTATTTCACAGAAAGATCTTTAAGTTTTAGTAGAAATTATTTTGTCTTATGTTCTGACCATCAGATTTGGCCTATTCTTTCCCCAATGCTTTAATGGATGTTTTCTTCAAATAAATGAATTTTTGAAAATGGTAACTTAATCAGACATTGCAGAAATTGATCTTGGTATAAAAAAGATTGAATGGAAAGTTTCCATTCTAGGTAAGTCAATTTTGTTTACAAGTTGTAATTTTTCACCACACTCTCCTGATGAAATAATAATCTTCTTCAAACTGCAATTTTACTGTAATGCATACATGTGCTCTGCACAAAATATGTTCAACATAACTTATAATTAATTGTACCTCAGCTTATGTTCATATAATGTAACAACAATAATTATAAATATTACACTTGGTGCTGAATTCATTCAATTCAAAACATTGAATTGAGTTGAATCATTTATTGTCACATGTATTCAATATATTCAGTGAAAACTTTATACTGTTGCAATGCAAATTGCTATTCTCATTAAGTAAAAACAAAATGAAATGTAAAGAAAGATAATTTAAAGAGAGTCAGATGGAGTTCAACCTGGATAAATGCGAAGTGATGCATTTTGGAAGGTCGAACTCATACTGAATATAGGATTAAAGACAGGATTCTTGACAGTGTGAAGGAACAGAGGGATCTTGGCATGCTAGTACATAGATCCTTCAAAGTTGCCATCCAAGTGGATAGGGTTGTTAAGAAAGCACATGGTCTTTTGGCTTTCATTAATAAGGGATCGAGTTTAAGGCCGCAAGGCTTGTTGTGGTTCTGTTCGCCGAGCTGGAAGTTTTTGTTGCAAACGTTTCGTCCACTGGCTTGGCGACATCATCAGTGCTTTGGAGCCTCCTGCAAAGCGCTTCTTTGATGTTTCTTCCGGTATTTATAGTGGTCTGTCCTTGCCGCTTCCGGTTGTCAGTTTCAGCTGTCCGCTGTAGTGGTTGGTATATTGGGTCAAGGTCGATGTGTTTGTTGATGGAGTTTGTGGATGAATGCCATGCCTCTAGGAATTCCCTGGCTGTTTTCTGTCTGGCTTGCCCTATGATAGTAGTGTTGTCCCAGTCGAATTCATGTTGCTTGTTGTCTGCGTGTGTGGCTACTAGGGATAGCTGGTCGTGTCGTTTCGTGGCTAGTTGATGTTCATGTATGTGGATTGTTAGCTGTCTTCCTGTTTGTCCTATATAGTGTTTTGTGCAGTCCTTGCATGGTATTTTGTATACTACATTAGTTTTGCTCATGTTGGGTATCGGGTCCTTCGTTCTAGTAAGTTGTTGTCTGAGCGTGGCTGTTGGCTTTTGTGCCGTTATGAGTCCTAAGGGTCGCAGTAGTCTGGCTGTCAGTTCTGAAACGCTCCTGATGTATGGTAGTGTGGCTAGTCCTTTTGGTTGTGGCATGTCCTCGTTCCGTGGTCTTTCTCTTAGGCATCTGTTGATGAAGTTGCGCGGGTATCCGTTTTTGGTGAATACCTTGTATAGGTGTTCCTCTTCTTCTTTTTGCAGTTCTGGTGTACTGCAGTGTGTTGTGGCCCTTTTGAATAGTGTCCTGATGCAGCTTCGTTTGTGTGTGTTGGGGTGGTTACTTTCATAGTTTAGGACTTGGTCTGTGTGTGTTGTTTTCTTGTATACCCTTGTGGTGAATTCTCCGTTCGGTGTTCTCTGTACTATCACGTCTAGGAATGGGAGTTGGCTGTCCTTTTCTTCTTCTCTCGTGAATCGGATTCCTGTGAGTGTGGCGTTGATGATTCGGTGGGTTTTTTCTATTTCCGTGTTTTTGATGATTACAAACGTGTCATCGACATATCTGACCCAGAGTTTGGGTTGAATTTGTGGTAGGACTGTTTGTTCTAACCTTTGCATAACTGCCTCTGCTATGAGTCCCGAGATTGGTGATCCCATGGGTGTTCCGTTGATTTGTTCGTATATCTGGTTTTTGTTTGTGAAGTGTGTAGTGAGGCACAAGTCCAGTAGTTTAAGTATGCCGTCTTTGTTGATAGGTTCTGCGTCCTGTTTTCTGTTCTGTATGTCCAGTAGGTTGGCTATTGTTTCTCTGGCTAGGGTTTTGTCAATCGAAGTGAACAGTGCCGTCACGTCGAATGAGATCATGGTTTCTTCTTTGTCTATGTGTATATTTTTTTGCGGTGTGTTGTCCTGTTCTGTCCTATGGTGACAGCCTGTTCTATGGCCCGGGTCCATTCACGATTAGTGGTTTTTGAAATTAACGACTTTTGAACACTTACAGGCGAGAGACGCTGAGACAAGCCAGGAAATGGGAATCCTGCGCTAACCGCCTAAGCGCCACATACGAACAACTCCGGTTCCTACACGAATGCCGAAAGAATGAAATCCTTCCACAATGTGTCAGGTACAGACCACCAGTCAACAACCCACAAGCCAGGGAAACAGCCAAGCAGAACGGATTCAGGATGGTCCAGGTAATGATCACAGACGCTCACAACCGACTCCACAAATATAAACAAGAAATTGCCCGCCAAATGTCGTTAATTTCAAAAACCACTAATCGTGAATGGACCCGGGCCATAGAACAGGCTGTCACTATAGGACAGAACAGGACCACATACCGCAAAAAAGCGGCACTAAAAGAAAAACTGGCCAAACTAACACGCAACAAAGAGGACACTACAACACACACCTGGGTTAAAAACCTCTCCCACAGACAGCTCACAGACATGGAAAGAACA
This sequence comes from Hemiscyllium ocellatum, assembly GCF_020745735.1. NCBI lineage: Eukaryota > Metazoa > Chordata > Chondrichthyes > Orectolobiformes > Hemiscylliidae > Hemiscyllium > Hemiscyllium ocellatum. The sequence continues at coordinate 5,213,915 of NC_083436.1, forward strand.
ATACTGGCCAAGGGACTCAACTACAACCACAGGGATGCCAAGACAGCAGACTTCCTAGCAGCACTGGAATGCACACTCAGGAACAATGGACTAACAGAAGAGACACAACAAACAGTGAGACAAACTGTCGTACCCATGATGATAAGGAAAAGACAAACACATAACCTCAACACCAAGGAGAGGGAAGCACTGAAAGCACTAAGAAACGATAAGAACATAATCATACTACCAGCAGATAAAGGCAGAATGACGGTCATCCTAGATAAATCAGATTACATCCAAAAAGCACAACAACTACTCGCAGATACCAACACCTACCAAATGAAGGAATTTGACCCCACACTACAACTCACCAATAGAATAAATAACACACTAAGGAATCTACAAAAAAACGGACAGATAACCAAAGCTGACCTACAAAGAATGAAACCGGAAAGCAACACCACCCCCAGATTCTACGGACTACCTAAAGTACACAAACCAGACATCCCACTCAGACCCATAGTATCACTCCCAGGGACACCATCATACAAACTGGCCAAAGAACTACAACAGAAACTGAAACACCTGGTCAGCGGATCCAAACACTCCATACAATCAACACAGGAATTCTTGAACATCATCAGAAATATACACATAGACAAAGAAGAAACCATGATCTCATTCGACGTGACGGCACTGTTCACTTTGATTGACAAAACCCTAGCCAGAGAAACAATAGCCAACCTACTGGACATACAGAACAGAAAACAGGATGCAGAACCTATCAACAAAGACGGCATACTTAAACTACTGGACTTGTGCCTCACTACACACTTCACAAACAAAAACCAGATATACGAACAAATCAACGGAACACCCATGGGATCACCAATCTCGGGACTCATAGCAGAGGCAGTTATGCAAAGGTTAGAACAAACAGCCCTACCACAAATTCAACCCAAACTCTGGGTCAGATATGTCGATGACACGTTTGTAATCATCAAAAACACGGAAATAGAAAAAACACACCGGATCATCAACGCCACACTCACAGGAATCTGATTCACGAGAGAAGAAGAAAAGGACAGCCAACTCCCATTCCTAGATGTGATAGTACAGAGAACACCGAACGGAGAATTCACCACAAGGGTATACAGGAAAGCAACACACACAGACCAAGTCCTAAACTATGAAAGTAACCACCCCAACACACACAAACGAAGCTGCATCAGGACACTATTCAAAAGGGCCACAACACACTGCAGTACACCAGAACTGCAAAAAGAAGAAGAGGAACACCTATACAAGGTATTCACCAAAAACGGATACCCGCGCAACTTCATCAACAGATGCCTAAGAGAAAGACCACGGAACGAGGACATGCCACAACCAAAAGGACTAGCCACACTACCATACATCAGGAGCATTTCAGAACTGACAGCCAGACTACTGCGACCCTTAGGACTCATAACGGCACACAAACCACAGCCACGCTCAGACAACAACTCACTAGAACGAAGGACCCGATACCCAACACGAGCAAAACTAATGTAGTATACAAAATACCATGCAAGGACTGCACAAAACACTATATAGGACAAACAGGAAGACAGCTAACAATCCGCATACATGAACATCAACTAGCCACGAAACGACACGACCAGCTATCCCTAGTAGCCACACACACAGACAACAAGCAACATGAATTCGACTGGGACAACACTACTATCATATGGCAAGCCAGACAGAAAACAGCCAGGGAATTCCTAGAGGCATGGCATTCATCCACAAACTCCATCAACAAACACATCGACCTTGACCCAATATACCAACCACTACAGCGGACAGCTGAAACTGACAACCGGAAGCGGCAAGGACAGACCACTATAAATACCGGAAGAAACATCAAAGAAGCGCTTCGCAGGAGGCTCCAAAGCACTGCTGATGTCGCCTAGCCAGGGGACGAAATGTTTGCAACAAAAACTTCCAGCTCGGCGAACAGAACCACAACAACGAGCACCCGAGCTACAAATCTTCGCACAAACTTTGAACCGCAAGGCTTTGCTACAGCTCTACAAGTCCCTGTGGAGACCACACTTGGAATATTGTGTCCAGGTCTGGTTGCCCTACTATAGGAAAGATACAGAGGCTTTGGAGAGGGTGCAAAGAAGGTTTACCAGGCTGCTGTCTGGACAGGAGGGCTTGCCTTATGAAGAGAGGTTGAATCAGCTTGGACTTTTCTCTCTGAGAGAGAGAGAAGGAGGAAGAGAGTTGACCTGATCGAGATGTACAAGGTAATGAGAGGAATGAATAGAGTCAATAGCCAGAGACTTTTCCCCAGGGCAGGATTGACTGGTACGAGGCGTTATAGTTTTAAGATATTAGGAGAAAGGTATAGAGGGGATGTCAGAGTTTGGTTCTTTACGCAGAGAGTTGTGAATGCATTGAATGCGTTACCAGCGGTAGTGATGGAAGCAGAATCATTAGGGACATTCAAGTGACTACTGGACATGTACATGGATAGCAGCGATTTGAGGGGTGCGTAGGTTAAGTTATTTTATTTTACATTAGAATTAACCCTCAGCATAATATCGTGGGCCATAGGGCCTGTTCTGTGCTGTAGTTTTCTATGTTCTATGTTCTACTTGTCCTTCTCCACTGCAACAGTCAAATGCCATAACTAGGAATAGCCCTTCACTGTATATAAAGTGAGAGGGAAATGAAAACGAAAAGCTGTTGAGAACATGGATTGAATTGAATTAAATTGAACTAGCTACTGTCACATATAGGTGGCATGGGTGACATTTCATTCAAAATAGAAGATTACATTTAGAAATGTACCACAGCTTAATATCATCGTCTTTCTCAGCAACTGGCTGCTTAACTGCAGCTACAAGAATGAAGCTACCTATGTTGCCCATCCTTGGCATCACTCCATTTTAGAATCCTGTCTGAGAGACAGCTACTCTTTCCCTCATGCCTAGCATTGCAAAACATCTTGTCATTGTTTAATTTAGGAACATTGCATTTTGTATAGCCTTCAAACAAATAGTTGTTAATGTTACATTTTCTTAAACAACAGAAAAAGCAAAGAATCAACAAATAAAAAGCCGTGTTTGCTTCTAGGATGAAAAAGGGGCTGCTTCCCTTTCAAACAACAAATCTACAGTCAATGAAATTGACTTCCGCTTCTCATATCTACCAGAATCAAGTGTCAGTACAGTCCTATCTGGCTTGTTGTGCTCAATGCTTCAGGGCCCTGCCATGCAGAAGGTGATATTCTTCCTGTTCAGATGTCCTCACCTTTCTCCTGAGACGCTAAAACAAACAGTAAAACTTGTATATAACAAATACTGGTCCAACTTGTATATCTCAAAACAGCGTTGCAGTATGATCAGTATGTTTATTTCCAAGTATCTATTTTTTATTGATTTTCCTTTTGGATTTTTCAATGTCCAGCACGTCCCCTCTTTGCCAACTCCAGTTGCACAGAGCACAGGGATGCAAGGATGATGTGGCACACTCTGCCTGGAGAGTGCTGTAAGGATCCCACAGACCAATTCCTGAGAGCTTTGAGCTTGTGCTTCCTCAGTTTCTTTGTACCTCCTGTGTACATTAGCCACTGTAAGATAGGCCCTGCTGTGACCAAATCCATTGGTCTTGCATTCAATGAACCTATGTGATAATACCAGTGATTATCCAAGAGTCAATTGGAACAAAACAGGACATTTGTAAAGTGAGCAGTCAACATTCACATCACACTCAAATGACAGCCCTTGGTACAGTGTGATATGCATGACTCTCAATAAGGTAGGCCATGGAATGCCTTTACGTAGAGCTTTGACATAATGGATCATATTCTGATGTATGGATCACAAATTACATTACACATTTTTAGTAGGAGATTGAAGTGCAGAAGGATGACTGATACCTTGTTCCCCAACTTGACATCATGTAAAAAAGGCAGCATTGCACATAAGAGCATGTTGTTGAATGTACAAGTTCAAGGTGAGAGGAAGTCAGTTCCATACTCTGAGACCTGATTGTCATTGTGTATTGTGACCATAGATAAAATTTAAAGTTACTTGTGATTGCCTCTGCTTCACAGAGATGACTATGGTTAATCTGTAATGACCAATGATATGGCCAAGATTGCCTGTGGCCAGAATATACATTTAGTAGAGTTGGTACCTGCATGCAGTTCACACACAGAATACTGTGAATATGATCCTGCCCCTTCAACACACTCTGTGTTGCTATGCCAACACTTCAGCCTCAGACCTGCTGCAGTTCTCCAGTGAGGCTCAGTGCCAGCTGGAGGAACAGCATTTCATTTTCTATTTGAGCATCTTATCATTTTCAGGACTCAATATCAAGTTAAATCATTTTAACTCCAACCACACCCTTCCTTATCTTTTACTCACCCCTGCACCTAGGTCCGATCATGACATGGGTTTTTTTCAACACATCAGGCAGAGATTTACTTGCACATTCACAAAACATATTTATTGCATCCATTGCTCTCCATGTGGTCTCCTCTACATTGGAGAGACCAAGTGCAAACTCACGGAACAGTTCAGGGAACATCTCCGGTCTGTATGCATCAACCATTGCCAACTTCCTGTAGCCATCCATTTTAACTCCCCCGACCACTTCCCCAATGACATTCTGGGTCTCGTCCACTGCCTAAACAAGGTTACCCGCAAACTAGAGGAGGAACACCTCATCTTTTGCCTCGGGAGCCTACCACCACACAACCTCAATGTTGAATTCACCAGTTTCTAAATCTTCCTTCCCCAAACCATTCCAGATCCAACCCTCCGACTTGGCTCCGCCCTCTTGAATTGACCTACATGTCCATCTTCCTTCCCACCTATCTGCTGCATGCTTCCCATCAACCTATCATATTCACTTCCTACCTTCACCCACCTGTCGCCATCCTCTCTCACAGACTCTCATAACCCACTCCCCCACACACAAACCCACATGCACACATACATATATAAGTTTGTGGGGTGAATTCATACTTCCAGAATTACATTTTATTTTGCTCAAAAACTGCATGGATCCATGTAAGATTCTGTAAATCTATTTTTTAGATTCAAATCAGTCTGAACATTGTGACACAGACAGTCTCTCACAGGGCACCTCACACCTTAAATACATTATCTGGGCTGACATGACACTAATTGTTAAAGTTCACTTGAGAGTGTAACTTTAAAAAAGCTCTGTGATTTACATATGAAAGAACTGAAACCAACATGGTCATTCTAAAAGATGAGAGACTTAAACAATTAGGTCTTTTTGTAATATATAATTTCAGTTATACCACACTGTAAACTTTTGCTATAAATTCTGTGCCTTACGATCTCATACTCCATAACCACCAGATGAAGGAGCAGCGCTCAGAAAGCTAGTGCTTCCAGATAACCTGTTGAACTATAACCTCGTGTTGTGTGATTTTTAGCTTTGTCCACTGTAGGGAGGATGTGATTGCTCTTGAGAGGTTGCAGAGGAGATTCACCAGGATCTAGCCTTGGTTAGAGCACTACAGCTGGTAAGAGAGTCTCGATAAGCTAGGGTTGCTTCCCATAAATTGGAAAAGTGGAGAAGAGTGGTGTCATGGTGGTTCAGAAAGGGGGCCTCGCAGCGCCAGGAGCCAGGATCAATTCCAGCCTCGGGCGACTTTCTGTGTGGAGTTTGCACGATCTCCCCGTGTCTGTGTGGATTTCCTCCTGGTGCACCAGTTTCCTCCCACAGTCCAAAGATGTGCAGGTTAGGTAGATTGGCCATGCTAAATTGCCCTTAATGTCCATGGATGTGCAGAAAAATCGGATTAGCCATTGGAAAATGTAAGGTGGGGATCTGGGAGGTATATTTTTTAGAGGATCAATGTGGATTCGATGGGCTGAATGACCTGCTTCCACAATGCAGGGATGCTATGGAAGATAGAGGAGGGATGTAATGGTGGAAAAAAAATGAGGGCACAGAGAGGATTGATAATGTAAAATTATGGACCAAGTGCTGGAAAATGACAGTAAAGTATCTAGGTTGATGACTTGATGGGCCAAAGAGCCTCCTTCCATGCTATTTTGCTTTGATTCTAAAAGTAGAAGGTAGATCCATGAATGGATTTGTTTTGATTGAGGAAAGGATTGGATAGAATGGGAGGTATAATGCTGGAGCTAAACTACAGTGGTGCAGAATTTTATGGAGGTCTAGACAGTTGTGAAAAGAGGTTATACTTTTACAGTCCTTTAATGAGTTCAATTCCTTCCTACATTGCTTCAAAATCCCAGGAAAAATATTTAGAGCATTTAATGAATTTGTAGTATGCAACCACTCCTGCAGAAAAATATTCTGTTTTAATCTAAAGAAAACTCTCAACTAATCAAAGAACAAAAGCTTAGGCAATTATTTTCCTCTCAAAGTATTCATGTTTATTAATAATTAATAAAATGAGTTGAATCCGACTATTACAGGGCAGGTAACTGAGCTCAGTGATTCCAACTGGTCTCACAGGGTGTTTAAAGTTAAAACCATTGCAATGTTCAGGAACAATATTGTGATTTTTTTTTTCTGTTTTCTTCATACTTGCATTAAGCATCAGGCAAAGATTCACTCTCCAGTTAAAATAACCACAAAAAGATCAGTGTCTGACACCAATAAAAGTATTCTGTTTACTAGCTTTGTTATCTTTAAACAGCTTAGTATTCTGAACAAAACATCTGTCATGATTTTCAAAGCTGTCTTGATAGTTTAGCTACAGAAGCAAAAAAAAGTATATACAATTTGATTTTGTCACAAATGATAGCTGGTCAAGGAAGCTTCTGCTGATTAGTACATAACCACTGCCCCCAAACCCCCCAGATGATTAATCTGAATTCTGTGTTGAACGAAACTTAAAGACAGCACTGAGGGTGGCAAGTAATCTGGATGGGTTACTTCAATATCTCTCACCAAGTGTGCCTGAAACATTGATTGTCCTGCTCCTCGGATGCTGCCTGACCTGCTGTGCTTTTTCAGCACCACACTCTCGACTCTGATCTCCAGCATCTGCAGACCACACTTTCTCATAATTACCTTTGCTCTTAAGGTCAGAAATGGGGATGTTCACCGATTATCGTACATTTTTTCACCCATCACTCCTCAAATAATGATGCTAGCCTAACCAACAATGCCCACATTGCATGGATGAATAACATAAAATTAACACCTGAAACACCACAACATACAAGGCTATACACTAGAAAATGGGATTGGAATAGATGAATGTTTGGTGATCAGCACAGACACATTGGGTCTCCTTCCATGCTATCAAACCTCTGATTCTATGACTGTCCATGACTCAAAGATAAAGAATAACACCATTTGGCAGTTTAAGGTTTCAAAGCAACGTAAGAACACGTTTCATGAAATTGCTCTCTCACAAAAACCCACGCACTAGAACATATATTAAGCATTCACTCATGCAATCTCTATAATTTCCATTTAATAGCGATGGGACAATTAATTTAGTAAAATTGCTTCTGTAATATGTGGTTGGAAAGGAAATAGGATTATGGCTTAGTATCTCACCTGAAAAGCATTTATGACAGTGCAAAACTCCCTCAGTCCTGGTTTGACAACCTGGATTATGTGAAATCTCTAGAGTAAGGCTTGAGCCTACTATTTTCTAAGAAGAGCATATATTAGCTGTATTTCCAAAATTAATATGTGTGAAGACTTGTTTATGCTGATATAAAGTGAATTGAGCTTTCACATTACTTTTCAAAATTGCAATACTCCACTCAAACTGGGTAAGATTAATGAACATTTCAAATTGAGAAATATTACAGGTTGAAGGGAAATGAGTAAAAAATGGCACTGTGCTATAATGTTGTGTTGCCATAGGAACAGGATAGCCTAGAGAAAGAGAGGTAGCTCTGTAAATCATGTGAACGATAAAATGCTTCAACTTCATCTTGTTGACTCCCAGGGCAGACACCTGAAATGATGAGTTACCATAGAAACAGATTTACTTTCTGTCTATTTTAAATAAGCCAAACTGGTGATTTTGGATTGGTCCAGTGTCACAAACGTGAAGGCCGGGAAGAAAGCACCACTCACCAACAAATAAAGATGTACACAAAGTCCAATTAAAAATAAAATATAATTATAATTCTAAATCATAATATAATTAATTCTTGCTGATATATTTTCTATATCAAACATGGAAGACTCCAAGCATACCAGCGGATGTAACATACTGCACTTCAACAGATATTGTTCACTTATGGTTTTCTCAATTTGTCCTCCCTTCCATCACATCTTTCTTTTTGTTCTCTAATTGTTCTTGAGATTTTGATTACCAGCCATGAAAAATTCAGGAATAGCATTAAAGTTACAGCATTATGGTAACAAGACTCATTGCTGTCATTTTTTTCATGATTCTGTATGTATAGGCCTAGTTTGAAGAATGAAAATGGGCTAATTAAAGCAACAAAATTATCCATTAGCAGTGCAGTTATCTAAAATCACAAGTGAGCAGCTGACTAACTGTAACAATAATTCATTATTACCTGATAAAATCCAAAGGCATTTTATGAGCACGTAAGGGCAGGAGAATAACCAGGGAAAGGGTAAGGCCCAGGGAAAGGGTAAGGCCCAGGGAAAGGGTAAGGCCCATAAGGGTCCAAAATGACAACCAGAAGAGTGTGGAGCCAGAAGACATAGCTGAGAGATTAAATGAGTATTTTACATAGTGAAGGACAAGGTAGGTAAATAAATCAAGGGGCAGTGATACATCCTAAATTAATTAATGTTGTCAATAGTTTAGCAGTTTGAGCAGGCTTAAAAATCCTAGGACCAGATGAGATGTATCCCAGGTTTTTGTGGGAAGCAAGGATGGATACTTAGGAGGCTTGGACATTAATTTTTTAATCTTCTCTGGCTGTAGCAAGGAAGCCAGAGGATTAGAAGTGAGTTAATAATTCAAGAAGGGTGATGTGGTAATCCAGGAAACTGTAGGCCAGTCAGTCTAATGTTAATGGTAGGAAAACTATCAGAAAACATTCTGAGAGGCAGAATTAATCTCCACTTGGAGAGGCAAGAATTATTCAAGAGTAGTCAATAAAGCTTTGTAAGGGTGAGATCATGCATCACAAATTTGTTTCAAACTTCCATGGAGGTGACTAGGTATGTAGATTAGGGTAGTGCCATTGATGTAGTTCAGACGGACTTCAGTAAAACTTTTGACAAGGTCTTGCATGGCCAATTTGATAAGGAGCTAAGAGCTAAAATTTCAGATGTAGTGACCCACCCACAGAGTACTCAGATTTCTCTCCGCAGATACTGCCAAACCTGCTGAGCTTTTCTACCAGTTTCTGTTTTTGGTTCTGGTTTCCAGCATTTGATTTTTTAAGAAGCTAGGAGCCCAGGTATCCAAGCAACTCGGCAAATTAGACTTAGAAGTGGTATGGTAGCTGAAAGCAGAAGGTAATGGCTGAAAAGTGTTTCTGATTGGAAGCCTGGGTCAAGTAGCACACCACAGTGCATGGTATTCAGCTTCTTCCTGTTTGTTGTGTGTATAAATGATCTCCACATGAATGTAGGAGGTATAATCTTTAAGTTTGCAGATTGTTTGAAATTTGAATGCTTCAAAAATTAATGGTATGGTAAATAGCAATGAGGAAAGCTGAGACTATGGGGCAACGTAGAGGGCTGATCGGATGGGTTGAACACTAGTAAATGAAATTTAATCCTGAAAAGTGTGATGCATTTCCGGGAGGACTAAAAAGGTAAGGGGATACACACTGAATGATGGGAGCCCAGAAATTACAGAGTGCCAGAGGTATTTTGGTGTGCATGTCCATGGATCCTTGAAGGCAGTCACGCAGATAGATAAGGTGGTTAAGAAGTTATATGGTGTACATACCTTGATTAGTCAAGGCAATGAATACAAGAGCAAGGGGCTTATATAGGTCACACCTAGAGTATCACGTGCAGTTCTGATTGCTGCCCTATAAGCAAGATGTAATTAAACTAGAGAGGATGTAGAAATGGTTCACCAAGATGCTGTTTGGACTAGAGGTCTTCAGCTATGAAGAGTGACTAGATAGGTAGTTTTCCTTATAAAAGAGAAGGCTGCAGGTGGGCGGTGGGGGAGGACCTGATTGAAGCATACAAAGTTCCAAGGGTCCTAGACAGTGTAGAAAGGGACAATTTTCTCCCTTCGTGGAAGGGTTAAAAACCAGCAGCAAAGCTTTTACAAAAGAAGCAAGGGATTTAGAAGGGATTTGAGGAAAACAAATCTTTCATCTGGAGAATTGTGAGCATCTGGAACTCAATGCTTAAAAAGGTGGTAGAGGCAGTAATCCTCAACACATTTAAGAACTAATCACATGAACACTTGAAATGAGATCAGCATACAAAACTACAGGCCAAGTGTTGCAAAACGCGACTGGAACAAATGGATGTTAGATGATGAAATGAATGGAATAATTCAAACAGAAACAGTATATTATGATTGCAGCAGAATATTTTTCTTAAAAGTTAAATATAACACTGCTTGCATGTAGCATTGATTTTCATTATTGTTGTTTTGTAAGTAGATTGGATAACTGAATGATTCTATCTTGCCGATTAAACTCCTTCTGATATTCCTTTCTGAAATAGCTGCTGTTATTCATTGATCTCTGTGTAGATGGATTTGTACCTTCAGATGGTGAAAGTGGATGATCTGACACTTGCTTGATTCTAGAGCATTCTCTTCCTCACAATAGGGACAGACTGCGTGGAATTTTAATTTCTGAGGTCAGATGTGGAGGCTTTCTAAAAAGCAGGAGAAACTTCTGCTTGCGGTTGGATGGGTTTTCCAATATTCTTCTCAACTGACTGTTCATTAATGCATGGATAACGCACCAAAATTTAGTGTACAAGTACATTGTTAAACAGTGGGATATTTAGAAAAATAAACCATTATAAGGATTCCCTTTACATGTGAATGTGTCTGTTACTCTTCATCCAAGGAGTTGATAGAACATATTGTAAAGCTAGAGGCTCCCTCTGCTGCTAATGTTCCAAGATTGGGCATGCTTTAAATGAATCCATGGCTCATTAGATCTCGTGATTAATCTCTGTCAGTATACAGATTCATGTCTAGTCGTTTTTGTGTGCTCAATACCCATGTCCCTGTTGGAATATGGGCATGATATCTTGATGTAGCACTTTTGATATTAGGACTTTTTTATCTTTGAAATTGACTTCTCATGATAAAGCAGGTACAATATGGCAAAATGACAGATATTCTCAAGAAGCTTTATAATACTGCTAGGCCCATCACTGGATAAAGATTATTTGTAATTTCTTGTCATTGGTCATGTTCAGCAGTTATCATTTGGAACTGTTCACATTGTCTCTGGTCAAAGTGTAACAGATCAACCTTGAGAACATCTGCAATTTTGTAGTCAAGAGCATTGACATGTAGTTCAAGAAGAATATCTTGGTCTTTGCATGCATTAGGTAATTTCATCTGCTCAGAATGTCAGCTGTAACCATCTGCTGCCTGGTTTAAATCTCACTTTAAAGTCAGATCTGTGGACGCCATTGACTGATTCCAATGTGGTTTGAACTTCATGAATTGTGGCATAAAAAACTCTGAGCATGCCAGTAGTCCTGACACTTCTAGATGATTAATATCTACTAAGTAGAAGATTTTGAAAGCCAAGATGAGCTCGCATATTGGCACCAATGTGTAATTCTGCCAATGTGTGGAATTGGTAATCTGCTGTGGTCTCTCAGAGGCTGCACCATGAATTATTACTTGCTGAAGTACTTTTCTTTCAGGATTCACAGTGGTAATATGTTGGTATTAGCTTCCGTGTTGATTTTGTCTTTTTTTTTGTCCATTCATGAATTACTGACGTCAACAGCTGGGAAACATGCATTGCCACACCTAATTGCCTTTGAGAAGCAGCTGGCAATCTTCCTGCTTGCAGGTCATTCAATAGTCCATTTGGTTTAGGTACACCCGCAATGTTGTGAGGGAGAGAACTTATGGGATTTCAACCCAGTGACACTAAAGGAATTGTGATATATTTCCAGGATATATACGTGATATATTTCCAGGATATATACGTGATATATTTCCAGGATATATACGTGATATATTTTCAGGATGATGCATGGCTTGGAGATGAACTTGCAGGTGAAGGGTTTTCCATTATTTCTGCCCTTGTCCTTCTAGATCAAACTAATTGTGGATTTGGAAGGCACTGTTCAATATCCTTGAAATTGGTGCTGGAGACGGGGCCTGTTGGTAATCAAGTGAGCTGCTTGGTCCTGAATGACATCAAGTTCTTCAGGGTAATTGGACCTGCACTCATCCAGGTAAGTGGGAAAGATTCCATCACACTCCAAACTAGTGCCTTGCTGTGAATGCATGTAAAGGGCAGTGAGTTAATAGCATGGGCTTAATCCTAGCTCTAGCAGAGGTTAACGTGACAGACTCTCCTCTGCGACCTCTCACCCTGCCTACTGGTCACCTTGCTAATGATCAACAGAAGAGTCTTAGGACTGATATTGGCCGGGTTGGTGTGTCCTGGTTTTTGTGTACAAACATTAGAGTCATAGAGTCATAGAGGTGGACTGTGCAGAAACAGACCCTTCTGTCTAACTTGTCCATGCCGATCAGATATTCCAACCTAATCTAGTCCCATTTGCCAGCACTTGGCCCATATCCCTCTGAACACTTCCTATTCATATACCCATCCAGATGCCTTTCAATTGTATCAACCTCCACCACTTTCCTCTGGCAGCTCATTTAATACATGCAGCACCTTATGTGTGAAAACATTGCCCCTTAGGTCCCTTTTATATCTTTCTCCTCTCACCCTAAACCTTTGCCCTCTAGTTCTGGACTCCCCCACCCAGGGAAAAGACCTTGTCTATTTACCCTATCCATACCCCTCATGATTTTATAAGCCTCTATAAAGTCACCCCAACACTCCAGGGAAAACTATTTTATTCTTATGTAAGAAACAAGCAGGTAATTAGAGAAAGGATTGGTCCACTAAAGGGTAATGACGGAAGGCTGTGTGTCGAACCTGAGAGAATGGGTGAGATTCTGAATGAATACTTTGCATCAGTGTTCACTGAGGAGAGGGACATGATCAATGTTGAGATTAGAGATAGAAGTTTGATTAGTATGGATCATGCTGACATAAGGAGGGAAGATGTGTTGGGTAGGCTAGTGGTTATTAAGGTGGACAAATCCCTAGGACCGGATGGGATCTATCCCAGGTTGCTGAGGGAAGCGAGAGAGGAAATAGCTGGGGCCCTGACAGAGATCTTAAATACAGGTGAGGTGCTGGAAGACTGGAAGGTTGCTCATATTGTCCCCCTGTACAAGAAGGGTAGTAGGGATATTCCAGGTAACTATAGACCAGTGAGCCTGACGTTGGTGGTGGGAAAGTTGCTGGAGAGGGTGCTGAGGGAGAGGATCTATTTATATTTAGAAAAGAATGGGCTAATCAGTGATAGGCAACATGGTTTTGTGCGGGGGAGATCGTGCCTTACCAACTTAATAGAGTTCTTTGAGGAAGTGACCAAGTTGATAGATGAAGGAAGGGCTGTTGATGTCATATGCATGGACTTTAGAAGGCGTTTGATAAGATTCCCCATGGTAGACTAATGGAGAAAGTGAAGTCACATGGTGTTCAGGGTGTTCTAGCTAGGTGGATAAAGAACTGGTTCAGCAACAGGAGACAGCGAGTAATATTTGTAGGGAGTTCCTCGAAATGGAGAAAGGTGAGAAAAGTGGTGTTCCACAGGGATCGGTGTTGGGGCCACTGTTGTTTGTGATATACATAAATGATCTGGAAGACGGCATTGTTGGTGTGATCAGCAAGTTTGCAGATGGCAAGAAGATTGGTGGACTAGCAGAAAGCATAAGTGACTGTCAAAGAATACAGGAGGATTTAGATAGACTGGAGAGTTGGGCGGAAAAGTGGCAGATGGAGTTCAATCCAGGTAAATGTGAGGTGATGCATTTTGGGAAGTCTAATTCTAGAACGAATTATAGAATGAGCAAAGGAGCCTTGAGAAAAGTTGCTGAGCAGAGACACCAGGGAGTGCAGGTCCATTGTACCCTGAAGGTTGCTGCACAGGTGGATAGAGTGGTCAAGAAGGCATATAGTATGCTTGCCTTCATCGGACGGGGTATAGAGTATAAGAACTGGCAAGTTATGTTAAAATTGTACAGGACATTGGTTCGGCTGCATTTAGAATACTGTGTACAGTTCTGGTTGCCACATTACCAAAAGGAGGTGGACACTTTGGAGAGGGTGCAGAGAAGATTTATGAGATTGTTGCCTGGTTTGGAAGGTGCTAGCTATGAATAGAGGTTAAGTAGGTTAGGTTTGTATTCATTAGAAAAAAGGAGATTGAGAGGGGCCTTGATTGACAAAATCATGAAGGGTATAGACAGGGTGGATAGAGATCAGCTTTTTCCCAGAGTGAGGAATTCAATAATGAGAGGTCACACTTTCAAGGTGAGAGGTGAAAAGTTTAAGGGGGATACATGTGGCAAGTACTTCACACAGAGGGTGGTAGGTACCTGGAACATGTTGCCAGCAGAGGTGGTAGAGGCAGGCATGGCAGATTCATTTAACATGCGTCTGGACAGATGCATGAATAGGAGGGCAGCAGAGGGATACAGATGTTTAGAAATTGGGTGACAGGTTTAGAGAGTAGATTTGGATTGGCTCAGGCTTGGAGGGCCGAAGGGCCTGTTCCTGGGCTGTAGTTTGTTTTTGTTCTTTGTTCTTTCTTAAAACAGCCCCAGCCTATTCAGGCTCTTCCCATAGCTCAAATCATCCAACCCTGGCAACATCCTTGTAAATCTTTTCTGAACCCTTTAAAGTTTCACAACATCTTTCTTATAGGAAGGAGACCAGAATTGCATGCAACATTCCAAAGTGGCCTGACCAATGTCCTGTACAACCGCAGCATGACCTCCCAACTCCTGTACTCAATGCTCTGACCAATAAAGGAAAGCATACCAAATGTCTTCTTCTGTATCCTATCTAACTGGGACTCCACTTTCAAGGAACTATGAACTTGCAGTCACGGTCTCTTTATTCAGCAACACTCCCTAGGACCTTACCATCAAGTGTGTAAGTCCTGCTAAGATTTGCTTTCCCAAAATGCAGCACCTTGCATTTATCTGAATTAAACTCCATCTGCCACTTCTCAGCCCATTGGCCCATCTGGTCCAGATCCTTTTGTAAACTGAGGTAACCCTCATCATCTGCAAACTTACTAAGAATACCTCCTACGCTCACATCCAAATCATTTATATAAATGACTAAAAGCAGTGGACATAGCAACGATTCTGTGACACTCCATTGGTCACAGTTCTCCAGTCTGAAAAGCAACCTGCCACCACCACCCTCTGTCTTCTACCTTTGAGCCAGTCCTGTATCTTAATGGCTAGTTCTCCCTGTATTCCATGAGATCCAAATTTACTAATTAGTTCCCATGAGGAACCTTGTCGAATGCTTAACTGAAGTCCATATTGATCACATCTACCGCTCTGCCCTCATCAATCCTCTTTATTACTTTCTAAAAAAAAACTCAATCAAGTTTGTGAGACATGATTTCCCACAACAAAGCCATGTTGACTATCCCTAGTCAGTCTTTACCTTTCCAAATACATGTACATCCTGTCCCTCAGAATTCCCTTCAATAACTTGCTGACCACTGACATCAGGCTCATTGGTCTCTAGTTCCCTGGCTTGTCCTTACCACCTTTCTTAAATAGTGGCACCACGTCAGCCAACCTCCAGTCTTCCAGCACCTCACCTGTAACTATCCAAATATCTCAGCAAGGGGTGCCAGCAATCACTTCCCTAGCTTCCCACAGAGTTCTAGTGTACACCTGATGTGGTCCTGGGGATTTATTCACTTTAATGCGCTTTAAGATATCCAGAATTTTTCAAGGTGTTACCATCTATTGCCCCACATTCTGAATCTTCCATGTTCTTCTCCACAGTAAACACTGATGCAAAATATTTGTTTAGTAACTCCCCCATCTCCTGTGGTTCCACACAAAGGTCACCTTGCTGATCTTTGTGGGGCCCCCATTTCTCCCAAGTTACCCTTTCGTCCTTAATATATTTATAAAATCCCTATGAAGTCTCCTTAACCCTATTTGCCAAAGCTATCTCATGTCACCTTTTGCCCTCCTGATTTCTCTCTAAGTATACTCCTACTGCCTTTGTACTCTTTAAAGGATTCGCTCACTTTCTCCTGTCTATACCTGACATATGCTTCCTTCTTTTTCTTGACCAGAACTTCAATTTCTTTAGTCATCCAGCATTTCCTATACCTACCAGCCTTTCCTTTCACCCTAAGAGGAATATACTTTGTCTGGATTCTTGTTATCTCATTTCTGAAGGCTTCCCATTTTCCAGCCGTCCCTTTACCTGTGAACATCTGCCCCCAATCAGCATTTGAAAGTTTTTGCCTAATACAGTCAAAATTGGCCTTTCTCCAATTTAGAACTTAAACTTTTAGATCTGGTCTATCCTTTTCCATCACTATTTTAAAACTAATAGAATTATGGTCACTGGCCCCAAAGTGACCCCCCCCCCCCCCCCCCCGCCCCCACTCCCTGGCCTCAGTAACCTGCCCTGTCTTATTTCCCAAGAGTAGGTCAAGTTTTGCACCTTCTCTAGGAGGTACATCACATACTGAATCAGAAAATTTTCTTGTACACACTTTACAAATTCCTGCCCCTATAAACCTTTTAACACTATGACAGTCCCAGTCGATGATTGGAAAGTTAAAATCCCCTAGCATAACCCACCCTATTATTGTCACAGATAACTGAGATCCCCTTGCAAATTTGTTTCTCAATTTCCCGCTGACTATTAGGGGATCTATAATACAATCTTTTTGAAAGAAATCATCCCTTTCTTATTTCTCAGTTCCACCCAAAAACTTGCCTGGATGTATTTCCAGGGATATATACCTTCAGCACAGCTGTAATGCTATCCCTTATCAAAAATGCCACTCCCCCTTCTCTCTTGCCTCCCTTCCTATCCTTCCTGTAGCAATTGTATCCTGGAACATTAAGCTGCCAGTCCTGTCCATCCCTGAGCCATGTCTCTATAATTGCTATGATATCCCAGTCCCATGTTCCTAACCATGCCCTGAGTTCACCTGCCTTCCCTGTTAGGCCCCTTGCATTGAAATAAATGCAGTTTAATTTATCAGTAGTACCTTGTTCTCTGCTTTGTTCCTGCTCTCCTGACTATTTAACTCAATCCTTTTCCCAACTGTAACAGTCTCAGACTGATCTCTTTCTGCACTATTTCCCTGTGTCCTGACCCACCACCCCCACCTTACTCATTTAGTCCTAAACCAACCTCTAAACCTAACCCTACCCGTAACTTTAATCTTAACCCTAAGCCTAGACCTAGCCCTAGTCCTAAGCCTAACCCTAACCATAATCTGAACTTAACCTGACATTTAGGCGTAGCCCTAGCCCTAGTCTTGAACCAACCCCTAAAACTAACTCTGAACCTAATACTAACCTAGAACTAAACCCATACCTCACCCTAACTCTAACCCTAGCCCTCGCCCTCATCCTAACCCTAGCACCAGCCCTAGCCCTAACTCTCGCTGTAAACCTAGACCTAACCAAACACTAACACTAACACTAAATTTAAAACCAAAGCCTAACCCTAGACCTAACCCTATCCATTCCCCTAGCCTTACCCACAACCTCGCCCTAGACCTAGCACTATCCATACCCCTGGGACTAACCCTAACCTTAACGTGGCACTTACCATAACTCAAACCTTCGAACTAGCCTTAAAGCAAGAGTGAGCCCTAGACGTAGCACTTACTCTAAGCTGAGGTCGAGCCCTAACTTTAACCCTAACCCGAGTACAAACCTCAATGTAACACTAAACATGACCCTAGACCTCGTTCTAATCATGACCCTAGCCCAACCACTATCCCTTACCCAAGATCCAACCCTAACCATAACCCACACCCTAACCCTAACCGAAGCCCTGGCCATAATCCTGACCGTAACCCTAACTCTAAATCTAACACTAACCCTAACCTTTCCCCTAAACATATCCTGAAGACTAACCCTAAACCTAAACCTACACCTAACCCTCATCCTAACATTACCCCCAGCCCTAACATTAATCCTAACTCTAAAACTAGCTCTTACCTAGCCCTAACCATAACACCAACACTAACCCTAACCCTAACCCTAACTATAACCCTAACCCTATCGCAGCCCCAACCCGAACCTGAACCCTGACCATAACCCTCACTTTAACCCTAACATTAACCTTAGGCCTAATGCGTACCCTAACCCTAAATGTAAACCTAACACTAATCCTAACTCTGTCCGTAATCCTATCCCTTACTCTGAGTCTAAACCTAACCCATCTCTAACCAAAACCCTAACCTAAGAACGAACCTAGCCTTGATCCCAAATCCAAACCCTAACTATAACACTAACCAGAAACCTAAATATAACGCTAACACTAACCCTAGAATTAAACTGACCCTAACCGTAACCATAACCCTCATCTTAACTCTAACGATCACCCTAACCAAAAGCCTCATCATAGCTTGAGCCTTAATGTTAACCCTAAACACAACCCTAACCAAAGGCCTCAAATGTACCATAAAGCTAACCTTAATGCAAACCCTAGCCCTAAAACTAACCCTAGCCATAACTCTAATCCAAACCCAAAATATAACTCTAACCTTAACCCTAACCCTGAACTTAAGCAGAACCCTAGCCTGAATGCTAGCCCTACCCCAAACCTTAATCCTATCCTAATCCTAAACGTAACGCTAAATCTAGCCTTCGCGATAACCCTAACTCTCACCCCAACAATAATTATCACTTTAACCATAGACGTAACATTAACTCTAACTCTGACCATAACCATAAACTCACTCCTGACCCTAAACCTAACCTTAACATTACCGCTAACTGTAATCCAAATCCTAATCCTACTCCTATTGCTAACTCAAATCACTCAAATATCTAGCAATAAACATGGCCCTAACCTTAAACCTAAACCCTAGGCCTCGCACTAACCCTAATACTAACCCTAATCCTAAACATAACCATAACCTTTGCCCTAGTACTATCCCTGGCATTAGTCTTAAATGTAACCCTAACACAAACCTAACCCTAATCAGTCCCTAATTATCACAATAACACTAGCACTAACCCTAACCCTAAACCTAAGCCGAAGTCCAACCTTAACTTTAGGCATAACATTTATCTTAACAGGGCAGCATGGTGGCTCAGTGGTTAGCATTGCCATCTCACAGTGCCAAGGACGTGGGTTCGATTCCAGTCTCAGGTTACTGTCTGTATGGAGTTTGCATATTCTCCATATGTGTCTGTATGGGTTTCCTGCGGGTGCTCCAGTTTCCTCCCACAATCCAAAGATGTGCAGGTTAGGTGGATTGGCCATGCTAAATTGTCCATAGTGTTAGGTGCATTCGTCAAAGGGAGATGGGTTTGGGTGGGTTGTTCTTTGGAGGGTCAGTGTGGACTGGTTGGGCCAAAGGGCCTGTTTCCACACCGTAGGAAATATCACCCTAACCCTAATGCTAACTGTAAATCTAACCCAAAGTATAACCCTTACCCTAAACATAACCCAGAGCCCTTGCCCTAACCGAAGTCTGAACCCTAATCCTAAATCAAATGCTAACCCTCGTCCAAATGCTAACCCTGATTTTTTTTTATATAGAACATAGAACATAGAAAAATACAGCGCAGTACATGCCCTTCGGCCCTCGATGTTGCGCCGACCAAAGTCTACCTAACCTACACTAGCCCAATAACCTCCATATGCTTATCCAATGCCCGCTTAAATGACCATAAAGAGGGAGAGTTCACCACTGATACTGGCAGGGCATTCCATGAACTCACAACCCGCTGAGTAAAGAATCTACCCCTAACATCTGTTCTATACCTACCACCCCTTAATTTAAAGCTATGTCCCCTAGTAACAGCTGACTCCATTAACAGAAAAAGGTTCTCAGTGTCTACCCTATCTAAACCCCTAATCATCTTGTACACCTCTATCAAATCTCCCCTAAACCTTCTTTTCTCCAATGAGAACAGCCCCAAGTGCCTCAGCCTTTTCTCATACGATCTTCCTACCATACCAGGCAACATCCTGGTAAACCTCCTCTGCACCCGTTCCAGTGCCTCCACATCCTTCCTATAGTATGGTGACCAAAACTGCACACAATACTCCAGATGCGGCCGCACCAGAATCTTATACAACTGCAACATGACCTCAGGACTCCGGAACCCAATTCCTCTACCAATAAAGCCCAGTACACCATATGCCTTCTTCACAGCACTATTTACCTGGGTGGCAACTTTCAGAGATCTGTGTACATGGACACCAAGATCCCTCTGGTCATCCAAACTACCAAGTAGCCTACCATTAGCCTAGTAATCCATCTTCTTGTTACTCTTACCAAAGTGAATGACTTCACACTTAGCTACATTGAACTCCATTTGCCACCTTTCTGCCCAGCTCTGCAACTTATCTATATCCCGCTGTAACCTGCCACATCCTTCTTCGCTGTCCACAACTCCACCGACTTTCGTGTCATCCGCAAACTTGCTCACCCAGGCTTTCAAGCCCCTCCTCTAATCATTTATAAAGATGACAAACAGCAATAGTCCCAAAACAGATCCTTGTGGTACACCGCTAGTAACTGCACTCCAAGATGAACCTATTCCATCAACTACTACCCTCTGTCTCCTTCCAGCCAGCCAATTCCTAATCCAAACCTCTAATGCACCCTCAATGCCATACCTCCGTAGTTTTTGCATTAGCCTACCATGGGGTACCTTATCGAACGCTTTGCTAAAATCCATATACACCACATCTACTGCTTTACCCTCGTCCTCCTCCTTAGTCACCTTCTCAAAGAACTCAATAAGGTTTGTGAGGCACGACCTGCCCTTCACAAAACCATACTGACTATCCTTGATCACATTATTCCTATCCAGATGTTCATAAATCCTATCCCTTACAATTCTCCCTAAGACTTTGCCCACAACAGAAGTGAGACTCACTGGCCTATAGTTACTCGGGCTATCCCTACTCCCCTTCTTGAACAAGGGGACCACATTCGCTATCCTCCAGTCTTCTGGCACTATTCCCATAGACAATGACGACATAAAAATCAAGGCCAATGGCTCTGCTATCTCTTCCCTAGCTTCCCAGAGGATCCTAGGATAAATGCCATCAGGGACTTATCTATTTTCATCCTTTCCAGTATTCCCCAGACCTCTTCCCTACATACCTCAAGGCCATCCATTCCAATCACTTGTGACTCAATATTCACATCAGCAATAGTGTCCTGTTCCTGAGTGAATACTGACGAAAAGTATTGATTTAGTGTCTCTCCAATCTCCTCCGCCTCCACACACAACTTCCCACTACTATCCTTGACTGGACCGATACCTACCCTAGTCATCCTTTTATTCCTGACATACCTATAGAAAGCCTTTGGGTTTTCCCTAATCCTACCAACTAAAGACTTTTCATGTCCCCTTCTCGCTGCTCTTAGCTCTCTCTTTAGATCCTTCCTGGCTACCTTATAACTCTCAATCGCCCAAACTGAACCTTCACGCCTCATCTTTACATAGGCCGCCCTCTTCCCTTTCACAAGGGATTCCAATTCCTTATTAAACCACGGCTCCCTCACAAGACCCTTTACTCCCTGCCTGACTGGTACATACTTATCAAGGACACCCAATAGCTGTTCCTTGAACAATCTCCACATATCATTTGTGTTCTTCCCTTGAAGCCTATTTTTCCAATCCACGCATCCTAAGTCTGACTGTGTGGAGTTTGCACGTTCTCCCCGTGTCTGCGTGGGTTTCCTCCGGGTGCTCCGGTTTCCTCCCACAGTCCAAAGATGTGCGGGTCAGGTGAATTGGCCATGCTAAATTGCCCGTAGTGTTAGGTAAGGGGTAATGTAGGGGTATGGGTGGGTTTCGCTTCGGCGGGTCGGTGTGGACTTGTTGGGCCGAAGGGCCTGTTTCCACACTGTAAGTCTAATCTAATCTAATCTAATCTAAGTCATGCCTCACCGCATCATAATTTCCCTGCCCCCAGCTATAACTCTTGCCCTGCAGTGCACACTTATCCCTCTCCATCACTAAAGTAAAAGTCACTGAGTTGTGGTCACTGTCCCCGAAGTGCTCACCTACGTCCAAGTCTAACACCTGGCCTGGTTCATTACCTAGAACCAAATCCAGTATAGACTCACCTCTTGTTGGCCTGTCTACATATTGTGTCAGGAAACCCTCCTGCACACATTGGACAAACACCGACCAATCTAATGAACTTGAGCTATAGCTTTACCAGTCAATATCTGGGAAGTTAAAATCCCCCATAACAACCACCCTGCTACTTTCACTCTTCTCCTGAATCATCCTCGCAATACTTTCCTCTACTTCTCTGGGACTATTAGGAGGCCTGTAGAAAACTCCTAACAGGGTGACCTCACCTTTCCTATTTCTAACCTCAGCCCAAACTACCTCACATGGCAAGTCTTCCTCCGTCGTCCTTTCCACCGCTGTAATACTATCCTTGACAAGCAATGCCACACCACCCCCTCTTTTACCCCCATCTCTGACCCTGCTAAAACATTTAAACCCTGGAACCTGCAACAGCCATTCCTGCCCCTGTTCTACCCACATCTCTGTGGTCAATGGCCACAACATCGAAGTCCCAGGTACCAACCCACGCTGCAAGTTCACCTACCTTATTTCAAGCCACCTTTCTGTTTACAGGCACCCTCCTTCGAGATTGATGCCATGTTCCTAACCTCCCTACACTCAAGTACACTGATTCTAGCCCTTACTCTCGTCATAATACTAACCCTAACTGTATCCTTAGATTTTTTTAGATTTAGATTACTTACAGTGTGGAAACAGGCCCTTCGGCCCAACAAGTCCACACCGACCCGCCGAAGCGCAACCCACCCATACCCCTACATATACCCCTTACCTAACACTACGGGCAATTTAGCATGGCCAATTCACCTGACCCGCACATCTTTGGACCGTGGGAAGAAACTGGAGCACCCGGAGGAAACCCACGCAGACACAGGGAGAACGTGCAACCTCCACACAATCAGTCGCCTGAGGCGGGAATTGAACCCAGGTCCCTGGCGCTGTGAGGCAGCAGTCTAATCTCTCGCCATAACACTAGTCCTAACCATGACCTCAACTCTAATCGTAAATCTTCAATGTAACCCTAATGCAAACGTTAACCCTAATCCATCCCTAATTGTCACAATAGCCTTAGCACTAAGAGAATAACAACAAAGGCCCTCCATGCCAGCCCCAATCCAGATCCTCTATCTAAACCTGTCACCTACTTTTTAAGGATCTGTATCCCTCTGCACCCTGCCTATTCATGTGTCTGTCTAGATACATCTTAAATGACGCTACAGTGCTCGCCCCTACCACCTCCGTTGGCAACGCATTCCAGGCACCCACCACCCTCTGCATAAAGAACTTTCCATGCATATCAACCTTAAACTTTTCCCCTCTCACTTTGAACTCATGACCCCTAGTAGTTGAGTTCCCCACTCTGGGAAAAAGTTTCTTGCTATCCACCTGTCTATACCTCTCGTGGTTTTATAGACCTCAATCAGGTTACCACCTCAACACCCCATCTTTCTAATGAATGTAATCCTAATCTAGTCAATCTCTCTTCATAGCTAGCACCCTCCACATCAGGCAACATCCTGGTGAACCTCCTCTGCACTGTCTCCAAAGTATCCACAGCTTTTCAGTAATGTGGTGACCAGAACTGTATGCAATATTCCAAATCCAGCTGAACCAAAGCTGTACAACTGTAACATGACCCACCAACACTTGTACTCAATGCCCCGTCCGATGAAGGAAAGCATGCCATATGTCTCCTTGACCACTTTACTGACCTGTGTTGCCATCTTCAATGAACAATGGACCTGAACACCCAAATCTCTCTGTGCATCAATTTTCGCCAAGACATTTCCATTTACTGAATGGTTCTCTCTTGAATTGGAGCTTCCAAAATGCATCACCTCACATTTGCCCAGATTGAACTCCATCTGCCATTTCTCTGCACAACTCTCCAATCTATATATATTCTGCTGCATTCTCTGACAGCCCCCATCAATATCTGCCACTCCACCAATCATAGTGCCATCTACAAACTTGCTAATCAGGCAATCAATACCCTCCTCCAAATCATTTATGTATGTCACAAACAACAGTGGTCTCAGCGTGGATCCCTGTGGAACACCACTGGTCACAGGTCTCTATTTTGAGAAACTCTCTTCCACTACTATTCTCTGTTTCCTGTTGCCCAGCCAGTTCTCTATCCATCTAGCTAGTACATCCTGGACCCCATGTGACTTCACCTTCTCTGTCAGCTTACCATGGGGAAACTTATCAAACGCCTTACTAAAGTCCATGTATATGACATCTACACCTCTTCTGCCATCAATCAACTTTGTCAACTCCTCAAAGAATTCTATTAAGTTTGTAAGACATGAGCTTCCCCGCACAGAATCATGCTGCCCATTACTGATAAACACACTTTCTTCCAAATGGGAATAGATCCTATTCCTCAGTATCTTCTCCAGCAGCATACCTACCACTGACATCAGGCTCACCAGTCCATAATTACCTGGAGTATCCCTGCTACCCTTCTTAAACAAGCAGACAACATTAGCAATTCCCCAGTCCTCTGGGACCTCACCCATGTTCAAGGATGCTGCAAAGATATCTGTTAAAGGCCTACCTATTTTCTCTCTTGCTTCCCTCAGTAACCTGGGATAGCCCTGGTCTGCCATAATGCCTTTTAGAATATCCAAAACACCCTCCCTCCTTATGCCGACTTGACCTAGAGTATTCAAACATCTATCCATAACCTCAACATCCATCATGTCCCTCTCCTTGGTGAATACCAATGCAAAGTCCTCGTTAAGAATCTTACCATTTTCTCTGACTCCATGCATAACTTTCCTCCTTCATCCTTGTGTGGGCCAACCCTTTCTCTAGTTACCCTCTTGCTCTCTATTTATAAGTAAATGTTGCATGAGAGGTGGCCCTATGATCAAACAGGAACTGGATAGATTGGCATCAAGTGAAACTGTAGGCTGTTTCATTAAGCCTGCCCTCAATGTTTGGACTGCTGTTTCCACCAGATCATTGGATATTCAACTTTAGGATATACTTAAATTCCCTGCTCGTAAATGACATCTCATTGTCTGTGACTGATACTTTCTGGGAGTCTGTATATCGCAAACTATGCTCGCAGCTTTTCAATTGCCATCCCTGAGTTTGCCAAATGCATGCCCAACTCTTATACTCAACACCCCATCCGATGAAGGAAAGCAAGGCGTATGCCTTCCTGACCACTCTATCGACCTGCATTGCCACCTTCAAGGAACAATGGACCTGAACTCCCAGACCTCTCTGTAAATCAATTTTCATGTCCAAGCCCTTTCAATGGACATTCACAATGACCAGAAACATTGAGCCCATGAAAGAATATTCAACATGTAACCAAATCTTGGGTTTATCCAGCCATTCCCAAGAACGTGGGGGTGCTATCAGTGGTAATGTTTGTCCTTGTTGACAATTTGACAATTCGACCAGAAGCTATGGGTGACACAGCCTTGTCTTCTTTAAGTAGCCCTAGCAGGGGTTTGTGGTCCATTACTATGACAAATTTATTTTCATAAAGGTATTGGTGGAACTTCCTCATTCTGAAGATGACCATCAAATCTTCCTTCTCTATTAGGGTGTATTTGCATTCAGCATCAGCCAAGTCCAGGAAGCAGATACTAATGCGTGTTCCTCTCCATTGGGCCACCATTAAGGTAATACAATCCTAATATCATACAGGGAAGCATTGCATGTCAGCATCACCTCTCGCTTGGGATCATAGTGGGCCAACACCTTAAATGATGATCACTGCTTTTTTACTTCCCTAAAGGCTATTTCTTAGCTATGTGACCATTTCCAAGGCTGACCCTTTTTCAACAGCAGGTATAAGGGTGCCAAGATGGAGGCCAGGTTACATATAAATTTCCCATAAAAATTCACTAACCCAAGGAACGACCTAAATTCCAGTCCAGACATGGGAACCAGGGCACCTTTGATCACCCTTATTTTATTTTCTAACAGGTGTAACCTGGTTTTCTTCACTCTGTAGCCCGAATAGGTCACTTGGGACACTTGGAATACACAATTTTCCCTTCTAAGGTGAACACCCGCCTGGGAGGAACACTTAAGCCCTATGTCTAAGTTCTCTTTATTGGTCTTTTGGTCATTAGCAAGTCATTCAGACAAATGGCAATGGGGGTAGCCTTGGAAAATGTCCTCCATCGTCTTCTGGAAAAGGGCGTAGGCTGATGATACCCCAACTGGCAATCTTGTGTATCGGTACAAACACTTATGGGATTAATTGTGGCATACCACTGGGACTTTTCATCGAATTGTAGATCCGGGTACCCATGGCTCAGATCCAGCTTTGTGAAGAACAGCTTCCCTGACAGTTTTGCATCCATGTCCTCGATGTGAGGGACTGGGCATTTATCCGCTATGAGAAGGAGTTTACCGTTTATTTCAAATCCCCACAAAGTTGAAGCAAGCTATCTGGTTTCACAATCGGTACAACCAGTACTGTCTATTCTGCAAACTGCACAGGTATGATAAACACTTCACTTTCCTGCCTCCTGATTTCCACCTCTACTTTTGCCCATAAGATAAATGGCCTTGCAAAATCTGGAATTGTGTCCTGATCAACAAGTACAATGGCCTTAGCCCCTTTGACAGTCCCTCCTTTAAAAATCTCTGTGTATTTAATCAGGACTTCACTCAGACAGCCATTTTCAAATCAAAAAATGTTCAGCTAATCAAGGTGAATCTTTCTCAACCAATTTCACTCAAATAGGCTTGGGCCCGACCCCCTTACTCCAATCAGTGATAACTGCATAAGGTGCTTCTCAGAGAACACCAGAATCAAAGCTCTACCCTTAATCTTTAATGTTTTCAGCCTTGTGCACCTTAAGGGTTGGAGTCCAGGACAAATCTTGTTAAAGACTGGTTCTGCAACCACAGAATATAGCTGTGCCAGTATTGACCTCCATGCGAACCGGTGACCATTTAACCAGATATTTATTTTAATTGGTTCTGATTAGATGTTGCTAAGTAACTTAACTCTTCCAACGCACATGTAGGTGCACTTTCCAGGGTGTGGCCTATGAATGTTCTTATTCAAGTCAGGCCTTGTAGGACTCCTTTGCTATCCTGAGCTCCTTACAGGCAGTAACTATAACAACTTGCTGACCTGGATCATGAAGAACATTTTAGCCATTTGGCTGTGATTCGGCTTTGTTGCGGAATTACTCAGGATATGCCCTGCTCTACAATTACCTACATTCAAGTGATGCTCCCCAAACTCAGTCAGACAGGGAAGCAACCACTTCCATTGGGACGTTCTTGGCTCCCATGCTCCATGCTGCATTTTTTAATGACAAGCCCAGTTGTAGTGCTTGTCTGAAGTCCAGTTGGGCTTCAGCTAGAAGGTTACGTCTTTAGACTGCATTCTAAATGGTCTCTTAGCATCTCATTCAGGGTTAGCAGAGAATCACATACCTCTGCCAGTTGTTTTAACTTTGTCAAAAGTCACAATCTGATTCACCTGGTTCTCAAACAGCTGAATAAAACCAATAGTGTATCAGAATTAGAGGAGGTTTGGCGTTGTAATATTCCTTAACTAAATTTATTGATCGATTGATTTGATTTATTGTCATGTGTACCTCAGTGCAGTGAAAAGCTTTGTTTGTGAGCAGTACAAGCAAATTATAGTAAGGCATACAGGTCACACCACACAGTACGTACATGAAGCAAGATTAATATTAACAAGATCAGAATTATTGGAAGATAGAGGCTGTGTGTGTGTGTGTGTGTGTGTGTGTGTGTGTGTGTGTGTGTGTGTGTGTGTGTGTGTGTTCAAACTTCTGTATCCACTGCCTAGTGGAAGAAGTTGTAGGAGAGCATTATCGGGCTGCTATGTGTCTTTGATGATGTTGGCAGTCTTTCCACAGCAACAAGACATATAAATGGAGTCCATGGATGGGAGGTTGGCTTCCATGATGGTCTGGACTGTGCACACAAATTTCTGTACTTCCTTACCGTCCTGAGCAGAGCAGTTGCTATACCAGACCATTATGCACCCAAACACTATACTTTCAATGGTGCAACTGTAAAAGTTGGTGAGGGTCCTTATGGACATGCTAAATTCCCTGAGTCACCTGAGGAGGAAAAGGCATTGTTGTGCTTCTTGACCATTGCATCTACATGGAAGGTCCAGAACAGGTTGTCGGTTATCATCACTCCAAGGAACTTGATACTCTCAACCCTCTGCTCCTCGGACATAGATGGGGGCATAACATCATGAAGTCAATGATCAGGTCTTTGGTTTTGCTGACTTTGAGAGAGAGGTTGTTATGCATCACCAAGCCCTCTATCTCCTTTCTGTATTTTGACTCATTGTTTGATATTTGTCCTATCACAGCAAAGTTGTGGTGTCAGCAAACTTGGGGATGGCGTTCATTCAAAAATTGGCAACTCAGTCACAGGTGTATGGGGAGTACATAGGGGGCTGAGAATGCATCCTTTGATGGCTCCAATGTTGAGTGTTATCATGGAGGAGGTATAGTTACTGATCTTCACTGATTGTGGTCTGTGGATCAGGCAGTTGAGGATCTGGTTGCAGAGGGTGGAACCAAGACCTAGGTCTCACAATTTTGAGATCAGCCTGGAGGGGATTACGGTGTTGAGGGTGGAACTATATTCAATGAGCAGGCTGATGTAGGTGTCCTTGTTGCCCAGATGCTCCACGGATGAGTGCAGGACTAGTGAAATGGTGTCTGCTGTGGGCCTGTTACGTCAGTCGGCAAATTGCAGGGGATCAAGGCAGGCTGAGGAACTGGAGTTGATGTGGGCCATGACCCACCTCTTGAACACTTCATGATTATGGAGGTCAGAGGCACTGGGCCATAGTCATTAAGGCATATTGCCTGCACTTTCTTAGGTAAAATGATGGAGCTAGTCCCATTGCATCATTGTTTCCAACAGCACCATGCATTTTTTTTTCTCTTCACATAATGATCTACCCCTCTTTTGCGGTCAGATATCACATGACACCAAGTTATATTCCAGGAGATTTACCTGAAATCACTAGCTTTCAGAGTGTAGCTCCTTTGTCAGATGAAAATTCAATTTGTGATTGCAATAAACCTGTTTGACTATAACCTGGCTTTGCATGACCTCTGACTTTGTCCACCCCAGTCCAACACCATCATCTCCACACCATCTCCTTCATAGGCTCATTTAACCTGCTTCCCCCACACACTTAGGCATTGTATTCCAAATCTTAACCACTCGTTGCATGGTAAAAGAATGTTTCCTCATCGCACCAATGCTTCATTTGCCAATCACTTGAAAATCAATCAATCAATCAATATCCTCTGGTTTGGAGCCTTTCTGCCAGTGAATATTTCTTTCTGCCTATTCTGTACAGATCTCCCATGACTTTGTAAATTTCTGTGAAATCACTATGTAACCTTCACTTCTCCAAAGCAAACATTCCAGTTTCTCCAATTTATCTATATCTCTGCTATTCCTTACCCATTGAACTATTACTTGAAATGTTTCTGCGCTCTCTGTAATACCTTCACTTCTGTTATAAAGTGCACTGCCAAGAAGTGAGCGTGGTTGAGACTGAACTAGTGTTTTACACAGGTCTATCATGACCTCTTTGCTCCTTAGAAATATCTCATCCAGTTCTATTGACTTAACTTCAAGTTCAGCCAGCCTAATTCAGACACTTCATAAATATTTAGCCCATCCTCTATTTTGACTACCTCCTTTTTCAACATTTCTTTCCTGGTAAGAACAGCTGCAAAGCTTTCATTCAGTACCTCGCCATACCCCTGCCTTCATGCGTAAATACCTGAAATTCTCTGCATCTACAGAAGTCTAGGAGCTAACAATTGCTAAAGAAACAGAAAGGAAAAATTAAAACCGTGGTCTGAAATGTTCTAAGTGCTATGAATTTGTCATTTCTGCAGGTATGGATATGAAAGGAGATAGGAGACAGAATTGGAATTCACCTCCGCTCTCAGTGACCAAAGCATGAGACAGCTACAGAAGTAATAGCAACGTTATTACACAGTGCTGCAGGACTGTGCTCCAAATTGGGGGAAGTGCTTTAAGATAGTGATCAAAAAAAAGGCCATCAAAGGATAATCTTCAGGCCATTTGATTGAATGCTACCCATCTCAAGAGGACAAATTACACTCAACGGAACACCCATGGGCTCACCGATCTCCAGACTCATAGCAGAAGCAGTAATGCAAAGGTTAGAAAAAACAGTTTTAATGCAATTACAACCCAAACTCTGGGTCAGATACGTGGACGACACCTTTGTAATCATTAAAAACACAGAAATAGAGAACACACACCGGATCATCAACACCACACTCACAGGAATCCGATTCACGAGAGAGGAAGAAAAGGACAACCAGCTCCCATTCCTAGACGTGATAGTACAAAGAACACCGAACGGAGAATTCACCACGAAGGTATACAGAAAAGCCACACACACACAGACCAAGTCCTGAACTATGAAAGTAACCACCCCAACACACACAAACGAAGTTGCATCAGGACATTATTCAAAAGGGCTACAACACACTGCAGCACACCTGAACTACAAAAAGAGGAAGAAGAACACCTATACAAGGTATTCACCAAAAACGGATACCAGCGCAACTTCATTAACAGATGCCTTAGGGAAAGACAACGAAATGAGGACATGCCACAACCCAAAGGACTGGCCACACTCCCATACATCAGGAGCATTTCTGAACTGACAGACAGACTGCTGTGACCACTAGGACTCATAACAGCACACAAACCAACAGCCACTCTCAGACAACAACTTACCAGGACAAAGGACCCGATACCCAGCATGAGCAAAACCAACGTAGTGTACAAAATTCCATGCAAGGACTGAACAAAACACTACATAGGACAAACAGGAAGACAGCTAACAACCCGCATCCATGAACACCAACTAGCCACGAAATGACACGACCAGCTATCCCTAGTAGCCATACACTCAGATGACAAACAACACGAATTTGATTGGGACAACACCACTATGATAGGGCAGGCCAAACAGAGAACAGCCAGGGAATTCCTAGAGGCATGGCACTCATCCACAAATTCTATCAACAGACACATCGACCTAGACCCTATATACCGGCCACTGCAGCGGACAGCAACTGACAACCAGAAGCGGCAGATTCAAACCAGTATAAATATGGAAGAATCAGCACAGAAGCGCTTCACAGGAGGCTCCCAAGCACTGAAGACGTCACCTAGAAAGGGGACGAAATGTTTACAACAAAAACTCCCAGCTCGGCAAACAGAACCACAACAACGAGCACCCGAGCTACAAATCTTCTCACAAACTTTGATTTTAAATAACTAATGATGACAATGCCAGTGGCCTCAGTGAAGAAGTGAGCTTCCCAAACAATGCCACCATGACAGAACTTGGAGCAGCTATTGTGCAGCAAGACAACCATTGCATTTTCATCCAGGCAGTCAATGCGAACTGAATAATGTTACACTCAGATTGAAAAATGTACCTAACTATTGTCTTTGCTTGTGAGGATTTTAATTGATACCTGCTTGGCAGAGGCAAAGCAACGGACATGTTTGACCACAATCCACTTCAACCCACTTTGATCTGTTCTAAAGTGCCTGACAAATGTTCTCTTGTCTTCAGAAATATCATCTAGACACGACACATAAGCGAGGGAATCAGATGTACATTGCTGACATACTTTGTAGAGGAACAGTCCCTATGAAGAAAAATGAGAATCATAGAATGCCTACAGTGTGGAAGCAGATCACTTGGCCCATCAAGTCCACATTGACACTTCTGAAAAGCATCCCACTTAGACCTATCCCATCTCTGCATTTCCCATTGCCAATCCATCTAACCAGCATATCTTTGGATTTGACTGGAAGCCAGACCACCCAGAGGAAACCCCCACAGACACAGAAAGAGTGTACAACCTCCAGACAGACAGTTGTTCAAGAGTGAAATTGAACACAGGACCCTGGTACTGTGAACCAGTTTTGCTTACCACTGAGCCACCAAACCACCCCTAAGGATGTTAAGATAAAGTGTGAAATCTTCTAGATTAAATGAGGAACAGTAGTTTGACATGCTCTGAAAGTTATCAGCCCAGCATTGAGACATTGAGCCTGAACCCCTGAGCCCAAGCATGAATGGCTTTGATCATAATACTGTAAGATGTAGGAGCAGGAGTAGGCCATTCAGACCATTGTGTGTATCCCACCATGTCATGAGGTTATGACTAACCTGATTATCTTCCACTTCCATAACCATTGATTCCCTTACTGATTACAATGCTCAAATCAAACAAGCTGAAAATCCCCACGAGCTGCAGGAAACAGAAATGAAGAAACAGCCCAAGATGGCTTCTTGTAAAATGGAAATAGCCAGTATCCTCAAGAGGGATTTTAAAAAATGCTCATGTTCATATATGCAAATACAAGCCATCAAGGAGCAGAGTTTGATCTGATTAAAGTAAGAGAAGTGCTCCATCAGAGAACGATGAGGAATGAAATTAAGGACCATACATGCCAATGCAGTGCATGCAAATGGATACCAAGCTAAGCAAGCTAAAGAGCTACTTATGAAGCATGACATCGCAACAGCACCATGAATAATGCTCGGAGTAGACCTCTTCATTTGTGCAGGAGCTGATTCTCTTGTCACTATTCTGAATATTGGGAGTTGAATCAACTGATATTAACAATTACCAATGAGATTATAGAATGACTGAAAGCACACTGTGATGATTATTACATTATAATCATTATGAGGAGTGAAAATGGCCCTCAGTTTATAAATGATGAATCCAGTCATTTCATAAAAGGTTAGGAAATTTAATACCATATATAATCTCCGCAATTCCCCCTCAAAAGGAAAGGCTGAAGCAGCAGTGAAAAATGACAAAATGGAGCACAAAAAAAATTAATCAAATCAAGTTTAGATTTTGATAAGGCAGAAGTGAGAACTGCAGATGCTGGAGATCAGAGTCAAAGAATGTAATGCTGGAAAAACACAGCCGGTCAGGCAGCATCCGAGGAGCAGGGGAATCGACGTTTCAAGCATAAGCCCTTCATCAGGAATCCTAGAGTTGAAGGGATAGAAAGGAGTCCAGTCCAGAAAGTAATGTCATGTCATACCCAAACTACTCATCCAATAGTAGAAACACTACAACAAGTTGAAGTAGGAATAGTTGAGAGGAACACATCGTAATGAAAAGACAAAGACAAAAAAATCATTTGCTCAAACTGTCAAATCAGAGTTGTGCATTAAAGATCCAGAGTACAAGCATTCAAAACTCTCAACAAGGGGCAACTTGGGACCTATACATTTGTCACCTTGATCATACATAGAGAACCTGAACAGCCAGATAAAGTCATTGCAACTGCAAACATACACATACAACCAGATAAGCAATTCCTTCACTGTAAACAGCTGATCAGGAAGATGTGATCTCACCATCTGCACAGAATATAAAACAACCATCTGTCCCACAGGTCCACTGTTCCGCAACAGCAGAAATGAATCAGCAACAGTTACCAAGGCAACAGCATTTGCTCATCCAGAAACACCTGCCTCGCTCTGCCTTTTGCATTGTTATTACCCCAGTCTCCATGAGGATTATTCAAGGTCCCATTATAAAACCATTACAATTCTTGCAGCTCTCTCTGTAGTTTCCTTGCAAGTGAGCTCCCCCTATGCCTTTTCCACTTACTGGTGGCCTATAGTCTACACCAAGCAATGTAATGATACCCTTATTGATTCCAGGCTCTGAACAAAGATTATATCCACAGCTCCTCTAGAGCATCACCACTTTATGGGAGTGTGATGATCTCCTTGATTATTACTATTATCCCTTCCTTCTTGTTCCTTCCCAATATTCCAAGCCACTACAAGCTCCAGGCAGATACTGCAAAGAGAGTGGTGGATGGAGTTGTGGTCAATTTCAATACAGTAGCCTTGAGGACCTGGATGTAGTGCCATAGTAAGTTAAATAATCTCACACCAGTGGTAAAAGTCCATGAATACTTCTCCAAATACTGTAAAAACACACGAACAGCAAGCCACTCTTACCAGTCCACTCATTCTATTCCTGTAACTCACCTGCAAACATTCTCAAACAGCTATAATTCAAGTTTCACATTCAGAGCTTCAGGTAGTCTCCCTGGACTTTGTAAAATGTACAACAGTGCAATCACATCTCAACTTGCACACACTGCCAGTTATTCTACTATGAGTGGCACATTGCATCACACTCATCTTTCTTACAGGACAGATTTCACCTGACCACAGAAAACATCACCAAATGGGTAGACACAAGCAATGCACATGCCATTAAACTGACAGAAGAGTCAAAGAGTCTTTGGAGCAGCCAAGATTGATTCTGTGGCCAACATGAGAATGAAAGCATTGAAGATGACAGCATGATCCTCCCTAATCTTTCATTCTCACATTCCAACTCCATTTGTGGCACCATCTCTTCAGATTTGCCAGGTGCAGATTGTCTACATATGCATTTCTTGCTTTTCCCAACACCCTTCACTTTTCCTTGACCTTGTCTTACCATTTGTAAATATCTGAATATTTGCAACCCAACACGCAGTGCTGTAGGAACAACCGCTGAAAGGGAAATAAGAGACTGTTCAAGAAAATTCACTCCCACAGTTAGAACCTTTTTGGACATTTTGTACAGATGGCTTCAAAATCCACGTGGATTTGCAAAAGAGAGGTATCAGATACAAACGGTTTGCAAATAGGGGTAGGGACAAAGATAATTCAGCTGCCAGCTTTACAGAGGACAAAGTTGCACATGAGCTTTGTTGCATTAGACTTAGATTAGGAAATCGATGGGCACCACACAGGAAAAGACTGATGGGTGTAAGCACAGATATGATTGGTGCCTTTGTAAGTTGAGGAAAATTTCAGTCACAGTCAAGCAGTATAAAAGGAATCTACCATTAACCTTGTGGAAATTGTGGCCAATTCCATTACCATACTCACTCATGATTCAACACTGGTGCAATCCTTGATGGTCAATGTCTCAGCTTCCATTAAATGAAAGTCACCCAACCTCTGAGTGCTGCAATAGATGCTCAGATCAAAGTCATGTAAATGTTGCTAATTGCCATGAGGAGACAGATTTAAAGAGGATATGAAGGGCAACTTTTGTACACAGAGAGTGGCTCATGTGTGGACTGAACTGCCAGAGAAAGTGTGGATGGGGTACAGTTAGAATGTTTAAAAGACATTTGAATACGGTTGTGAATAGGAAAGGTTTGGAGGGATATGGGCCAGGCACAGGCAAGTAGGACTAGTTTAGCTTGGAAACATGGTCAGCCTGGACTATTTGGACTGAAGAGTCTGTTTCCATGCTGTATGACTGTATGATTCTGGATGCTGCCATCAGTGCTGAAGATACCAGTATTTAAAAAGGGTTTGCAGAGGATCAGAACATCTCCAGCAGTCCAACACATTGCTAGACTTGCTAAATCTTCAACCTGGGAAAGTGGCAAGAATCTCCTTTCCTATCCAAGGAGGATAGCATTTAAATTCTCACGGCCAACACTGCACCAGTGCACTAGCTGTTACCTGTCAACTAGTGAGCCCAGAGCACTTGCTGTGATGGAAAGTTGGCACAGTCTAAAGCTATACCTTCCAGGACTAGAAGTGGTCAAGGAAGTCTGCTAGGTCATGTGCAGTCCTCTCTGTTGAACACTTGTAGTCATCTGCCTGACACAATTGCAAACCTACAGCCAATTCAATTCACTTCATGTGATTTCAAACAATATCTGAAGGAGCTGGATATTGCAAAATCTAAGAACCTGACAACATTCTGGCAATAGTACTGAAGACATGTTGTCCAGAACTAACCCCACCCTAGACAAGCTGCTCCAGGAGAACTACAACACTGGCATGTACTCAGCACTGTGGAAAATTGCTCTGTACACAAAAACGCAGGACAAATCCAAGCCAGCCAACTGCTACCTTATTCCACATTCAGGTCAATTAAAACATGATGGAAATATCATCAACAAAGCCCAAGCAGCATTTGCTTAGTAATTAGGAGAAAATGAGGACTGCAGATGCTGAAGATAAGAGTGTGGCGCTGGAAAAGCACAGCAAGTCAGGCAGCATCCGAGAAGCAGGAAAATCGACAGAATTCCTTATGAAGGGCTCTTGCTTGAAATGTTGATTCTCCTGCTCCTCAGATGTTGGCTGACCTGCTGTGCTGTTCCAGCATCACAGTCTTGACTCTTGCTTAGAAATTACTCACTACTCACTAATGCATGGTTGTGATTCGACCAGGGCGACTCAGCCATTGATCACAAAATGGACAAAGAGCTGAATTTCAGAGGTGAAGAGAGAGTGGTCACCCTTCACATCCAGGCAACATTTGATCAAATGTGACATTAAGGAACTCCGGAAAAACTAGAGTCAATGGGAATTGGGGGCGGGAGTGGGGGCTGGGGGTTGGGGGAAGGTCTCTGCTGGTTGGAGTCATAGCTAACACAAAGGAAGATGGTTCCGGCATGAAAGTCAACCATTTCAGCAACAGAATATCATTGTAAAAGTTTCTCAGTCTTGTGTAAACATCTTCAGCTGTTTCGATGACATTGCCTCCATCCTAAGGTCAGAAATAGAGACATTCACTGATATTTGTGAACAATGTTCAGTACTGTTCAAATTGAGACAATATTCGGACTTGGGTTGACAAGTGACAATCCTGCAACACACATGTCAGTCAGGACCTTCTTCAACAACACCAAATCCAATTACTATCCTTTGACATTTAAATACGCTACTATTGTAATAAAGAATAATAATAAGTAGTATCTAGCTAGCTTTCTTGATTATGTGCTGCACCTGCATACTAATTTTGCAACTCATGGACCTGAGGACGTAGATATCCCTGCATCACAACATTCTTCTAAACATTTTCTATTTAATACACTGCTTGCCAAAATAAGCAACTTCATGTTTTCCCATATTTGTTGATATTTGCCCACGCACTCAATCTATATAATTATCTGCAAACCCCACATGCGGTCTTCTCCAATATATACTTCTACCTTTGTGTCATCAGAAAATATTATGACCATGCCTTTTCTTCGCTTATGTAAGTCATTGATGTAAATTGTGAAAAGCCAAGGCTTCAACACAGATTTCTGTCAGACTCCACTTGTATCTGCCTGCCATTCAGAAAAATATCCATTTATATATACTCTGATTTCTGCCAGTGAATCATCGCTCAATAATTTGTGTCTTGAAACAAAAACAGACATTGCTGGAAAAGCTCAATAGGTCTGGCAATATTTGTGGAGAGAAAGAGCTAACATTTCAAGTCCTGTGACCCTTCCTCAGAATCTCTTGTCTTGGCATTACCTGCTGGAAATCCTTATGTAACACACTTACATGCTGATACCATTATGGACAAAAGGTTACATTCAATGGAACCGTTTGTATTTGTAAGTTTAGTCCTCCCGAAGCTGGGATCTCAACAACTCTCTAAAGGACGTTATGCAGTGTCAGCACTTGAGGTAGTGGGTACAAACGAGCGAAAAAGAAACCCTGTTGTTCCTCCCCACTTACCTGTGAGTTCTTTCATCTCTTTCGCCACACTTTTTAAGTCATAAAAGATTGAGGGGTGAAGTAAAAGTGCGATGTAAGAAGAATGATTAGGTGTGACTATTACATCATCCCCAATGGTTTCAGCACTGCCACTGGCAGGGTTTCAGTATTTGCTATTCCATTAATGGGTAAGACACTTGTCCTTCGGGATAAGGACACACAACCGTGCCTGTCCCGCAGCCATTCATTCTTGCACCAGCTAGC
Organism: Hemiscyllium ocellatum; assembly: GCF_020745735.1. Classification (NCBI taxonomy): domain Eukaryota; kingdom Metazoa; phylum Chordata; class Chondrichthyes; order Orectolobiformes; family Hemiscylliidae; genus Hemiscyllium; species Hemiscyllium ocellatum. The sequence continues at coordinate 5,252,020 of NC_083436.1, forward strand.
ACATCAGTGAGTGATTGCATTGCAATGTGTTGGCTGGCCAACAGTGTGTACAAATTGCACGTGTGAGGTTCACAGCAGTGCTAAATATCTGAGGGTTCAAGGTAGATGAATTTTAGATTTTAGATACAATCAAAAGAGCTTTGATAAGGTACTGTTGATGTTGCAGTGCATTGAGCAGCTTGAAAATCCAGTAGGACAGTTGGTGGCAAATGGTATTTCTAAAAATACTTAGTGACATTGATAATATGTGATGCTGCTAAACACCTTATGGCAGTGCATCTAGATTCTTTGGACTACAATCCTGATATTAATTGCCATAGATGCCCTTCCCTATTACACCTGAAAGGTTCTCTAGTTCCATGTGGGCGTTATTGGTATCCTCCTCCTTTGCACATGACCACACACACACACACACACACACACCTATGCCACTGTCAAGTTGGAACGTCTGGACTGACTTTATGTTGCCGCGACGCCATTCACTATTGTTCTTGCTCACTCTTCTACAACCAGTTCCTGCACTTGCTCCATTCAAAATGCTGTTTTCTCAATGTTGCAATCACTGTTGAAATATGCAATGCAACTATAAAGTTGGATTGCTGCTGTCTGTATTGAAAGCAACAGTCATAGAGTCATAGAGATGTACAGCATGATAACAGACCCTTCAGTCCAACCCGTCCATGCCGACCAGATATCCCAACCCAACCTAGTCCCACCTGCCAACACCCAGATCATATCCCTTCAAACCCTTTCTTTTCATATACCCATCCAGATACCTTTTAAATGTTGGAATTGTACCAGCCTCCATCACTTTCTGTGATCTGTTATGTCACAGTATAAACCAATAGGTTGAGTATATTTTAAGTATTTTTAAACAAATATCTTAAATCAAATGATATTTATGTCCATAGTTGATGAGTTCATGATATACCTTTTGACAATTTTCCACAAAAATTGCTGTCATTTTGCCAATATAAGAAACCCCTCTTAATGAAGCTTTGGCCAATAATTGTGAAGCAACAGGTTTCAAAATACACATTTTAATAAAGGAATACTGGGTTCAAATTATTTACAGTAAAACATAGACCAGAATATCATTTTTTAAAATTGGGTCAAAACAAACTTGCGAACAACATGGTAAATACTCTTTGCAATGTGAAGTTGCTGCTAAGAATTAAGCACACCTAGGAAAGAGTATCCCTGCCCTGACACTAACACAAAAGCTCCAATCCTACCTGATAAATAAAACCACAATTATATAAAGGAATGCTAGGCTCTTGTCTTATTATTTAAATGAACATGTGACTGAACATGACTTTTACCTATATTTTAGGTCCGAAAAATAAATTTAAAATATTGGTTTATACTGCAACAATTGTCACATAACAGATCACAGAAATCTGCTGCAATATGATATCTATTAACAGTTGACATAGGGCTCTAAGATTCTTTTATTTCCTATTTGGGCCATTCCTGGTTGTTATTTTTTATTCCATGAACAGCCAGTCTCATTATGAGAGGTCAAATACATGATAATAATTAAGGGTGGTCTGTATTAAGAGCTGAAAGTGTGTTGCTGGTTAAAGCACAGCAGGTTAGGCAGCATCCAAGGAACAGGAAATTCGGGCCTGATGAAGGGCTCTGGCCCGAAACGTCGAATTTCCTGTTCCTTGGATGCTGCCTAACCTGCTGTGCTTTAACCAGCAACACATTTTCAGCTCTGATCTCCAGCATCTGCAGACCTCACTTTTTACTGGTCTGTATTAACTAAGTGAACTTCTTCTACATGTCCATTAGTTACATTACCCCAATATATCCATAATAGGTGACTCAACAGTACAGGCACTCATAATTTGGAGATATTCTTGGTTTGTTTAGAATTGTTTCAAGCTCATTCTGAACTCAACAAGTCTCATTCACTCAGGGATCAAGGTAACTTTACTTTGCTGTTTGATGTGTGGAGTTCCAGATATAACATTTTTACAAGAAAGTAATAAGTGAAGTTTAAGGATTCACTTCTAGATGCCAACCTTTCTTTTTGGGATCCATGTAACAAACCACCATTTCAACTGGGACAACACATCTATCCTGGGACAGGCTAAGCAAAGACATGCCCGAGAATTCCTAGAGGCCTGGCACTCCATCCACAATGCCATAAACAAACAAGTAGATCTAGATATTACCTACCAACCCCTCAGAAAACGAACAGGAAATGACATCACTACAAACTCAAGGAACCCCATCCAGGACAAACATATAAATAGAAAGCAGGAGACAACAGCTTCGCTTCACTTGGAGGTCACTACTGATGATGTTACCTAGCCAGGTAATGAAACGTCTGGATATCCAACCTACAGCTCAGCGAGCAAATCTGCACCCTAAACCTCAACCTGAGCTACAAACCTTCACAAACCTTGCAACAAAGAATTGCATGCCTTTTTCCTTATAATAAATTTATGCCCTTAAAATTTAAACTGATGCAATTTTCTGTAACCAATAAACAACAAACAGTGAACCTGGCTGCTATTCTCTTTCAGGGAAGGAATATTTACTGAGGAGCTTCACCCAAACTCTCAACTCGGAAAATTGCAGCCTAATTAAAGACTGCATTTCAGTTCAGCTATCACAAAGAGATTTTCATTGTTCTGAAGGATGCAGACCTAATTACATCCTTACGTCTGGCTCCCTCTAGCTGAGGTGGAGGGGAATTAATCAGTTGGTTCATCTGGTGTTGATAGCCCCAGTTACAGAGTTACTTGTGTTAATATACCACAATGTCGATCCAACCAAAGTTTTCTATTAACTAAAAGAGATGGATTTTTAAATGTATCTTAAATAAGTAAGAGGATGGATGGAGAAGCAGAAAATTCCAGGTAGGTTTTAGAATGAAAGGCATAGGTGGCTTGAGACAAAGCTCCAAATAGCAACATGAAGGGAAGGTGAAGAGGCAAAAGAAATGCAGTAAGGTTACTGGGGATTGTGCAGTGCAGAAAATTGTCCAGTCTATGCGAACAAAACGTGCGCAGTTTCAAAGTATGGTTTAACTCAGACTCTCCAAAACTTTAACATAAAATATGTCATTTTGCATTAACAAAGATTCAAGGAATATATGGCTTTTGCTGGATGCATTCTTATCGTTGATTTTTCTTGGATCAAAATCTCCAAGTCAATCAATTTGGAATTCAATCTACTCAAAAACAAAACAAAGAATCAGATTTGGTATAGCACACAAGGAGGCAATTTGACTTTTATGTCTTTGCTGGCCCTCTGAGTGAGCAAAGCATTTAGTGACATTTCCACACCTTTCATAACCCTGCACCACTAACACTCAACAGCAGCACTCTCTCCAAGCCAATAGATGCCCTGCAGAAATTTGCCCAAGAGCCTAAGACAGACAGCACCTTCCAAACCCACAATTACTTCTATCCAAAAGGACAAGGACAGCAAATGCATGGGAAAATCACCACCTGCAAGTTTCCCTCCAAGCCACTCACCACCCTGAGTTGGAAAAATATCACCATTCCTTCGCTGTCGCTAGGTCAAAATCCCTCCGTTATGGCATTATGGACCTACTTACAGCACATGGACTACAGTGATCAAAGAAGGCAGGTCACCACCAACTTCTCAACAATAAACGTTGACCAACTATCGACGCCCATGTCCCATATGAGAATTTAAAAAGTGTCTCAGATGCGAACCCATCTTTTCAAAGTTTAAATGCTGACATATCTGCTCTTTATTTCCAACATTTTACTTTTCATTTTAATTGATTATCAAGATTTGGCCAACACCTGTACATGTAAATGATCCATGAACTACTTTTTACGGGAAGCTTCAGACTTCAATACCAACCCAACCACTTGATGTCAATGTTTGGATCAAAGAATTCACACAAACTGCCACCTGAAATTCAACATGGCTGATGAGGAATAAGTTGAACTTGTCGCAAGGCAGTGGTATATCTGTGAGCATATGAATAGGAAGGGTTTGGAGGGATATGGGCCAGGTGCTGGCAGGTGGGATTAGATTGGGTTGGGACCGAAGGGTCTGTTTCCGTGCTGTACATCTCAATGACTCTATGAGCACTCAATGCGAGTTTGCTGTGGTGAGGTTATTAGGAGTTATCACTTCTGTAAAATGATGCAGTCATGGTTATGGACATCTAGGTGGTGGTCTTAGGACATATAAGCTGCACGATGAGCTGAGGAAAAAATTGGATTTCTGCTGATGTTGGTTCATGTATGCCATAGAAGTAAAAAGGTACAGGCAAAATGACAGGGAGATGATTACCAAAAATATGTAATTTCCATATCTTCTTTTTTAAAAATATACTTAAACATTAACCTGTCAAGCTTGACGAAATGAATTTCTAAGTCAGATACCACAACTTTGCAGAAGAGAAACAGAATAGATTAAGTCCTGTAGCTTACATTTCTGTTATGAACTGAGCTGTTGTTATTACTGGACAAATCAGATCAGATCAGACAGATCTCAGGCTGAAATCTGGCTTGACAAATCTTTTTTTTATATTTAGTGAGGTGATCTTTCACTGAAATGAAAGTATGCAATGTTTCATGTTGAGTGGACTGCATGAGTAATAATAAAGTCTAAAAGAAGATAATTTTAAAGCAACCATTTTTAAAAAATTGTTGTAAATGGCTAATCATGGTTTGAGACATTTATAGCCACTTAAAAGCTGGCATTTTAACCCTGCATGTTACGCAATATTGCTTTGATAAATTGCACTGTCCAATTATGCAATGGGATAATAATTCTGGCTAACAACCCCTCCACTTGTGAAATCAAGAAAACATTGCTTTCAAATTATGTCTTTATTTTTTAATTTCGTGGTTGGAAGCTGCATCTGGATATAATTGATGGCAGTGTTCTTGTTTCCATGCTTCTAATGAAATGAAAATGTTTGGGATACCACTTCAAACATAAACATCTAATGCATCCTGTTGTATGTCTTCAGATCAAAGAAGCAAGTAAATTGTGGAGCTAATGTGTGCTGTTTGTAGGAGAAAAACAATCTTACAATACAGTACAAAACTGGGCAATGATCAAAATAGCAGCTGACAATCTCTAGCATTCTGGTTTTGAGTGATAAAATGATAGTTAGATATTCCATTATTTCAAAGCTGGCAACAATATCCTGACCATCGAGTACACTGACCATGCCGAGACAGGTCATGGAAAATAAAAGCCCAGAATATTGACTATTCACAGAACATGGAACATCACAGTGCAGGACAGGCCTTTTGGCCCTCAAAGTTGTGCCAATCTGTGAAACCAATCTGAAGCCTATCTATCCTACACTATTCCATTTTCATCCATATGTTTAACCAATGACCACTTAAATGCCCTTAAAGTTGACGAGTCTACTACTGTTGCAAGCAGTTCGTACCAAGCCTCTACTACTCTCTGAGTAAAGAAACTACCTCTGACATCTGTCCTATATCCATCACCCCTCAATTTACAGCTATGGCTCCTCATGTTAGCCATCACCATCTGAGGAAAAAGGCTCTCACTGTCCACCCTTTCTAACCCTCTGATTATCTTCTATGTCTCAATTAAGTCACCTCTTAGCCTTCTTCTCTCTAATAAAAACAGCCTCAAGTCCCTCAGGCTTTCCTCATAAGATCTTGCCTCCATAACAGGCAACATCCTAGCAAATCTCCTCTGAACTCTTTACAAAACTTCCACATACTTCCTATAATGCAATGACCAGAACTGTACACAATACTCCGGGTGTGGCTGCACCAGAGGTTTGTACAGCTGCAACATTACCTCACGGCTCTAAAACTCAAACATTCTACCAATAAAAGCTAACACACCTTATGCCTTCTTAACAACTTTATCAACCTGGGTGACACCTTTCAGGGATCTATGTACATGGACACCTAGATCTCGCTGCTCATCTACGCTACCAAGATACTAACCATTAGCCCAGTACTCCTTATTCCTGTTGCTCCTTCCAAAGTAAATCACCTCACACTTTTCTGCATTAAACTCCATTTGCCACCTCTCAGCCCAGCTCTACAGCTTATCTATGTCCCTCTGTAACCTTCAACATCCTTCAGCACTATCCACAACTCTACCAACCTTAGTGTCATCAGCAAATTTACTAACCCATCCTTCTACACCCTCATCCCGGTCGTTTATAAAAATGACAAACAGCTTTGAATCCAAAACAGATCCTTGTGGTACACCATTAGTAACTGAACTCCAGCATGAACATTTCCCATCAACGACCACCGTCTGTCTTCTTTCAGCTAACGAATTTCTGATCCAAACCATGAAATCACCCTCAATCTCATGCCTCCGTATTACGTGCAATAGCCTACCATGGGGAACCTTATCAAATGCCTTATCGGAATCCATATACACTGCATCAATTACTTTACCTTCGTCCACTTGTTTGTTCACCTTCTCAAAGAACTCAATAAAGTTTGTGAGGCACGACCTACCCTTCACAAAACCATGTTGACTATACCTAATCAAATTATTCCTTTTAGATTATTATAAATCCCATCTTGTACAACCTTTTCCAACAATTTACCAAAATCAAAGTAAAACTCATTGGTCTATAATTACCAGGATTGTCTCTACTCCCCTTCTTGAACAAGGGGACAATATTTCCTATCCTCCAGTCTTCTGGCACTATTTCTGTAGACAATGACGATATAAAGATCAAAGCTAATGGCTCGGCAATCTTCTCCTGAGCTTCCCAGAGAATCCGAGGATAAATCCCATCCAGCACAGGGGACTTATCGATTTTCACATTTTCCAGAACTGCTAACATTTTCTCCTTGTAAACCTCAATCCCATCTAATCTAGTAGCCTGTATCTCAGTATTCTCCTCAACAACATTGTATTTTTCCAGTGTGAATACTGACGAAAAATATTCATTTAGCACTTCCCTTATCTCCTCAGACTCCACGCACAACTTCCCACTACTATCCTTGACTGGCCCTAATCTTATTCTGATCACTCTATTATTCCTGACATACCTATAGACAACTTGAGGGTTTTACTTGATCCAATCTACCAATGACTTCTTATGTCCCCTCCTGGCTCTTCTTAGCTCTCCCTTTTGGTCTTTCCTGGCTAACTTGTAACTCTGAAGTGCTCTAACGGAGCCTTCATGTCTCATTTTAACATAAGCCTTCTTCTTCCACTTAACAAGAGACTCAACTTCTTTAGTAAATCATAGCTCCGTCACTCGACCACTTCCTCTCTGCCTGGCAGGTACATACTTATCAAGGATCTACACAGTAGCTGTTCCTTGAATAAGCTCCACATTTCAATTGTCCCCAACACCTGCAGTTTCCTTCCCCATCCTAAGAATCCTAACTTTTGCCTAATCACATCATAAATGCCTTTATACCATCTATAACTCTTGCCCCAAGATATATACCTATCCCTTTCCATCACCAAAGTAAACATAACCGAACTGTGGTCACTATTACCAAAGTGCTCACCTACCTTCAAAGCTAACACCTGGTCAGGTTCATTCCTCAATACCAAATCCAATGTGACCTCATCTCTTGTTGGCCTGTCTACATACTGTGTCAGAAAACTCTCCTGCACACATTGGACAAAAACTGATATATCTAAGAGCCTCTTATTGAGATATTTGTATCATCAATATCCACAAGTGAGGTGCCAGAAGACTGGAGGTTGGCTAATGTGGTGCCACTGTTTAGGAAAGGTGGTAAGGACAAGTCAGGGAACTATATACCAGTGAGCCTGACCTTGCTTGTGGGCAAGTTGTTGGAGGGAATCCTGAGGGACATGTATTTGGAAAGGCAAGGACTGATTAGGGATAGTCAACATAGCTTTATGCTTGGGAAATCATGTCTCACAAACTTGATTGAGTTTTTTGAAGAAGTAACAAGAGAAGATTGATGAGGGCAGAGCAGTAGATGTGATCAGTAAAGCAAGGTTAGATCTCATGGAATACAGGGAGAACTTGCCATTTGGATACAGAACTGGCTCAAAGGTAGAAGACAGAGGGTAGTGGTGGAGGGTTGTTTTTCAGACTGGAGGCCTGTGACCAGTGGAGTGCCACAAAGATCAGTGCTGGGTCCTCTACTTTTTGTCATCTACATAAATGATTTTGATGTGAGCATAAGAGGTATAGTTAGTAAGTTTGCTGATGGCACCAAAATTGGAGGTGTAGTGGACAGCGAAGAGGGTTACCTCAGATTACAATGGGATCTTGATCAGACGGGCCAATAGGCTGAGAAGTGGCAGACGGAGTTTAATTTAGATAAATGTGAGGTGCTGCATTTTGGGAAAGCAAATCTTAGCAGGACTTATACAAATAACGGTAAGGTCTGAGGGAGTGTTGCTGAACAAAGAGACCTTGGAGTACAGGTGGATAACTCCTTGAAAGTGGAGAGGCAGGTAGATAGGAGAGTGAAGAAGGCATTTGATATGCTTTCCTTTATCGGACAGAGTATTGAGTGCAGGATTTGGGAGGTCATGTTGCGGCTGTACAGGACATTGGTTAGGCCACTGTTGGAATATTGCGTGCAATTCTGGTCTCCTTCCTATTGGAAAGATGCTGTGAAATTTGAAAGGGTTCAGAAAAAATTTACAAGGATGTTGCCTGGGTTGAAGGATTTGAGCTATAGAGAGCTTGAACAGGCTGGGGCTGTTTTCCCTGGAGCGTTAGAGACTGAGGGGTGACCTTATGGAGGTTTATAAAATCATTAGGCGCATGGATAGGATAAATAGACAAAGTCTTTTCCCTGAGGTGGGGGAGTTCAGAATTAGAGGGCATCAGTTTAGGGTGAGAGGGGAAAGATATAAAAGAGACCTAAGAGGCAACCTTTTCACTCAGAGGGTGGTATGTGTATGGAATGAGCTGCCAGAGGATGTGGTGGAGGCTAGTACAATTGCAACATTTAAAAGGATTCTGGATGGGTATATGAATAGGAAGGGTTTGGAGGGATATGGTCTGGGTGCTGGCAGGTGTGACTAGATTGAGTTGGGATATCTGGTCAGCATGGACGAGTTGGACCGAAGGGCCTGTTTCCATGCTGTCCATCTCTATGACTCTATGACTCTACTCAAACTTTAGTATTTCCAGTCCATATTTGGAAAGTTAAAGACCCCAGAACAACTACCCTGTTCCTCTCACTCCCATCCAGAATCATTTTTGTTATCCTTTCCTCTACATCACTAGAACTATGTGGAGGCCTATAGAAAACTTCCAACAGGGTGACCTCTCCTTTCCTACTTCTAACCTCAGCCCATCCTACCTCAGTTGACGAATCCTCATCAAACGTCTTTTCTTCCACCGTAATACTGTCTTTGACTAACAATGCCACACCTCCCCCTCTTTTACCATCTTCTCTGTTCTTACTGAAACATCGAAATCCCGGAACCTGCAACAACCATTCCCGTCCCTGCTGTCTCCAAAATAGACACATCGGAGTCCCAAGTACCAACCCATACTGCACCTTATTCCTATAGACACACTTCAATCCACCTTTGTGCTGGCCGGTGCACTCTTGAGACCTTGAAACCTTATTTCGGACCTCACTACTCTCAACTTTCTGGACACTGGAACTAGAATTTAGGTTCCCATCCCCTTGCTGAATTAGTTTAAACTAGTGCCCGTATAATAGTTGAGCCTTTAAATTGAACGTTTAAAAGTAGTCTAAAAAATTTGACTTTTACATGAGCGTGTAATGGTAGTTTGAAAGATGAATTACTTCACACTTGTCCACAATGAACACCAGCTATTATATTTTTTCCCTCAATCACATAGCTTACCGCTTTATAATTTCTGTAATGCATAACCTCCTACCACGAGCAAGCTAACCTACTGTTTGGATGAGATAATTTCAAGAAATTATAAGGCAACAGACAAAACTCAAATTAAACTCTAATGTCTTTACTAGTTCTAAAAACTAGACTACAAATTTAAATATTATATCAATTAACAATTCACCCATAACAATACACCTGTTAGTTGCAAACCTTTTACAAGAAATAATTGTTATACCTTTCTTTCCAAGGGGGGAAGATGTTCCATTGACAAGATCATAGTGTCCTGTTAAAATTCACAGCTTTAAAATGTGTTGCTGGAAAAGCGCAGCAGGTCAGGCAGCATCAAAGGAGCAGGAGAATCGACGTTTCGGGCATAAGCCCTTCTTCAGGCTTATGTCCGAAACATCGATTCTCCTGCTCCTTTGATGCTGCCTGACCTGCTGCGCTTTTCCAGCAACACATTTTTAAGCTCTGATCGCTAGCATCTGCAGTCCTCACTTTCTCCCTGTTAAAATTCACACTAAACTACAAGCATCCGTGAGCCGTCAAACCAGCCCACATCTGTATTCTACTCTGTGAGTCAATGATGGAGGTAGTTTAATCTACAACAAAGGGGTGAGATGTTAATATACAGGTTTAAATTTCTTCACTCAAAGAACTGCGCAAGTTTGAAAGCTTTTATACACAAATGTTGTAGATCCTTCATCCTTGAATATATTTAAGACTGAGCTCAAAAGATTTTTGATCCCTTAGGGCAATGGATAGAAAGTGGAATTGAGGCTGAAGATTTGTTGAATGACAGAGCAGTCTCAGAATGCAAGATTAGTTTTTTCCTATTTTTACTTGTTTCTTTCCTATGTTCTCAAATTGTGCAATTTTTTTTTACCTAATGGCTAATTTGCAGCTATTCTTTTAATTAAATTTGGTTAGCTGAAAATCTACCTCAGTGACTTTATAACATCCTCACGATGAGCTCCAATGCACAGACCATTTCACCACACTCCTCAGAAGTGGCAATGTCCCATTTAGATTAATCTGCCATCCTGGGTTTGATTGCTTTATTTGGGCAGCCTATTGTGCTAACTGCTGAGTGAAATAAAAATATAAAGCCAGTGTGATATGGTCTGTGGAGGAAGAAACAGAGTTAACTTCCTGAAATGAACATCTCTTCTTCTGTTGACTGTGTGTATTATAAAGAAATACCACTGCTGGCTGTGCATTCCTTATCAGAATGGCCCACGTTCATTTGAGAAAAAGAAATCCTCCATTGATTTATTGGTCGATGATCTTTAATGAATGATATTTTGTTTCAAATTCATTAATGAATGGAACCAGTCTCCTTATTTGAATTTAACATTCCCTGATGATTCTAGAGCTCACTGATTGTTCACTCACTGCTGAGATTCAGAGGTAAAAGCCCCACAGCAGACTTAAGTACAGAATTTAGGGTGAGATTTCTGATTCCTAACCAATTACTACATAGTTGGAAAGCCCATTTATCTCGTCATCAACATAAACAATTCTATTGCACTCACAGATTATTACATTGATTAACTAGTCATTTATCTCACGGCAGATTGTCTGACCTTGCTATGTGCAAACTGGCTGTTTTATTAGCCCACAAGTATTTCATTTACTATAAAATTCCAAGCATCCTGAGAGCAAAAAGTAAATCAAAATGTAAAGTATTGCTGCTTATCTTGTATCAAAACTTTTCAGATCTTTGAACAGCTGAGTAGCCCTGTTTTACTGTGTTTTCCTCATAACTGATTAAACATCAATTCAAAGAAATTTTTTTCCATCTTTTTATGTTCCATTTTGGCTGTCCAGTGTCAACGTCAATTTCAAATTGAGCCTGAGCCATAGGCATAATAAAGTTCACTGTTCCATCCCAATAATGTTAAATCAAAATAAAGAGTACTAAAAATAAACAGTAGTTCAGTGGATATGCTGTGGAGGTTCCAGTATTGGACTGGGGTGGACAAAGTTAAAAATCACACAGCACCAGGTTATAGTCCAACAGGTGGCACGGCACGGTGGCACAGTGGTTAGCACTGCTGCCTCACAGCGTCTGTAGACCCGGGTTCAATTCCCGACTCAGGCGACTGACTGTGTGGAGTTTGCACATTCTCCCCGTGTCTGCGTGGGTTTCCTCCGGGTGCTCCGGTTTCCTCCCACAGTCCAAAGATGTGCGGGTCAGGTGAATTGGACAAGCTAAATTGCCCGTAGTGTTAGGTAAGGGGTAAATGTATGGGTGGGTTGCGCTTCGGCGGGTCGGTGTGGACTTGTTGGGCTGAAGGGCCTGTTTCCACACTGTAAGTCTAATCTAAGGTTTATTTGGAGGTATTAGTTCTTGGAGTGCTGCTCGGCAGTGCTCCGAAAGCTAGTGCTTCCAAATAAACCACCAATACCCTGGTGTTGCCTTATTTTTAACATGGTCAGTAGAGACAGAAACAAACTGGGCTGTTTGAAGGTTCCGAGTACCACAATGGTGAGTAGCTGACTAGGCTTGATTCAGTCATTTATTAGGGCTTTAGCAATATAAGGACAGCACTCATGTGAGTGAACGTTTGCAATTTTAATTGAACGTAACTGTTTACAATGTTTCAAAACAATCATTGCAGTGCTGAAATTCAGGACATACTTCCATCTAAATCCACTGATGCCAACATATTGTTAATATTCAAAGAAGAATTGTTGCTGGGCTTCACTTTGGATAATTAATGCCACTTACCTCTGGTTCTGGGCACCTGATCACTGCTGCTACCATGTAGTATTGTGAAGTCTACACTCTTGTGGCTGGACATTGGCAAATTATATCAAACCTAACTCCGTACAAGGCTTAGTGAGACAGGACATCTTTCTGGAACCATACAGAGTCAAGAACCAATTTCACATGATCTAACATGAATAAGATACAGCTCCTTTTGTATATGCTTGGTAATTAAAGTTATTTCAAACCCTTTATTCTGCAGGGGTCAAATCAATCCCAGTAGTTGATTGGAAAAAGCTTTAATTGACACCCTCTCAGCCATGGCGACAGACGGCCAGAACTATGACTGCAGGTCATCCCATTGAGGACAGCACTGAGCACGTCAGTTAGTTATCTGCCCATCATGCCATCTTTCATTGAATAAGACTCCGGGGGGGCACCTTCATAATTGGTTATCTCTGGGAAGATTGCAGCTGCTGTTCTGCTGTGGGGATTTGGAGTTGCCAATCCACAATTGAGCTTGACATTGCAGTCTCAATGACCTCAACAAAACCCAGCATAACATTTAGGGTCAATGCTGTTCCTTCAGAGCTGGAAAACATTAGAAATGTAGTGTATTTGACACAAGTACAAAGTTATGATGCTGGGGGTGTGGTAGGAACCAAAAAGAGTATGCCTGTGATAAGATGGAAAGCAGAAGAGACTAAATAGCAACTTAAATGACATACTTCAAATACCTAAAGTGATATAGAAAGTGTAAAGATATACAGACACCGACACTGTCTTACAGCATCTTTTAAATAGTTGACTGAGACAGAGTAAAAATACACAGGCACTCACATGTCCTATAAAATGCCTGTTTTAGGATGACATGATTGTGTATTTTTACTATCTGTTTCTCATTGCAGAAAGTTAAGAGTATGTAGAATGGTGCACTTCTCTGTGTACCTTTACACTCCTTACCAAGTTAGCACAATATGGCATACATTAGGCCAACACAATACCAATAGGATCCAAAAATTATGCAATATCTTGGAACCTCACAGTTGAACCTGATGGGTTTCCAATGCTGAGGGAAGTTACATACTTGGCCAGTTTGTGTACCCTTGGCCAGGCATATCACCTGGGCAACCGCCTTGGCAAAATGTCAGAAAGCTTGAAGCGTGTACTAAGGTTTGGAAAGAAGGTTCTGGGGCCTCCAACACCTCTACTTACACAGTGGATTATGTTTGTTTTTGTCAGGAGGTCCAGCTAATGACCTACTGTCGATACACCGATGAGCTGGAGTGCAGAAATGCCACATGTAGGCACTCCCACACACTGCATAAAACCTGCATTGATAGTTGACTTATGTTGCAGAAAGAGTACATTATATATTTCCATTAAAAACAAGACAACCTTTGATTATAAACAAGGTATGGCAAAGGTGGAATGTTATAAAATAGTTACTGTACTTTTAATGTGACATTATTTAGCTATATGCATGCAAACCATACGGAGAAAGTGAGGACTACAGATGCTGGAGATCAGAGCTGAAAATGTGTTGCTGGAAGAGCGCAGTGGGTCAGGCAGCATCCAAAGAGCAGGAGAATCGACGTTTCGGGCATGAGCCTGAAGAAGGGCTCATGCCCGAAATGTCGACTCTCCTGCTCTTTGGATGCTGCCTGACCCGCTGCGCTTTTCCAGCAACACATTTTCAGCTGCAAACCATATGGGTTAATATTAAAAATTAAAATAGACGAGCATAGAAAAAGTACGACATTTAAGTAGACCAAATGCATGATATGTTAAGTCCTGAAGCAATCTCAACATTCTAATTTTGCTATGGCCTTAATGTTATTCACCCTACCCCCTGCTACTGATACTATGGGACAATTATCAGCTGATCCCAAATACTTCATGAGCATTCTATCTACAATATTCAACATTCACCACTGGGTGACAGTGTAGCAATTACTTTTAAAAGGAGCTTTGTCATCTTGTATTAAGCAGGAGAGTCACAGAAATCCATTTCACCACAAACTCTTTTCTACTGAATACTATGAGTGCTGTTCCTGAACCTGAACCTCAATTTGTCTTTTATTTGGCAACAATATTGCTGTTGAGGCTGCTGTGCCTCTCATACTTTGATAATGTGCTCAGTCAATTCATTCCTGAGTTTCGGTCTCCTTCCTACATTGTTTATTGATTGCCCAGTTAATTCAGTGTTCCTGCCTTTGATAGGCTACTGGTAGCCAGAGGGAGAAAGTGGCTATAAGTACTATGTCACCTTACCCTTGCCAAGCATATCTTGGAAAAAATGAAATTTGGATTTCAGTTGTATCTGTCAGCAATCAGCTTGAGGATCCTTTATGTAAGACAGGAGATACACAGACAGAGATCAAAATGTGTAAGAAATTCTGCGCTAATCTCTCACCACAATTATTACTTAAATGTGATGATTGCAAGCTTTCTACCTCACAGAGCTAATAGTAACTCTCCTATCAATGCCATTCATTCCTTTAGTCTCAAATCTCTTCACTGGTGTGACTAACACTTGGAAAATCCTTTGGCCATCTTTAGATAAACCAAATCTTATTGCACATTTTAAATGCAAAGGGACAGGAAAAAGGATAACATTTATGAGTAAATCAAAGCCATTTCAAGTTTTATAGACTTCCTGATTTCCATCATCTGCCGTTCTTATTTTTTCAACTATTATAGAACATAGAACATTACAGCGCAGTACAGGCCCTTCAGCCCTCGATGTTGCGCCGCCCTGTTATATTAATCTGAAGCCCATCCCACCTGCACTATTCCATGTACATCCATTTGCCTGTCCAATGACAACTTAAATGCACTTAAACTTGGCGAATCTACGACTGTTGCAGATAAAACATTCCATACCCTTACTACTCTCTGAGTAAAGAAACTACCTCTAACATCTGTCTTATACCTATCTTCCCTCACTTTAAAGTTGTGTCCCCTCATGTTTGCCATTCCCATACTTGGAAAAAGGGTCTCCCCGTCCACCCTATCTAACCCTCTGATTATCTTATATGTCTCTATTAAGTCACCTCTCAACCTTCTTCTCTTTAACAAGAACAGCCTCAAGGCCCTCAGCCTTTCCTCTTAAGACATTCCTTCCATACCAGGCAACATCCTAGTAAATCTCCTCTGCACCCTTTCCAAAGCTTCTACATCCTTCTTATAATGCGGAGACCAGAACTGTATACAATACTCCAAGTGTGGCCATACCAGAGCTTTGTACAGCTTTGTATGGAATCTGGCTGGGGATCATGAGACTTTGTTGGGTGTTACATCTGTTCTGAAATAAGGCTTTAAAATGCACCATCTGTGAAGTAGATTCTCCCCAGTCTGAAATATTTTCCAATGAATGACTGAGACAAGTTTTAATAATTTATCTTTTTACAAATCTCGATGTCTACATATCCTCTGTCTCATCTATTAGCTTCTCCTAACAATGGCCCACACTGATTGCCAATAAAGGAATTCAGTTCACTGCCACTGGGATTGACCCAGCTGCAAATGGGCCTGTCACCATGCTGCATTCACAACAGGTCGAACTGTGCCACTTGTTCCCCCAGGACAAAAAGCAGGGCCTTGATCAAAGGCAATCAGAGTCTGATAGAAGAATTGGACATCAGAAAGAGACAGTGCCTGCTGCGAGGCTATCATTGTCCCTTCCTTAGAATGCTGGACCCCTGTCCCCATGCCCCCAAACTGCAAACCTCTCTACACTGTTTAACCATGGCCTGTGTCCTTCATGATCCTGGGGCTCTGGGGGTTTGTCACTCTGGCAGAAGCTTT
Source organism: Hemiscyllium ocellatum (assembly GCF_020745735.1). Lineage (NCBI taxonomy): Eukaryota > Metazoa > Chordata > Chondrichthyes > Orectolobiformes > Hemiscylliidae > Hemiscyllium > Hemiscyllium ocellatum. The sequence goes on from NC_083436.1 coordinate 5,268,329, forward strand.
AGCCTCTTCAATGGCACTATTAAGTGCAAAAACCGTTAATCTCTGATTGACCAATTCTTGCTGGAAGGATTTTAGCCCTAGAGTCTTGATTCCAGGTCCCCTTCCAGAAAACTATCACTACAAATATCCATTGACTCTCCAGCTGATGGTAAAGTTCTTGATGTCAGAATAAGATTCTAACTAATGTTTCAATTCTGATGAAAGGTCATCAACCTAAAACACTGCGTTGAATATTATCAATAATTGGCTAAGTGTCAATTTTGGTATGTTTTATGGAGGGTTTCTAACTGTGGTCCCTGATGGATTTTCTCATGCTCTGTTCCCAAACTCATCTCAACACTAATGGTGCCCTGCTCATCATATTCTCCCACTTTCCACAGGTGAAGGCATTGGCCACTTCCAGGACTTCCTGGGATCCCTGACACCGACACCATCTTTAAAGCCAAGCAGAGCACTTGGTCAAGTGCTAGCAGTTCACAACTGTCCTCAATGGCTCATTTTATGTGTGCTGGCCCTGATGGGCCTAGGGTAATTTCACCCCACTTTGCCAACAGGGATCTAGAGGTTCTGCTGGACAGGGAGGGTGCACACAGTCATTACGCATGAAGTATACTCTGAAATACTTCTAACTGTTGTAGGGTCAAAGAAGCAAGCCACTCTGACTTTCATGTCAGGGATTATTGTCACCTACTGTCTCTGTGTCATACAGGATATTGAGAAACTACATGTCAATGAGATGATATGATATTGATGCATGCTATTATTTGCAAACAGACCTCTCATCATTCACTATCAAGAATCTCATCTAACTATTCAGTACTTGATTTAAAATGGGAACTTGTGCTCTCAACACTGGGAAGCTCCTCAATGTTGAGCTCAAGAAATTTTCCTAAATTTCTCACCAATGTCCAGGTTTTTCAGGGGCTGGGAAGATTCTGCCCATAGACTCTGTTTTTTCTCCAAAATCTGCCTGACCAGCAAAAATAACCATTTTTGCAAACACACCAGCAGCGGTAAGGAATTTGTGAATTGATGTACCCAGTTAAGAAGAATAGACTGATTCCCTTCCTCGTTCCGATGTCCACCGGCCACAACAAAGTTTGAATTTTCACAGGAGGTGATACGGCAAATTATTATGTACAATTCAACCGTACATGGGTCAGAAACAAATCAGCGAGGTTCCATAAAGTAAAATATGAAGAAGTAACTTTTTGCAAAACACACATGCATGCACACGCACCACACAGACACAAACACGTTCTGATACCGACAAAAATGTATAAAACTCTGTATAAGAGTGTTATCTCAAAAGTTGTTTAGCCAAGTGACAGTTTAATAAGGTCATCAGAAGGTCAGAAGTGTGGATGTTTGCCAATGATTTCACAATGTTCAGCACTATTTGTGACTCCCTAGATACTGAAACAGTCCATGTTCAGCAAGATTGGATAATATCCAGGCTTGGACTGAAACGTGACAAGTAATATTCTCATTACACAAATGTCATGCAAAGACCACCTCCAATAAGAGATATTCTGAACAGCGCCACTTGATAATGCAAGGCACTCCTATCACTGAATGCTACGCTGTAATAGCCTGTAGGTAGGTTATGGACCAGAAACTGAACTGGACTAGCTATAAAAATATTATGCCTATAAGAGGTCAGAGGCTAGAAATCCTACAGTGGATAACTCACCTCCTGTCTCCCCAGAATTGGTCCACCATCCACAAGGTACATGTCAGGAGTGTGATTGCATACTCCCCACTTGCCTGGATGAGTGCAACTCTAACAACACTCAAGAAGCTTGACACTATGTAGAACAAACCAGCTGCTTGATTGGCACCACCTCCATAAATATCCACTCCCTCCGCACTGACATTCACTGACAGCAGTGTATACCATCTACAAGATGCATGGCAGAAATTCAATAAGGCTCCATAGACAGCACCTTCCAATCCCACAACTACTTCCACCTAGAAGGGCAAGGGCAGCAGATACATGGGAACACCATCAACTGAAATTCCCCTCCAAGCCACTCACCATCCTACCTTGGAAATATAACACTATTTCTTCACTGTAACTGGGTCAAAACCTTGGAGCTGCCTCCCTAACTGCAGAATGAGTCTACCTCCATCCATCACATGGTCTGCAGTGGTTCAAGAAGGCAGCTCAGCATCACCTTCCCAAGAGCAACTAGGAATGAACGATTAATGCTGGCACAGCCTACATCGCATGAACAAATAAAGCAAAATGAAAGCTGTCACTTTACACACAAGTTGTTGGTTCCAGGTTCTCTTCATGGATAAGTTATGGTTTGTTGAATTATTTACTTTTGAAAATAATGATGTACATTCAGGATTTTCTTTAAAAAAACACTCCACATGGATTGATGTGGCTCTCCAGTGGGTTTTCAACTTACAAACTTTGATAAAAGCCATTCTCTGGAAAGAGAGGGAGAACCAAGGCTATGTTATCCCTGTGTTAAGTTCACCATCTTTTGTGCAACAGTGTCATGTCGCCTTTCCCTGAAAGTATGTCCACCCAAGCAGCTTGTTTCTAATGAATACCACAATGCGGCTGCTGTTTATTTTTTAAAATTCCAAGCTGTATGCATATACAAAAGCTCAGTCAATTATGTTTTAAATTCATATTCTGGATTACATACCCTCACAACAATATGTTGTAAAGAATACCATAAGAGGGTTGTAATTCATGTAATGCTGCAAATGTGTTGCTGGTCAAAGCACAGCAGGTTAGGCAGCATCTCAGGAATAGAGAATTCGACGTTTCGAGCATGAGCCCTTCATCAGGAATAAGAGAGAGAGAGCCAAGCAGGCTGAGATAAAAGGTAGGGAGGAGGGACTAGGGGGAGGGGCGATGGAGGTGGGATAGGTGGAAGGAGGTCAAGGCGAGGGTGATAGGCCGGAGTGGGGTGGGGGCGGAGAGGTCAGGAAGAGGATTGCAGGTTAGGAGGGCGGTGCTGAGTTGAGGGAACCGACTGAGACAAGGTGGGGGGAGGGGAAATGAGGAAGCTGGAGAAATCTGAATTCATACCTTGTGGTTGGAGGGTTCCCAGGCGGAAGATGAGGCGCTCCTCCTCCAGCCGTCGTGTAGTTGTGTTCTGCCGGTGGAGGAGTCCAAGGACCTGCATGTCCTCGGTGGAGTGGGAGGGGGAGTTAAAGTGTTGAGCCACGGGGTGATTGGGTTGGTTGGTTCGGGCGGCCCAGAGGTGTTCTCTGAAGCGTTCCGCAAGTAAGCGGCCTGTCTCACCAATATAGAGGAGGCCACATCGGGTGCAGCGGATGCAATAGATGATGTGTGTGGAGGTACAGGTGAACTTGTGGCGGATATGGACGGATCCCTTGGGGCCTTGGAGGGAAGTGAGTGTGGAGGTGTGGGCGCAAGTTTTACATTTCCTGCGGTTGCAGGGGAAGGTGCCGGGGGTGGAGGTTGGGTTGCCTCCACACTCCACACCTCCACACTCACTTCCCTCCAAGGCCCCAAGGGATCCTTCCATATCCGCCACAAGTCCCACACCTCCACACTCACTTCCCTCCAAGGCCCCAAGGGATCCTTCCATATCCGCCACAAGTTCACCTGTACCTCCACACACATCATCTATTGCATCCGCTGCACCCGATGTGGCCTCCTCTATATTGGTGAGACAGGCCGCTTACTTGCGGAACGCTTCAGAGAACACCTCTGGGCCGCCCGAACCAACCAACCCAATCACCCCGTGGCTCAACACTTTAACTCCCCCTCCCACTCCACCGAGGACATGCAGGTCCTTGGACTCCTCCACCGGCAGAACACAACTACACGACGGCTGGAGGAGGAGCGCCTCATCTTCCGCCTGGGAACCCTCCAACCACAAGGTATGAATTCAGATTTCTCCAGCTTCCTCATTTCCCCTCCCCCCACCTTGTCTCAGTCGGTTCCCTCAACTCAGCACCGCCCTCCTAACCTGCAATCCTCTTCCTGACCTCTCCGCCCCCACCCCACTCCGGCCTATCACCCTCGCCTTGACCTCCTTCCACCTATCCCACCTCCATCGCCCCTCCCCCTAGTCCCTCCTCCCTACCTTTTATCTCAGCCTGCTTGGCTCTCTCTCTCTTATTCCTGATGAAGGGCTCATGCTCGAAACGTCGAATTCTCTATTCCTGAGATGCTGCCTAACCTGCTGTGCTTTGACCAGCAACACATTTGCAGCTGTGATCTCCAGCATCTGCAGACCTCATTTTTTACTGTAATTCATGTAATAACAATCTATTGGGCTCCCATTGCAGGAATAATCTGTTCATGCTTAATCCTAATTTACAATATCAACTAGATCCTTTAATCTACTACTGTTTTAGCATGTATTCCAATTTGTTTGTTATCTGGTACAAAATAAATTATCAAGCAATTTGGTTGCTCTAAATAAAATATTTTTGGAACGAATTTTTCTAAGTAAGTTTTATATGCTTGCCTGTCTCAAAGTAGATGATGTTTTACTCATATGATTACAACTGTACTACAAAATATCATGAATTTCTCACTCAGTGTGTTAAGAACAACCTGCCAAGAACAAAGACACTAATGGAAACATCCTGAGCACCAAAGACCAGGCCAAATTGATTGAATTTTACATTGCGCGAAAAACCTTTTCTGGAGTGTTTATGGTCATATCATTGTTTATTGCAGTGTTTTTGAAGAGCAGACAGTAACTACAGCAGGCACTTTTCACGTTCTGTTTTGCTCAACAGTTCTTCAGGGAATGTAGCCTCTGGAAAAGCAGAATATCGTAATCAGTTAGGAAATGGTCATTAGCAATCTTGCTCATCTATTCCATGACCTAAACTTTTCCAGACTGAATCAGCTGTATTATGTCTGCTTTCAAATTTCTCCTCAGTTTGAACATTACTAAATAATTAGTTGTATCTAATTCTTTTTCTTCTTCATGCTAGTGGTTTCTATTTCAATGAACAAAAATCAGTCCTGTTTGTAAAAATGCTTATGCTGCTTCATTCATTTATTGGGATTTTTCACTGATCTGTCTTCCATTGCCGAAGGAGCATTTATTGTTAGCAGCGGAAATAATTAGAGGAAGGAAGTGTTGTGTCTTGAGAGTTAACTTCCATTGAGAATAATCATGAACAACCACCAGACATCTGTCCCAAACTGTAACTCCTTTGTGTTGTTGTTTAACTTCCTATTTCAGAAACTACACAATGAACAAGCTAATGCACAGCTTGTTTAATCTGTTCCACTTAAGCTTTTAGCTTGAGAAACACACACCCAATCTGGAATTGAGCCACACAGATTAAGAAGTTTCCAGTTAGTCACTTAGTAGTACAGAAATTGAAAATCACTAGAAACAACACATCTTGTGGAAGCTTTTTGTCTTGCACTCATCATGGCAATGCACAAGAAATATTAATGTAGAGATAAAACAGCATTTAAACTGTATGAGAGCGCAGTGCTTAGTGAGGACTCTGATTGGTTAAGGTGTTGCCACAATGAATGACCAGTTAATGAATATTGACAGTTAACTGCCAGGTTTGTTTAAATTTTAAACTAGGCAGGTTGACTCTGATTTTTCTGAGTATTGCAGTGCAAAATTAAGAGAATACGCTCACTTATTTTGCTGAAATGAAACAGGTGCCTTGTGCAAAGGAGAAGACCCTGTGTATCAATGTGTGTAGCTCTTTGTACATGAACATATGTTACACTGCAAGCCAACTGACAATCCTAAATTGGTTGTCAACATAATAATTTAGAATTATTCAACAATTGCTGACCAATTGCAGATTGTTGGATGCTGTGTGTGGAATTTGGAAACACGGGTTAATTGGGGATGTCAGTACTTTTCTTGCTGTGAACTGTTGAAGGAAAATACTGTTTGTTTGTTATTTGTGATTCCATGATTGGATAATTTTACTAAAACAATCCTGAAAGTTGAAGAATTACATCGATGATTGATCTGAATTATCAGTTGGGCTCACTGTGTGGCATGTACTGGAAACTACAAATGTTAATACATAGTCTCGGTTCTTTTCAGATCAGAAAGAACAAAATAACAAAATAGATGACAAAGATTGACTATTCATTCCTCAGGCAATGCCTTGACTGAACAGAATCAATCCACCTGCTTTAAAATGTAAACAACGTTTAATTGACTAACTGGCAGTCATTATTAACTGGCATATTTGATTGGCAAAACCTCTATCAACAAAGTTCACTTCCCAACGAATCAGCAATTGCTTCTCATACTGTACAAATGTTGCTTTCCTTTACATTGGCATCTGTTGTGAAAATTGTCCTGATGACAAAAAGCTTTGACACAATGTGTATTTTCCAGTAAGACTCAAGTTTCCAATTGTGGTTGTAGTGAATGGACTAAATACTGAGATAGTTCTAGAAACACAAGAATTGATAACTTTAGATATGTGCAAGAGATGGGCATTCAGGTCTGGTCACCTATTAAGACTCAGCCATTACCTTCCTTTCATCATAAGATGAAAAGCAAGGATGTTCACTGATAAATTCCACATGATTCACAACTTTCAGATACTGAAACAGTCTGTGTCCAAATATTGGGAAATTTATGAACTCTCTAGATTCAGACTGACAAGTGACAAATAACACTCACACTACACAATTGCCAAACAATGACCAAACCTGACAACAGAGAACCCCTTGACATTCAATGTCATTTTCATCACTGAATGCTCCATTATAAATATCCTAAGGATTACTATTGACCAGAAACTGGATTAGTGATATAAATACTGTAGTTACAGAAGGAGAGGGGCTCGGAAATCTGCAGGAGCTAATACACTTCTGAGCTCCCCAAGCCTATCCATTATTTACAAGGCACAAGTCAGGAGTGTGATGAACAGTCCTCATTTTCTGGATGAACAGAGCTCCAGTAAACTCAAGAAACTTTCAACCAGGACAAAGCAGCCCGTAGATTGGCACCACATCCAAACGTTCACTCCCTCCACCAGCAATGCTCAGTAGCAATGTGTCCATTCTACCGGGTGTACTGCAGAAATTCACCGAAGATCCTCAGACAGCATCTTCCAAACACCAAGCCATTATCATCTGGAAGGATGAGATCAGTTGATAAATGAGAACATCGCCACCTACAAGTGCTCCTCCAAGTCACTCACCATCCTGACTTGGAAATAGTTTGCCTTTTCTTCGATGTTGCTCAATCAAAATCTTAGAATTTCCTCCCTTATGGCATTCTGATTTGACCGACACCATACAGCGGTTCAAGAAGGGAACTCACCACATTTTTAAAGGCAACTAGGGTGAGCCAGCCAGTGAGAACCACATCTCATGCGTTAGTTAAAATTCAACAGTTTAGGCCCATTTTTTTCCTTCATTACACCAGAGAGAATTGGATTGACTGGGCATAAATGTAGCAGATATTCATGCTTGATTTTCTATCCATTTGAACTGATAAACAGAAAACTCTGTTTTGTCCTTTGCAGATGTTTGTCTCTACTGATCAAGCTTGTCTCTAATGGCTGTATCAGGGTCAATCAAAGCACCAAAATGTACAGCATAACCACATCCAGGCAATGGCAATTTTGTGAACAAAGTGGGGAGAGAGCTTTGCAGCTTCCTTCCTGCCCACTGCCATCATTTTCTAGCTCATTGTGTAAAGACTATTCTCTGAAATAGGAAAAAGAGTAACAATATCAAGGAGCAACAGTTTGGACAGATGTCCAGTGTTGTTTATGATTAATCCCAAATCCCAAGACCCAAAACTTCCTTTCTCTAATTATTTCCACATCTAACAATAAAATGTTTCCTTAGCAATGCAAGCCAACATATTATTGTCTGAGAGACCAGTGGAGTAAAGTAAATAAATCAAGCAAAAATCATTCTATGAGCAGGGCTGAATGGAATGTTTATGGGTCAGTCAGAAATCAATATCACAAAGAAGAAAAAGAATTATATACAATTAATATTATTTGGTCATTTTTAAGTTCAATGAACTTGTGGCTGAGTGTAAAGAGCTGATACAGTCTGGGGAAGCTTACATCTCAGAATAAGTGGGCAAGATTTGTCATGACTATTTCCTGTCTATAAAAATATCCTGCTGTTTCAGTTGCAGGCTAGAGGACTTATTGATGACAGATAAAACAGGGCAGGGTTGTGGGTGTCAGCATTGTGCAGATACAAGGAGCCAAATGCATTCCTTTTGTGCTGTATATTTTGATGATTCTATGCTTCAATGATTCCACATGCCTTTGACCATGTCAAAGTAAGTCCATTTTCCTAAAATTTTTCATCATCAGTGAGCCTCTGGTGAAGTGCTGGTCTTCTGTCCCATTTTCTAATTGTTTTTTTAAGGTGGGTGATTCTTTTTTCTCAGAGATTGGTAAATGGGGCCCAAATCAATGTGTTTATTGATGGTGTCCCGGCTTGAATGCCAGGCCTCCCGAGTTCCTGAGTGTATCTCTGTTTAGCCTGTCTCAGGATGGATGTGTTGTCCCAGTCAAAGTGGTGTCCTTCTTCGTCTGTATGTAAAGATACTAGAGAGAGAGGGTCATGTCTTTTGGTGGCTAGTTGGTGTTCATGTGTCCTGGTGGTTAGGTTTCTGCCTGTTTGTTCCAGTCTTTGCACGATATTTTGTAAATGACATCCGTTTTGCTGGTTGTTGGTATAAGGTCCTTTAGGTTCATGAATTGTAATAAACACTACATTGGACAGACAGGCAGAAAACTAGCCACCAGGATACATGAACACCAACTAGCCATCATAGGACAAGACCCACTCTCACTAGTATCCTTACATACAAAGAAGGAGGGACTTGGGGGATGGGCATTGGAAACACGATAGGTGGAAGGAGGTTAAGGTGAGAGTGATAGGCCGGAGTGGGGGTGGGGGCCTCCTCCACCTCCAAACGGACCCCACCACCAGGGATATATTTCTCTCCCCTCCCCTATCAGCGTTCCGAAAAGACCACTCCCTCCGTGACTCCCTCGTCAGGTCCACACCCCCCACCAACCCAACCTCCACTCCTGGCACCTTCCACTGCAACCGCGAGAAATGCAAAACTTGCGCCCACACCTCCCCCCTCACTTCCCTCCAAGGCCCCAAGGGATCCTTCCATATCCACCGCAAATTCACCTGCACCTCCACACACATCATTTACTGCATCTGCTGCACCCAAAGTGGCCTCCTCTATATTGGGGTGACAGGCCGCTTACTTGCGGAATGTTTCAGAGAACACCTCTGGGACACCCGCACCAACCAACCCAACCACCCCACGGCTCAACACTACAACTCTCCCTCCCACTCCACCAAGGACATGCAGGTCCTTGGAAACCTCCATCGCCAGACTTTAGCAACACGACGGCTGGAGGAAGAGCGCCTCATCTTCCGCCTAGGAACCCTCCAACCACAAGGGATGAACTCAGATTTCTCCAATCTCCTCATTTCCCCTCCCCCCACCTTGTCTCAGTCCCAACTCTCGAACTCAGCACCGCCCTCCTAACCTGCAATCTTCTTCCTGACCTCTCCGCCCCCACCCCCACTCCGGCCTATCACCCTCACCTTGACCTCCTTCCACCTATCGCATTTCCAACACCCTTCCCCCAAGTCCCTCCTCCCTACCTTTTATCTTAGCCTGCTTGGCACACTTTCCTCATTCCTGAAGAAGGGCTCATGCCCGAAACGTCGACTCTCCTGCTCCTTGGATGCTGCCTGACCTGCTGCGCTTTTCCAGCAACACATTTTCAGCTCTGATCTCCAGCATCTGCAGTCCTCATTTTCTCCCAGACAAAGAAGGACACCACTTTGACTGGAACAACACATCCATCCTGGGACAGGCTAAACAGAGACATGCACGGGAATTCCTCAAAGCCTGGCATTCAAACCAGAACTCCATCAATAAACACTTTGATTTGAACCCCCTTTACCAACGTCTGAGAAAAAGAGTCGGAAATGCTATCACCCACCTTCAGAGACCAAGACACATAAACAGAAAGTGGTATAGAACACCAGCACTTCACCAGAAGCTCACTGATGATGTTCCCTAGTATGGTGACGAAATGTTTGAAAACAAGCTTCCAGTCAGCGAGCAAACTTACAACCTGAGCTACAAATCTTCTCAAAAATCGCAAATTATTAATAAGGTTTAGTTGTCCAGATGGAGCAGGATATAGCCTCATTCTTATTATCATTGCAGTACATCACTTTCAGGTCAACTCTGTCTCTGATAACAACAACCTCAATTTAAGTATCACCTTCAATGCAGTAAAACATTCAAAGCGCTTCACAGAATGGGTCACAGAAACTTTGATTGAACATCAAAAAGGGACATGAGGACAGAGGAACAAAAGCTTTGTCCAACTGGTCAGTTTCAAACTGCATCTTAAAGGGCACTGAGGGGTGGAGAGAACTGGGGAAGGTTTTGTGCATGGGAGTTAAAGGCGGAGCTACCTATGGAAAGACAATTAAAACTGACATACATGAGGCTTCCAAACGGGGGGATTCCGAGAAATTGAAGTGTTGTAACGTCGGAGAAGATTCCAGGGATAAAAAGGGCAAAGACATGGAAAAGAATTCAAAGCAAGAACGTGGATGTTGGGGTTTAGGTGCTGTTGGAGTAGGAGCCCATGTAAGATAGCAAGACAATAAGTCATAGATGGATTAGACTCAGTGTGATGGTATGGCCAGCATAGCTTTGGTCAGCAAACATTACATAGGTGGAAGGTAGAAGGATAACCAGGAACAGGCAAGTTTAGAGATATACAATGCTTGCATTTGATTTCAGCAGGAGATGATCTGAAGCAGAAGTCAGGCAGCATTAGAAAGATAGAAGTAGGCAGTCTTAGTCATAGAGCAGAGATGCTTCTCTGGGAAGCAAGGGAGGAGATTGCAGAACTATTGGCCTTGATTTTTATGTCCTCATTGTCTACAGGAATAATGCCAGAAGACTGGAGGATAGCAAATGTGGTTCCCTTGTTCAAGAAGGGGAGTAGGGATAACCTTAGTAACTATAGGCTGGTGAGTCTCACTTCTGTTGTGGGCAAAGTCTTAGAGAGAATTGTAAGGGATAGGATTTATGAACATCTGGATAGGAATAATGTGATCAAGGATAGTCAGCATGGTTTTGTGAAGGGCAGGTCGTGCCTCACAAACCTTATTGAATTCTTTGAGAAGGTGACTAAGGAGGTGGGCAAGGGTAAAGCAGTAGATGTGGTGTATATGGATTTGAGTAAGGCATTTGATAAGGTTCCCCATGGTAGGCTTCTGCAAAAATTACGGAAGTATGGCATTGAGGGGGAGTTGGAGGTTTGGATTAGGAATTGGCTGGCTGGAAGAAGACAGAGGGTAGTAGTTGATGGTAAAGGTTCATCTTGGAGTGCAGTTACTAGCGGTGTTCCGCAAGGATCTGTTTTGGGACCATTGCTGTTTGTCATTTTTATAAATGACCTGAAGGAGGGGCTAGAAGGTTGGGTGAGCAAGTTTGCGGATGATACAAAAGTCGGTGGAGTTGTTGACAGTGACGAAGGATGTGGCAGGTTACAGTGGGATATAGATAAGCTGCAGAGCTGGGCAGAAAGGTGGCAAATGGAGTTCAATATAGGTAAGTGTGAAGTGATTCACTTTGATAAGAGTAACAAGAAGATGGGGTACTAGGCTAATGGTTGGATACTTGGTAGTATGGATGAGCAGAGGGATCCTGGTGTCCATGTACACAGATCTCTGAAAGTTGCCACCCAGCTAAATAGTGCTATGAAGAAGGCATATGGCGTACTGGCTTTTATTGGTAGAGGAAGTGAGTTCCGGAGTCCTGAGGTCATGTTGCAGTTGTATAAGACTCTGGTGCGGCCTCATCTGGAGTATTGTGTGCAGTTTTGGTCGCCATACTATAGGAAGGATTAGATTAGATTAGACTTACAGTGTGGAAACAGGCCCTTCGGCCCAACAAGTCCACACCGACCCGCCGAAGCGCAACCCACCCATACCCCTACACTTACCCCCTACCTAACACTACGGGCAATTTAGCTTGGCCAATTCACCTGACCTGCACATCTTTGTGACTGTGGGAGGAAACCGGAGCACCCGGAGGAAACCCACGCAGACACGGGGAGAACGTGCAAACTCCACACAGTCAGTCGCCTGAGTCGGGAATTGAACCCGGGTCTACAGGCGCTGTGAGGCAGCAGTGCTAACCACTGTGCCACCGTGCCGCGCGGATGTGGAGGCTCTGGAACGGGTGCAGAGGAGGTTTACCAGGATGTTGCCTGGTATGGTAGGAAGATCATATGAGGAAAGGCTGAGGCACTTGGGCTGTTTTCATTGGAGAAAAGAAGGTTTAGGGGTGACTTGATAGAGGTGTACAAGATGATTAGGGGTTTAGATAGGGTTGACCATGAGAACCTTTTTCCACATATGGAGTCAGCTATTACGAGGGGGCATAGCTTTAAATTAAGGGGTGGTAGGTATAGAACAGATGTTAGGGGTAAATTCTTTACTCAGCGAGTTGTGAGTTCATGGAATGCCCTGCCAGTAGCAGTGGTGGACACTCCCTCTTTATGGGCATTTAAACAGGCATTGGATAGGCATATGGAGGATAGTGGGTTAGAGTAGGTTAGGTGGCTTTGGATCGGCACAACATTGAAGGCCAAAAGGCCTGTACTGCGCTGTATTTTTCTATGTTTTATTTTCTATGTGGTTGCAAGATGACAAATGCCTTAGTATTAAATGTTTTATCTCATCTACTTCTGTTATTATTTCTCTGGTCATTTTTCTTACAGTTACATCCTTTAGTTAATCAGGCATTCCTTGTATGTTAGCTCTTGCTGATTTCATTTCTTTGTTTTCATCAAAATAGATTATTTTTCTTTGTGATTATCTTGCTCAGCTATTCTCTATGATCTTCCTTATTCTGAGTTCAGTGTAATTTGATTTTCTCTGTGATTTTAGCTCCCTGACCTTACCTGATAGTATAATGGGAGTTATTGGCTTTAACAAATGGCAAAATGTGAAGTGAAGTTTTAAATAAACCCCTACAGTGCAGATAGAGGCCATTTGGCCCAACAGGTCTACACTGACCCTCCAAAAAGCATTCCACACACACAACCAATTCCCATAGCCCTGCATTTACCATAGCTAACTCACTTAGCGTGCATGCAACAGGACAATTTAGCATGGCCAATCCACATAACCTAACCTTTAGACTGTGGGAGGAAACCAGAGCATCCAGAGGAAATGCACACAGAAATGGGGAGAACGTGCAAACCCCATAGAGACAGACATCCAAGGCTGGACTTAAGGGAAATAGTGAGGTAACAGTGCGAACTACTGACCCACCATGCTGTCCCATTTTCATTGATTTAGATTGACATTTTCTGACTGACTTAGACTGACTGATTGAAGTTAAAATTACCAACTTTAATTTTACTAACTGTTTAACTTTATGCGTATCAAGGGACCCGGAAACTAATTGGAAGCCCCAAAACTGGGCACAGGGATTATAGAGTTCCTGTGCCTGTTACTAGATTAGCATGATTTCTGTATTCAGCCAGACCTAACCATGCTGTTCATTGACTACAGCAGAGGGCACAGATATGAAACTTCTGAGCACCATTTGAAGCTAGCTTGTATCTCTTAATGTACATTATGGTTGATGCCTGTGTCTGTCAATCATGCAGAAAGCAATTCCGATCTGGAAAATAGGGAAGAATTACTCAATGAGGGAGAGAACTGGCTATAAGATTTTGGCCATTGCATCATAACCTTGCTGGCAGAAGTTGAAAGGAGACCCCTCTCTTGTTACTGGAGTGAGCAACTGGTCATGGAGGTCAACACCTGAAGGTAAATCTTAAGGATATGGGTGCAGTGCCAAAAGAGAAATAGTGACGTCACACAAGGAACCAATGCCAGTGGATTCATCTACCAATGCTATATTCTGCCAATTCATTTCTCAATTCATTACACCTTCATCATTCTTCCAACAAATAATCTCAGTCAATTCAACTCATACCTGAAATTCATAACTCAACTTATACTCATACACTTAGCACTAGTCTATCCACACACATATACATCGCACAGATTGCACACAGTAATGAATACTCAACTATGGCAGCCATGTCACAACACTAGATCATGCCAACCTAGTCTGAAGTTACCACCTAAGTCAATCTAGTCTCAGTCTTCTGCAGTAATGCACAGCATTTTGTGCAAACGATCAATGTCCTCTTCCATTCCATCAGTATTAGTGCCAACATTTTTTTCTCTGCTATCTTACTCTCACTGTATTTTTGCTACAGTTTCTTACTAACCTGCTACTCACTTCATACCAAACCTAATGCTCTACCACACTCATTCTTGCCCACAACATCTTCCCTCACTCACTGCTACCCACCCCAAACTCTGATAGCACAGGGACCTCAACCTACACCAAACATAAAAGCTGGGACACCTATTTTCACCTCCCTAAAAAGCTAATTCTCTCTTATTCCAAGAGGAAACAACGGGCAGAAAGAGATGATGATGGTTCCTCACCCCCGTCTCTGACTGCCCCAAGTGACCATTTCCAAGCCTGGTATCAAGGTTGCCATTGATTTACTATGTGAGAACTTCTGAATGAAGGTCTTCACCCTTGACTTTCCTGAAGCCTGCAGACAACCATGAGAAGCTTCTGAGTTAAATGGCAATATTGTGAGTGCGAATGCAAGACCAGGATACTGTAAGCTTCCAGTCATGCTCAGAGTGAGTGATACTGATGGTCAGCAAGCAGCCTGGAGATATTGCCTGGTCCAATTCTTGAACCAGGTACATGTCCTTGAGCATAGAGTTCTTGCAGCAGAATCACAATGTCTGTTACACCCTGAGCTGCGACATTGAAGTACAGAAGTGGTTAGTGGACCATGTAAGTAAACTACAGATGCATCATGAGGATTCTCTGCCAGTGTCTATGAACATGGGGTGTACATGGCCTGTGCCCATGAAGGGTGCCTTGACAGGATGTCTCCCAGAATCCAAGATGGAAGTTGTTTCAAACAAGCAGAATTTGTCAGGTATTTGCAAAGACATCAATGTTCAGGATTCTTGACTTCTACTTTGTTCACCATATTTGATAAGACAGGAAAGTGAATAGCACTGAGGTGAGTTGTGCCATAACAGAGGCATTTACCAAGCATGAATCCACCTTAATAGGTGTCCTGCTGCCTAGTGAGAACCTTGCCTTGCCACTCCATATAAAAGATGCAGTGAGTTCTTCTTGACATCAAGAGAAGCCTTACATATCTTCCCACATGATTCTGCCCATGAATTCCGCCACGGCCCTCATTATTTTGGCCTTGATATATTCTAAGAGGAATGGCTGTTAGTCTACCTAAGTCTGAGAGTACTGATGGTGCAGAACTTTGTAGTGACCAAAAAGTATTTCAGCACCAACCGCACCACTTACTGGAGATTTTGTAGAGAAGAACGTTCCATATCTTTGCTGTTATCAATCCATGTCTTTTCTGCTTTTGCTCTGCGTCTCGTCATTCAAAAGCTGCTGTCGATATATCGTTCCTTTGCAGATTCTGCAGTCTGGGTCTTTGTTTCAATCCAAGCTGGATGTTTACATACAACTTTTCATCTCTCAGTATTTGAAATGATCATCTCAATGTGAGAAAAAACAAGAGAGGCAAATTTCTTGACTCTTCACTGAATTTCAGTACCACTTGATTAAAATGATAGTGGGGTATTGAAGATCATGAAGATACCTATAATCCTGGGTGGATTCAAAGCATGAAAGATTAAACTTGAACAACGGGTCCATTTTGTGGATTTTGGTTAAGAGGTATGCGTGAACTGTGTGGGTTTGGGAGACTATGAGCTTGAAGGCAGTGGTAGAGGGGAGGGAGGAGATTACCAGATGAAATGAGGTTAGTGACCGGAGTAAACACAATGGCCTGACATTCCATTGTGGGGTCATGGTCCGGGGAGGATATCAGGAAGTATTTGAGAGTTGGCACTCAGCCTCTGCCATATAGAGGTCAGTCCATCAGACAACAACAGCATCACACTTTGTCAGCGGGCTTTATTACAAAGTCAGGGTTGGATCATGAAGAATGAAACTTGAGTTGGAATCCATTTTCAATCTCCTTCTAGTTGTAAAAAAAGAGTCTTATCAAACATGGCAAAAGTCGCCCATGAATGGTGATAAAATAAGGTAGCATGCAACAGACTAAGACATATTCTTATACCTACTGTGCTGAGAATTGTAGGTCTCCATCAGGCAGTTTCTTCCTCCACAGATACTGCCAAGCATACTGAGTTTCTCCAGCATTTCCTTTCTTTTTCAGATTTGCAGCATTCTCAGTGTTTTGCTGTTATTCACTTGTCTGTTTTAATATCCTCTTGAAGCTTAATCTCAAATTTGATCATTCTTTTATCAAAACATTGAGATATTCAATGATGTTAAAGAACCTATATAAAATTATACTTATAAAATTCAAACTAAGTTTGTCTGAGAGCTCCTAATATTCTCAGCTACTCAACTTTTTTTGACTTAATGGTAAGGTCCTGGGGAGTTTTGATAAATAAACAGACCTAAGAGTGCAGGTTCATAGCTCTTTGAAAGTGGAGTCACAGGTAGAAAGGATAGTGAAGTAGGCATTTCGTATGCTTGCCTTTATTGGTCAATATATTGAGTATAGGAGTTGGGAGGTCATGTTGCAGCTGTGCAGGTTAGGCCCCTTTTGGATTATTGCTTTCAATTCTGGTCTCCCTGCTAAAGCAAAGATGTTTTGAAACTTGAAAGGGTTCAGAAAAAATTGACAAGGATGTTGCCAGGGGTCA
Organism: Hemiscyllium ocellatum; assembly: GCF_020745735.1. Taxonomy (NCBI): domain Eukaryota; kingdom Metazoa; phylum Chordata; class Chondrichthyes; order Orectolobiformes; family Hemiscylliidae; genus Hemiscyllium; species Hemiscyllium ocellatum. The sequence goes on from NC_083436.1 coordinate 5,285,136, forward strand.
GAGTTCGAGCTACAGAAGAGGCTGAATAGCCTGAGGCTATTCTCCCTATGGCTTCAAAGGCTGAGGGGTGGCCTTATAGAGGTTTATAAAATCATGAGGAGCATGAATAAGGTGAATAGTCAAGGTCTTTTCTCCTAGGTAGTGGAATTCAAAAGTCGAGAGTATAAGTTTAGGATGAGAGGGGAAAGATTTAAAAGGGACCTAAGGAGCAACGTTTTCATGCACAGAGTGGTGCGTGTATGGAATGAGCTACCAGAGGAAGTGGTGGAGGCTGGTACAATTACAACATTTAAAAGATGGGTATATGAATGGGAAGGGTTTAGAGGGATGTAGGTCAAATGCTGGCAAATGGGTCTAGATTAATTTAGGATAGCTGGTCAGATGAGTTAAACTGAAGGGTCTATTTCCATTCTATGTATCTCTGTGACTCTAAGTCTTATCATTGTGCACAAAGTTTCCATCGTGTCAGGCAGCCCACCCTCATTCTGACTTTTTCTGTCCATTTGGGACCTCCTCCCAGAATGAGGGAGAGGTAGGTATAAGGGAAATGAAATTGGGTGACACATCTTTTATTTTTATTCAGGTTGAGATATCCCAAGCAAGTGAGTAGGCAGCACAGGGAGTATGCAGGATTTGTGTTAAGGCTTTGGGTGACAGCAAGTGAGAGAAGATGATGCTGTATTTAAACGAGTGGTAGAGCACAAGCCTTGGTGGGAGGTGGGTACAGTATCAGAGACAGACTGAGCATGCAGCATTGGGGAGCATGATGGTGGCACTTATGCTGGAAGAGTGGAAAACGTCATTGACATCCTTCCCATAGCATTAGGCATTCCTCCAGATGGAGACCATACCGATCTGCGTGGTAACCTCAGGTCAGTCCGGCATGGTTTGGTGTCATAGCCTCCTCTGCTGGTTCTGGGGATAGAGGATTTCCTGCCTGTGCACCATCTCATCCAGTAGACCTTCCAGGTTCCTGCCTACACAACAGGATACTGTTTTCCGCTGTCCATCATGTCCAGGGCAAATGTTATGTACCATGTGGAGCAGCTCTGCATTGACAGTGCATGGCCATGTGTCCAATACCCTGTTAAGAATGGCATGGGTGCAATTAAATATTGATGGATTCTGCAAAATTTGCAGAATGTTGTGTTATTCTGGGACATTGCATCGCAAATTGGAGCCAAGATCAGGCATGAAAGTCACCATAAGGATGGACTATGAAATTAGTGTGGCAAGTTTGGTAAGCTGTGGTGACAGATGCGACTAGGCCTCACGGCACTAAAGCCTCCAAAAACCCCTGATACAACACAGACTTAGCCAGAAAAGGAATGCTTCAGCCCCAGGAAAGTTAACAACTGTTCAATATGGAAGTGATTAAACTTTCTAAGTCAGAGCTCTCGCTCCATGAATATGAAACAGAATAAAATTAGCATTTGCGCTCAGAAAAAAAACTCAGCTCAATTATTTAAACAGCTGAAAGAGACAAACGTATGCTATCACACTGGAAGTTCATAGGATCCTCCATTTTCATAGTGAGGTTTTGTACGGTGAGGTTCTGAGTTTATAACAAAAAAGGGATTAGTATTTGTCACAGGTGTTTTCTGCAGTGGATATATTTACAATTCTAATCCCTCAACAAGCTGAGAATGTTTGCCAAGAACAATATGTTTTCTGGCATGTATTTACTATCTGTTCCTTCCTTTTAGGCATTATGTCTTAAAGATTAATCAGCAAGTCAAGTAGGGACCTGAGTTGGATAGCTGAGTTTATATTTAGCCTCGTACAACTGAACTCAAACACTGATAAGAAATAATAATGACATGCACATTTAAGTTCCCTTCCCTTTGATAAGTGCTTTATTCTCAATAACAGAATGATACGCTGTACTTAGATAAAAATCAAAAATAAAAACATTTATCTTCAGTAATAAAAATATGAAATTAAAAACAAAAGAAATTAGGCCTTTCCTAAGGGTTTATTGTACATTTCTTCTTACCTTTCATAAATCTGTGAAATATTTTTATACCAAATGAATGTGGTACTTGCTGAGGCAGACATTGTACTTGGAGTTGTACAAAGTCAGTTGAGAATTAAAGCAAGAGACACAAGAAACTAATGGAAAAACTGTGCGTGGTAGAAACTGAAGGAATCTACAGAAGTAGATGGAGCTGTAAATGCACTCATTTGAAGGTGTGCTAAGCCGATAATGTAAAGAGTTTAAGGGGTATAAGGAATGATCCGAATAGGTTAACAAACACCAGGTTATGTCTCATAAATTTGTTAAAGCTAGACTTCATGTACATAGGAAATCATTCATTTTGTCAGGAAAACAGCTCATGTCCCCTTTTTAAAAATGTCAACGTGTTTACTTCCATCTAGAGAGCATATGTTCTCCGTTCTGAAGATAAACATAGAATTCCACCCACCTCAGAAACAGGCCATTCACTCCATTGAATACACAGCAGCCCTCTGAAGAGCATCCAATCAAAACCCAGACCTGCGCCTATCCTCATAAACCTGCATTTTATCATGGATGAGCCACCTAATTTGGACACTATAGGACAATTTAGCATGGCCAATCACCTAACCTACAATCTTTGGAATATGGGAGGAAGCCAGAGCACCTGGCAAAAATCCATGCAGACACTGGGAGAAACGTGCAAGTTTCACATAGGCAGTCACCTAAGGTTGGAACCAAATGCAGGTCTTTAGCACTGTGAGACAGCAGTGCTGCTCTCATCTCTAAATCTCTACATCTCTAAACCCATACGTCTCCCAGCTCTTCTATTTCTTTTTGTCCCTTCTGAAGGTAATTAGGATTCCTTACTCATGCACAGTTCCATAATTGTCAATTGTCATCCAGTACCTCATTGTTCTGCTCTTTCCTCAGTAACGAGCTGAGATAATAAACGTCAATAGTCTATTTGAGAATAAAGTCTCAAGCTGAACCTATTTCTCTCTTGACTTGGCTTCCCCATATAGTTTGCAACAATATAGTTATCAGAATTCTGGCCTGAATTCTTTGAAGAGGTGTCTAAATAGATTGAAAAAGGTAGATTTTGTTATATGCTGAATAGCAGACAGCAGGAAAAGTCTTGCAAATCAATCAGAGCCAGCTGAAAAATTAAAAATCCCAATGAAATGGATACCTGGTTGGAACTGCAGATTAGAAACTTAAGAACAAATGGAGTGCATTGTTAATATGTCGAATACAATGATTCCCAAACGTTGACAATTAGAGAAATACATGATTTAGCCAGCTCTTGATCCAGGATATAAAATGTGGAACATAACACATGCAAGATATTTTGGAACAAAACTGCAAATTCTGGAAATAATCAGCAGGCCAGGTAACATTCCTAAAGAGAGGAAATCAGGATCAATATTTTAAGATGACGACCCTTTTGGCTGAATTGGAAGATGTTTGAAATGTAATGGCTTTTAAATAAGCTCCAGAGACAGGATATAAAAAGGATTTTGACATTTTCTCTCACTGGCTTCCTCATGGACAGAAGATCTCTGCAGACTTTTTTTAACACTGCTGACAATTGTAAGTAGTTTGTGGAAGAGAATATTTTGATGGGCCAAACCAACTGTTTTGTATCATTTAAAGTCAACTTTCTCTACCTGCATAGTCCAAAATAACTTCTCCTATGGAAAAATCTGAGAGCACAGGGGTGAATGTTGTGAAGTAGTGCTTCTATTGATAGTCTGAACCGGAAGCATTTAAGTCATTATTTTAAGAGACTAGAACGAAGAGCAATGGTTAAGAATGTCTTCCTTTTCAGACAGAGGTGAACTATTTTTTCTTACAGAAGATCATTCATCTGTACAATTCTCTTTCCCACAAATAGCGGAGACTGTATTTTTATACTTTGCAACAGCAAGATTGGTGGATTTTTGATAGGAGTCAGGGGTTATCTGTATAGACAGGGGGGTAGAGGCCACAACCAGATCAATCATGATCTTATTGAATGCCTGGGCAGGGTCAAAGAGCCAAATGGTCTCTTGTTCCTTCAATCTTGTACACAAAATGCTTTGTGCTGGTACCCCTCTCTCTTCGTTCAGTTTTAACACTCTCTCACAGTACAAGTTAACCTTCACACAAAGACCTTACAACAAATGCATTGACAGGCAAACGTCCAACCGAAAGGGGTCCCAACTGCACCAGAACTGCAGGAGTTCCTCAGGAAACTGTCCTAGGCCCAACCGTCTTCAACTACTTCATCAATGATCTTCCCTCCATCATTAGACCAGAAGTAGGAATTTCAGCACTGATTGCACAATATTCAGCACCATTCACAACTCCTCAGATACTGAAGCAGCCCATGTTCAAATGTTACAAGATCTGGACAACTTCCATGCTGTGGCTGATAAGTGGCAAGGAAAGTTTAGAGTCATAGAATATTGGACGTATACAGACCCTTTGATCCAACTCATCTGTGCTGACCAGATATCCAAAATGAAGCTAGTCCTATTTGCCAGCATTTGGCCCATATCCCTCTAAACCCTTCCTATTCAGATACCCATCTTTTTAAATGCTGTAATTGTATCAGTCTTCACCACTTCTACGAGCAGTTCATTCGATACGCACATCACCCTCTGAGTGAAAAAGTTGCCCCTTAGGTCTCTTTTATATCTTTCCCCTCTCACTCTAAACCTTTGCCCTCTAGTTCTGGATTCCCCCACCTCAGGGAAAAGATTTTGTCTATTTACCCTGTCCCTGCCCCTCATGATTTTATAAACATCAAGAAAGTCACTTACTCAGCCAACAATGCTCCAAGGGAAAACAGCCCCAGCCTGTTCAGCCTCTCCCTATAACCCAAATCCTCCAACCTTGCAACAACATCCTTGTAAATCTTTTCTGAACCCTTTCAAGTTTCATAACATCCTTTCAATAAGAAGGAGACCAGAATTGCACACAGTATTCCAAAAGTGGACTAACCAATGCCCTATACAGCTACAACATGACCTCCCAACTCCTGTACTCAATACTCTGACCAATAAAGGCAAGTATACCAAAAGCCTTCTTCTATCTACCTGCGACTCCTCTTTCTAGGAAATATGAACCTGCACTCCAAGGTCTCAGTTCAGCAACATTCCCCAGGACTCTACCGCGAAGTGTATAAGTCCTGTCCTGATTTGCCTTTCCAAAATGAAGCACCTCACATTTATCTAAATTAAACTCCATCTGCCAATTCTTTGCCCATTAGCCCATCTGATCATGGTCCCATTGTACTCTGAAGTAACCTTCTTCGCTGTTCATTACACCACCAATTTTTGTGTCATCTGTAAACTTACTAACGATACCTCGTATGCTCACATCCAAATCATTTACATAAATGATGAAAAACAGAGGACCCAGCACTGATCCTTGTGGCACTCCACTAGTCATAGACCTCCAGTCTGAAAAACAACCCTCCACCACCACCTTCTATCTCCTACCTTTGAGCCAGTTCTGTATTCCACGTGAGCTGAAAATGTGTTGCTGGAAAAGCGCAGCAGGTCAGGCAGCATCCAAGGAACAGGAAATTCGACGTTTCGGGCATAAGCCCTTCATCATTCCTGATGAAGGGCTTATGCCCGAAACGTCAAATTTCCTGTTCCTTGGATGCTGCCTGACCGGCTGCGCTTTTCCAGCAACACATTTTTAGCTCTGATCTCCAGCATCTGCAGACCTCACTTTCTCCTGTATTCCATGTGATCCAACCTTGCTAACCAGTCTACTGTGGAGAACTTCGACGAATGCCTTACTGAAATCTATATAGTTCATGTCCATCACTCTTGCCCTTTTCAATCCTCTTTGTTGCTTATTCAGAAAAACTCAATCAAGTTAGTGACACATGATTTCTCATGCACAAAGCCATGTTGACTATCCCTAATCAGACCTTGCCTTTCCAAATATATGTTAATCCTGTCCGTCAGGATTTCCTCTAATAACGGTCGATTAGCTCAGATGTTTAGAGAGTGGTGCTAATAATGCCAAGGTCATGGGTACCATCCCTGTACTGACCAAGTCTGTAGTCACAATTTGAAAGTTGCAAATTCACACTTGCAGTGTGTGCAACTGTCTTTGCTTTGGGCGGCACGGTGGCTCAGTGGTTAGCACTGCTACCTCATAGCACCAGGGACCTGGGTTTGATCCCAGCCTTGGGTGACTGTCTGTGTGGAGTTTACACATTCTCCCTGTGTCTATGTGGGTTTTCTTCATGTGCTCCAGTTTCCTCCTACAATCCAAAGGTGGGCAGGTTAGGCGAATTGGCCATGCTTGATTCCCCATAGTGTTCAGGGATGTGTAGGTTAAGTGTATTAGTCAGGGGTAAATATAGGGTAGGGGAATGGGTCTGGGTGGGATACTCTTTGGAGAATCAATGTAGACTTATTGGATCAAATGGCCTGTTTCCATACTGTACGGATTTGCCCACCACTGTTGTCAGGCTCACTAGTCTATAGTTCCTTACCACTTTTCTTAAATAATGGCACCATGTTAGACAACGCCCGGCACTTCACCTCTGGCTATCAATGTTGCAAGTGTCTCAACAAGTTGCCTAGCAATCACTTCCCTAGTTTCCCACAGATTTTAGCTTACACCTATTCAGGTTCCAGGGATATATCCACCTTTATGTATTTTAAGATGCCCAGCACCTCATCCTCTGTAATACGGACATTTATCAAGATATTGCTATTTATTTCCCCACATTCTATATGTTCCATGTCCTTCTCCACAGTAAACACTGATGCAAAATACTTGTGAGTATCTCCCCCATCTCCTGCAGTTCCAGGAGTCACACAAATACAAGGCAATGACCACCTCCAATAATCTAACCACTATCCTTTGACAATCAATGGTGTTACCATCACTGAATCCCCAACTATCAACATCCTGGTGGTTTCCATTGACCAGAAACTCTCTCTTGTAGGGGATGGACTTGCCATATCAATACTGTGGCTGTAAGAGCAGATCAGAAGCTAGGATGGCCTGGATGAGTTCAACACTCAAGAAGCTTGACACCATCCTGGACAAAGCAACCCACTTAACTGGTATGACTCCCTCCACTACCAATACTCAGCCGCAGCTATGTGTACTATCTACAAGATGCATTGCAGAAATTCACCAAAGATACTTAGACAGCACTTTACAAACCACATCTACTTCCATCTAAAAAGACATGGCAGAGGATACTGGAGAACACCACCAATGGATGGAGGTTCCTTCTGCATTTAATTGCCATTACTGATGCAATGAGACCATCAAAGTAATGCAGTAAAATCTAGACATGACGTCTTAGAAATTAATTGTACTTGTGGTTCTGTTCGCCGAGCTGGGAATTTGTATTGCAGACGTGTCGTCCCCTGACTAGGTGACATCCTCAGTGCTTGGGAGCCTCCTGTGAAGCGCTTCTGTGATCTTTCCTCCGGCAGAACCACAACAATAAGCACCCGAGCTACAAATCTTCTCACAAACTTTGAATTAATTGTACTATTCACGCTTTATGAATGCAAAATGTACACTGCTACAACTTATAAAGGTTATAGCCATTAAAATCGGACTGACTCAAACTCATTGATATTGATTCTCCTCCTTGTAAGGGATAGACAGTCCCTTGAGTAATTGTGGCATTAATGGATAAGATTATTTATCTCATTAAGAACTGACTGATGGTAGTTCTGATGCCAAAGGACCTTATGAGAATTTACTTCACATAATGTTCTGTCAGGTGATCATCCCATTCAGCACAGATCAGCCCTGGTTCCATGGCTTTGCCTCCCAGCTACCCTGCCACTGGTGACCTGCTTGTCCTGTTCTGTTTTACAATGATCAGACTGAATACAGACTTCCTCCTCAGCACCATCTTCCCCATCTCTATCCTCCTCACAGGTTGGAGCTCTGTCCATGGCCTCATGGTCATTGAGTTGTAGGCCTCTCTGCTGCACAATGTAGTGCGGCACACAGCAGAACACAACTGCTCTTAATACCCTTGTGAGGCAATAATACACAGTTCTACCAGAGATATCGAGGCACCTGAAGCACTTTTATAAAATTGCAATGTCTGCTGAACAGTATCCCAACAATGACATAGTCGCTGTTATTTTACACTGTGCTTCAGTTTGTAATCACCAAATCGCCAACTTCTTCAGGGATGGCCCTTAATTTTTTTGACAGTTATGAAATTGTTGAAACATCACAAATACTAGTTGTGGTCACAAACTACCTGGATATTTTATGAATGGAAGGATGTCCTTTTGTTTATTCATTGTGGGTAATGTATGCATTGCTGGAAGAGCCTGCATTTTGAGTTGGGACCTTTATCGCAAGGTGGATGCAGTGAAAAACACCCCACACTAGAAGGACACCTGAAAATTTGGCAAAATCTGTAGTTCTCTGCCCCTCTGGTACCAAATCTGCAGGAGAATGAACATGCTCCCACATGAGAGAAAGCAGGAAATAACTTCCCTAATGAAGTATTATGCTACTGACAGGATGTTTTTCTATAATCACTCATGCGAAGTGGTTATTGTGGCTGGACCAACACTTATTACCAATTCCTAGTTGACAATGAGAAGGTGGTTGTGAGCTGTCTTCTTGAAACTTTGTTGCTCTCGTGCTGTCGTGAGGGAATTCCAGCATTTTAACCCAGTGACACTGAAGGAACAGTGATATGTTCTCAAGTCTGGATGCTGAGTGGCTTGGCAGGTACTTGATGCTGATGGTATTCCCATGTATCTGCTGGACCTGTTCTTCTGGAAGGAAGTGGTTTTGGAAGATGTCGTCTAAAGAGCCTTGGTGAATTTCTGCACTGTATCTTGTAGTTGTAAATTGCTTTTTCTGAGTATTGCTGGTGGAGAGAATGAATATTTGCAGCTATGGTGCCAACCAAGTGGGCTGATTTTTCCTGGATGGTGTGAAGCTTCTTGAGTGCTGACTCCTGAGCTGTGCCTTGTAGATGATGGACAGACTTTGAAGAATCAGGAAATGAGTTACTTGGTGCAATATTCCTAGCCTCTGACATTGTTTTGTAGCCACAATAATTATATGGTGAGTCCAGTTCGGCTTCTGGTCAATGGTAACGCTCTGGCTGTTCACAGTAAGAGATTCAGTAACAGCAATACCATTGAATAAGAGGGGTAATGGTTTGGTTCTCTCTAGTTGGAGATGAGCGTTGCATGGCACTTGTGTGGTGTGAATATCACTGACCACTCATCAAGCAAAATCTGGATATTGTCCAGATCTAGTTGCATTTAGAAATGGACTGCTTCAGTGTCTGAGCTGTTGTGGATGATGCTAAACATTGCACAGTGAACATACCCACTTCTGACCTTGCAATGGAGGGAAGGTCATTGATGAACAGGGTGAAGATAGCTGGACCTAGTACATTCTTCTGAGGAACTCCTGCAGTGATGTCCTAGGGCTGAGATGGCTGAGCTCCAATAACCACGGACCATCTTCCTATTTGCCAATTATGACTCCAACCCAGTGGAGAATTTGCCCCTGATACACATTGATTCCAGTCTTGCTACAGTCTTTCATGCCACACTTGGTCAAATGCAGCCTTGATGTCATGGACTCTCAGCTTTTGCATCCATGTTTGAACTAGGGAGGTTAGAAGTTGAATGGCCCTGGTGGAACCCAAACTGGGCATTAGTGAGCTGCTTGATAGCACTGTTGATGACACATTCCATCATTTTGCTCATGATTGAAAGTAGACTGATGGGTCAGATTGGATTTGTCCTGTGTTTTGTGTACAGGACATGCCGGGACAATTTTCCACATTATCAGGTATGAAATTATAGAGTAGCTACAGTGTGAAGTAGGCTATTCAGCCCATCAAGTTCATACCAACACTTGAAGCACATCCCACCCAGATCCATTTCCCTTCCCAATACCTGTAACCATTCCTTTCCCATGACTAACCTGCCCAGCCTGCACATCGTTGGACTATGGGAGGAAACAAGACCACCTAGAACAAGCACATGCAACATTGGAAGAACATGTAAACTCCACACAGATGGTCGCCAAGGCTGGAATCAAACCAGGACCCTAGCGCCATGAGGCAGCTCAGAAAACGTGCCGCCTTGCTGATTGGTGCCAGTTTTGCAACTGTACTTACAGCTTGGCTTAGGGGAAATTAAGAAATGGAGCATAAGTCTTCAGGGTCACTGCTGGAATGTTGTCAGGACTCATAACATTTACAGTTTGCAGTACCCACTCATTTCTTGATGTTACATGCAGCAAATCACATTGGCTGATGCTGGTGAATACTGGACAAGAACGAGATGGACCGTCCACCCGGCACTTCTGGGTGAAGATTGTTGCAAATGCTTCAGCCTTAAATTTTGCAGTGATGTGCTGGGTTCTTCCATCAATGGGAATGGGGATATTTGTGGTGACTCCAGTGAGTTGTTTAATTGTTCACCATCATTCATGACTGGATATGGCAGGACTGCAGAGCTTACATTTGATCCATTGGTTGTGGGATTGCTGTCTATCACTGGCTGCTTATGCTGTTTGGTATGTAAGTAGCCCTGTTTGGTGACTTAACCTAATCGACACCTCATTCTTAGACAAGCCTGGTGCTGCTCTAGGCATCTCTTCTTCAAAAATATAATGGAATTGTGAGTAGGCTGGTTGGAGATCCTGAGGTAAAATATTTTCTTCCTGTTTTTTGGTTTCCTTAACACATTCTGCAGATTATCACAACTCCTATATCCAGGAGTATTCTCCTGTAACTTATGCATTTGAGAGTGCAGGTGTCACATAAGGCTGGTTACTGAGGACAAGGGTTACCCATGACTCATGATACCATTGTACAAGTCTCTTACTGATGTGAAGCGCAGGTTCAAAGCTGCTCATACTTTAACTGGGGCCATAGTGGAGCAGACAATAGGGCTGCTGAAGATGTGGTTTCACTGCTTGGACCAGTCTGAGGAAGGCCTTCCCTCGGAACAGAGTGCGCCATATCCTCCTGGTATGCTGAATCGTGCATGTAACAGGGCAATGTCCTGGAGGCAGAAGAATTGATGGAGTGGGAGCAGTCTTCAGAGGACACTGGGGTAGAGGAAGCTATCCTTGTCTTTGACAGAGCTTAGCTGCATCAGGCACTACAGGCCAGACAGCATCTCACTGATACCCGGTTTCCAACAGAAGACAGCTGAATGCAGCAGACAGTCATTAAGTGTTGAATATTTATTGGTCACAATGCTGAAATTAGGTTTGCATTGTTGAGACAAAGGTCACGTTCTATTGGTTTTGTTTGTCTTCCAATTTGCTGTATGTAAATGAAAGCTCGTGTTTCGATTTATCTGATTACTTCCCAGCTGTGATATCCCTTCTATAGCTGCTGTGGTATAGCTGCTGGGCTGTACTGAGCACTGGAGACAGGGAGAGCACTGACTTAGACACCGTAGTCATGCTGTATGTAGGTGCTGACATATAAAGCATGTGCCCTGGTTGTTAAACAGCAATAAGAATGTGCGAATGGGCTTGGATGTTTGAGGGAGTGTCAGACACGCTAGCTTTGTGCCATGGACAATGTGATTTCATGGCTGCTGATCCATATTATTACTAGTGAGGGGAAACACTGGAATGTCCTGGTGCAGAGCAGCCTTTCAAAGATGGTGCAAGCACATGGAGTGCCAGTCATTTAGTGGGCATCTACTCAGCGGCATGTTTTTGTGGGAATGGATGAGGTAAGCTGGGGGTGGAATCAGAGATGGCAGATGCCGTAGGGGTCTGGTCGGCAATCAATGCAGCATGTTTGGTAAAATACAGTGAGAAACCTGGCACAGCTTTCACGGCAGAAGACCCTCCAAAAATCTCAAGACAACTGGGGCTGAGCCAAAACAAAAAAAATCAACACAAAGATGTTTATGATTCTGGCATTTTAACAATCGAACTTAGCATCAACAGTAAAAAGTTTAACCTGTTGTCTCAGGCAGGTGACAATGGTTGCATAGACAGCTGCAACACTAACACGGAGATTTCTCCAGCATGCCTTTCTTTCTGTGTTATCTTTTTAAGTGCCTGTTCACAGGTTAACTGTGGGATTTCAACTTTACTCTCTTCGGTATTATTTTGAAACAATGTGTCACCAACAAAACATTGATAAGACTGAAGAGTCTGGACGTAGTGTGTTTAACCTCAACTTCTCTGTACAAGATTAATGTATAAGCTTCAAGGTCAGATAACTGAATGTCGTGAGAATGTCTGTGAACTGCTGTGACCACTATCAACACACTAACATGTATATTTTTAAACAGTGAAGCTTTTTTTTAAAATTGTTTTATAAAGAAAATAATGACATTAGTGAAATTAAATGAAACGTGGCAGGTTTGAGTAAGTGTCCATCAAAATACAGCAGTCAGTAGTGGAACAGACTGTTAATAATGAGAAGGGCAGCTATATATGGAATCTAACATAGCTATATAAGCTATAAAAGTAGAAGTTGAAATAGATCTACATGTGTTTTGTTTAGTTCTGGAGATAGAACAGCTTTAAGATATTTTGAGTCATGGGAAACATTCACAGTTCCTCCACTACCTTAGTCCAGTCTATAAAAATAAAACATCATTATAAGATGCTTGAAGAAGTAAACCTGCATACTGTAGATTATTGCATTAATACTAAAACAAATGAGGTCACAATACATCACACTTAGTTGACACCCCCTCTGTTAGAGGCCTTTTATTTGGTTTGAATCCTGTACATTTACCACCCCCTCATTCTGTCCCGCTTCCCCCCCCCCCCCCACCAGCCCCAACATACACACAACTAATGCTTACCCCAGGAAAGATATGACTCTAGTACTTGACAAAGTGGAGTAAAATTTCCATTAGGTCAATCGGGTATTTCCAGTTCAATTCACCCAAAATTGCCAAATGAGTGTGAATGATTGAGGAACTAGTTTTAAAAGATATTGCTCATAACACTGGCCACACCTCGGTCAAATAAGTCCCCATGGGGGTTATTTCCACTGACTGCATTTTGAGGCCTTTGAAGTGGCTTCCAAACTTAGGCTGATGTTTGTAGACAAAAGGGAGCTAATCGTTACACTTAAAAAATAAAAAGTTGTTTAAAAGTGTTTTTATGTTTGTGATAAAACCATTGTCAGATGTATGTTATAAAAAGCACTTGAAATTAAATAAATTAGATAAAATAATTATTTTAAATTAATTTAAATACAAAGTAGAAATTAATACAGGCACATACAGTTCTAAACTTTTGGCTTAATGACATCAATCCACGGAAGATTATATTCTTGATATGAAAATGAGTTTGAGTGAGAAATTACACAAAAACTTTCATACCACACAAAAGTCAATCAATGGCCATCACCAACAAGAGGGAATTTAAGCATTGCCCTTTAACATTCTACGGCATTACCATCACTGAAACTCCAATATCGACATCCTGGGGAAGAATATTATTAAATTGGAAAGTTGCAGAAAAGATTTACAAGGATATTGCTAGGACTGGACGGTTTGCATTATAGGGAGAGGTTGAATAGGCTGAGGGTTTATTCCCTGGTATGTCGGAGGCTGAGGAGTGATCTTATAAAATCACAGGAGGCCTGGATAGAGTGAATAGCCAAGGTCTTTTCCTAGAATGGGAGAGTCCAAAACTAGAGGGCATAAGTTTAAGGTGAAAGGGGTAAGATTTCAATGGGACCCGAGAGTTAACTTTTTAAACACAGAAGGTAATGCGTTTATGGAACAAGCTGCCAGAAGAAGTGGTTGAGGCTGGTAAACTATAACATTTAAAAGGCATCTGGATGGGTATATGAATAGGAAGGTTTTAGAGGGAAATGAACCAAATGCTGGCAAATAGGGTGGCACCATGGCTCAGTGGTTAGCAATGCTGCCTCACAACACCAGGGTCCCAGGTTCGATTCCGGCTTCGGGAGACAGTCTGTGTGGAGTTTGCACATTCTCCCCGTGTCTGCGTGGGTTTCCTCCCACAGTCCAAAGATGTGCAGGCCAGGTGAATTGGCCATGCTAAATTGCCCATAGTGTTAGGTGCATTAGTCAAAGGGAAATGGGTCTGTGTGGGTTACTCTTCAGAGGGCCAGTGTAGACTGGTTGTGCTGAAGGGCCTGTTTCCGCACTGTAGGGAATCTACTCTAATCTAAATGGGACCAAGTCAGATTGGGATGTATAGTCGGTGTGGGTGAGATGGACTGAAGGGTCCGTTTCCATGCTGTATGACTATGTAAATCCTATGCCTAGGATTCTACGATGAGTAGCACATCGTCTGTCTCACAAGTAGCTATCTGCCATCTACAAGGAATATATATATATTCCTTTGTGTGTGTGTATATATATATATATATATATATATATATATACACACAATGGAATACTCTCCACTCAAGTGGATGAGCTCAGCTCCAAAAGAACTCATCCAGTTGTGTGATACCATCCAGAAAGAAACGCAACCGAATCCGCTACCTTTAACATTCACCACTTCACCATGAAGCACAGCCGGTAGCAATGTATACCGCATACAATGTGCACTGCAATAACTTGCAAAGGCTTCTCCAACCTCACCTTCCAAACTTGAAACCTCCATCATTCAGAAGGACAAAAGCAGCAGATGCTTGAAAACATGTTCCCCTTCAAGCCACACATCACCCTGATTTGGACTGATCGGAAATCAGTTGTAAATCCATTTAATTTTTCTATCTGCTGTTTCCCAACTTGAACCAATAGATTATAGAATGTCTGTAGGTGGCACGGTGGCACAGTGGTTAGCGCTGCTGCCTCACAGCGCCAGAGACCCGGGTTCAATTCCCGACTCAGGCGACTGACTGGAGTTTGCACATTCTCCCCGTGTCTGCGTGGGTTTCCTCCGGGTGCTCCGGTTTCCTCCCACAGTCCAAAGATGTGCAGGTCAGGTGAATTGGCCATGCTAAATTGCCCAAAGTGTTAAGTAAAGGGGTAAATGTAGTGGTATGGGTGGGTTGTGCTCCAACGGATCGGTGTGGACTTTTTGGGGCTAAGGGCCTGTTTCCACACTGTAAATAATCTAATCTAATAACCAAACAATGTGGATCTGAGAGTTATGTAAGTGGAATGTATATCTTAGTGCACCCAAACGTCACTAAATAACATAAAACGACTTTTTTTAAAAAATAAATGTTTTGTTGCAAGGTTTGTGAAGGTTTGTAGCTCAGGTTGAGGTTTAGGGTGTATGTTTGCTCGCTGAGCTGTAGGTTTGATATCCAGACGTTTCATTACCTGGCTAGGTAACATCATCAGTGGCGACCTCCAAGTGAAGCAAAGCTGTTGTCTCTTGCTTTCTATTTATATGTTTGTCCTGGATGGGGTTCCAGGATTTGTGGTGATGTCATTTCCTGTTTGTTTTCTGAGGGGTTGATAGATAGTATGTAGATCTATGTGTTTGTTTATGGTGTTGTGGATGGAGTGCCAGGCCTCTAGGAATTCTCTGACATGTCTTTGCTTAGCCTGTCCCAGGATAGATGTGTTGTCCCAGTCAAAATGGTGGGTTTTCTTTCCTCCATGTGTAGGGCTACGAGGGAGAGAGGGTCGTGTCTTTTTGTGGCTAGCTGGTGTTCGTGTATCCTGGTGGCTACCTTTCTTCCTGTTTGTCCTACATAGTGTTTCTGGCAGTTCTTGCATAGAATTTTGTAGACGACGTTGGTTTTGTCTATGGGATGTACTGGGTCTTTTAAGTCTGTTAGTTCTTGTTTGAGAGTGTTGGTGGGTTTGTGTGCTACTCGGATTCCAAGGGGTCGTAGTAGTCTAGCTGTCATTTCTGAAGCTTCTTTGATATATGGTAAGGTGGTTAGGGTTTCTGGCTGTGCTTTGTCTGCTTGTCTTGGTTTGTTCTTGAGGAATCTGCGGACTGTATTTTTGAGTATCCGTTCTTCTCGAATACGTTGTATAGGTGGTTCTCCTGTTTTCCAAAGTTCGTCTGTGCTGCAATGTGTGGTGGCTCGTTGGAATAGTGTTCTGATAGAGCTTCGTTTGTGTGTTCGGGTGGTTGCTGGTGTAGTTAAGTATTTGCTCAGAAAACGAATAGGAAATGACATCACCACAAACCCTAGGAACCCCATCCAGGACAAACATATAAATAAAAAGCAGGAGACAACAGCTTTGCTTCACTTGGAGGTCGCCACTGATGATGTTACCCAGCCAGGTAATGAAACGTCTGGATATCAAACCTACAGCTCAGCGAGCAAACATACACCATAAATGTTTTGTTTAAGATGTCTATGTACTTACATCTATGGCAGTGGATTTGCATTTCTTTGCTTTGGATAGAATGTCCTCTGTACCAGATATACAAACTCTTGAGTGCAGATGGTAGCTTTGTGTCAGCCACTGTCGCTACAGAATTTCTCTGTCCTGTTAAGAATAGCAGGAACCTCATACTTGCTGACATTGCTGATATCTGGAAAGTCTGGGTCAGTCAGGAAAGCAGCAGGTCATCCTCTACTGACAGAAAATTTACTTTTGACCTTTTGCTACAATTGCTAACCGATGCTCCAAGTGTGAAAAAAGATACATCAAAAATGAGAAAAGTGGTGATATATTTCTAAGTCTGGATGGTGGCTTAGAGGGGAACTTGCAGATGCTAGTGTTCTCACATATCTGCTGCCCTTGTCCTTTTTAGGTGGAAGTGTTTGTGAGTTTCAAAGGTGCTATCTCAGGATCTTTGGCGGATTAGCTCAAAGTAAACTCCCACTGTCAATGTGATGATTATTGGATCATCTTTCTTTGGGGTGTTGATTGAAGGATAAATGCATTGTGCATCTGCACATGAACTGTATTGGTTCAACTAGGCAACCCATTAGCACCTTCGTAAGAGCAACTAGGGATGGGCAATAAATGTTTGCCAGCCAGTGACACCAATTTCCTATGAGTGAGCTTAAAAAATGGCCAGGATTCCCTTGCATTTACTCAAAATAGTATCATGGAATCTTTTACATCGACCCAAGGTAGCAAATGGGACCAGAGTATAAAGTCACATCAGAAGACAGGCACCTCCTTCAGCATTTCACTGCAATGTCAGCTTAAGAAGCCTATGAGGTTTCAACCCAGAACATTCTGATTCAGAGAAAGCCACAGCTCACACAAGTCCATGGCATCCCTTGTGTCCTACTTTTGTCCTTCCAGCTATCAGAGGCTGCTGGTTTGGAAGGTGCTACCAAAATGAGTCATACTGAATTGCTGCCTTACTACTTTTAATGGTCCTCTTTGTTGTCTCCATTATTTGCGAGTAGGGGAGGGAGAGATTTTGCAGGTGTTAGAAGGGATGCTGACCAAGCAGACTGCTTTGACCTGGATGGTGTTGATCTTCATCAGCTTACTTAGAACTGCATTCATCCAGACAAGTGAGAGTTATTCTATCAAGCCCCTGACTTGTACCATGTCGATGATGGCTTTGGAGAGACAGATTCCCAACCTCTGATCTACTCTTGCAGACACAGTTTATATGGCTGATTTACTCAGTTCATGGTTATTGTTGACCTCAGTGATGATAATGCCTGTAAATAGCTAGCAATTTTGGTTAGATCCTCTCTTGTTGGAAATGATCATTGACTAACATTTGTGTGATGTGATTGATACTTGCCACTAGTTAGCTCCAGCCTGAATGTTGCCCAAATCTTGCTGCATTGAAGTATAGACTGCTGCAGTATCTGAAGACTGAGAAATGGTCTGAATAGTGTGCATCAGTTATTCATCAATTCATTCTCCTCTGCCTTGAGGGAGGAATGATGAATAATATAACTGTAGGACCAACAGAGACAGGATGAAGTGATTGTTTAGCTGAGAGTGACATTATTGATGTGTAGGGGTGAACAAAAAGCACAGCAGATGTATAATAAATGTGGGGATATAGGAAAATGTAAAATGAACATATGTGGGAAATTGGAGTGGGGAATGGTTTCAATGGCAGATGTTGATGATAGTGAACTTGTGAGATAGTTGGAAGATCTGTGTGATGAGTGACAAAGAAGCAGTCAGTCTTGTTCACGGGTTACCTATGGCAGCCATGAAAAGAGATCAAGAGGATCCCAACTGACATGATTCCCCAGACATGGTGGAATAGATGAAATGCTCCAAATTTATTTATACATGTAAGGCATTACCCACAGCAGCCTGAGGAATACCTGCAGTGAAATATTATACTGCTGCCTTGTCTGAACAAGATGCTCACTGGTCAGGATACTGCAACAATTTCCTTTCTCGCTTAAATATTTTAAGAGGTAACACACAAAAAAAATTGTGTAACCTCCAACTGACAGGAAACACTGCACTGAAACATTTCAGCTTGATCTGGAAAGCTGTCTCAAAGTGTAAAAAAAGGATAGGCAAAACAAAGATTTTTGATTACTACCTTAGAATATAGAACATAAAAAAGTAGAATAGGCTCTTCGGTCCTCAATGTGCCAACCTTTTATCCTACTCTAAGACTAAACTAATCCAAATGCTATTAATTTTGCTATCATCCATGTGTCTATCTAAGCGTCACTTCAATGTCCTTAATGTATCTGACTACTACCACCGCTGGCAGTGCATTCCATGCACCCACCCTCTCTGTGTATCTATAGAACATAGCTGTATGGATTTTAATTGGGAACTCACCATTGGCTAATGAGAATCTTACTATGCCGCTAACTACGTGTCTTGTTTCTCTGTGCTCTGCCTCACTTGATTACTAACCCTCTCCCTTGCTATAGACTTACCTTGCCTCAGTTCTTGAACTGGCCTTGAGGTGGGGGAGTAGCAGGAGGAGCAGGTAGTATGTTCCAACATTTACAGGAGTGCAACATTGTGGTTCCTGTGATTCTGGATATTTCTAAACAACCTGTTCAAATGTGCTTTGATACTCATCTGGAGAAGGTAGGACTTAAACCTGGACCTCCTGTCTCTCATGCTTCTACTTTTTTCAAAGGTAAAACAGCCTACTAGACAGTCAGCACTTTTCAATATAAATAGAAAATAGAACAATGGTACAGGGGGCCAGATTAGTTTAAAAGGGTCATTGTTTTCATGATAAAGTGCTCGGCAAATCCTGTTTTATTTGGAGAGGAATTAGACAAGTTTATTTTTTTATTTTATTGTTACATGGAAGTTGTGTAATGAAGTGTTTTAACATGAATGAATCACTAAAGAACATCTATAAACTTTTTCCATGTGAAAACCACAAAGACAAATACAAAAGAGGAAAGCCCTTCATTTGATTCTGTTCAGCCTTCTGTCGAAACGGACATGAATTAATAATTACTGAAATTCCAAGGCAATATTTACTTTTGACACCAGTTTAAGGTGGTTACTCACTTATACCTAAACTATAATTGATTGTATTTGTCAATGCTTGTTGGTTGGCAAACAAATAAACCAGACTCTTCCGGAACAATTTTTTGCCAACCTTATTGTTCACGTTGAATATCAGGGTGACCGGTAAACACACCTAAGTTTTGAAAGTCTCCTGCCTAGTGACACTCTTTTTAGAACAGGCCTTGAGATGTGCAGCTCCAAGCCAATTATAGGATATACAGTACCATGATTTTGATGACAGGAGTAGGTATCCAGAATATCCTGTCCGTTGGTTAGATTAGATTAGATTAGATTACTTACAATGTGGAAACAGGCCCTTCGGCCCAACAAGTCCACACCAACCGTCCGAAGAGCAACCCACCCAGACCCATTCCCCTACATTTACCCCTTCACCTAACACTACGGGCAATTTAGCATGGCCAATTCACCTAATCTGCACAATTTTGGACTGTGGGAGGAAACCAGAGCACCCGGAGGAAACCCACGCAGACACGGTGAGAATGCGCAAACTCCAAACAGACAGTCGCCTGAGGCAGGAAGTGAACCCGGGTCTCTGGCGCTGTGAGGCAGTTGGTATTAGATAAAAGCCAAAGATACCTAAAGGAATTGCTGCAGGTTTTTTTTAAAAGAAATTATCAGCAGAATCTTACTAGACTCTGAATAGCATGGGTTAGAATCTCTACAGTGTGAAAACAGGCCCTTCAGCCAAGAACCCTCTGAAGAGTAACCCACCCAGACTCATTCCCCTACCCTATATTTACCCCTGACTAATGCACCTAACCTACACATCCCTGAACACAATGGGCAATTTAGCAAGGCCAATTCACCTAACCTGCACATTGTTGGACTGTGGGAGGAAACCAGAGTACCTGGAGGAAATCCACGCAGACACAGGGAGAATGTGCAAACTCAACACAGTCGCCCGAGGCAGGAATCGAACCCGGGTCCCCGGATTGTGGTGCAATGAGTGGTAGAATCAGGTGAGATGCTTGTTGAGGCCCATCTCGACATCGAGATCATCTCACCATACCTTGTTCAATTCTCTCAAGCAACCTAGTAAGATTCTCACTAGCCAGTCGTGAGTTCCCAATTAAAACCCTTACAGCTTATTAAACGAGTTGCAATCTTATAAAATAGACTTGCCATACAAACTAGCCATTGGGAAAATTCAGCATGGAAACTGGAGCAGGTTCTAGTGAGTTTGACTTGCCCAGGAGATGCACGTTGTCCATAGACAAACTGGATGGCAGGGCTCTATCCACTAGTACCAGCTGCATATTCCATCAGCACCCACTCATTGTTAAGGCAATAATGTCTGCATTCACTCACTGACATTAATTGGACAAATAAAACTAAAAGAACTGTGGATGCTGGAAATCAGAAACAAAAGCAGAAGAACAAAGAAAATTTACAGCCCAGGAACAGGCCCTTCGGCCCTCCTAGCCTGAGCTGATCCAAATGTGGAGAAATTGCTGGATAAGCTCAAAAGCATCTCAGAAATCCACATAGTATTTTAGAACATAGATTGCTGGACTGCTGTGAGATTATCTAAAGTCTGGTATCTGTAGCCATGATGGCAGCATTCGGAGTCTGCATTGCACTAAGCTGGGTTTTCATGGCAAGATCCCATATAATTGATCTCAGGACCTCAGTATGATCTTTCACTGCAGTTTACAGATATGGAGTGGCTTCTGCCTGTGTTGCAATGGAAGCCAAGAAATAAGTCATCTAATTCCCTGGGCAGAATCCTCCAGGTCTGGAAGGGGGCAAGGAAACTTAATTATGAATTGGAGTAAACAAGAATCCCTTCCTATTCCTGGTTCTACCCAAATATTGTTCAGGGTGGGAAAACACATGCTCCATCTTCATTCTTCCAAATGAGGCCCTGACCAATTAAAGACAATTTAAGGTGAGTCATTCCGCCAGTGCTTCAGTTCATTGTATGAGAGATGAGAGAAAGAGTCGACCTGCCTGCTGAGATGGGGAAGCTCCCTCAGGCTGTATAAATCTGCACACAATTGAGGGAATGGACCAAATGGAAAGGGATTGACCATTGAGGACCTATTTATTGGCTTGCAAACCCCTCAGCATTCATTCTAAATTGCTCCATTATCTGTACTCTCTGCTGCCAACTCATCTGTAGGGAGTAACCACATGAACTATCTTATCCCACTAACTTTGTTTTAGCCAAGTCATGTCTGTGAATTCTCTAAGATACGCATACTATCTATATCTGAACAAGTGACTTTGAGTGTCTGATCAAGGAAAAACACTTCCTCATGAGGTCTGGTTTTGTTTTTAACTTTTTTGCTGAGGCCGCAACATCAGACAGCAGTTCTTCAGCAAGTGAAAGTAGAAACGCAGAGAGAAATCTTATGGTGTGGAAGGAAGGTGAAATGGAATCCAAGGTATCTCTGGCCATACCATATGAACCTTGTACTTCATGCCACAAAGCCAGACATGAATGAGATGGGATTTTAACAGGGCCTTGGTGCCAGGAGGTATCATCGTCCTCAATGGTCTCAGTGATGCTGCGTGGATAATCCTCAGACAGTCATCCCCAGGAGGCAAAGGACCATCTGTTCTTGTGGACTCAGTTAGATACTGGCAGGCCCTATCTCAAACCAACTCTCTGCTGCCCTTCTGGTCGTGTGCTCTCATGTCAATGTTATGCCACTTGAATATGTTGAAAATGTGTTGCTGGTTAAAGCACAGCAGGTCAGGCAGCATCCAAGGAACAGGAAATTCGACGTTTCGGGCCAGAGCCCTTCATCAGGAATGAGGAGAGGGTGCCAGGCAGGCTAAGATAAAAGGTAGGGAGGAGGGACTTGGGGGAGGGGCGATGGAGATGTGATAGGTGGAAGGAGGTCAAGGTGAGGGTGATAGGCCGGAGTGGGGTGGGGGCGGAGAGGTCAGGAAGAGGATTGCAGGTTAGGAGGGCGGTGCTGAGTTCAAGGGAATCGACTGAGACAAGGTGGGGGGAGGGGAAATGAGGAAACTGGAGAAATCTGAGTTCATCCCTTGTGGTTGGAGGGTTCCCAGGAGGAAGATGAGGTGCTCTTCCTCCAATCATTGTGTTGTTATGTTCTGGCGATGGAGGAGTCCCAGGACCTGCATGTCTTCGGTGGAGTGGGAGGGAGAGTTAAAGTGTTGAGCCACGGGGTGGTTGGGTTGGTTGGTCCGGGCGTCCCAGAGGTGTTCCCTGAAGCAAGTAGGCAGCCCGTCTCCCCAATATAGAGGAGGCCACATCGGGTGCAGTGGATGCAATAGATGATGTGTGTGGAGGTGCAGGTGAATTTGTGGCGGATATGGAAGGATCCCTTGGGGCCTTGGAGAGAAGTAAGGGAGGAGGTGTGGGCGCAAGTTTTACATTTCCTGCGGTTGCAGGGGAAGGGGCCGGGAGTGGAGGTGGGGTTGGTGGGGGGTGTGGACCTGACGAGGGAGTCACGAAGGGAGTGGTCTTTGCGGAACGCTGATAGGGGAGGGGAGGGAAATATATCCCTGGTGGTGGGGTCCATTTGGAGGTGGCGGAAATGACGGCGGATGATACGCCTCTTACCCGCCCTCGATCTATTTATAGCAGTCTCTTACCCGCCCTCGATCTATTTATAGCAGCCTCTTACCCGCCCTCGATCTATTTATAGCGGCCTCTTACCCGCCCTCGATCGATTGATAGCACGCAACGCCTCAGGTGTCTCCGCCCCCACGCCGACTTTTGTCATCACGCGTAACCCCGCCCCCACGCCGAATTCCATCACCATGTGTAACCCCGCCCCCACGCTCACTTCCGTCACCACGCGTAACCCCGCCCCCACGCTTAACCCCGCCCCCACACAAAGCTTCGTCACCATGTCTAACCCCGCCCCTACGCCGATCTCTGCCCCCGCCCCCACTCCCAGCTCCAGTCCCACACCAGGTCCTAGCTCCCAACCTTGCCGGATCTTCACCATCCCTCCAGACCTCCCCCCTCTGAGGATGAAAGATCAGTCCTCAGCAGAGGCCTCACCTTCATTCTCCTCCGCCCTCGGATTAATGAGTTCAACACGCGGCGAGATATTGAACAATTCTTCCGCCGCCTTCGCCTCCGTGCCTACTTTTACAACCAAGACTCCCGCCCACCCTCTGACGACCCCTTTCTCCCGCCTCCAACACACCCCATCCACCTGGACACCCCGTGCTGGCCTCTTACCCGCCCTCGATCTATTTATAGCCAACTGCCGCCGCGACATTAACCGACTCGACCTGTCCACCCCTCTCACCCACTCCAACCTCTCACCCTCAGAACGTGCAGCCCTCCACTCCCTCCGCTCCAACCCCAACCTCACCATCAAACTGGCAGACAAGGGAGGCGCAGTAGTAGTTTGGCGCACCGACCTTTATAACGCTGAGGCCAAACGCCAGCTCGCGGACGCCTCCTCCTATTGCCCCCTTGACCATGACCCCACCTCCCACCACCAAACCATCATCTCCCAGACCATCCATAACCTCATCACCTCAGGGGATCTCCCATCCACCACCTCCAACCTCATAGTCCCACAACTCTGCACCGCCCGTTTCTACCTCCTGCCCAAAATCCACAAACCTGACTGTCCCGGCCGACCCATTGTCTCAGCCTGCTCCTGCCCCACCGAACTCATCTCCGCATACCTCGACACGGTTCTGTCCCCTTTAGTCCAAGAACTCCCCACCTACGTTCGGGACACCACCCACGCCCTCCATCTCCTCCAGGATTTTCGCTTCCCCGGTCCCCAACGCCTTATCTTCACCATGGACATCCAGTCCCTGTACACCTCCATCCCCCATCACGAAGGACTCAAAGCCCTCCGCTTCTTCCTTTCCTGCCACACCAACCAGTACCCTTCCACTGACACCCTCCTTCGACTGACTGAACTGGTCCTCACCCTGAATAACTTCTCTTTCCAATCCTCCCACTTCCTCCAAACTAAAGGAGTTGCCATGGGCACCCGCATGGGCCCCAGCTATGCCTGTCTCTTTGTAGGATGTGTGGAACAGTCCATCTTCCGCAACTACACTGGCACCACACCCCCACCTTTTCCTCCGCTACATCAATGACTGTATCGGCACTGCCTCGTGCTCCCACGAGGAGGTTGAACAGTTCATCAACTTTACCAACACATTCCATCCCGATCTCAAATTCACCTGGACTGTCTCAGACTCCTCCTTCCCCTTCCTAGACCTTTCCATTTCTATCTCGGGCGACCGACTCAACACAGACATCTACTATAAACCGACTGACTCCCACAGCTACCTGGACTACACCTCCTCCCACCCTGCCCCCTGTAAAAACTCCATCCCATATTCCCAATTCCTTCGTCTTCGCCGCATCTGCTCCCAGGAGGACCAGTTCCAATACCGTACAGCCCAGATGGCCTCCTTCTTCAAGGACCGCAGATTCCCCCCAGACGTGATCGACGATGCCCTCCACCGCATCTCCTCCACTTCCCGCTCCTCTGCCCTTGAGCCCCGCCCCTCCAACCGCCACCAAGACAGAACCCCACTGGTTCTCACCTACCATTCCACCAACCTCCGTATACAGCGTATCATCCGCTGTCATTTCCGCCAACTCCAAACGGACCCCACCACCAGGGATATATTTCCCTTCCCTCCCCTATCAGCGTTCCGCAAAGACCCATCCCTTCGTGACTCCCTCGTCAGGTCCACACCAACCCCACCTTCACTCCCGGCACCTTCCCCTGCAACCGCACGAAATGCAAAACTTGCGCCCACACCTCCTCCCTTACTTCCCTCCAAGGCCCCAAGGGATCCTTCCATATCCGCCACAAATTCACCTGCACCTCCACACACATCATCTATTGCATCCACTGCACCCGATGTGGCCTCCTCTATATTGGGGAGACGGGCCGCCTACTTGCAGAATGCTTCAGGGAATACCTCTGGGACACCCGGACCAACCAACCCAACCACCCCGTGGCTCAACACTTTAACTCTCCCTCCCACTCCACCGAAGACATGCAGGTCCTTGGACTCCTCCATCGCAAGAACATAACAACACGACGGTTGGAGGAAGAGCACCTCATCTTCCGCCTGGGAACCCTCCAACCACAAGGGATGAACTCAGATTTCTCCAGTTTCCTCATTTCCCCTCCCCCCACCTTGTCTCAGTTGATTCCCTTGAACTCAGCACCGCCCTCCTAACCTGCAATCCTCTTCCTGACCTCTCCGCCCCCACCCCAAAATGGCCTATCACCCT
Organism: Hemiscyllium ocellatum; assembly: GCF_020745735.1. Taxonomy (NCBI): domain Eukaryota; kingdom Metazoa; phylum Chordata; class Chondrichthyes; order Orectolobiformes; family Hemiscylliidae; genus Hemiscyllium; species Hemiscyllium ocellatum. The sequence goes on from NC_083436.1 coordinate 5,310,673, forward strand.
CACCTTGACCTCCTTCCACCTATCACATCTCCATCGCCCCTCCCCCAGGTCTCTCCTCCCTACCTTTTATCTTAGCCTGCTTGGCACCCTCTCCTCATTCCTGATGAAGGGCTCTGGCCCGAAACGTCAAATTTCCTGTTCCTTGGATGCTGCCTGACCTGCTGTGCTTTAACCAGCAACACATTTTCAGCTCTGATCTCCAGCATCTGCAGACCTCACTTTTCACTTGAATATGTTGACTTGCATTCAACACCCACCATCACTTCTGACAGGAATCAGTAGCAGGCTGCAAAGTGTAATCGAGTCAATTCCAAGTCAGAATTTTCTGTCCATCTGACATTTGAAAGCAAATGGTATTGGTGAGAAAAACTACCCTCATTGATTTTGCACTAATGCTATTTCAGAGTTTGCAAGTTTGTTACATATTCTTGGTGAACCTACACTGGTGCATTCTGTTGGGAACAGGATTGAAAGCTGAATTCCTGGTTAAAAGGCAAGTAGCTAATCACTGGAGTGTATGACTCATCAGTAACAGATTTGGCCTGCAAAAAACCTGAGGAAAATTTAGAAATCAAGAGGTAGATTTACGTTTCTGCAAAACAGATTAATTAATTTTTGCATTTTTTTCTGAAACCAACATTTATAACAACAGAAACTCAGCGTACTCTGACCAGTAAATAAGAATAAAAGAACTAGGAGCAGCATTAGGTAATGAGCCTGCTCTACTGTTTAATATTGAAAAGGTGAGTTCAGCGCTTTATTTTCTCTTAGACTATTTGGAACTCAGGTTTCTTTGTTGAAGTACTTATTCATGCATGCAAGGCAAATGTATACTTCAGAAAATAGTGTAAAGCTCAAAGTTTACGGCAAGAAGAAAGGCTTTATACTATTTTTCCAGATAACAAGCTTCCAATCACAGGCTACACATTTACTTGCCTCTATCTCCACCTAATCATGTTGCACAGCTCACATTCCAAGTTAGTACACCTGACCATATCATCCAATCACATTGAAATGAATACATGTGACTATATTATCCAATCATATTCAAACTAATATATATGACTATATCGTCAAATCATATCATACCATGTTCACATCTCAAAATACCTGAAGAAGGGCTCATGCCCGAAACGTCGACTCTCCTGCTCCTTGGATGCTGCCTGATGCGCTTGGATGCGCTTTCCCAGCAACACATTTTCAGCTTTTTAATTACCAGTAGACCTACACTGTTTACCCCCTACAGTCCCTCCTGTTGCCTGTATCATCTATTTTCCATTTCAATGAAATCATGACTGATCTCATCTCAGCCTCAATTCCACTTTCCTGTCCACTCCCCATTGCCCTTTGGCCTATCAGTAGTTAAAAATCTGATGATCTCCTCCTTAAATTTACTCAATGTCTGGCATCCACTGCTCCCTGAGGTAGTGACATTGACAGATTTACAAACCTTTGAAAGATGTAATGCCTCCTCATTTTGTTTCAAATCTGCTGTCCCTTGGCCTAAAATTATGGTCGCTGGCTTGCTCCAGGCTTGCTGGCTTGTGATTGCTCCACAAGGGGAAATATCTGATCTACTTTCATATTCAGGTGAACAAAGTTCAAACAAAGGTGTATTTTGCATTCTCCACTTTTTTTGTGCCTGTTGCCATGATTTCCTTTTGGCACATGTTCTGGTGCGGCCCTGCCCCACACCTCAAATGAGAGTGCAACATGGATGCTCTACACTAGGCTATTACCATTGCTGCAATTAGTTTTATAGTTCTCTCAGCACAAATGCTACAAGATTGTTGAGTATTCCCAGCATATTTTGTTTTTATTTCAGATTTGCATTATCTACAGTACTCTTTGTTATATGATTTGATGTTCACTCTAATGTAATATGGCATGATAGCTGATGATCTTCAACTATCATGATGTAATACTTAGCTCCTGTAAGATGCAAATGAGATGTGGGTTACATAGAACTGAAGAAATCAAGTAAGTTTTATTATAGCACCTGGCATCTGCATATGTACACTCACGAGTACTTTAGTGCCTGATTTGAGGAGGAGCAATTTGGATGTACTATAGCACACTTCACTCAGCATGTTATGCTCCAAGAGAACTCATCGCCACATGGAACTATGGTGGCAGCTTGTGTAAATTTAAGGCTGAGATAGATAGATTCTTGATCAGTAGGAGAATCAAGAGTGATGGAAAAGGGCAGGAAAATAGATGTGAGGAACTTCGAATAAGCTATGATCTTACTAAATGGTGGGCCACGCTCAAGAGACTAAATAAGCTATTCCTGTTCTAATGCTTATGGTCTTATTAGGTTACATGCCATTATACAATGATGACAATATTAGCATGTACTTTAAAGTTATATTGTCGAAGAGTGTGGTGCTGGAAAAGCGCAACTGGTCAGGCAACATCCGAGGACCAGGTGAATTGATGTTTTGGGCATAAGCCCGTCATTTGGGCTTCTCCTGCCCCTCGGATGCTGCCTGACCGGCTGTGCTTTTCCAGCACCACACTCTTTGACTCTGATCTCCAACATCCACAATTCGTACTTGCTCCTTTAAAGGTATATTGTATATTTCCTGCAGACACAAACAACACCCTCTTGCAGGGATGCAGTTGTAGTCTATTTGTCTTGCTGGAAGGTAGCTAAATTCGGAAACCCAACAGAGAAGGGGTCCGTCAAATTACTATCCTCCCCCTTGTGGTTCTCTTCTCTTGATTTTTCCACAGCCTGTGATTAAAAAAAAGCAAATTATTCAAATATTTTCCTTGACTTAGCTCTGTAACTGAGCGCAATACAAGTGAAAAGTGATGCTTGGCTTTCTTAACTCATGGTGTTGTCCTCAGTCTAAATTAGATTAATCCATGACCAATTTTCATTTGATGTACCAGGTTGAATTTCAGAATATTAAATTAATCTTGTGAACTTCAACAATCAATTATAGTTACAGGCCCACAGGTTAAGAACAGTCCGTTCTCTCAGAGCAAGGCAATTATAGTTTGGTCCTTCCACATTTTTTTATAGATTTATTTCTGTTCCATTATTGTAATGCCGTACTGCTAAAGATAAAATAAACTGATTAATCAGACTGCTCTGCACAACAATGCCAGAACTCAGTTTGAGTGTTCTACAGTTTAAAATAGCAACATGCTGGTGACTGGCAAACCAAAATAAAGTGAATCAATTTCTTTGGTCCTGAATTTAGACACATTGCCTCATTTTATCCTTTGAAAGCTGCAAAACTTTGCTGTCATCTAAAATTAGGCAGTACAAACACTCTCAAGATATGCAGGCCAATGCTGCCTGAAATACGTTCTTATAACGGTAAATGAGGAAGCCTGGTTGATGTAATCGTCAGTTTAAACTTGTACTCCCTTGCTCCAGATGATATTGTGCATGTGTTTAACTTTAGGTACATTTTGAAAAGTGATTATTTTATATGCAAAAGAGATTTTTTCATGGCATACCTGGTGGGCTAGGAACTGGTCTAGACACAATTTCAAATTGTTCAGATGAATTAAGTGTGAATCAGGAACCTGAGTGCAAGTTCACTAGAATAGGGCCTTCCAAAGGTACAAACAAGAGCAGAAGAAGGTCATTCAGACCTCGAGCCCGCTCTGTCATTCAATAGGATTATGGCTGATCTGGTTTGAACCTCAAGTCCACATTCTTGCAAATGCATGAGAGCCTCTCAAACCCTTTCTTATTGGGCATCTATCCATCTCATCGTCAAAAATAATCACGGACTGTGATTTCACCGGCTTTTCAAGAAGAGAGTTCCAAAGATTCATGAATCACTGAAAGAAAAATATTCACCTCATTTCTGTTTTAAATCAGTAATTCCTAATTTTTCAACTGCCTCCTAGTTCTTGATCCTCTTGTAGGAGCAAACAACCTTCCCAGACATATCAAGAACACCTTCTATATGATCTTCTATATTTCAAGAAAGTCACCTCTTTCTCTTCTAAAATGGCGTGGATTCTGTCCAACCTCTCTTCAGTTCAAAACTTGCTCATTCCAGCTGTTAGCCCAGTAAACCTTCTCTGAATTATTTCAAATGCATCCTTCTTTAAACAGAATTTTGAGCATGGTAAGCTAGGTGTGGTCTCGTCAGTTCCCTCTATAACTGAAGATTAACCTCACTATTTTTGCAATAAAAACAAAAATTGTGCTTGAGAAACTCAGCAGGTCTGGTAGCATCTTTGGAGAAAGAAATTATTACTATTAGCTTTCATAATTACTTACTGTACCATCATACTAACCTTTTATGATTCAGGCACTAGGTCACCCAAATCCCTCTGCAATTCAGAGCTCTGCAAAATCTCACCACTTAGATATGATAATGCTTTTTCCTTCTGACCAAAATGGACTATTTCACATTTTCGCACATAACATGCCATTTGTCGTATCTTTGCCAACTTGCCTAACCTTTCTATGTCGTTCTTTGGCATCTTTATGTCTTCTTTACAACTTACTTTCTTATTTATCTTTGTGTCATCAGCAAATTTGGCAACCATACTTTCTGAATAAAAGCAAATTACTGTGGATGCTGGAATCTGAAAGCTTTGACAAAGGGTCAGTTAGACTCGAAACGTCAGCTCTTTTCTCTCCTTACAGATGCTGCCAGACCTGCTGAGATTTTCCAGCATTTTCTCTTTTGGAACAATACTTTCTGCACCTTTATCCAAGTTATTCATATTAGTTGGAAACAGTTGTCCTTGAACCGATTCCTGTGGCACACAACTCATTATCTCTTGAATCTGAAAAACAAAACCATTAATTTATGTTTATTCCCTCCTTCCTGTTAGCCATCTAATGGTGTATCCATGCCAATATGCTACCTCCTATACAATGAGCTTTATCACATGTAATAACCTTTGATGTGACACCTTATCAGGCTTCTGTCAACCGAGGTACAGTACATCCACTGGTTTTCCTTTATTCCTGGTTAGAGGCAAAAAAAAACTGCAGATGCTGGAATCCGAGGTAGACAAGCAGGAGCCTGAAAGAACACAACAAGCCAGGCATCATCAGGAGGTGGAGAAGTCAACAGAACTGGCAGAAGGGTTACACCTGAAACATTGACTTCTCCACCTCCTGATGCTGCCTGGCTTGTTGTGTTCTTCCAGCCTCCTGCTTGTCTACCTTTCCTTTATCCATTGCATGGGACTGTAATAGCTTGATTTAACATGATTACTTTTTCATAAAACTTATCAAAGTTGCCTTCATTAATTTTAGCTTCTTTCATTTTCTCTGACAAATTTTAATCTAACTGACCTGTCATCTCCTGCTTCCTGTCTCCTTCTCTTAGCGAATAAAGCAATTACATTAACTACCTTCCAATCTAAAGATACCTTCTCCACATCAAAAGAGTTTCTTAAGTCTAAAATCAATGCATTATTTATCTCACTAGCTGTTTCTTCATGATCCTGGGTTGAAGCCCACCATGCGCTTGCCAACCCATTGCTCCAACAATTTATTCAGTACTACTTTTCTGGTGATTGTGATTTTCCTGAGTTCCTCTCTCCTTTCCATTTCCTGGTTCCTGCAACAGTAACACTCCATGAATGAATAAAAAAATTACAGGCTAGTTTTAAGTATTACTAACCAATCTTCCCCTGCTCTTGATGAGACCAGCTGAATAATACCACATGTCACACTGGCTGACATGCATTAATCCTGGATTATGACCTGTGTCTGTTTACAGGATCTGTCTATCTTAGCTCCCATAATATTTATTCTCATTTTGTTTGCTGCATTTCTTCTTTCTCTTTTGTTCTCAGTTTTGCTGAGGGGGGTACATTCAGAAAGATTTAAAGTTTAAACAATTGGTGGAAATTCTCTCGCCTGTGCTTATAACTCCTTCCCAGATGAGTCAGTCCTTTTGCAGTAAAGTAAACTGTACAGTGTTTACGTTATAGGCCCTGGTTAACAAAAACAAGCAGTGGCACCCGGTCTTACTAAAGCAGCCTGTGAACTTTTATCTTGGAGCTGAGACCGCAGTTAGTTTGGAAACATTAAAATCAGACCTCAACTCATTGTGGCATGACCTCAAATCAATTCAAATGAAACATTCTCAAGAACTGAGGAGTTAAATCCAAATAGCTCCATGTCAAACAATCTTGTTTAAACACGAGATGACAAGGTCTGATGGGTTCTGTTAGTTCCTGATAAATAGTTCTCATGAAATCACCCCCATGTGAATTCACCAGAGTGTGAACCTAACCAGCTCTAATTTGTTTTATCTGCTCCAGAGTTAAACTGGGTGATTAATTACTGTAACATTCAAAGGATCATTTATATAGTTTGTTTTAGAGAAGTTACTGGTACATTTCTACTGCATTTGGATTATTGTAAATGAAAGGCCAGAGCAGTATGATTAGAAAGTTCGACTTTGAGCCTTTGTAACCAACAAAAAATGGGAAATACTGATCACCAGACTAGGAGAACATATCATTAGTTCAAAAACCTTTCACAAAAGACACAGGCCAAAAGATGAATGACTGTAATTCTGTGAAGATCCAGGTAAGAAGCACACAGTCATTGTGAGACAGAAAGGTGCTATGGTCCAAACTGGCAGACCATTAGGCATTTAGGCGCTAGGCCTGAAAGACGCACTAGGGCTCATGAATATTCACATCAGCTATCTAGCACACCCATTTGGAAGTCTTTTCTGTAATACTACATTGGCCTAAACATAGCTGGCTTAAGTCCAGTTCAACATTTTGTAACGACTGTTATAATGGTAGGCCTCATCTGGAGAATTGTGTGCTGTTCAGGTCACCACACTACAGGAAGGATGTGATTGCACTCAAAAAGGTGCAGAAGAGATTCACCAGAATGTTGTCTGGGGCTGAAGCAGTTTTGCTATGAACCAAATAGGCTGCTGTTATTTTCCTTCGAGCAGAAAGGGTTTAGAGGGACATCTGACTGAGGTGCACAAGTTCTGAGGGAAATATGATAAGGAGGTATCGGTGTTGGACTGGGGTGGACAAAGTTAAAAATCACACAACTCCGGAGGGGGGCTCCATGATGGCGACAATCTAGGAAGGTCGGATTGCAGAGCTCTGCACCGCAGCATGAGCGGGGCAAACTTTTAACCCACACAACCCGGACCACCCCAATATCCTGGCACTCTGGAAATGTCATGGAGTCCCAGCAAACCGTTGAACATCAATTTACCTGCGTTTTCGCCAAAGAAGGGAGGAGGTGCGTCCGAGGCCTGGCCCACGGCCAGCCAGCAGGATCCTCAGACTCGATTTCTTACCAGGCCCTGATGAAGGAGCTCACAAGATCACACAAGATGTTGGGGAAGCAGATAGAGGAGAAGCTGGTCCTGATCTCTACCATGCTGCAGAAGCATGAACAGCAGCTGGGAGACCTGGGGAAAAGGATGGATGAGGTAGAACACAGAGTCTCAGTGGTGGAATCTTATACTGACTCTTCCAAGGAGAGGATCCAGGCTCTGGAGATGCAGGTCCACAATTTGCTTGGCCAGGTGGATGACCTTGAGAATAGGAGCAGGATAAAAAATATTCGGATTTTCGGTCTGCCGGAGGGTAAGGAAGGTGAGCGGCTGGTGGAATTTACTGAGGACTGGTTGCCAAAATTCCTTAATTTGGAGGCTGGAATGATAAGCTTGAAGATTAAGAGGGCTCACCAGGTCATGGCGCGGAGGTCAGGTCTGGGTCAATGTCCTCCTCCTATCTTGGTGCGGTTTCATCTTTATAGAGATAAGAATTATGGAAACTTCCAGAATCCAGTGGAAGGATCTGAAGGCTGTAGTTTACGAGGGCTCTAAGATCATGTTCTTCCAGGACTTCTCAGCGGCGGTGATCCAGAAAAGTAAATCCTTTGATGGCGTCAAGAGAAGACTGAGGGAGCTCGGGATCCAATATTCTCTGAGGTGTCCAGCGGTGCTTTGGATCATCTCAGATGGATCTGGACATCTCTTTGACACGTCAGAGAAGGCAAGAGACTTTGTGGACAAATTAACCTCATCTGAAAAATTGAGTATGAATAAGTAATAGTATTGCTTGGGTATGTCTTTGTTTTTTCTTTAAAAAACAAAGGAAGTCCAGTTGGGGCTTTCCTTTCCTGTTTTTGTTAGTAATAATCTGGTCTAAGTTATGCTCGGAGGTAGTTGAGATGTACTTTCAATTTCAAAATTAATTTACACCAAAGGATGGGTGGGGTCCGTACACTTTTTTTCAAAATTTCTTTATTCACATTGTTATTTCATGGTGTATTTTCTTTCTTTTCTGCTTGTGTTTGCATGCAGCTCTAGCTAGGAGGCAGCAAAATGGTTGGGATTGCGAGGTACCTACTTGTGGGCAGTTTATACTCTGTTCAGGTATTTAAATGCCCTGGCTGCAGTGTTGGCAGCGGGATGGGAAGTTGGGTTTTGGGATGGGTAGTTGCTCCCTTTGGACAACTATGTATTCGTACTGTTGGCACTTTATATGTTGGTTTGGTTTTTGTTGTATATAACCTTGAAAGCTCTGTAGGTTTGTTAACTGTAGTGGGTTTAGTTTCCGTTCAATGGATCTTGCGACACGAAGGCTCGACAATTTGCGGTTCAAGTGGAATCTAAACATTACTGCAGAAGGTTATGGCTAATGACATGATTAAATGGTGTACCTGGAACATCAACAGTCGTCACTCACCAATTAAGAGGTAGAGGTACTTTTGAGTCTTAGAAATGAAAAATATGTTTATTATTTTGTTACAGGAGACACACTTGGATATTAGGGAACTACAGCAGAATGGCTTTGATCGGGTATACTTTTCATCTTTTAATATCAGAAGTAGAGGAGTAGCTATATTGGTGAGGGTGAATGTCCCATTTAAATTACCAGAGTGTGTTAAAGAAACACACAGGGGGTTTGTAATTCTGATAAACAGGGAAGAATATGATGTTTTAATGTTTATTGCACTCCAGCCCATCCCCTCAAATTTCTGGTAGATGCGTTCTCTAAATTGATCAGTCTCGAGTCCCGGCATATCATTACAGGGGAAGATTTTAATTGTCTTATGAATCCCACAGTAGACAGGTTGCCCAAAGGCCTCCCGATACCCTCTGTACAAACTAAATAATTAGTGGATCTGTGTGTGGAGTTAGGGTTGGTGGATGTCTGCAGGCATCTCCACCCTACAGGCAGAGATTTTACGGTTTTTTACCAATCCACGCAGATGTCACACCAGGATTGATTTTTTTTTCTGACCCCTATGGTAACTCTGGACTTGGCGATATCTTGTACAATTGGTAATATTACCTTCTCCGATCAGGCTCCAGTTGGTTAAAATTCAGGAAGTTACAGTGGGTCCGAGGCACTGGCAAATGGTTCCCTTTATCCTTAAAGATAATAAGTTTGTAGAGAACTTCTCTAAGGAATTTAGGGTGTTCCTCAACATTAACTCAGGCTTGGTTGGTAACCCATCCATCCTTTGGGAAACTGCCAAAACCTATGCTGGGGTGTTCGTTATTTCCTACTCTGCCAATAGGTATGGAAAATAAAAGAACATGAAAGCGTGGGAAGGGTTAAAGCACGAAGACCACTGGCAATCTGTGGTCTGTGGAAGGCAGGATGGGATAAGAATAATGTGGCAGAGTAAGGTTAAGGCTGAAAGGTCACTATGGCGGGATGAGATAATACTAGTAATAAAGCAAGTTTCTCTGTTAAGTGTTATTATGACAGGATTGGGACCATAAATATTTGGGAAATGACATTAAATTATCTAATTAATAGTTAGTAGAGTCAGCTTGAGACAAGAGACTATTGTAATAGAGGGAGTAGCTAAATATCTATCATGACAGGTTAGTCTGGAATGGAAGATCACTGTAGCAGTGTTAACAATAAGTATCTAACTGTGACATTAGAATAACATTAAGTAGAATGTACAACTAAAGGACTAGCATCACTGGTTTACTGTGTAGCTAGAGTGAGGTACTTTGATTAATATAGTTGGACATGCTGATAAGCTAACAGAAACATGATTAAAAAAGATATAAAAATCCACGGACCCTGAGGTTCGGGGGCATCCGAAAATCTGCTTTCTCATTGTCACAGTTTTTTGTTTGCAAATAAAAGACCTACTTCATGAAGAACTCTCTGCGTCTCCTCGTGATTCTTTATATTTTCTCCACGATATAGGAAGTGGCAGAGGGTGAGCAGCAGTGTCTCTTTGAAGGATGGTTGAAGACAGTGAGAAGGCTTACTTTAACAGGGCCTTGTTGGCAAAGCTATGGAGGAATTTGGTGCTGCCGTCTGCATTGAATTCTGTGCTCATGCAAACCGCAAAGAAGGAGCTTACATTCACAAAACAAAGGTTATATGAGCACAGTGACAAGCCAGCCAAGTAGCTAGCAGATCTCGCTAGGAAAAGGAATGCCCCTCAAGCCATTACATCGATAGGGAAGGATCGAGGAACCTAACATGTGACTCCAAAAAGATTAATGTGGCGTTCCAGAGATTTTACTCTGAATTATACCAGTCTGAGGGTTATGAGGAGGGGCAGGCCAAGATGAAGTCCTTTTTCAAGGATCTGGTGCTCCCGGGTGTGACCCCCGAACAAGAGTCTTTTCCGAATGCCCCCTTATCAGAGCAAGAGGTGCAAGAGGCTGTGAAGCAGCTTCAGAGTGGAAAGGCACCCGGTCCTGATGGAATTCCCAGCGAATTTATAAGCAAATTGTCAGGCTCGATGCTCAACATATTCAATGACTCGTACAGTCATGATCGTCTCCCGCCATCCCTGAGAGGGGCCAATATTTCACTTATTCTTAAGAAAGGGAAGGTCCCGGAGGACTGTGCTTTGTACAGGCCCATCTTGCTCTTAAATGTGGACTTTAAAATCCCCACTAAGACTCTCGTGTTAAGGTTGGAGACTGTGTTACCTTTTATTATTAAAGAGGACCAGACAGGCTTCATAAAGGGCCACACACCCTCCAATAATATTAGGAGGCTGCTTAATTAATTCAGGCATGTCAACAAAAGTCAATACAGGGATTGATGATTTCTCTAGATGCAGAGAAGGCATTTGACCGAGTTGAATGGCCGTACCTCTTTTATACTCCGGAGCGGTTTGGCTGCAACCGCAAGAAATGCAAAACGTGCGGCCACACCTCCCCCCTTACTTCCCTCCAAGGTCCCAAGGGATCTTTCCATATCCACCACAAATTCGCCTGCACCTCCACACACACCATTTACTGCTTCCTCTATATTGGGTAGATAGGCTGCCTACTTGCGGAACGTTTCAGGGAACACCTCTGGACACCCGGACCAACCACCCCGTGGCTCAACACTTCAACTCTCCCTCCCACTCCACCAAGGACATGCAGGTCCTTGGACTCCTCCATCGCCAGACCATAGCAACACGACAGCTGGAGGGGGAGCACTTCATCTTCCGTCTAGGAACCCTCCAACTGCAAGGGATGATCTCAGACTTCTCCAGTTTCCTCATTTCCCCTCCCCCCACCTTGTCTCAGTCCCAACCCTCGAACTCAGCACCACCTTCCTAACCTGCAATCTTCTTCCTGACCTCTCCGGCCCCACCCCCACTCCGGCCTATCACCCTCACCTTAACCTCCTTCCACCTATCACATTTCCAACGCCCCTCCCCCAAGTCCCTCCTCCCTACCTTTTATCTTAGCCTGCTTGGCACACTTTCCTCATTCCTGAAGAAGGGCTCATGCCCAAAACGTCGATTCTCCTGCTCCTTGGATGCTGCCTGACCTGCTGCGCTTTTCCAGCAACACATTTTCAGCTCTGATCTCCAGCATCTGCAGTCCTCACTTGCCCCTTGCGCGTACTATACACATACCTGAAGGATCTTTCTCAATGGTCTCAAACCAGGTGGATTTTAATAGAATATAAATCTCTCCTGTCACTGACAGCTCCTAGCTGCTGTGTTGGAATCTTGATCACCACGTGTATAGTCAATGACATCCTGAATATGGGGAGCCAGCGACTACTGTTTGAAGCCAATTGACATCTCCATTTGACTGTCACAATCGATGACGTATTGCATTCAGTTGCTGATGCTCTTCAATGTAGCTTTCTCTACCTTCATGCTGCACTGAATGGTCTGCAGATTGGCAGATACCACATGTGTACCCATTGAGTGTCTGAAAGAGCCTGAGGTGTAGAAGTTGAGAGCCACAGTGACCTACGACACCACTGGGCATTTGGTGTCCACTAATTCCAATTCTCTTGCAACATCATGCTGAGGTCAGTGGCTACCTCACTGAACAGGTGCAACCTCTTCATTGACACTTGGGGGAAGTTCAGCCTCCTGAAGTACATTGTTTCTGGGGAAAGGTATTTCTGTACACGTCAGTATTAGGATGCCTTTTTCTACCTTTCTTTGGTGTGCTGACCCTGAGGCAGACCGTGAAGCTGGTCATACAGTTGATGATGATTCCCCACCAACCCCACCTAATCTCAGCCTGTGTCAGTATTTTTCTTCTGCTGAGATGTATCTCCTAAAGGAGCCAAAAGGCCTAGATGAATTGATCACATAGCAGGTGTCCCCTCTGTTTCCTAAGTTTACTATCAGGGTGCTCTTCATCCCATAAACCAGCTGCTGAGAGTTCCTCTTCCAGCCTCTTCCTTTCCTGTCCCTATGTGATTTTGGTTACATGCCCCCCATTTCTGACTCCTTCTATGCCTTACTGTCAACATTTAGCATTGTCCTTTGCACACCACTCATCCTGGCACTCCTGATGGCTTCATTGGAGACCCAGCAAGTTTCCTCTATTTTCTCAGCATTTCCTGCTCATTTCACTGGATACATTTCATGTAAATGATAGCACAATGTTTTCCTTATTCATTCATGGGATGAGGGCATTGGTGGCTAGGTCAGCATTTATTGCCTTTTCCTAATTTGACCAGAGAGCTATTAAGAGTCAACCACATTCCTGTGGGTCTAGAGTGTCATGTAGGCCAGATCAGGTAAGGATGGCAGTTTCCTCCCCTAAAGGACATTAGTGAACCAGATGGGTTTTCCAACCAAGCGGCAATAGATTCATGGTCAACATGAGACTCTTAATTCCAGATTTTTAAAGATTGAATTTAAATTTCACCATCTGCTGTGGCAGGATTTGATCCCAGATTATTTTCTAGGTTTCTAGATTAACAGTCCAGCAATAATACCACTAGACCATCACTACCCCATGGAATGAATGTAGTGTTTTTAGTATATGGAATTTAATGGTAATAGAGCTTTAGTAAAGCACAGTGAATCATGAAAAAAAGGATAAAATGTTAATATTAAAGATGCCTTATCTGAGTGCACATAACATTTATAACTAGGTAGATAAGTTAATAGCACCAACAGAGATAAATGGGTCTGATATAATAGCCAGTACTGATCCGTCCTCATGCAGGGAAGGTTGAAGAACAAGTGAACACCCGAGGTAAGGGTAAGAGAGAAAAGAACCAATGGCTTTGTGAAGAAAAGCTTTCTCCTGCAGTGAGTGATTCGGAACTGGAATGCTCTGCATGGGAAAAGGCAAGGTAACCAATAATTAGGGCCAAAACTGTATTTAAGTATTAATTTTAGAAATCAGCACACAAAGTTAGCAACTTTTTCATTCTTTGACTAAAATGAATTCATGTTTAACTTCATTGTGCTCGCCATTATCTTCTATTAATCATTAGAGTTTATCATAATAATAAAATATATTTTTTTATATCTGAGAATACATTTTCAAGAGCTTTGGTTTCCCTTTTATTTTGATGAAACAGTGGAGGCTTCAGCAAATTATAATATGTTTAATTATTTTTCTTTTATCTTATTACTGCATATCACCATAAGAATTCTTCAGGGTGGTATCCTAAGGCCATCCCTCTTCAGTTGCTCAGCAGATCAGGTTGAGAGGAGCAAAGTTAACTTTTCATCAGTACAATCTTCCATTTATAGCATCTCCAAAACGTATGATCTCCACTACCTGGATGAACAAGAGCAGCAGATGCCTGGGAATGCTACCATTGCAAGCCTCTCCAAACCACATGTCATCTTGATGTGAAAATATATCAATCTTTCTTCATTGTGGCTGGGTCAAAATCCTGGTACTTCCTCCCTAACAGCACCATGAGTCTACTGTTAGAACTCTCACTGATTTATCATTATTTTTATTCTATTCTTTTATCATTTTTTGTTTGAAGCTGGGAACTGTGAGCTAAAGATAACTCCAGCCTGTGTTTAAAGGAAACAGATGAAATAAGCTTTTGTTTATTCATGGTATTCCAGGCATGGAAATTAATTGCAAATTGGTTCCTGATCAAGGTTTTAATGATGCTCTTTCAACTTGAAAGAGGTTTATGTTTAAACAGATAACACAAGTTGACTATTAACAAAGTGCCCTGGCAGAGACCTTCTGCTCAAGCAGATGGCAGATGATGAATTGTAAGTGGAACTGCATGAAGGAGATGGTGAGTCTGTCAGGGAATGGTCAGAGTTTAAACTGGGGTTTAGACTCTGTTTCCTAGGGAAAAGGAATCTGGCTGTTGATGTTACAGCATGAAGATTTGAAAGTTCCCTGCCTAACCTCCCATAAGTAGCTCTTGGAAGCTCAATGGCACGGTGGTACAGTGGTTAGCATTGCTGCCTCACAGCACCAGAGACCCTGGTTTAATTCAGGCAACTGTCTGTGTGGAGTTTGCACATTCTCCCAGTGTCTGCAAGGGTTTCCTCCCACAGTCCAAAAACTGTGCAGGGTTAGCTAAATTGGCCATGCTAAATTGCCCCTAGTGTTAGGTGAAGGGGTAAACCTAGGGTAATGGGTCTGGGTGGGTTGCGGGTCAGTGTGGACTTGTTGGGCCAAAGGGCCTGTTTCCACACTGTAAGTAATCTAATCTAATCTACAGAATAGAAATCTAAATTATACATATCACTGCCTTTATCTGATTGAACAATAAAGATGATCTGGATCGATATCTTCAAAAGATTAACAAGAAACTATCTATGCCTGTGAAAAAACACGTCATGAAAATCAGTTCAGTAATCTAGCAAGTTTGTTTTTTTTAAATTTTATTTCTCCTTTAACTATGTTTGTTTATCTGTCTGTCTTTGAACAAGGCTGAAAACAAAAGCTTTCTGGGTTTCTAGCATAGGCCAATTAAGTTAACTTTGTTGTTTATTGTTACCGTAATAAAGTTACTAAATTGTTAATTAATTTGCTTTTTTTGTTTAAGATAGCATCTTGTGTCTGGACTTGATTATTCACAGAGTCTGGGATTGCAATTTCAAAAGTCTTGTTAGGAACCATTAGGGTCAATTTTGAGGGCCATTGAAGATTTTAATTTTACTGTGTCATGAAGACAGAGATAGAAAGGCTGATTTTGTTCAGCTGTCTGTCTCTGAATCTTAATATGACTGACAACACATGGATTGCAAGGGTTCAAGAAGGAAAGGCAATGAATATTTACCCAGCCAACGATACTCACACACAAAGGCAAAAATATATATATCAATATCAATGCTTATAATTTGCAAACTGTGGTATTTTGCTGTATCTTGTGTAAATGTTTCAGTGTATTTTAAAATATCTTGTAGTTCACCATTTAAAATTCATGAACAATCATTTCCAGGTTTTAAAACATGAGAACACTTCATTAAATTAAAATTTATTGTGGAAATTCTTACCAAGTTGCTTAGAAACAAGTCTTTCTTCTAAAAAAAATTACAAATAATTGCAAAGCTGTTTCCATGACTGTATTGACGATTGTAGAAGTTATTCAAATTGTAATGACCTACAGAGTATCGTAATTGATATTTAAACACAGACTAATGTGTTTAAGTATAGAACATATCTATTCTCGCAGTTTTCTGCTAATTTCAATGTGCATTCATTCAACATGACCTTTCATTACTGAGGTGAACTATGGAACTCAGCTACAATGTGGTATTTACAGAGATAATTCCTTATTTGTGGCAGCAGATACAAGAAGGGAAAATGAATTATGCAACATCTATTATAGACTCTGAAGTTAAAAGAACGTGGCCTGAAAATCTTGCTAAACTTACAATGCAGAAATATCAGCAGGGCAGGATCTTGTCAGATTGGAGAGTTGAGCTGCTAACCCTTCTAGAACTTATGGAGTCGGCCTCATACCAAACTGATTGGCAAACCAGTAACACAGTACCAGTGTAACACAGGATTAAATCTATGGGGAGGAAATCCTTTTGCTGAAGTTTATAAAAACTGACAAGGATTGTAACAGTTTTACAAGTGCGTAAAAAGCAGATTAATCAAAATTATTTTCTTCTAAATAAAATGAACCATTTTACTGAAGTATCTTTCTTGTTTGAGCACAGATGGAATTGAGTGGCTTTATATTGCAAAGATATGATTGCAAAGTGACCAAGGTTGGGAACAACACACTTCAGAGATAAACAAAATAGAAATGGAAATAAACCTGATAGTAAAAGTAAAAAGAAGAACTCTTATTTCAGAGTATTGGTAACTGGAGTCAGTTTGGATAGAGAGGACATATAAAAAAAAGGGGGCAAAGTTATTTTGGAACGGGTATTGTGCAGGTAACAAGGGATAGTTAATAACCTTATAGAAGGAACCCTTAGAATTTTACAGTGAGTTTGCATATGATTTAGTTAATTATGAACCAAGCACTTAAATATAAACAAGTTGAAGTTGAGGTGTAAATTGACTAAAGCAGATTGGAAAAGTGTAATCTGTATGTAAACCCTTGGAGAAAGTTCCACTTAGGACAACACAATAAAGGAGACAGAAGAAATAAATTGGTGAGAAGAGCTCTGGTGAAGCAAGCAGGAAGACCTCAATTCTAAATAATCTAGAGTCATCTCAGGTTGACCAGTTGAGTGGTAGTGGTAGGATTAAAATTAGACTAATTAAATGTGTCAATAAAGGTTTTGAATTTTGTAGTTCTGTGTCTCTAAACTTAATAAAAGAAGTAATATCATTGACAGTCACTGCAGTATAACAGTTAGGAGTAGTGCTGAGTTTGACAGGCACAGACAGAGCTATTTTGTTCCTTGAAGATGTAGATTATCATGAATATGGTGCTATATCTTTAATGCTTATATGCACATTATGTGGGTTGATGTTGTCCATCCTTCTTGCTGCTTTTCTTCCTTTGCTTTCATTGGTACTTCTCCTTTGTGATGAAATCATTCTGAAAGGACCAGTCCATTGGGAAATCTAAACATTTCTTTGGTGTCCTTCACCATGGATGAAGATCATAATTATATTGATCACCAGAGTCTCCTACATTGGCAGTTTTAAGTGCAGCTCAATACTTCTCAAGGCAGGTACAAGATAGACCTGCAAAATGGACAGTTTTATTCATGTTTAAATGGATCACTTTCATTTAACACACAGTCTCATGAGAAGGCTAGCTGCTTATTAGTTAAATTGATATCAGGGCTAAAGAGGGCATAACTGATGAATATTTTGATGTCTTGCACTGTGTAACTGATTAGGATGTGCATAGCAAAGTAGTAGCTGTAGAAAATGCCACTTTCATCCTGGTGCAAAGAGAAATGTGTGCAAAGTTGATGTTAAAATGCCCCTCAAAACATCGTTGCCTTAACTTTACTCTCATAATCTTAACAAAATCAGCATTCAGGTTTTAGGTTCTGGATTTCATTCCTTTTCCCCCTTATTCTCCTGAGGAATTAATGCTGGGGATTGACAAGCTTCCAGTGCCTGCCCCAAAGGGCTCATCTCAAAATACTACATCAAAGTGTTATGAGCATTTTTCAGCCTTGGAAAAGGTGTCATAGCTGAACTGTTTTCTCAACTGGTGCCTACATACAAATCATTTCTCAGTAATAATTTCACAAAATGACTGTAAAGAGGGAGAATTCTGGCTGAGTATTTCTTTTTCTTTAGCTTAGCAACACAAAAGCTAAGGGTAGCTACTATTCACCAACTAAATTGCAGTCAGTTGATTTCACACAGATTATGAATCAAATCTTCAATCTTCCTAGTCTGCTTTACTCTGACTATGTCAGGCAATGTGCTTATACCTGGTTACTGGGAAAATGATCTAATGTTCACTCAGAGAAAATCTAAAAGGCTGGCATTGTGATATTTTATATATTTTTTAACCTTTTTAAAGGTTAGCTGAGTTTTCAACTGTTCTTCATTGCAAATCCTGTTCCTAATTCCTGTTGCACTGATTAGAAGTTACAAATAGAGATTTTTATAATGAAGAGAATCATGCCTTGGCAAGCAAACAATGCAGATAAGAATAGTTACGTTACTATCTTGTGTTTAATTACCTGGCCTTGGGCTTTGTGTATACGGAAGGCTATTTAGCTTTTTACAGAATTTAATTCTGTTTGTTACTCATGAACTATTTGCTTATATCCACAACCAAGTATAGAGAAAAATATCTGGATATTTGGAGATTCTGAAGAGTGAACAATTTTGTCTGATAGTTCTTGCACTCAATATTATTAAACTTCTGTATCAATACCTGCTGAAAAAAATCGCAATATAATTTAAAACAAAATCCAACTTAACTGTGGTTGACCTGAAGAAAAAATAGTTGACATTTCAGGCAAAAGCCTTTCATCAGGAATTCTTGACTCTAATCTCCAACATCTGCAGTCCTCACTTTTGTCCTGAAGAACGAATACGCTGTTTTGCATGCTGAGAATAGGCACAGTTTCACATTTTAAGGTGCATCAAACTTCCATCTCCTAAATGTACCAAGACTGAAAACAACATCTTCCAAATGGAGTTAGTCGGTTATTCCTACCTTCACTTGTCTTCATTGAGGCAGAGACTTGATTATTAAAAAAAGACTTAATATCTTGTGTTGGTTTCCAGTGGTTAAGATCAGGGCCAATCGCTCATGTATAAATTGATTTAAAAAATGGAGAATGATAGGGGCCTGAATTTCCTTATTCCACATTGAAACAATGTAGGTTCTGCTAAATAACTCACAAAATCTTCTGACTTGCTATGTACAAGTAGCATTGTAATGCATAAAGGTATTGCATTGCTTTCTAGTTTAATATTTGATATAATCCAGTTGGTTCTTTTGACAGAAGGAAATTATTCATATGCTTATAATATTTTTGAAGAATTGCATGTACAGAATCCATCATAACAGTTGTTTAAAGATAATGAAATTTAACTTAACAAAATACCTTTCATGGTCTTTAATAATTCCTATTGAGCACAACGTGTGAAATAGATTACAGCACAAATGCTCAAATGTTTCACATCAATATTATTTTATTCATTAATAACTATTTAAGGGCATAATGGTTGAGAGCTCCCTTGTTAATGATACCCTTCACCCATTTTCCCCAAAATCTCTGCAAAATAAGATCAACACTCAAAGAAGTGGTTAGCACTGCTGCCTCACAGCGCCAGGGACCTGGGTTCAATTCCCACCTCAGGCGACTGACTGTGTGGAGTTTGCACAATCTCCCCGTGTCTGCGTGGGTTTCCTCCGGGTCCTCCGGTTTCCTCCCACAGTCCAAAGATGTGCGGGTCAGGTGAATTGGCTATGCTAAATTGCCCGTAGTGTTAGGCAAGGGGTATATGTAGGGGTATGGGTGGGTTACGCTTCGGCGGGTCGGTGTGGACTTGTTGGGCCGAAGGGCCTGTTTCCACACTGTAAGTAATCTAATCTAATCAATTACGATTGAAGTTCAACATCTGAATACACGATTTGGAATTCATGTCTTTCGGGCCAATGGAGTTCTCTGACCAATACATAAAAAGATGCTGTGACAAAGACCATCACTGTAAGTTCATGCTACCACAACTAGCTGACAGAATACCACTATCCCAATGAGAATACTCCAAAAAGCTTGGACCAACCTAAAGATTCCATCTGAAGCTACGAATACAAAGTGGATTCAAGGCAATGCATTTATCGTCCATCATTGACTCAACTACAGATATAGGCAAACCTAATAAGCAAAGGTTTGCTCTCATACATACATTTAGAAATTGCCCAGCCTTTAATTCGGTATGCAAGGCATATGGCACTAGAAGCACCAATGCAAAAAGCAAAAACCAAAAGAGAATTCATGAACTGAAAACTTACAAGTACAGAGTCCAACCCAACAAGACCTGCTATCGAACAGTGTCAAGAGAAGCTCCACAAAATGTCTAGGCAAGCTATACACTCAGGTAATGAGACCATGACCGTGACTACACAGGGCGAGCTGACATTTAGCAAGGTGAACATCAAAGCACTTTTGTGGTTTGATTGGCACCTGCTACAACGACAGTACGCAGCAGTAAAGTGATCTCCTGTCTGTCAGGTTTTCTTAAAGAGAGCTACCACTAGAAAGTCAATTCCATTTCTTTTCCTGTTTAAACTTCACAGCAGGTAGATGCATCCATATTAAGCTCTCCCAGATTAGAACTGTCTTACTTTGACATGGCATCTGCTAGTTGTATGTCCAATGTCCAATCATAATGGTAGGATGGGAGTAGGATTCCTATACCATACTAGAATCACAAACACATGGTATGGCTTGATAGTTATTTGACTTTCACACTAATTAATTTGTTACATGTGAATAACTGAGGCTATATATTAACATCATTGTCATCTTAATACCAACAGAATACTTTGCCACCATCCAGATTTTACACCATTGATAAATGACACACAAAACTGGATTTGGTGTAAATGTGAAATTCCTTGTAGTTTATACACGAGTGAAATAGCAAACAATGAATCAATCACCTACTACCAAACCCACCATATGCGATGATTTGGGAGATTTTATCAAGTGTTACTACAAAAACTCAGGTTGGTCATCCCAGATATTTTGTGTTGAAGGCACAGTGGCCACAGGCTTACTGGCATGCAAGAAAATGTGTTTGCTCACCATTCATAGAATAGCCAAGACAAAATAAAGGCCACAGTCCATAAGGAGCACCACTGGAAATCCTGTGCTCACAGTGCAATGAAATCACATAACTCAGCAAAGCAGGTTGCCAGCCAACAGGCTCAGGGGCACAATTGAAACCAAGAACGCAAGCTTATACATTTCATTGCATTATGGAAATCAATGCAAAATTGCTGTCCAGCAGACAACTGTGCACAATATTCCCTAGTCACCACATACTTCAAGAGTATGTAATGCATTACTCAATAAGGAGAAAATGGCACATGGGTAATTAATTAGTTAACCTGAACATTGGATAGAAAGTTCGAGTATAACACCCACAGTTGACACATGGAATTCAAAAGAAATCATCAACAGATGCCCAGAATCAAGATTGTATTAAGAGCACGACAGTGCAATGAAACAGACGTCAAATAATAACAACCACAGCCAGAAACATTGAGTAATCCTATTGTGAACAGATCTGTGACTCAGACAGGTGGTGGTGAGCTGACTTTCCAAACAATGCAGTACATTTGGTACATCTAAAGACCCTTAGAGAGGGAGTTCCAGCCTGGTGCATAAACAGTGACCAGGGTGAGAAAATGGCATTGTACATATGAAGAAGTGTCAACAGTAGAAGCTATTTGCATTGTGACTTCTAGTGCTTGTCTGGTGCATAGTGGTCTTTCAAAGATGGTGTGGTGCTTATCTTTTGGCAGCGTGGCAAGTTGTTCTGGGAATGGTTAATTGGGGCCAACATCAGATGTGATGGATGCCATTGCAGCAGGCAGGGAATTAATGAGGCAAGTTTCATAAGATACGAGAAACCTTGTTGGGCCTCACAACTGAAATTTCTTAAAAAAACCTAAATTAAACTTGGATTTAGATAGTAAAACATAAGATTCAGCCTATGCATCAAACTTATATTTCACCTTGGTTAGAGTACAGTGAATAGTTCTTATCTTTGTTATGGACCCAGCCAGACCTCCTCAAATCATTTCAAGAAAGTAGACTGGAGCCTAACTTTGCTAGTTGTTTTAAGCAGGTGTAGTGCTGATATTCCAGGAGGGATGCAGTTGGCCCAACCATTTAGTTTTAAATCAAACATTTAGATTTAAATCTTGTAAATCTTATTTACAAGATTACTGAATGAAACACAAACTAAAGAAAACAGAATACAGAAAAATTCAAGCTATCTGAAAACCCAACATATTATCTTAAATTAATGATGTTGTTCCAAATACTTGCAACAATCCCCATAAACACCGCTTTGGGTCTTACAGGAGAGATGTCAGAGAAAGAGAGGATCAGCATGGGCCTGCTTTTTTAGGTCCAGCAGCTTCACAACTGACTGCCAACTAAAGAAAAACCAAATCCAAACCAGAGAAAAGCTGAGCTGGGAGAACCGGCCACTCCCCTTTCATTGGGGTACAAGTGTGCTTTTTCATTTGAAAGCCTTTTGCCTGAGACAGTATCTGTTAGTTATAATCAAACTGGCCCTAAAACCTAGACCTCTCAGAGTCTCTGTGGTTATGACTGGTCTGAAAAAGAAATTAAGGACAACAGATTGGGACAGATTTTTCTGGAGAAGAGAAGCCTGATAAGAGATATTAAGATTATGAAAGGTTTGATAAAGTAGGCAAAAATGAAATGTTTCTTCATGGGGAATCCAAAGGTAGGATTAAAAGTACAAGATAGTGACTAAAATTGTAACAGGTAATTCAGGATAGTTAAAGGTGAAACTCATTGTTTCAAGGAGTGGGATAGTGGAAGTTAAATAAATATATTAGTGAGAAAAGAGCAAAAGCTTATCTCAAAAGGATCAGAGGGTAGAAAGTGTTTCATAAGCAGCATAAACACTAGCACGGACATGTTGGATTGAATGATCTGTTTCTACATTATACATATTGTGATGTTATAATTTTAACCTTTTAACTTGTATCACTTGTAGTTCTGCAATTAGTAGCTACAATGTGGTGACATAGTGGCCCAGTGATTAATACTGCTGCCTCACAGTGCCAGGGACCCAGGTTCGATTCCCATCTTGGGTGACTGTGTGGAGTTTGCACATCCTCCCCATGTCTGTGCAGGTTTCCTCCAGGTGCTCCAGTTTTTCCCAAAGTCCAAAAATGTGCAGGTCGGGTGAATTGGCCATGTTAAATTGCCCATAGTATTAGGTGCATTAGTCAGAGGGAAATGGGTCTGGGTGGGTTACTCTTCAGAGGGTAGGTGTGGGCGTGTTGGGCTACATGTTCTGCAGTGTAGAAAATCTAATCTAAATGTGATAGACTCCCACACACTTCCTTTGCATGTTGAGTTCAGAAATATTATTAATTGAATGAGTTTTTTGAGGATGTGACCAAAAATATGGATGAGGGCAGTGTGTTAGTTGTTGTCTACATCATCTTTTGTAAAGCCTTTGACAAAGTTTTGCATGGGAGACTGGTTAGTAAAGTTAGATCACTTGGGATTCAGGGAGAGTTTGCCAATTGGATACAAAATTGGCTCTTCCTACTGAGGAGACAAAGGGTAGTGGTGGAGGGTATTTTCTCAGACTGGAGGCCTGCAACCAGTGGTGTTGGGTCCACTTTTGTTTATCATTTATACTTGGATAAGAATTTGGGAGGCATGGTTAGTAAGTTTCAGGATGACGCCAAAGTCAGGATGGTGTTGTGAACAATGAAGAAGCTTACTGAAGATTACAAAGGGATCTTAAACAATTAGGTCAATGGGCTGAGGAGGTGTAGATGGAGTTTCATTTGGATAAATGTGAGGTATTGCATTTTGGTAAAACAAACAAGGGGCAGGACTTTACAATTAAAGGCAGGACCCTGGGGAGGGTTTTAGAACAGAGACCTAGGGCTTCAGGTATATGGTTCTTTGAAGGTTGCATCACAGGTAGATAGGGGGATTAAGAAGCCATTTTGCACGCTTGCCTTCATTGCTCAGACCATTAAGTATAAGGGTTGATATGACATGTTGAGGTTGTACAGGATGTTGGTGAGTCCCTTTTTGGAGTACTGTGCACAGTTCTGGTCGCTCTGCGACAGGAAGGATATTGTTAAATTGCAGAGATTGCAGAAAAGGTTTACAAGGTTGTTGCTGGGACTGGAAGGTTTGACTGGAAGGAGAGGATGGATAGGTTGGGACTTTTTTTCACTGGAGTGTAGGAGTTTGAGGGGTGACCTTAGATAATCATGAGGAGCATAGATAAGGTGAATAGCAAAGGCCTTTTCCCTAGGTTAGGGAAATTCAAAACTAGAAAGTATCAATTTAAGGTGAGAGGAAGAAAATGTCAAAGTAACCTAAGGGCCAACTTCACACAGAAGGTGGTTCACATGTGGAATGAACTGTGTGAGGAACTGTACCTGTGTGGATTCAGTACAGTTACAACATTTAAAGGATATTTGGACAGGCTAATGAATGCAACAAGTTTAAAAGTGTATGGGCCAAACACAGATAACTGGGACTAGTTTAGTTGGGAAATTTGCTTGGCATGGACAAGTTGGACCAAAGGGTCTGTTTTTGTGCTGTTTGACTCCAAGACTCAATGACTGTTGAAGAGATGTTTTAGCACTTTAGGTATTGCCCTTGGCTCTAGGCCAGAAATTCTGGGTTCAAATCTTTTTGTTTGCCATGGATAGAAAATTCCTGATACAGTTCAAACAGTTGGTCATCATTCTTCCAACAGTTCTCTGAAGGGAAAAGAAAGTGTAGATGCAAAATAATTGTGCACCATTTATGTCTCCATCTCACAGTTTTACTATAGATGTAAAAGTGTACAATACAACTCTGCAGAATGTTTAATTCTGATTGGAGCTTTAGTCCCAATTGTCTTTCCTGCTAGGTCTATCTGGTTTTCTTTTGAGCTACAAAATTTTAGCCTCTACATTTATAACAAGTTACATTAAAACATTATTAACTGCATACTCTATATAATTTTTATTTCTAGATATATATGCTTGACAATATTTAAATACATAGACACAACTGGCGCTGATTTTCATTGAATGGCTCCCATTGTTCTATATAATTCCAAGATATGTGGAATGAACCCCAGTGATTCATTTGCAGATTGTTTCTGAAAAGTACCCCATTTTGAGCTTTTAACATAATATGTGACCCATACACATCAACACTCAGTCATTTCAAATTGCACTCGCCTTGTACTAGCTTCATGGAGGTAACTTTCCAAGTTCACGCTGCTAGCAGAGAATCTTAGTTATAGAGTTATAGAGTCATACAGCTTGGTAACAGATCCTTTGGTCCTGCCAGTCCATGTCAAACATATTTACAAACTAAACTAGTCCTACCTGCCTACCTTGGCCCATACCCCTCCAAACATTTCTTATTCATGCACTTGTCTAGACATCTTTTAAATGTTATAACTGCATCGACATCCACCACTTCCTCTGAAAGTTCATTCCATACGCAGTTACCAGCATTCAGCTCATAATTATCTAATATCTGTCACAAGTGAGTAAGATCCTTTGATGAATATTACCCCTTTATATTCCAGTTATTTTTGGTACATTATCTTTGTTGTCCAGAGGAGATCTTCATGATCTCCCAGTAGTCTGCTGGGATATCTTATTGAATTTAAGGTGAGTGATCAGACAGTTCCAACAAAAATGCTGATACATTTCTTGAAGTACTTTCATATTTAGCTCTTCTTGGGAATTGGCCATCACTAGCATTGTGGGCCACTCAAACAAATGGATTCAGTGCAAGAATAAATTCGTTAGCCCCTCATGCCTGATCCAGCAATCAATGGGACCATGACCGATCTGAATGTGGTCTCAGGTCTACATTCCCAACTACTACCAACAATTGTCAAGAACCTATCTGTCTCTGCTGTAAAAATATTCAATGACACTGTTTCCATCACCTTCTGGGGAAGAAATTCCAAAGACTCAAACACTCGGATAAAGAAAAAGAAAATCTCATCTCCATCTTAAATGCAAGACCCATATCATGAAACTAGCCTTTTGACCTAAATCTTTCTCACAGAGGAAAACATTCTTTCAGTGTCAATGCAGTCAAGCTCCTCACCATCTTACATGATTCACTCAAACCATCTGTCATTCGTCTAAACTCCAGTGGATCCAAACCCAGTCTGTCGTTATAAAATAACATCATTATATTCTCTGTACATTCTCTGTATTGTCTTGGATGGTGTTAAGCTTCTTGATTGTTATTGGAGGACAATTACTTCATACTCCTGGCTTGTACCTTGCAAATTAGTGGATAGAATTTGGGGAGTCAGGTAGTGAGCTATTCGCCAACAGAATTCCTGGTTTCTTACCCACTTTTGTAGCCACAGTTTGTATGTACCTGTTCCAGTTAATTTTCTGGTCAATATTTACTCTCAGTATGTTGCTAGGAGGAATTCAGTGGTGGAATGTGACTGTAAATCAGTGGGTGATGGTAGATTCTCTCATATTGGAAATGGTCATTGTCTGAGCACAATATTAGTTGCCAATTGTCAGCCCAAGCCTGGATATTGTGCAGATCTTGCAGCATTTCAACATAGAATCATGGAGTCATAGAGCTGTACCATGTAGAAACAGACACTTCAGTCCAATTCGTCCATGTCAAGCTGATATCTTAAATCAATCTAGACCTATTTGCCAGCATTTAGCCCATATCCATCTAACCCCTTCATTACTCATTACCCAACCAGAAGTCTTTTAAATGTTGTAATTGTACTAGTCTCCACCACTTCCTTCGGCAGTTCATTCCATGCACGCACTACATTCTGTATGAAAACATTACCCCTTGGTTCCTTTTCATATCTTTCCCCAATCACCTTAAACCTATTCCCTCTAGTTTTGGATTCCCCTACCCTGAGAAAAAGACCTTGGCTGTTCAGCCTATCTTTGCACTTCATGATTTTATAAACCTCTATAAGGTCGCCTCTCAACCTCCGACATTCCATGGATAATAGCCCCACCCATTGAGCCTCTCCCGGGAGCTCAAGCCCTCGAACCCTCGCAACACCCCTGCAGATCTTTTTTACACATGAACTGCTTCAGTACCTGAGATGTTGTAAATGGTACTGACCATAATGAAAATGTCATCAAACATCTCCACTTCTAATCTTATGGTAGTGAGAAGGACATTGGTGAAGCAAACTGAAAATGGTTGGGCTTAGGACATTGTATTGAGAAATTCCTGCAATGATGACCTGGGTCTGAAACAATTGATCCCCAACAATTACCATCTTCATTTGTGCTGGGTATGACTTCAACCAATGGAGAGTTTTCAGTTTGATTGCCATTGACTCCAATTTTGCAAGTGCTCATTCATGTCACATTCAATTAAATAATATCAAGGACAGTCAATTTTATCACACCTCTTAGGTCTTCAATCTCATCATTTCAGCAGTATGCTGCTTTGGTATCCTGCAATTCTGCACTTTGTCACATCACAACACATTTGCCGTTTTCTTGCCTACTTACTGAAATCACCTATGTTCCTACCTGCCTTGCAAGCAGTCAAGGCTTAGAAGTCAATGGGAAGAGAACTCCAGAAGCAGAAGGCAATGGAAATGTCAGAAAGTAAGACTTTAAGGCTGTTGATGATGCGAGCTGAGATAGCAGTTGTATTGGGGAGATATCAATAACTTAAAATAATAATGATTGAATGCACAGAAATTTGCCAAAAGGAAAGTAGTTACATGTATCAGCTGAGCAAGAGACTTTAAAAGACAGAGATGATATCCCACTGAGGTTTGAATGTCTAGAAGGATATTGTTGAGGAGAAAATGAATATTTCTTGCTCACATTTCTACTGATCTGTGGTGAAGAATTGAACATTTCAAATAGAATGTTATTCTTCAGTTATATAGGGCATTGATGAAATCACTATACTGTGTATAGTGTAAGTTAAGAAGGGATGTGAATGCATTGGAGCCAGGTCAGAGGAGGTTTGCTGCATTGATATCTAGAATGAGCAAGTTTTCTTCTCAGAACCACTTGTCAGGTTGGCCTTGTTTCCCTCAGAGTTTAGAAGAGTGAGGAGACAATTAGTTGAAGTGTGTAAGATCCTTAATGGTCTTGGCATGATGAACATGGAAAGGAATTTTTCCTTTTGTAGGTCAGTCCAGAACTAGAGGGAGGTACTGTTTTAAATTTACAGTTATCTTTCAGCTCAGAGATGAGATTCTTTTTCATTCAGGGTTATGTGACTTTTGGAACTCTCTGTTTCAGAAGACAGTGGAGGCAGAATCATTGGATATTTTTAAGACAGAAGTGGATAGATTCGTGTTAAGCATGGGAATCAAGATGTGTCAAGGTACTTGGCAATGTGAAATTTGGAACACAAACAGATCCACCATGATTTTATTAAATAGCAGAGCAGGCTCAAGTGAACGAATGCTCTACTTCATTTCCTATTTCATATGCTTGTCTGTTTATCTGTCCTTGCCTTTCTTTTGTGTGAAAAACATTTTTTGTTAAAATTGCATAGGCAGCCTCTTGTGAATATATTCAAAGACTGTTCACCATGGTAAATAAAAGGAAAATGAATTTTATAGTTCATTCAAACACAATTCACTCAGGGTGTGACTTTCCAAGTATTACCATCAGGTGGAATCATAACAACAATCCTTAGCTAGACATGAATGGTATGGCTTTCCCTTAGAGTCTTTATTTCTGGATTATACTTTTTTGTTTATTCTGAAACCATAGAATCCTTCAGTATGGACACAGGCCACTCAGACCATCAAGTCCACACCAACCCTCCAAAGAGCATCCCATCCAGAATGTCCCTCCCGCTCTATCCATATAGCTCTGCATTTTCAGTGGCTAATCCACCTGGCCTGCACATCTTTCGACTGTGGGAAGAAACTGGAGCACTTGGAGGAAACCCACACAGACACAGGGAAAATTTGCAAAATTCACACAAACAGTCACTCAACGAAGCAATCGAACCTTGATCCCTGTCATTCTGAGACAGCAGTGCTAATCACTGAGCCAACGTGCCACCCTTCCATTCCACAATGTCCCCATAAATGTGCCACTGCATCTCTACTGCTCTGTCCCTTATCTAATTTCCCACTTCATTTTCAGCAGCTCCATCATCATGCCTTCATAATTGTCTTTATTTGTATTCACTCCCCTCTCCCTCAAACACGATGTGAGATTCAATCATGTTATCAAGCTTACAGAGCAATGCTACTCAAGGGTACCTCCATTGTGAAGTTTCATTGCACAATTATATGTTTACTATAACCTGTTATGTGGCTAGCTCTAGACCTGCTGCCCTGGGAAATTGTCTCAAAAATGCCCTACGAACTCATCATGCACTCAGATGCAGATCCTTTAGTTCTGTCTTTTTACTGTTTATGTCACATCTAGCCTTATCTACTGGTGTATTCTTAGTTTGTACTCTCTGCCTCTTATTTACAACCTCTGATTATCATTTCCCTTATTGTTAACTTACTCTCTTGCTGTGACGTCATTAATCCCTTAGCCCCTACTACTTAATTTAAAGCGATCTTAATTGCTCTAGTTGTGCAGTTCACTAGATCTCTGTTCCCAGTGTCGTTCGGGAGAAAACTTTCCTAATGGTACAGCTTCGACTTTCCCTAACAATGGGACAAGACCACATAAATCAAAACTCATTTGTCCCAACAATCTCTGAGCTCAGCATTTAACTCTCTGATCTTTTCTTACCCTGTGCCAGTTATTATTATTTCTTAGAGCCAAGCACTATTCCAGAGATTGTAACATTTGAGATTCTGCTTGTAATTTAGCCCCTTTGCTGCTTATTCTCTCTCAGCAAATCTTGTTCGCTAGTTTTACAATGTTCCTAACTTGTGGATGATTGACTCCTTCTGCTCCCACAGCACACTCCTCTCTAGCCCAGAGCAGAAGTCCCAGATCCTGACACCAGACAACCAAAGCAACCTTCAAGACTCTCATTCTGATTACACAGGAAAGATGATGATGGGCATCTGATGATTCTTTTGTATTAATTGTGAGAAAGTACAACTGAATAGTTTGCTACTTCATTTCAAAAGGTAACTGGACATCAACATGGTTGGAGGATTGAAGTCACATATGGGGCAAACCAGACAAAGGCAACAACAACTATTTCTTTGCCTAAAGAACAATTACTTCCAGGTTATTTTAAATTGAACTCGAATTTGTGAACTGCCATGTGGCAATTTGAACTGACATTGCCTGGATTGTAGTAATAAAACACTGTGCTTTTAGTCTAGGAAACTAAAATATTGAAACAGTGATTACATTTCAGAAGGACTTCATGAACTTTAGAACAGTGTAGGCAATCCCATTGTGAAAGGTGCTGGTTAAATGCAAAGTCCCATTTTTTTCTTCTTTTCAGCCGATAATTTGAAAGCAGTAAAGTTGCCTGATGAACTCAGAATGTGAGGCTAGACAATCTAACAACTGTTCAATCTTCATTGCTTTTAAATGGAACTGTTTGTCACAATAATCATTCGAACAGCTGACTTCCTATTCGTTCTTTTATAAGAATTAAAGAATGACAGGAACTCATGGGTGTTTCTTAGGATTTCACTAAAAGTGATTCACCAAGGAAATTGCCAGCAAATCATGTTTGGACTGAAACTTGGAGCTCTATCTTGTTCACTCCCTGTGGCTAGTTTAGTTGTTGGGGGAGGGGGAGTTTAGTTAACAATTGATATCAACATGACCATCCTCTCACTATCCTGAATAAATCCATTGCATCAGGCCCACCTTGCCACCCTGTTACCAATTAAGGGCCTCATTCCACCAGCACTAGTATTAACCCAGCAAGAACGTGGGATTCACAATGCAGGGAGTATGACAACCCAAAGGAACCCAATTTCAAAGGTACTCAATGCCTGCATAAGAGATTCAGCTTTGGAAAGAAAATTGCCCTTTGACAGGTGACCCCCTACCCTTGGTGTTGACCATCTCTCCTCATCCATAGTGAACCCTTCCCACCAACTCCGTCATGCCATCACTCACTTGTACCCCTAATTCTCTCCTCAATCCAAAGCCTCAGGTAGGTATGGTACCAGCAGCACTCATCACTTCCCCAGAGCTGCTGTTTAGTACTGAAAAGCTTCTGACATTTAATGGTCAGGTATTTACTGGCAGGCAGAATTTCTGCCTTAGAGTCCTCCACAGACATGTAAGGTTTCTGAATCCACAAGATATAGTTTATCATCGTGAAAACAGGCGACATTGGAGTTTGGCCTGCATCATGATTGTAGCCAAGATCCCTATTGTATTCACAAGATTCCACCTGAAATAGCTCCATAAAGGCCAATATCCTAACACCAAATCACCTTTTATTTGCATGTGCATAGAATATGACACTGAACCAGCTAGCACAGAGCTGGCTTCTAGAGTGAACTGAACACCTGACGTTCTTCTTTACATCCGTCAGCTAGAACTCCTTGAGTGGACCAGGTTAACAGCCCCAATCAGGAAACTCATATTCCATAAGATTCACCTGGCTGATATCATTGCAATCATTGCAACATCTTTCGTTATTTTGGCAGACTTTACAACAGTGCAATTCACTTGATCAAATTTTCTTAAATGTTGGCTATTCTGATACATTATGATGTAGTAGTTAACATACAAAGAATATTCAGAAATTGAAAAAAGACTTGAGGAAACAAGACCTGAAATCATTAATTGCCAGTCACATCCACTCTACATTGTC
Organism: Hemiscyllium ocellatum; assembly: GCF_020745735.1. Classification (NCBI taxonomy): domain Eukaryota; kingdom Metazoa; phylum Chordata; class Chondrichthyes; order Orectolobiformes; family Hemiscylliidae; genus Hemiscyllium; species Hemiscyllium ocellatum. Next base: position 5,342,216 of record NC_083436.1, read on the forward strand.
ATGTTGAGCATGAAGTTATAATTGCATTGGTCGAATACTGTAAAGACAATACCACTCAGGTCTTAACCTCATTTCAGCCTTGGTCCAACATAGTCAAAAGAGCTGATCCCAAACTGTGAGGTAAAAGTGACTGTCTTTGATATCTCACTAGTATCCTTATAAACAGATGAGGAAGAAGACCACTTCGACTGGGACATCACATCCATACTAGGACACGCCAAACAGAAACACACACATGGCATTTCAACTGGAACTCTATCAACAAACACATTGTCATGGATTCCATTTACCATTTTGACTGGGACAACGCATCTATCCGAGGACAAGCCAAACGGAAACATACATGAGAATTCCTAGAAGCATGGCATTCCAACCGGAACGCTATCAACAAACACATTGAGATGGATCCCATCCGCCATGCCCTGAGGAAAAGAACAGGAAATGACATCACCAAAGGAAATGGCATCACACACTCAAGGGAACCTGAATACATAAATAGAAAGTACCATACCATCTGGAGGCTCACTGATGACGTTCCCTAATATAGTGACAAAACGTCTGAAAATGAACCTTCCAGCTCAGCGAGCAAACCTACATCCAGAATCTCAACCTGAGCTACAAATCTTCTCAAAACTCGCTAATGTTGACATCATATCATACTTAAAGAAAATGTATTAAATTCTGCAAGATAGAGGTAAATGAGAAGATTGGACAGAATATGGAAACAGCACATATGAATACAGGATCGACCTGCTCAACCCACTCTTCATAAAATAATCTCTTCATGACTGGGATCAACTTAGTAAACCTTCTCTGGACTGTATCCAATACCAATATATCTTTCCTTAGACTAGGAGACCAAACTGTTCACAGTATTCTAGGTGTAGTCTAAATAGTGCCTTGTACAGTGAGCAAGACTTTCCTGTTTTTATATTCCATTTCCTTTGAAATGAAGGCAAAAAATACATTTGCCTTACCCGCTATCTTCTGAACTTGCATGCTAGCTTATTGTAATTTATGCACAGGACTTTGCTTGATATTATGTATTCTAAATGTTCTGCTCTCATATCCTTTATAATAGACTCTCATATTTTCCCAATATCAGACATTAAGCTCACTGACCTCTATTACCTACGTTTTGTCTCCTTCCCTTTTTAAATTAAGGTGCTATATTGACAGTTTTTCAGAAACTGTGACTTTAACACGATGTAAGGATTCTTGGAAGATTGTTACCATTGTATCCACTATCTTTTGTCTCATCCTAGGATGTTTCCCATCATTGCCAGGAATACTTGATTCTGAGCTCCGTTAGTTTCCCTAGCACTTTTTGTCCAGTAATAGTTTTGCACTAATTTTTTTCTCCTCCTTTTGCCCCTTGATTATTTAGTAATTTTGGAATCCTGTTAATGTCTCCTACCATGAAGCTTGTGTAAAGTATGTATTAAACTCTTCTGCCCAAAATGCAATTCTAATAATATGAAGCTATAAAGTTTGTCAACCAAGAAATAAGGAATTATAGTCAGTTTATGTATTAGATCTCATCACAACCAGAACTGAAATCTTGGCAAGAAGGCAATGTGGGCACATGGCATGCCAACATTCTTTGTATAACCATCATTCTTCACCACAGAAATGATTAGACCTTATAGGAATGTTGGCAAGTGCTAGCAAAAAGATGTAGAGAACGTTAGAAACATCTCTTCAAAATAATTCAATTGGTATGAAGTTCTGTTTCATTGCAGCATAATACAATTGTTTTACTTTGTAATCTTTAGAATTTGGATTCATTATATATCATAAAAATGTAGCTTCTTTAAAAAAAAATTAATAATCCTTCTCGTCTCTGTAATGCTGTTACTAAAGTTGGTACTCCTCTGAACACTCCTCTTTTGTTATAACTAAATTCCAGTTATATATTGAAACCCTCTTCTTGCTCCTGCCAGGTGCAACGCATATTCTCCATACCTCACTATTCTTTATCTAGATCTGAAAATTATGGACCTCTTTACTTAAAGGTCTTCGACCTTCATATACTTTTCTCTAGACCTTCTTTAAGTTGAGAAACTGAGAACAAAGTCAAGGTTCCTAGTGTATGACACCAGCAAGGTTAAATAAAATAAAAGTTCAGACAAGGTAAAGGATGATGGATTGAATGGGGAAACGGAGGGAGTTTGCAAAGGAGGAAAGGGCAGAATATGAAAGATGGGGATCAACCAGGGGAGAGGGGTGACATCTGGGGAAGAGGTTTCAAACAGATGTACGAGACTGCAGGGGAGAGGCCAATGGGGTTGATTAGGGCTCATTTGGGAGTAGGTGGTTTTCATAAGGGATGGATTCCAATCAGATGTGGGATAGAACTGGGAGGAGTGGATTCAAATGGATGAAAGAGAATAATCTAAGGAAATAATGTGTGGAATAAGAAGGCGATTGATCAAAGGAGAGGGGATCAGTCAGTGTGCTGAGGATACTCATTCAGCGGCAGACTGGTGGTCTAATAGTGAAGTCAATCAGTGGAGGGTGGGGAGATTGGGAGGAGGAGTGTGGGGGCCTGAGGGGCGTAAAGGGCACAAAACACTTATAATTAGAATAAATTATCAACAGCTTAATCAAATAGGTTGATTTTAAGGTATATCTTAAAGGCGAAAAGCAAGGTACAGAGGTGGCGAGGTAAGAAATTTGAGAGCTTAGGCTACTGGACAAATAGTCTTCAATGAAGTAACTATTAAAGTTAGAAATGCTAAGAAGGCCAGAATTGCAGGAACAATAATATCTCAGTATGTTGTATGGCTGTAAGAGCTTCCTGAGATAGGAAAGGCCAAGGCTTAGAAGAGTTTTAAAGCAAGAATGAGAAGTTTGGATCTGGGGTGTTCTTTATCTGGAAATAAGTGTTGAATAACAAGTACAGTGGTGAAGGGTGAACAGGTTTGTCACAAGTTAGGGCGTAAGCAACAGTGTTATAGATGTTCTTGGATAGTATACAAAGGGTGGAATATAGACCTGAAGTGCGTTACAGTAATCAAGTTTGGAGGTAACAATGATTTTGACAGGGTTTCAGCAGAGCTGAGGCAGGGAAGAACATAGAACACTACAGCACAGTACAGGCCCTTCGGTCCACAATGTTGTGCCAAGCATTTATCTTCATTTACAATCCACCTAACCTACACACTCCTCAATTTACTTCTATCTGTTTGTCCAACGTTGCTTAAATGTCCCTAATGTCTCTGACTCTACTACCACTGCTAGCAGTGCATTCCATGCACCCACCATTCTCTGTGTAAAGAACCTCCCTCTGACATCTTCCCCATACCTTCCTCCAAGTACCTTAAAATTGTGACCCCTTGTGACAGCCATTTCTGCCCTGGGGAAAACTCTTTGGCTATCTACCCTATCTCATATGCATCTCATTACCTTGTACATCCTTATCAAGTCATCCCTCTTCCTTTTTCTGTCCCATGTGAAAAGCCCTAGCTTACTAGGTCTTCATAAGACATGCCCTCCAATCCAGGTAGCATCCTGGTAAGGAGAAAGTGAGGACTGCAGATGCTGGAGATCAGAGCTGAAAATGTGTTGCTGGAAAAGCACAGCAGTTCAGGCAGCATCCAAAGAAGAAGGGCTTATGCCCGAAACATCGACTCTCCTGCTGCCTGACCTACTACGCTTTTCCAGCAACACATTTTCAGCATCCTGGTAAATCTCCTTTACACCCTCTCTAAAGCAGCGACATTCTTCCTATAATGAGGCGCCTAAAACCGGACACAATATTCCAAGTATGGTCTAACCAGGCTTTTCGAGAGCTGCAGCAAAACCTTGCAGCTCTTAAACTCAATCTACACACATGGACCCCAAGATCCCACTGTTCCTCCACACTGCCAAGAATCCTATCTTTAATCCTGTATTCAGCATTCCAATTCGACCTTCCAAACTCAATCACTTTGCATTTATCCAGGTTGAACTCCAAGAAGATGGGCAATTTTCCAGAGAGTTTTTAAAAATTCATTCATTGACTGGGCCAGCCTTTCTTGCCCATTCTCAATTGCCCAGAGGTACTTAAGAGTCAACCAAATTTCTGGATTTGCATATAGTCCAGATCAGGTAAAGCAGATTTCCTTCCCCGAAGAGTATTAGTGAACCAGATGGGTTTTTTCCCACCAATCAACAATGGTCGTATGGTCATCATTAGACATTATCATCTTTCTATATATAGGGTTCAAATTCTATAATGCTGGGATTCAAACCCAGGTCCCCAGAATTTCTGAATTTATAGTCTCATGATAATGCCAGTAAATCAGTGATTCCCTAGAAATAGTGTGCCTCCTTGGAAATATTGATTTTAGTAGTGACATGGAAATGTGATTGAAAGCTCATATCAGGGTCAAATATGATTTGTGAACAATCTGGTTCAGCTTCAGACTGTTGTCAGGGAAAGGGATGAATTCAGTGGCTAGGCAGCAGAGTTTGTGGCAGAGATTGAAAGCAATTGCACTAGTCTGCCCAATATTTAGTTGAAGAAAAGTTCTCCTCATCCTCTACTGGATGAGACAAATAGTTTCACTATTTAGAAGCGCTGGAGAGATTGAGAGAGATAGCAGTGAGATAAATCTGGGTGATACTAACAGATAAGTACTTGGGGGATACCAAAGGAGCAAGAGGAGAAACCCATCCATAGTGATTCTCCAGCTAAGATTAAATATGTAAGTGAGAAGATTTGTAGCTCTGGTGCTCGTTGTCTAGGTGACATCCTCAGTGCTTGGGAGCCTCCTGTGAAGCACTCCTGTGATGTTTCCTCTGGCATTTATAGTGATTTGTATCTGCCGCTTCTGGTTGTCAGTTCCAGCTGTCCGCTGCAGTGGCCGGTAATGGGTCCAGGTTGATGTGCTTGTTGATTGAATCTGTGGATGAGTGCCATGCCTCTAGGAATTCCCTGGCTGTTCTTTGTTTGGCTTGCCCTATAAGAGTAGTGTTGTCCCAGTCGAACTCATGTTGCTTGTCATCTGCATGTGTGGCTAATAAGGATAGCTGGTCGTGTCGTTTCGTAGCTAGTTGGTGTTCATGGATACAGATCGTTAGCTGTCTTCCTGTTTGTCCAATGTAGTGTTTTGTGCAGTCCTTGCATGGGATTTTGTACACTATGTTGGTTTTGCTCATGCTGGGTATTGGGTCCTTTGTCCTGGTGAGATGTTGTCTGAGAGTGGCTGTGGTTTGTGTGCTGTTATGAGTCCTAGTGGTCACAGCAGTCTGGCTGTCAGTTCAGAAATGTTCTTGATGTATGGTAGTGTGGCTAGTCATCTGGGTTGTGGCATATTCTCATTCCGTTGTCTTTCCCTTAGGCATCTGTTGATGAAATTGCAGGGGTATCCGTTTTTAGTGAATATATTGTAGAGGTATTCTTCTTCCTCTTTTTGCAGTTCTGGTGTACTGCAGTGTGTTGTGGCCCTTTTGAACAGTGTCTTGATGCAACTTCTTTTGTGTGTGTTGGGGTGGTTGCTTTCATAGTGTAGGACCTGGTCTGTGTGTGTGGCTTTCCTGTGTACCCTTGTGGTGAATTCTCCGTTCGGTGTTCTCTGTACCATCACATCTAGGAATGGGAGTTGGTTGTCCTTTTCTTCTCTCGAGTGAATCGGATTCCTGTGAGTGTGGCGTTGATGATCCAGTGTGTGTTTTCTATTTCTGTGTTTTTAATGATTACAAAGGTGTCATCCACATAGCTGACCCAGAGTTTGGGTTGAATTTGTGGTAAGACTGTTTGTTCTAATCTTTACATTACCGCTTCTGCTATGAGTCCAGAGATGGGTGAGCCCATGGGTGTGCCGTTGATTTGTTCATATATTTGGTTGTTGAATGTGAAGTGTGTTGTGAGGCACAGGTTCAGTAGAACACCAACTAGCCACGAAACGACACGACCTTAGTAGCCACACAAGCAGATGACAAGCAACATGAGTTCAACTGGGACAACACTACTCTTATAGGGCAAGCCAAACAGAGAATAGCCAAGGAATTCCTAGAGGCATGGCACTCATCCTCAGATTCTATCAACAAACACATCGACCTGGACCCAATATACCGGCCACTGCAGCGGACAGCTGGAACTGACAACCGGAAGTGGCAGATACAAACCACTATAAATGCCAGAGGAAACATCACAGAAGCGCTTCACAGGAGGCTCCCAAGCACTGAGGATGTCACCTAGACAGGGGACGAAACATCTGCAATTCAAATTCCCAGCTCGGCGAACAGAACCAAAACATTAAATATGTAAGAATGAAACCAGACAAGTATAGTCCCATCCATTTGGATACTGGCATAGAGCCACTGAAGGGAGTTGGTATGATTACTTGGGTCATAACTGTAGACAGGAGAAAGTGAGGACTGCAGATGCTGGAGATCAGAGCTGAAAATGTGTTGCTGGAAAAGCGCAGCAGGTCAGGCAGCATCCAAGGAGCAGGAGAGTCGACGTTTTGGGCATGAGCAGTTTTTTTCGCCTCTCATACACATGACCCATATCACCTTGGACAGCAGCTAAATGCATGTGAACATAAACACTTCTAAGTTATCATCTAAGTTATGCAACTTTATGTCTTGGACATCTCACTGCTCCTTCATCACTCCCTATTGAACAGCACTGTTGCAATACCTTCAGAACATGTGGTGGTTCAAGCAGGCAGCTCATCATCAACTCTGAAGAAGGTCTCATGCCCAAAACATTGACTCTCCTGCTCCTTGGATGCTGCCTGACCTGCTGTGCTTTTCCAACAGCTCATAACTGTAGACAGGTTGACAAGGATAATGAGGGATAGTTCACTTTGGTAAGAGCCATTATGTTTCTGTGGTAGGCAGTCAATCTGATTGATGGAAATCAAATTTGGAGTTATGAAAATGATGGTCACAAATGTGAGAGGTGACAACATGTTCCAAGGAAAGTGGAAGTCACTGGTAAGGTCACAATTGTTACTTATTCTTGATTGGTTGGTTATTTCTGGATGAGTGGTGCTGGAAGAACACAGCAGTTCAGGCAGCATCCGAGGAGCAGTAAAATCGATGTTTCGGGCAAAAGCCCTTCATCAGGGTTGATGATGAGCTGCCTGCTTGAACCACCACACGTTCTGAAGGTATTGCAACAGTGCTGTTCAATAGGGAGTGATGAAGGAGCAGTGATATGTCCAAGACATAAAGTTGCGTAACTTAGATGGGAACTTAGAAGTGTTTATGTTCACATGCACTTAACTGCTGTCCAAGGTGATATGGGTCATGTGTATGAGAGGCGAAAAAAACTACAACAAATTCCTGCAGTGCAATGTACAACAATATTGAATTTATGGTTAAGGTGATGGATCGGGCAATGATCAGGTGACTTGATCAGATAAATGAAAAGCAAGTGGACACGCACACTAACATTGCAATGAAAATAGCATATAGACATGAAAAAATTATTTATAAAAAAGATTTTCTTTCAAAGAAATGTGATGTCAGACCCTTGATCAACCACCATTCCTGCATTACTGATTAAGATGGCATTGTCAATGACCAATCTACCACATTTTGATGTGCATTTGATGTAAGCATCAATATTCCTAGATTTGGTAATTACAGTAAAGAAGGACTATACTTCTCCGATATGGAGGTGGAGAATTGGAAGATAAGTTTGATGCAGCTAAGCTTATGCAAGATGAAATAAACCAGCAAAAACAAATGCTCCAAAAATCTATTTCATGCCCAATAAAAACAACAGATGAAACCATTTTTTTTTCTCTGATTGTTGAGACAACCATTAATGTTCTCATTATTTTGGTTTGAACTGTAAATTAAAGTTAAGAATTGAACCTGGGAAAGCAGCTTGTTTTAAAACAGAAGGAAAAAAGTCAGATCTTTGCTGTTGGAAACTGGCCTGGAAAATACCACAACTTAGTTACTGATCTAAGAACATTGTAGAAAAACCAGCAACAAGCTGTTGGTATGTTTAAGGCTTGCACTGATTGGATGTCAAATTGGTCAATTAAGGGAAGATCGTAGCTAATGAGCCAATGACAGAGAAGGTTGATTGAAAAGATAAAAGAAGATAAAAGAAGACCAGTTCTGACTGGTCTTCGTGGGACAACAGGAGAAGATATTAGTCTGTCTTTCTTTTGTTTTGCTCTCTCTAGTTTATCTCCAGTTATCAAATTGTTGGGAATGTTCTGAGAAACTAATCTGAGCCTGTAAGAAAGAAGTAAATATTTCTCCATGTCTGATGAAACTGTCTGAATTGCCAGTGATTTTGCAATTCAAATAAGATACGCAGTTCTACCTGCCTGTAAACAATCCATTATTCAAGGATGATGCTGTCAAAACAGAACAGTCAGGAAGATTTTACATATTTTGTAAATCTCCCTTACTCATCTCTTTTGACACCATCACCTTGTTGTGCTCGCTTTACTTTAATTAGTTTGTACACTTTTGGATTATGTGTTATTTTAGTATGACCCCTGTCATGCGACTCTTACACTTATTATGTTATTCCAGCCATTTGTTTTGTCTTTAGCACCATCTTATATTTAATATTCTGTAATTATCTCTCTGCCTCAATTAATCGGCTCATAGGTCAACCCTTCGCTTGCTATTCAGCTTTTGACACTTTACTCACACCGTTTGATGCTTTTGATCACTTGTAAAGACTTGTTATTTAGCCTGTTGACACTCCACTCACACCATTTATATTATCTTTTGACATTCTTAATTGTCTGGAATTATCTTGCAATGATCTCTCCACCCACAAATTCTGTGCCTGTGCATTTCCTTCCACTTCATCCAATGGAGCAGCGCCCTAACGTCTTGCGATTTCAAATAAACCTGTTGGAACTGTAAACTGATTTTGTGTGACTTCTGACTTTGTCCATCCCAGTCCAACACCAGTACCTCTACATATTTTGGGTCATACTGCCTAAATCTGGTTGACATTCTGGGGACAATGTTCAGCCTCTGTTGGCTTGGTTTCTGTTCCCTTCTATGTTCTCTTCCATAACAGCTTGTTCTGTTCATTGCTTTCTCTTCAAACAGCAATTACAAACTAGGGTGTAGGTTTGCTCGCTGAGCTGTAGGTTTGATATCCAGACGTTTCATTACCTGGCTAGGTAACATCATCAGTGGCGACCTCCAAGTCAAGCGAAAGGTCTTTGGGCAGCTATCCACTGAATGACTAATTGTTCAGGGAATAAGGGGTAAGGTGGGGTGGAAACTGAGACACACCATAGGAGCATGGTAGGTGATAAATGAAGTAAATTTGATAAAAATAGGGCGAGAAAACTTGCTGGGCCTAATGGTGAAAATCTCTTAGAAAAAGACTTGACTTAATTCAGACTTCAATGAAAATGTAAAGTTCAGGCCAACATTTATTCTGTATGAGAGGTTATTGCTGACTGGTTGGCATGTGAAATCTGATTAATGTAGACTGGATTGGAGAATGCACCATTTAGATGATGACTTGGCAGATAACTGACAAATTTTGTTTAAATTTTAAACCAAGAATTTTGATTCTGATTGATCAAGATATTGTCATGAGTAATGAACCATAAAATGGTTGTCATCAGTTTTGTTGAATTGAAACAGAGGTGTAGTGTGTACATGTTGTCTCTGTCTGTGAAGAACGGGGTCTATGTAAAATATGTAGCTTCCAGTATATCACACTGTGGGAATAACTGACAATCCTAAATTTGTTCAAAAAGAATGGTGCTGGAAAAGCACAGCCAGTCAGGTAGCATCTGACGAGCAGCAGAGTTGATGTTTCGAGCATAAGTTCTTCATCACATTCCTGATGAAGAGCTTATGCTTGAAACAACAACTCTCCTGCTCCTTAGATGCTGCCTGACCGGCTGTGCTTTTCCCGTGCCACACTTTTTGACTCTGATCTCCAGCACTTGTTGTCTTCACTTTCTCCTAGTTGATGAATTCTAAATTTGTTGTCATCATAACTCTTTGTGCAGTTGGGATTATTAAACAAACGCTGTCCAACACAGATTCACATCCAATGCTGAATTTTGGCATGAATAGGCATGATTGGTACCTTGATTGTTCAAAAAAGACAAAGAGGCACGTTGTTTGATACATCCATCGGTCTTTGGGAAGCCCCAGGCTAACATACTTAGCATCACACCAACATAAAAATTCATATGGGTCTAAGGTTGACACTTCTGGTCTTGAAAAATGCCCACTGACAAAAAGGTATCTCAAAACTGAGAAACAGATGACATTCACTGTATCTCGCTGCACAAAAGATATTCACCACCAACAGGGTGCAGCTATTGAGGCAATAAGATGTTCTGCTTCTCATACAAAAGAAAAATGTAGGCCTGATCAGTGTAAAACAAAATGCTTCTTTTTCAACAAAATTCAAGTTCTGTACTACCTGAACACCAAACGACATATTATTTGGTGAAAGCCAAAAATAAATATGCCAAAATACTGTGTATAAATTACTTTAATTTTTTGTGGCAGCATATAGTTTAACCGTGAAAAGACATGTAACACGTTATAATCAAATCCTGAAATCTAAAATGTCAATGTAAGTTCTTAAATATAACCTACACATTCATTATACACGTGTATTAATTCAAAATAACAATATTTTATCATATCGTTGGTCAGTGCCTATCCCCAAGTAAGTTTATCCATATGTATTCGGACCTACATTTGCTGTCCCTGCAGACAAAGGTTTGTGTACAATGTTCATGGTTCGTCTTAATGCATCATATCAGTTGACAGCAAATGTTTCTCTACAGATTGACATGGGCCAAATCAGTCTGAGTTGGAATTGTCCTGCTACCATGCTGCATAATCTAAAAGTTGGCAAAGTCTTGCCCAGTGACAGAATAGATTATTTATGTCACATTACAAAATACCATCCTTTTAAAATATCTGGTGAATCACATGAAGTTTGTGGGCTGTTTGAAATGATAAATAAAGGTTTATGATCTTCAATATCCTCAAATAGGCTTCTTCTAATGTCCAATCCAAAGGTTTCTCCCGTTGTGATGAGACCTTTATTGGTCAGACCATTGAGTATCAGGGTTGGGAGGTCATGTTGCGGCTGTACAGGACGGTGGTGAGGCCACTTTTGGAATATTGCTGTAATTCTGGCCTCCTTCCTATCGGAAGGATGTTATGAAACTTGAAAGGGTTCAGCAAAGATTTTGCCAGGGTTGGAGGATTTGAGCTATAGACAGAGGCTGAATAGGTTGTGCCAGTTTTCCCTGGAGCGTCGGAGGTTATAGAGGTTTACAAAATCATGAGGGGCATGCACAGGGAAAACTGACAAGGTATTTTCCTGGGATGGGGGAGTCCAAAACTAGAGGGCATAGGTTTAGGGTGAGAGGGGAAAGATATAAAAGAGACCGAAGAGGCAACTTTTTCACGGAGAGGGTGGTGCCTGTATGAAATCAGCTGCCTGAGGAAGTGGTGGAGACTAGTAAATTTAAAAGGCAGCTGGATGGGTGAATGAATAGGAAGGGTTTAGAAGGATATGGACAAAGTGCTGGCAAATGGGACTAGATTAGGTACGGATATCTGGGCGGCATGGACGAGTTGGACCGAAGGGTCTGTTTCCATGCTATATATATCGATGATTCTATGGCATTCTTTCATAATGGCTGGTATCTTTGTTGTTTGGGTCGAGTGGTATATTGACATGCAATCATTGCAGTATTGTTATTTTTGGGAGGAACTTAATTACTCATTAATACATTGTGATACCATTGCTTCATACATTGGTTCCCAAATGTCTATCATTTCTCAATTTTTCAACCACGGTAATATATACATTTACTTTGAAAGAATTGTATAATTTGCAGGTATTATTGAGGTTTATGTGCATGTTAGAAAGAAGTCCAATTTAAATTAATGTGTATTTTTGTTACGTCTTTGAGCTGATGCCAGAATTGGGGTTTACAACATACTTTTCAAACTGTAACTTCCATGAATTGTTAGTACACTTTATTGACATAGGATGGAATGTTTTATTAAAATTCAGTGAATTGATAACGGTTTCCTGGTGTTTTAATTGTGCTGATTTTGTTCTGTATTTAATGACAAAATAATATGTTAAATTTGGGAAATCTCAAAAGTGATCCTATAATTCTTACCTTAAGCAGTAAAAGATTAAATTGTTCAAATATGCTACCAAGTCCAGGAGGGCATACTTGAGAGTATTTCCAATATCTGTGATGGAGAAAAGTAGACTAATCTTTGAAGAATGTAAGAACTAGGAGAAGGTGTAGGTAATTCAGCCCCTTGAGCCTATTCCATCATTTGATATAATCATGGCTAATTTCATCTCAGCTTCAACTCCACTTTCCTTCCCACTGCCCATTACACTTAAAGCCGTGAGTAATTAAAAAAATCTATCTCCTCCTTCGATTTACCCAAAAGAAACAAACATCAGTTTGAGTTAAAAATGCTGGGAACATGCTGCAGGTGGTTGATAAAAAGATTTACGTTTATACAGTGCCTATTGCATACAATTTATTGTTCTCTCCTCGGATACTGACTGATCTACTGTGGTGCTAGCATTTTCTGCTCTTATTTCAGTTAGGCAGTATTTGTATGTTCTTGATTCTTTACCTATATCCAAATTCTAAATCTAATGGTAGTGCAAGAGCTCAGGTCTGCTTGTCTACCATAGGTGACTAATGAGGAGTATCTGTGCATTCTTTAAAGGAGGTGTAATCTCAGAGCCCCCTGCAAGCAATCACTAGTCATATACCTCACTGGGAAACTAACTGATTGAGACGTTGTTGTGGAAAAACCCAATTAATTCAGGCCTGAACATCACATCACCTCATCAGGCAAAAAAACCAACTTCATAAAAATTAAGCAGAATTTGATAAATTTATTTCTTCAGTATTTAGTGTTTGAAAACACTTTCCTAGAATTACTTTCCTCCTTAGGCAGTTTTGCTGGCAAATAATTTATGAGTTGCCTCAACTCATGTTGTCTCTTAAACATCAGTCATACCATTTGATGACTGTAAGTACTTCTATAATATAAAGTTTATGTTTGATGAAATTAAGAGAAAATTCATAACAGCAATAAAGCACAAGGTTGAGGAGTGAACCTATATTGTAACTGATATTAATCAATAGTGCAAACAATTACTCATTCATCGGGAGCACCTTGAATCCATGTGCATTAATATAAGTAAGAAAAATCATTGCTCTCCTTTCAATCACATCAATCAGTTTCTCAATTCCTCTGCGACCTCCTTGACTTTCCCAATAAAGTTTGTCAAGGAACAAGGACTGAAGAAGCCTTTCTCGAAGATGTCCATTCTTTAGGACGGATACAGCAGATTCTGGAAATCTATGGAAAAAAACAAAATTTATTTTATAAGCTGTTCATTATTGTTTTATTTAGTGTACATAATCGAAATATAAGCAGTATTATGTATCCATTGCAGGATGAGCTAAGCTGACTGGAAGTCACCTATATGAGCACTGCTGCCTCACAGCGCCAGAGACCCGGGTTCAATTCCCGCCTCAGGCGACTGACTATGTGGAGTTTGCACGTTCTCCCCGTGTCTGCATGGGTTTCATTCGGGTGCTCCGGTTTCCTCCCACAGTCCAAAGATGAGCAGGTCAGGTGAATTGGCCATGCTAAATTACCCGCAGTGTTAGGTAAAAGGGTAATATAGGGGAATGGGTGTGTTGCGCTTCGGCGGGTCGGTGTGGACTTATTGGGCCGAAGGGCCAGTTTCCACACAGTAAGTAATCTAAAAAAAAAATGATGTGAAATTCCATGATCGCATTTTCATTTTGTCTCAAAAGTATTGGACTAGCCTGAAATATTTTTCAAAGTATAGCTGTGATTGTTTGAGTAAATTAACCAACCAAAAATTTATCAAAGCTACACCTCATAGATAGGAATGAGGTAAACGATTAAGATTCTGTAATTGATAACGTGGGTGGCACGGTGGCTCAGTGATCAGCACTGCTGCCTCACAGCACCAGCGATCCAGGTTCAATTCCCGCCTCGGGCGACTGTCTGTGTGGAGTTTGCACATTCTCCCCGTTTCTGAGTGGGTTTCCTCCCATAATCCAAAGATCTGCAGGCCAGGTGAATTGGCTGTGCAAAACTGCCCATAGTGTTAGATGCATTAGTCAGGGGTAAATATAGGGTAGGGGAATGGGTAGGTTACTCTTCAGAGGGTCGATGTGGACTTGTTGGGCCAAAGGGTCTTTTTCCATACAGTAGGGAATCTAATCTGATCTGATCTAATTTCTCAAGTAATAAACAGCCTGAGTATTCTTAAATAAGCTGAAAATGTGTTGCTGGAAAGGTGCAGCAGGTCAGGCAGCATCCAAGGAGCAGGAGAATCGACGTTTCGGGCATGAGCCCTTCTTCAGGAATGAGGAGAGTGTGCCAAGCAGGTTAAGATAAAAGGTAGGGAGGAGGGGCTTGTGGGAGGGGCTTATTCTTGAATAAGTATGTCGGTAATTCCCCTATATCTCGCCTCTACCTCCACTCTGACCTCAGAGCCTGATACCTGTACATATGTCTGTACTTTAAAACTTCCACAGGGTCCAACATGCATACCACATCCAATGACCCAAGGATTTGGGGCCAGTGTTGGACCGTTTTTCAGTAAGTATGCATCTCGATTATGGGCTCAAATCTTGGAATAGGAATATGGACCCTCAATTTCCTGAGTACTAGTAGCTGACCCAAAGTAACTTGTACTCAAAATATGATGAAGATAGTACACTTACCAAACATTATGCAGGAGTACATATACTTATATAACTTCCAATTTTCAGCAAAACCACAGATTTATTATTAATGTTGACGGAATTAATGTTCATGTTACATTGAGCTCCAGCCAATCTATTGATGTCATACACAACCTGTGGGTGAATATAGTGAGTTCTACACTTGTCACAGTAGGGAGCTGATGAATTTGTCCATGCTTTTGAGAGTCCTAGTAATTATGCCTGACCAGCAATATAACTGTTCTTGTTGCTGTCATACCATGAACCATATTGAAAAGTGCTATTTTGTAAGGACATCTCTACAATTGATCATTAGGTAGGTTCTAGGCAAAGTATAGTGAAAGGAGGATTGGTGGCAGTGAATATTTCAAACAATCCTTTCTCTGAACCATATTCTGGCAGAGGTGGCAGATACCATGAGGGGCCAGTAGCAGCAATCAGGGTTTCACAAAAGCTAAATTGTGGTTATATTGTGCACTAGGTTTCAGTTAAGGATTGAGAATGGCTTCTCTTGCTTCTATTTATTAATGTATTTCATGCATTCTCCATAAATCTGTCCTTGTAGTAAACTCAGTACATGCCTTGAAAAACCTTCCAAAATATTTAGTAAAATATTTAACATTGCATATTTTAATTGTCTATAAAAGCATCTGTAACATTTTAGTTTTAGAGCTTTCATCTGATCATGAAATGGCCCAACTTTAGGAAGGAAAACTTAATTAGCTTTTCCAAAAGAGATACCATCACAATCTGAGAAGCTATTTCCAGTGTTTCTTTGTTTTCAGTTGCTGGCTTCCTACATATTCAGGATGTGCCGTTGCTGCTCAGAAGACCAGATGTTTGGTCACCTTTAACCTAGATTACGTGACATCAGACACGGGAAGTATGTTAAAGCACACTAAAATCTGGATGCTACAGCACCCATTTTTTGAGGATAGGGGGGAGACAGTAGAGACAGGTGAATCAGTATGGCTTTCCACACACAAGAATGCTTTATTTGAAACTATTCTTCTAGGCTTCACAGTGAAAACACAGACCAGTACTTGGCACTTCACAATCAGACTGACTGTTGGCCCAGTGCAGTGTCCTCACCTGGCTATCTTTATCCTCTAAGGACAAAGAACTTGTCAGTTTTACACTGCACAGGAAACGTACAATGTGTCGTACATCTGGACCCTCCACAGCAGCCAGCATTGACCTTTCCAAATCGACAATTTCAGTTGTTGATCTCAGCAACCAGCCCACTCAGCTTAGTTCCTAAGTAACACTCAAGCATTCCCATTTTCCCAAACCACCTCCTCCAGCTTCAATCCCAAGTTTCACTGATGAGTCACCAACCATTATTTTGCTCCCAGCATATTCACCCCCTCTTTATTCCACAATGTGTCATGAATTATCACTTAATTTTTTGGTATGCAAGAGATCTTGGCTTTTGGATTATTGTTCGAAGACTTCCCTACATACTAAATACTCGGCATAGTCTGAACATTCACAGGTATCCAGTATAGACTTCTGTGAAGGCAATATAGCTCTCAGCACCAAGTTGACTTTGCCCTCTCCCTACTCTTCAAACCATTCTGAGACCACTATTATTGATATGAAAATCTTTGCTCCCTTCTTACATTTCTGTTATGATCTACCTTGTTCTATCAATCATCATCGGCAGTCCCGCGGAGACAAGGATGCCTCTCTTCCACTCTCAGGATGCGTCTGTAAGTGGCTATACAGATCAATACAGCTTCTGCAGGCTCTGTTACCCTTGGGGCATGTGATGGTCATGGGAAGGGGTGAGTGGGATATTGGTGTAGCAGCATGCTCCTTTCACTGTTTTCGCCTGGCTTCCATTTTTTTCCCGATGGTGCTCGATGCCTTCCCGATGTTACTCCTCCAGTTTGGACAGTCTTGAACCAGTGATTCCCAGGTGTTTGTGAGAATGTCGTACTTTGCCAGTGAGGCCTTCCTGAATGTTCAGCTGTGTCTTTGTTGTTCAGAAAACCAGATGGCTGGTCATCTTTAACCTAGATTACGCGTCATCAGATCACTACAACAGAAATTTCACTGGAAATATTTTAAAACACATTAAAATCGAGATGCAACAGCGCTCATTTTATAGGGTAGAGAGGGAGACAGTAGGGATAGGGGATTCAGTGTGGCTTTCTACACCTAAAATCACTGAAGTGCTTCCTCTTACACTTGGGACTCATCTGCCATTTCGAAGCTGGGAGTACAGCATTTCCATCCTTATTCTTCTTCCCTCGGAAAGATGTCCCATATGAACATTTGATATAGGAGCAAAAGTAAACCTTTCAACCCCCTCATGTCTGCTCCACTGTTCAATAAGCTCATAGCTGATCTGCCTGTGTTTCAAATCCCAGATTTCTGTTTACCCCAATAACACTCTACCCCTCTACCTAACAAGAACAATCTACCCCCGCCTAAAAATATTTGATGATTCATCGCTACTACCTTCAGAGGAAGAAAGTTATAGATTCACACAACCTCAAGGAAAAATATACTCTCATCTCTGTCCTCAAATGGCAACCTCTGATTTTAGAACAGTGCCCTCGAGTTCTGGACTGACTCACAAGAGAAAATATCCTTTCCATGTCCACCTTGCCAATGCCATTTTGGACCTTATACATTTCAGTCAATTATCCATCACCCCTCACTCTTCCAAACTCCAATGGAAATTAGCCCAACTTGTCCAAAATACGCACAAAAGACAACCCACTCACTCTGGGTATCAACTTATTAAACCTCCTCTGAAATGCCTTCAATGCATTTATAAGCTTCCCAAAATAGGGACACTAAACTTGCACAAAGTGGTCTTTCAAATGTCCTGTCCAACTGAAGCATGACATGTTTACTTTAATGTTAAATTTATCTTGTACTAAAAAATAGAATCCCCTTTTAGTCTTCCTGAACATGCGTTGTACCTGCACAGATACTAACTTTTTGTGACGCATACAACAGAACATCCATCTTCAAAACAGAAGACAGAAGGGTCATATGCAAAACTACAGAAGGGTCCTGCTGTTCACCTCAGGGAAGGTCATTGCAAAAATCTTCCTTACTAACCCCCCTCCCAATGGATGAAGAGCTCTTCCCAAAGTCTCATGAAGATTCCATCCATCAGCAGGCATGATCTTCATGGCAAGTGGAGCCCAAGAAAGGTGAACATAGTAACCTCTATATGTGGCATTCTTCAACTCTGTCAACCAGAAAGGACCTTGAAGCATTCTCTACAAATTTGGCTGCCCACAGAAGTTCATCACTAAACTCTACCTGTTGCATGGCAACATGCAAACCGTCATCCTCACCAACACATCCACTACAAACTCAGTAAGTGCAAACTAGTGTCAAGAAAGACTGTATCGTTGCATCAATACCTTTCACCATTTGCTCACTGCAACCCACATCCATGAAGCTTCTGGCTGGAGTGGAACAAACCTGCAGGACAAGCAGGAAATTGTTCGATCTCCAGTCACTGCCAGTCCAGGATCAAAGCCACTCCAGACTCTCTCATCAAACTGCAATATGCAGACATTTACATGCACAGACATTTACATTCAGCTCCATACTGACAATGATGCATTCACAAAGGAAATGCATAGAAATGTACCATTGGCAATAATCAATGGACCAGCTCCTCTGCCAGCCTGTGCTCCAAATGGAGCACTGCCCCCATACTATCAAGGCCTACAAGGAGCCACCGGACAATGTGAGTGACTTCTTATTATTTGGGAGTCTCCTTCCATGGAGAGCAGATGAGGAAAGATTAAATTCAACATCACTTCCATGTGCAACTGCAGCCTTCCATTGTCTGAGAAAAATAGTGCTCAATCACAAGATCTCAAACTAGACATCAAATTCAAGGTCTACAGGACTGCAGTATTACCCATCTTTCTGCATGTGTAGTTTGGAAATGTACAAGCAGACAACTTAAATCCAGAGAGAAATATACGAGCAATGCTTCTACATACTCTTACGAATACACTGGTAAAATCAGTGTTCTCGCTCAAAGTTACTGTCAATCAGCTGGATTGGGATTTTTTTTTAGATTTTATTCTCTACAGTATGGAAACAGGCCCTTCAGCCCAACAAGTCCACACTGCCCCTCCGAAGAGAAACTCACCCAAACCCATTCTCCTACCCTATATTTGCACCTGACTAATGCACCTAATACTGTGGCCAATTTAGCATGGCCAATTCACCTGACCTGTACATCTTTGGATTGTGGGAAGAAACCGGAGCAAACCTATGCAGACACAGAGAGAATGTGCAAACTCCACACAGACTGGCGGGAATCAAATCCATGACCCCGGTACTGTGAGGCAGCAGTGCTAACCAGAGTCACCGTGCCACCCAATCATCATTTGCATTCAAGATCACATCATTTGTATTCCTGACACAGATCTTTAAAAATGAACTCTCCACTCTGAGCTTTGTCATGACAAGTTGAGGCCAAGTGCAAACAGTTGAAGCAGCTAATGAAAACTCAACTCAAGTATCAAACAGCTCCCTTCCCCCAGCCTTGGAATGCTATGTCCAATGCCCAACTTTGAACTGTTTAGTCACCTCAAAACTAAAATTCCTGGGTGAAAGAAAGTCATCCTTGATCCTGAAGGTTATTCTGAGGCGGGTAAGAAAACTGTCAGCACCTCCCCAGTTGTGAGGAGTGACAGCGAGGGAGCCTAAAATTTCACAACACCACAAGAGAACAAAAGCAGCCCTATTAAAGACTCCAACTTGGCACTTTGCGGTTCCTATACCAGCCTTCAGTCACTGTCTCGAGAGCGACTCTAACCCACTTCCACCCCAGAGAGAACAAGAACTACTCAGGATGCATATTCCCAAGTTATGGGCGACAGGCCAGGAAATTCAGGAATTAAGCTATCTGATGCGGGAACAGAAAGCTGGTCCTTCCACTTAGATTTTCTTCCACCTTCACTGTCACAGATGATTGTCTCCAGATTCCCCCTTTACCCTCACTGTTACTGATTATTCCACTCAGATTCCCTCTTCACTCACTGTGTCTGATTATTCTGCTCTGTTTCCCAACCAAGGACCAAATCTTTTAACGTCACATCTTGTGTAATTCATTTATGTTAGTCAACAGGAATTTAAGGTATTCATTCATATTGGAATTATAACAAGTTGAGCAAGTACATCAGTGAGACAGAAGTTATTCTTCAGATGTTGTGTTATTGCAAGGAACTGATATGATGGGTGCTGTACAGCAAGCTTACTAAATTAAAAAGACATTGAACTGGAATCTCTATTTTTTGGCATTAAAATATTTTAAGGAGCATATTGAAATATGTACAGTATATCACATATTCCTTTACTTACAGTTTATCAATTGATGTATTTCTATTCATTAACAACTTTTATGCTGAAATATTCTGTTCATTTACTCCATATGTTAAACAACATACCAACCAAATATTTTATTCATTGACATATTTACATTCAGTAGAAGAGGCTGCAAGTACTGAGCTGGAATTTAAAAAGCCTAATTGCTTTAAGTGATGTTACAACAATGACACAGTTATTTGTCAGTGTTAAATTAACAGTCTTGTTCAGTGTCAAAGCTTGTCGCCAATATAGCCAGTTGGAAACATCATTGGAATGTCCAACCTTTGATGTTGAATTTCCAGAAGAATATGAGAATCATTTCTCTTAATAGAAACAATTAGAACGTGTAAAATAACTTGTATTTGAATACTTAACTGGATGGTGATCAGAAAGAAAGGGATGGAAAGGACTTCTATTTTGTATATTTTCGCTACTATAATAAATATTATGTTCCAACAGGCAATGTGATTTTGGAAATTCCAGTTTTTGAATATATTGGGTAGTATACCAAGTTAGAACAGCATTGCTGATCCTTGTGAAAACAACCTGGATGATCAGAATCTAGCTGCCTGGACTGCGAATGAACATTGACAGTTAATGGTTCTTGCTGCATCTCCATGCCAGTTGTGGAGCAACTAATCAGTAGCCTCTTCTCATTCTGCACAAAATAGTGCACCTCTTTCCCAAGTCTGTTTCTTGCATTATAGTTCTGATGATTCAACTTCTAGTCTCTTTTCAGCAATATTTAAAGAATGACAATGTTCCCTGGCGATGGTAAATGAACTGGAATAAAATCCTAAGTTCTTGAATTCAACCATTTGAATAAAAGTATTATATCCTAAAAAAAACCGTTCACGATTTAATTTTCTCATATTTTGGTTGTGTCATTTTCATTGAGTTTTATGATGGATTTCTCTCCATGAGGCCTAGCAAGTTTTCTCAAGCAACTGTCTTATTAACTACCATGCCTCTGTGGTGTTCTGATGGTTATCTGCTTCTTCCACTCACTGCTGCCAGGATATTCCGGGATTCCTGGTGCCAGGACCACCTATAAATAGTCATTGCCAAATATTAGGCGTTGACTGACAAAGTTCACAATATTTGTCCCAGACATACAAATAAAAGGAAATTGGAGCCAAACAATTGCAAACAGGTATCTGGAGGTCTCAGTGGATGAAGTGGTACAAAAGAGGATCATTGTCCTCTGCCAGAACCAGCAGAGGACACCATGATCCAGACCATGCCAACCTGATTCAAGGTTGCCAGCTGGATCTCAACTATCTAGAGGAATGTGTAGCAATGAAGTCGAATGTCACTGGCTTTCTCTGGTCTGCCAGGGTGGATGGCACTGTTTCTCTCTGCTATCTCATACTGTTTCTCTGCATACCACCTCTTACCAAGGCTCATTGCTCTACTCTCATTATTGCATCAATACCTTCCCTCCCTCACTCACTTACCAAATCCCCCATTTTGTTAACCCTTCATGGCCTTTGTGCCTTCTGCTCACTCACCAGGACACTTTACCATCTTCAGCTATCATTTCCCCAGCAACCTACATCTCACTGAATCCCTCCTTTTGTATCATTGCAGGAGCAAGTGGCCCACAGTGGGTCAGAAAGAGGCTGAGATGGGTGGTGGCATACCCACTGCCATGAAGTGTGCCCTGGGGATTGACAGGAGCTAGTGGCAAGCTGGAGTTGTCAGATACCTCTGAGAATTCTCAGTGTTCGGCTTCTATCCAGCTCATAGAAGGATTGCAGCCTGCAAATGAATGAGGTATGATTAGGTAGCAGTGAGGGTCACGTTAAACAATATTGTAAATGTCATCTTCACATTTAGGATTTAGTTAGAAAATGCAACTTTTGGGTCTTGACCATGAGTATGGCCTCATCTGACGTCTCACCACATCTCTCCTGACAATTTCCCAAAATTCTTTCCCATAGTCCACATTGTTCAGGGCCTGGGAAGATTCTGCCCTCAGAATATAGCAATAGTACTGATTTAAAATAATTTAAAATGGTTCCAAAAATTATTGATGAGGGATTTTGATGAGAAAAATTGCTTTTAGCAAATGAAAATACTTTGTTTCTCTTTTCCCTATGTCAATATTAACATTTCATATTATTCACTGTGTCAAAGTAGGTTCCAGAAGAGCTTCGCTGCATTTATCAATGTTGAGATTTCACTTTTGGCAATAGTTCATATGACAGGAAAACTCATATGTTCTGACATATCCAGAACAAGGGACCTATTCTCAGCCAGCTCAGTACAAGGCACAATTGCATTCAGCAACCTGTGCTTGTAAGGATATGAAAGTCAGGCATTTGTCAGACCCATTTGTCTGCTATCATGTGATTTCTGTTGAAATCCAAGTGTGAGGATATTCATCAGGCAATCATGGCAGCAAGGTCTCCTATGAATCTGCTTTCCATCATCTATATAAGTGATTTGGATGTGAACATCCAAGATATAGGTAGTAAGTTTGCAGATGGCATCAAAATTGGAGGTGTAGTGGACAGCGAAGAAGGTTACCTCAGAATATAACTGGATCTTGATCAGATGGGGCCAATGGGCTGTGGAGTGGCAGATGAAGTATAATTTTGATAAGTGTGAGGTGCTGTATTTTGGAAAAGCAAATCAGGGCAAGACTTATACGCTTAATGTATAAAAACACTTTGGAGTCATAGTTCCTTGAAAGTGGAGTCGCAGAGAGACAGAATAGTGAAGAAGGCATTTGGTATGCTTTCCTTTGTTGGTCAGTGTATTGAGTTATAGGAGTTGGGAGGTCATGCAGCAGCTGTGCAGGACATTGCTTAGACCACTTTTGGAATACTGTGTTCAGTTCTGGTCTCCCTACTATAGGAAGGATGTTGTGAAACTTGAAAGTGTTCAGAAAAGATTTATAAGGATGTTGCTAGGGTTGGAGGATTTGAGCTACAGGGAGATGCTGAATAGGCTGGGGCCATTGTCCCTGAGGGGTGACCTTAGAGATTTAAAAGAGACCTAAGGGGCAACTTTTTCACACAGAGGGTGGTGTATGTATAGAATGAGCTGCCAAAGGAAGCAGTCGGGGCGAGTACAATTGCAACATTTAAAAAGCATCTAGATGGGAATATGAATAGGCAAGGTTTAGAGGGATATGTGCCATATGCTGGCAAATGGGACTAGATTAATTTAGGATATCAGGTTGGCAGGGACGAGTTGGACCGAAGGATCTGTTTCCAAGCTGTACAGCTCAATGACTCTATGAATGAAAAGCCTGTATCAATCTCAGTCAAGGTTAACGCATGATGAAGAAGAACCAATGAACTCACTCCACCACTGACGTTCAGTAGCAGCACTAATGCATTATCTACGAGA
Organism: Hemiscyllium ocellatum; assembly: GCF_020745735.1. NCBI lineage: Eukaryota > Metazoa > Chordata > Chondrichthyes > Orectolobiformes > Hemiscylliidae > Hemiscyllium > Hemiscyllium ocellatum. The sequence goes on from NC_083436.1 coordinate 5,365,663, forward strand.
TGCACAGCAGACATTAGACACCACCAGGCTGATTATTCTCATCACAAATATCATACTCACTCAGTTATTCCTTCTAAAACTTTAAAATTTAAATTATCTTCATTTCTGTCAAAGTAGCCTTTATTTTTTATGAATACTAAATGCCGATGATCATCTTCTCTGGATATGATATGGACTAAATTGATGTTGTCCTGATTGTCACAGTTCACGTTCCAGCCATTTCGAACACAAGTATCCTCTTTTCTGGGTCTGAATCCACAGCAATTTCTGTCAAGGCGATTATAAACCTGAAAGAACAAAGTCTCTATAATGATATTGAAACTACAATCAATTCATTATTTAGATTTCAATATCAATTGACAAACACAGAACGAGGTACAGAATATTATAAGTCTATACATAATTAGGCCACACAGTAATCATTCCAAATAAATAAATTGTCTTTAATTTTGAAATTGTACTTGAGAAGAAATTGGACTGTTTTATGATTACCTCAATACTGTGCATACTCAACAGTATTCATTCCATATTTGACAAATAAAATATCTAACTGAGTGCCACAAACATCGAAAATATTGGAGAAACTCAACAAAACTGGCAGAATCTTTGGAGAGAGAATGGTATAATTTTTTTAAAAATTGACCTTGAAACATTAACACTGTTTCTTTCTCCACAGATGCTGCCAGACCTGTTGAATTTCTCCATCGTTTTCTGTGTTTGTTTCAAATTCCCAGAATCTGCAGTATTTTGCTTTTGCTAATCTTCTCTTTATGCTAAGTCAAAGATTCTTAAACATGGTTTTGGTTTTGTGGGTTTACAAACCAGCGAGCAGACCAAAAATAATGTATTCTTTATTGTTAATAGTCTGAATTCTGGTGCTTCTTCTTCCAACTTATTACCTGCTTATTTGTCTACAGTTCCTATCAGTAAAACTACATTTGAAATTATTGATTTCAGAGCTTGAAAATTTGATTCAGGTGCTTTTTTAAGATTTAAATAGACTTTGGGTAGTTAATTTTGCATGTGCTTCTGTTTTAATGAAAATGCCATTCATAGGATTAAGAAGTTGACCTAATCTTTCTTTAATTCATTTTGTAATACCAAATTTGAGACATTTTCAAAAACATCCAAATTAAATTTTCTGCTGAAAACTAGAATGTTATTTCTCTTACAATCAAAATTTCTTTGCAATTTACAAACATTCAATTGATGCCAAATGCACTGTCAGAGATTGGCACTCTGCCTTATTTTTGACATAGAAGGAAACATTATAGGTACTTTGATGTGCAATACTTATTGTACCAACACTATTGAGTAGATTGTGCACATTGAAATAGGCTTTCCTGTTTATACATTAGGTCAAATTCTCCAAGGAATTGCAATCTCATGCATATTGCTATTCATCTTTTTTTGAATGAAAGATGGGGCTTTTCTGAGAGTGGATTATGATCGGACCTCCCTCAGAAATGTGCAGCCAGTCTGACAGTTCTTTCATTACATAGAACTGTTGGAGGAAGGCAACTCATGTCTCCTTACCACAGCAGTTAGTAGCCATATTCTGAAATTAACAAATCCTGACACCCACTTTGACAGATATTATCAAATGATAAGGATATAAAGTAAGTGTGATATTGGGGTGCTGGGAGGGTAGGGTCCCAGATGGATAAGGGGGCAGCGTGCCAGGTAAGCAGGTTGCCAGATATAGCAAGCCAGATGAGTAGGGTCTTGGGATAAATAGGGTACTAGCTGGACAGAATGCTAAGTGAGAAGGGATTAGGATGTCAAATGGGTAGGGGACCAGGGTGCAGGGAGGTGAGGGAAGTGATACAATGTTTTGGTAGGTTGGCAGTTAGGGATGGGGGGGTGGGGGGGGGGGCGAGTTATTTTTGGATCAGGTTTGGCAGTTAGGTTTTGGGTCAGAGTATGATGAGGTTGTCAAGTCAGGTCTGCCCAGGGAAAGGTGGTGTCAGTCGACTCCAGTGGAGAGATAGTGGAGTCGGGCAGGGGTGAAAGAGGGCTCGAGTCCCAGGAAGAGTGATGCCAGTTCAGTGTCTGGGGCCTGTAAAGGATCAAAGGGAGGTTTTGTTGTGGATATGCGAGATAACAATAATGTCTGTTCAATAGTTGCTCAATAGTTGCACTTAATAGTCTTGTTTTTCCTGGGAAACTAATTTACTTAATTTCATTATCATCAAAGTCTCTAGTGTAAATGGACACTTTGGAAGGTTTCAGACATCAAGAACTTGCCTAACTTCCTAGGCAATTCCTGTGGAGTATGGTATCACAAGGTCCTCATCTATGCTGGAGGAATTAGCCTTAAATCCAGACCATAATAAATGTATGAGTGGAACTGGTGCCAAAACCTACACTTTCAGGGTTTGGTGTGAAATGATCTTCATGTGGTTATGAGGGAGCTCAGGAACTCATTTAACCTTAGTTTGAATTTTTATACTTTAAGTAAATGTCTCAATTATTCAGTCTTAGTATGACTGAAAATAAAATAGGAGAGGATCTTACCAAATTTTGGAAATCATAGATGATCAGAGTGATCTCTAATAATAATTTATAAAATTGATAAGAGATTTGTAGGTGTCTGTACTTGGTTAAAACCTTTGTATTTCTTGACTTCTTTTTGTTCTGATGAAAAATCAATGGCCTAAAATACTAAATCTACTTGTCCCTGCAGGGATGCTGCAACTCCTGATGAGGTGCGAACATTATGAAGGTTATTGTCACCTGATGACTACCTTGGTAGTCAATGCCATAGTCTCAAACCAGAAACTACTGCACAAGTACCACCACCAGAGGCCCGTCTTAGAACAGAATCCCTACAGTGTGGAAGCAGGTCATCGATTCATCGAGCCCACACCGATCCTCCAAAGAGCATTCCAGTCAGACCCAACCCCTACCTGATCCCTGTAAACCTGCATTTCCCATGGCTAATCCATCTAGCTTGCACATCATGGACACTATGGGACAATTTAGCGTGACCAATTCACCTGACCTGCACATCTTTGGACTGTGGGAGGAAATCGGAACACCCGGAGGAGACCCACACAAACACGGGGAGAATGCCACAGACAGTTGAACAAGGATGGAATTGAATGTTGCTCCCTGCTGCTGTGAGGCAGAGATGGTAATCACTGAGCCACCATACTGCTCCCCATGCCATCGACTGGCAAAAGGGGTAACTCTTAAACCAACAGTTTCCAGAAGCATTAGTTAGTGCTTACATGTAAAAAAAAACATGCTCTTTTCAATGGTATAGAGGGTGTGCATCTGTTGTGGAGCTTCCAGATCTCTAACAGGTCAAAACACATGAGCTGAATGCATTTTTCAGTAGCTCATGTTGAAGAGTTAAACATTTTAATGGTTTTCTGGGTTTGTTAGGCATCTACATGAACTAAAATAATTGTTTGGGACACTTAGCCTTCTGATTTCAGTTGCTTTTATGTACTCTTCTTCCTGTCATTCCCATTGTCACATTCCCAATCCGGGAATATTTTTTCCACTGTTGCAACTCCTCTGTTAATCTTCCAGAAATGTATATGTAAGAAACTGACTGGCATACCAGCATTGAATGAAATCTTGTGGCAGTGCCAGCAATGTGAGATTTACTTGAACCTTGGGAATTACATAATTTCTATTCCAAAAAAAATGTTGAAAGCTAGTTGTTTCAGACATTCATTACGCAGGAAAGAACTGGGAAAGGAAATGACTAACTAACTGTTATCTATCCAAGAAATCATTGACATTTAATTTCAGATTCTGTCTCCTCAGAAAATAGTTTTGTAACAGCTCAGAGAAAAGACTTTAAAGCAAATACAAAAAGACTGTTTAGATTCTTGGCTTTGAAAAGAAAAAATGCGGAGCCCTTGAAATGTTGGAAGTGCCGGTTAACTACGTCTTTTCCGCAGACATTTCAGTCTGGATATCTTTGAAACAGCCATGAAACCATTGTTGCTTAAGTACAACATGTCAAATAACTGACATTCCTCTGTTACAGGGAAATACTAGTTAACCCAGAAAGGGGCGAGGAGTGCAGATGAATGCAAGTTAAATACAACATGTTGCATCTTGGTAACCTAAACAAGGGCAGGGCTTATATAGCTAGTGGGTCGGGCCCTGGGACTCTTGTTGAACAGAGAGACCTCTGGGCTCAGGTGCAGACTTCTTTCAAAGTCACAGGTATACAAATGGTGAAGAAAGCATTTGGCACATTGGTCAGAACACTGAGTATAGGAATTGGGACATCATGTACAGGACATTGGTAAGATCATACTTGGAGTACTGTGTTCATTTCTGGTCACCCTGCTATAGGAAGGATATTATTAAATTAGAGAGATGCAGAACAAATTTACAAGAATGTTGCTGGGACTGGAGGGTTTGAGTTATAACGAGAGGCCGGAGTGTAGGAGGTTGAGGGGTGACCTTATTGGGATTTATAAAATCATGAAGGGCATGGATAAGGTGAATAGTCAAGTTCTTTTCCCCACAGTAGAGTAGTTGGAAACTAGAGGGCATAATTTTAAGGTGAGACGGGAAAGATTTAAAACTTACATGAGGGGTAACATTTTCACACAGAGGATGGCTTATATGTGGAATGAATTGCCAGAGGAAGTGATAGATGCAGGATACAGTTACATGATTTAAAAGACATTTGGACAGGTACATGAATAGGAAAGGTTGAGAGGGATATGTGCCAAAGCAGGCAAATAGGATTAGTTTAGTTTGGGAAAACCAGGTCAGCATGGATGAGTTGGGCCAAAGGGTCTGTTTCCATGCTGCATGACTCGAAATGGTTTATTTAAAGAATTCAATCCACAGTTTTAATAATTTTTTGTCCTATTTTCCAACACCCTGTAATCATACTATGCCATCTGCCAATACAGGGTCCAGACGTTTCAATCGGTATCTATCACATTAACCTATGGGACTTTAAATCTTCTATTTTTGTTTTTATTCTTTTATAAGATTTCAAGAGGCATCTCTGGAAAGTTCAACATTTGTTGCTCATCCCTAATTGCTCTTGAACTAAATGGCTTGCTTTTCAATTTGGATTTCATGTTCAGTTAATAGTTAATTGCATTGCTGTGGGTTTGGAGTCACACACAGACCTGACCAGGCAAGGACACAAGATTTCTTTCCCAAATGGACACTGGTTATTGTATAAATCCATTTGCTTCACCAATCATAGTTGTCACAGTCACCATTATTGAGGCAGGTTTCATATTTCAGATTTATTAATTGAATTTAAATTCCAACAGCTGCCACGGTGGGATTTGAACTCTTGTCCGCAGAACAGAACAGCTTAGAACTTTGAAATAAAACTTGACATCCAGGTAATTCTTATAGACTCTATAACAATGCCTATTAGATAAATATTCCCTGTAACTAGTCGCTGTAATAAAATTCTTGTTCAATAGAGGAACCAATTTCTTGTTAGACCAGCAAATTCACCAGAGTATTAGTCTGCATTGTAGGTGCAGATAAACCAAGTTTGCGCCTAACCATGGGGAGGATTTAATGGCACCATCTCCAACTGTATAAGGATTTACAGGGTGTGCTGGGTCTAGTGTGATAGAGGGAAAAAAAACACATTGATATAGAGTTATTGATAATTACTTGGATGTGAAGTTTTACTTCAAGGTCCTAAGCTGTTCTGTTGATAGGTCCTTTCATAAAGAATGATACTTAAAACACTCCTCAAATTTCACCCTTTCAGACCCTGACACCTTTGGCTTCTGGATTACTCATCCAGTGATATTACATGTCTCTGGATGATTTTAACCGATCTGTTCCAGCAGGTGGTCAGTTAAAATGAGCCAGATAACTTACCTGTCCTGAATAACCTGTAATATTTTAACCAGTTCCATGAAGCCAGGACAATGACAAATGATTAAAGCTAGCTGGGGGCTCTTTAACATTAAGATGTCGAGATCCAATTAGGACTGAACTGCAATTGTTACAAGGAGTTCGAGTAGAAAGTGAAGTGGACCTGCTGCCAAGCTAATGCAGTGAAGCGGGAGATCAAAGTCAGCAAAAGATCAAAGAAAATATTATTTTTATATTCTTCAAGAGGCCAAAAGAAAAAGATGTTTCCTCTAAGCCACACAGGAACACAAATGAAATCTCAGGAAATTTCAAGTCTCTTCCTGTCAGGATCTGCTATGCACTGCCACTCAATCACATGGACCCACACAAGACACCCCAGTAACTGATAAAACCACTTAACTGGTGTGAGGAAATAGCCCCTTGGCTATGTGAATGTTACTGCTGACCCAAATGGGTAGGAAGTGAGTGGGCAGCATTTAATTGAAGCTCAGGAGTTAAAATATCCCAGTCCTCTTCATTGTTGAAATGGATGAGTTTTGAACTGATGTAATAACTCACCTCTGACATACTGAGCTGTAGTTATAATTGAGATTTCAGTCTAAAAGACGCAAGATTAATTTACTAACTCAATGGTTCTCTTTTTGTGTTGCTGAGCCAACAATTACGTGTTCAGATTTACCTGGTCTTTGATCCTTTCTCAATCGTAATACTGAGAGAGTTCACTGCTATCATGTGGAATAATATTATGTAAATTGAACAATATATAATGGCTAACCAAATTAATCTCTCCTGATTTTACTTCAGATCTGAAATCTATATAAGTAGAAATTAGGTACAGTATGTAATGGAGGACTGAACATACATATAGGAGGAGAAAGTGAGGTCTGCAGATGCTAGAGATCAGAGCTGAAAATGTGTTGCTGGAAAAGCGCAGCAGGTCAGGCAGCATCCAAGGAACAGGAAATTCGACGTTTCGGGCATAAGCCCTTCAATTGGAACGAGGAAAGTGTGTCCAGCAGGCTAAGATAAAAGGTAGGGAGGAGGGACTTGGAGGAGGGGCGTTGGAAATGCAATAGGTGGAAGGAGGTCAAGGTGAGGGTGATAGGCCGGAGTGGGGTGGGGGCGGAGAGGTCAGGAAGAAGATTGCAGGTTAGGAAGGTGGTGCTGAGTTCGAGGGATTCGACTGAGACAAGGTGGGGGTGGGGGGTGGGGGGGCGGAATGAGGAAACTGGAGAAATATTGGGGAGACAGGCCGCCTACTTGCGGAACGTTTCAGAGAACACCTCTGGGACACCCGGACCAACCAATCCAACCACCCCATGGCTCAACACTTTAACTCCCCCTCCCATTCTAAATTGCCCATAGTGTTAGGTAAGGGGTAAATGTAGGGGTATGGGTGGGTTGCACTTCGGCGGGTCGGTGTGGACTTGTTGGGCCGAAGGGCCTGTTTCCACACTAAGTAATCTAATCGAATCACTCCACCAAGGACATGCAGGTCCTTGGACTCCTCCATCGCCAGACCATAACAACACGACGGTTGGAGGAAGAGCGCCTCATCTTCCGCCTGGGAACCCTCCAATCACAAGGGATGAACTCAGATTTCTCCAGTTTCCTCATTTCCCCTCCCCCCACCTTGTCTCAGTCGAATCCCTCAAACTCAGCACCGCCTTCCTAACCTGCAATCTTCTTCCTGACCTCTCTACCCTCACCCCACTCCACCCTATCACCCTCACCTTGACCTCCTTCCACCTATCACATCTCCATCGCCCCTCCCCCCTACCTTTTATCTTAGCCTGCTGGACACACTTTCCTCATTCCTGATGAAGGGCTTATGCCCGAAACGTCGAATTTCCTAAATATACATATAGTCTATTTTATGTTATCACCTGATGTCCAGACTAACCCCATGGCTTTCCCATATGGGAATGCACAAAACAGAAACTCAACCTGTAGGAAACCTTGAGCCCAACAACCTTAAATATTTTTAATCAACCTGTTATGACACAACTTTGTGGCAGGAGGGACTTGAATTCAGATCTTCTGACCTAGACATAAGGATAGCACCACAGCATCACAAGAGCTCTCAAAACCAAACTCTTACTTTGCTGTTTTTGTGATAGCATTTTGTATGCTAGTGGTAAGGGTAATCATTCACATATAATGAAGATATATACGAAATCAGGGTGGAATGGATGGATTTGAAAAAGTTATGCTTGTACAAAAAAAATATAGTTGGCAGATCAGAAGTAATTGAAATCGACAATAGAGAAGTCTGAAATGACACATTTTGTTGGGAAGGAAGAACAGAACAATATAAAACAAGCAGCACAATTCTAAAGTGTTTGCAGGATCGGAGATCTGGGGATGTATGCATACAAATTTGCAAAGTTGGTAGAGATGATTGAGAACGTACAAATAAGGAACAAGAATGGACCACTCGGTCCTTTCAGCCTGGTCCACCATTCAATCAGAGCTGAACAGTGCGGTGCTGGAAAAGCACAGCCAGTCAGGCAGCATCCATGGTGCAGCAGAATCGATGTTTCAGGTGTAAGCCCTTTGTCAGGATGAAGGACTTATGCCTGAAATGTCGATTCTCCTGCTCCTCGAATGCTGCCTGGCCGGCTGTGCTTTTCCAGCACCACACTCTCGACACCACTCTGGAAATACCTGATGTTGGTCATTTATGTATTTCATTCTTCACAGTGGATGCTCCAAAGAGTTTCTGCTAGTTCTCCTGCTGGTGACTAAAATTGTCTTTGAAAACAACACTTTTTGTTATATTTGGTGAGCCAATAAGTCAATCCACAGTCTTTTATGCCAACAGGATCAAATTTTGTATCCATCTAAGCTAATGGATTTAAGTTCTTCCCCTTCATTGCAAAGATACAAAATATTCTTGGAAACACTGATCCCTATTCCTGGTGAATGTGGCTTACAATGGCTAAATGTTTGCCATTTTATTCATGGAAATTGGAAAAAAGAAATATTTAACTAAGAATTAATTTGCATTGAGAGGGCATTTTCATTAACGCTGCCATAAATGTGTAGAACTTTCCCCACAGGTTCCCCAATCACCTGCTCTTTCTTTGGCAAAACACTAGAAAATTGGTCAATGCCTATTTCTCTGAGTTTTATTTGCTTTCCAATTGAAGTTATAATGAATTGTTGTTGAAGCTGATAAGAGAACTCCTGCAGATTTTATGATTTGTTATATTTAATGCAGAGGGAAATCTTCACTCCATTGTGTTGGTCCAAAACACCCTACTAAACTCCCAGAAAAGCATCATATCCGTTTAAAAATAACTTCTCTTAGAGACCAACTGGTGTTCCATCACAGTTACAACACAAGACAGGAAGAACCGACTGCAAAATCTAAGGTCCCAAGAAACCAACCTCTTCAATTCTGTCATTGATATTCCTCATTTTATACAATAAAATGTTTACAAAATATATATTTAACAAAGTATTAACCCAACTGTAGGAAGGAATTGATATAGTGGATGAAGTATCACCAACAGGTGTGAAATATTTTTAAATTATTTTTTGTCTATTTTGGAAGAGGCCTGCTTGAAATTACAAATATACAGTTCTGTCAAATTGTTCCTTACCTGCAGTAGAAAATCAAAAAGAGCTAGTTTGCACCATTCATAGTGATGGATATCAGTACAATTCCAGTCTGGTTTAGGTACTTTGCCATGAACCCAACACTTCCGTTTTAGTGATTGTTGATAAGACATCCAATTCAATTTGACCGTCGACTGGATATCATTACTGACGATTGACAAGGAATCATGCCAAAGGATAACAGGACGAGGTAGACCATCTTTGAAAAAGGAAAAAGATATTAGGTGTGTCTGATCTAGTTTACCAAATATGCACCATCAATCACAGATAAATCATTATATCACCTCTGATATGGAATAACACAAAGCCTATTTGATATGAACGTGTGAGCCTTACATCTGTTACAGGAAAAGTTTTGGAAAGGATGATAAGACATAGGATTTATAATCATCTAGCAAGCAACAATTTGATTGCAGATAGTCGACATGGTTTCGTCAAGGGCAGATCATGTCTCACAAACCTCATTGAGTTTTTTGAGAAGGTGACCAAGCATGTGGACGAGGGTAGAGCAGTTGATAAGGTTCCACATGGTAGGCTATTGAAGAAAATGCAGAGGTCAGGGATTGAGGGTGATTTAACAGTTTGGATTAGAAACTAGCTTTCTGTAAGAAGACAACGAGTGGTCATTGACGGAAAATGTTCAGCCTGGAGTCTGGTTACTAGTGGTGTGCCACAAGGATCTGTTTTGGGACCACTGTTGTTTGTCATTTTTATAAAAGACTTACATGCAGGTGGATGGGTTAGTAAGTTTGTAGATGACACTAAAGTTGGTGGAGTAGTCGACAATGTGGAAGAATGTTGCAGGTTGCAGGGAGACTTGGATAAGCTGCAGAATTGGGCTGAGGGGTGGCAAATGGAGTTCAATGCAACTAAATGTGAAATGATGCACTTTGGGAAGAATAACAGGAAGGCAGAGTACTGGTTCAATGGAAAGATTCTTGATAGTGTGGATGTGCAGAGGGATCTTGGAGTCCATGTACATAGATCCCTGAAAGTCGCCACCCAGTTTGATACTGCTGTTAAGAAGGATTGTTGCAAGCATTGGAACAGCTTCATTAAGTTAGGGTAATCTGTTTGGGTTGTTCTACATTCTGTTCTCTTTTCATGAGGTACTTTGGAACCTTGAGCCTCAAAGGCGCTATATAAATGAGGATCTTTCTTCATGAAACTTTCACAAACTTAGAACATAGAACAAAGAACAATACAGCGCAGAACAGGCCCTTCAGCCCTCGATGTTGCGCCGACCCATGAACTAATCATGGGTGTGTTAGATTTTATTGATAGAGGGATTGCGTTCCAGAGCCGCAATATTATGCTGCAACTATAAAAAACGCTAGTGCGGCCACACTTGGAATATTGTGTACAGTTCTGGTCGACCCATCACAAGAAGGATGTGGAAGCATTGGAAAAGGTACAGAGGAGATTTACCAAGATGTTGCCTGCTCTGGAGGGAAGGTCTTATGGGGAAATGCTGACATACTTGGGCCTGTTCTCATTGAAAAGAAGAAGGCTAAGAGGGGATTTGGTAGAGACATACAAGATGATCAGAGGATTAGACAGGGTAGACAGTGGAAGTCTTTTCCTCAGATGACGATGTCAGGTTATATGAGGGGGCATAGCTACAAATTGAGGGATGATAGATTTAAGACAGATGTCAAAGGCAGGTTCTTTACTTAGAGAATGGTAAGGATGTGGAATGCCCTGCCTGCCACTGTAGTTATCTCAGCCACATTAGGGAGATTTTAAACAATCCTTGGATAAGTACATGGAAGATGATGGATAGTGTAGGGGATGGGCTTTGATTAGTTGACGGGTCAACGCAACATCGAGGGCTGAAGGGCCTGTTCTGCGCTGTATTGTTCTTTGTTCTATGTTCTAAGCTTGTGAAAGTTTCATGAAGAAAGATCCTCATTTATATAGCGCCTTTGAGGCTCAAGGTCCCTAAGTACCTCATGAAAAGAGAACAGAATGTAGAACAACCCAAACAGATTATCCTAACTTAATGAAGCTGTTCCAATGCTTACAACAATCCCCATAAATACCCCTTTGCAAAAAAAGGAAAAATCCAATACAGTTTCTAACAGGAGAGATATCAGAGAGAGGGAGGATCAGCATGGACCTGCTTGTTTGGGTCCAGCAGTTTCACAACAGAGTGCAGGCTAAAATGAAACCAATCAGAGAAAAGCTGAGCTGGGAGAACTGGCCACTCCCCTTTCATTGTACAAGTGTTTTTTAAAACTTTAAAGCATTCTCAAGTAGTTAAACCCAGGCTTTCAGAATCACTGCCTTTATAACCTCTCTGAAAAAAATGTGTACGAACTTAGAGTAAAAGGAAGACATTGTAGAATACAGATAAGAAGAAACATCTTCAACCAGAGAGTGTTGAATCTATGGAATTCACTGCCATAGAAGGCTTGAAGGCCTGTTTATTGAGTATATTTAAGACTGAAAAAGATAGATTCTTGAGTATCAAGGAGATCAAGGGTTATGGGGAGAAAGCGGGAGAATGGGGTTGAGAAACTTATTAGCCATGATTGAATAGTAGACTAGACTTCATGGGCTGAATGGCCTAATTTCTGCTCCTTTGTCTTATGGTCTTAAACATTTTAGTTTTCAGATCTGATTTCTCACTTGTGAGGAAGGTCTGAACTTTTTATCCACTGTGATTGTTTCTTCATGTTTTGTTGAAGTATAGTAATTTTACTACATTCTTCAGAAATCACACAACTTGGCTATATGCTTTGCATAAAAATAAAAATCTTTGCTGCATAAGTATAGAGTACATGCGAAAAGTTTAGAGTGAAATTTGGGAAGTCACTGTGTAACCTCCTGCTTAATAAGAGAGTACACTCTTCAGGCAAGCACATAGAATTCCTCTGGGTGAGGGAGTCCAGAGCTATAAGGCATAGGTTTAAGGTGAGGGGGGGAAGATATAAAAGAGACCTAAGGGGCAACATTTTCACACAGAGGGTGATACGGGTATGGAATGCGCTGCCAGAGCAAGTCATGAAAGCAAGTACAATTGCAACATTCAAAAGGCATCTGGATGGGCATAAGAATAGGAAGGGTTTGGAGGGATATGGGTCGGGTGCTGGCAGGTGGGACTAGATTGGGTTGGGGTATCTGGTCGGCATGAACGAATTGGACTGAAGGATCTGTTTCCATGCTGTACATCTCTATGACCACTTAATTATCTCTTTATTTAAGGGTATTTTTGTTATTCTATTCTGGTTACTGTAATATTCCACATACAGGAGTGCTATGAATGGTCAATTAATCATTGGCAGCACTAGTTGTAAGTTGAGCATTGGCCAGGACACTCGAAGATCTCCCTTCTCTTTCAAAAGTGCCAAGGGATGTTGCACATGCATGATATCCCATAGACTGAAAGATAATGCTTCTGACAAAGTAACATTCTCAGTGCCCTACTGAAGTATCAGCCTAGATTATATACAAAATTCTGCAAATGGATTTGGGGCCCGATATTTCCTGGGAGATGTGCAATGTGTAAGGGAGCACAGGAACAGGATGCCACAGCCATGGACACATGGAGAAATCCTCAGTAATTGGGAGGAAGGAAACAACAGATCAAACCGTTATGAGATGATTATATTAGATTACTTACAGTGTGGAAACAGGGCCTTCGGCCCAACAAGTCCACCCCAACCTGCCGAAACGCAACCCACCCAGATCCATTCCCCTATACTTATCCCTTCACCTAACACTGCGAGCAATTTAGTATGGCCAATTCACCTAACCCGCACATTTTTGGCCTGTGGGAGGAAACCGGAGCACCCGGAGGAAACCCGCGCAGACACGGGGAGAATGTGCAAATTCCACACAGTCATTCGCCTGAGGTGGGAATTGAACCCGGGTCTCAGGCGCTGTGAGGCAGCAGTGCTAACCACTGTCCACCGTGCCGCCCAAAATGGAAGGACACAATCAACAGAGGTGGTCTTGGAATGTTCCTACTCCCCCTAACCCACAAAGGGAGCCAGAGTAAAACTTACCATCTAAAACTGGCATCTCCCACCTCTATTTCACTTCCAGGTTTCCCAGCCCTTAGAACTTCCATCTGCAATTCTAAGAGTTAAACATAAAACCCAATTCAAACTCTGTGAGTCTAATTTAAAATGATTTATGGAGTGAAGCTGAGCAGGCAGGGCACTGGCATAAGAAAATGGTAATGTGCATGTATACCAGTAGGGGAGGTGTGGTTGGGGATACATTCTGAACTGACCCTCTCCTGCCTCTTGTGGGGAGTGATGAATGTCAATACCTTGAACTCATTGCTTCCTGCCTCAGACACAATAGCAGCACTCAAGAAGCACCTGAATGAATACATGAATAGGAAGGGATAGAGGGTAATGTATCCTGTAAGTGAAGACAGTTTTGAATGGAAGGACAAAATGTGTCAGCGCAGGCTTGGCAGTCCAAAGGCCCAATTCATGTGCTGTATTATTCTTCGTTCTAAAGGAGAAAGTGTTGTCAAATGACTGGAAATGGTAGTCAGAAGGATGTTATCTCAGGGAAATTGTAGTCGTTGAGTGCTATGCTACAATAACACGGATTAAACTTGCTCAGAATAATATCAACATATTTGTAGTTCCAATAATATTGCAATGGAAATCTGTTCTGTGTGAGAATATCCATGAAGGTAAAGAGCCTTTCATAAACTACACAATAATCAGTATTAATTGGGAAAAAAAAGTAAAATTGCAGGTTAGGAGTGTACAGGTAGAGAGTGAATGAGTGATCAGCAAGCAGTTCAAGTGAACCAAGCAAGCAGTGCAGAAATCCCCCAAGTCTGTCTTGCTAATTGGTTTTCCATTTTGAATGTTGATGAAGGCAATGGGAGTGCAGTTACACCCAATGGGAGTGCAGTTACACCCAATGGGAGTGCAGTCACACCCAATGGGAGTGCAGTCACACCCAAGTCAATAGCATCACAGAAGACTCAGTTATACAGGGGGATGGGGAGGGAGAGTAAAAGCATCAATTCTAAGATGGTTGCAAAACAAAAGAGACATAGTATGTTTGTGCGCAAGTCATTGAAATGTCAGGAAAGATAAATGGTTTGATAAAACAAATGGCAACTTGGCACAGAGCACACAAACAAGGAAGGCACATTAAAACTCTAGCCTGGCCTCTTTGCATCCAGTTCTCTGGACCACATTTTAGCAAGGACACAAAAATAATTCACAAGATTCCAGGCATGTGGAATTTCAGTACCATAAATAATTTGGGGAAGTTGTGATGATGTTCCTTGAAAAGAAGAACAAGAGGAGATTTGCAAAAGGTATTCAAAAACATCAAAGGGCTAAACATAGCACTTTGGGAGAACCGGTTTCCATTGGTGAAAGGATTGAGACAAGAGGACATAGATTAAAGGTAACTGGCAAAAGAAGCTAAGGTGACGTAAGGGAAACTCTCTTCTGCAGGGAATAGTTAAAATAGTTGGAATGCGCTGCCGAACATGTGGTGGAGGCAGAGTCAATTGAGGCTTTCAAAAGAGATTATTATTTGAAATGGAAAAATTTGCAGGATTTTGGTGACAGGCAGGGAAGTGACACTTAATGAATTATTCTTTCAAAGGGCCAGCACAGATACAGGAGACCAAAAAGCCTCCTTTTGTGCTGTAACCAGTCTATTATTCATTTGACTTGATTTAACAAATGCATGATATTTCTAAACTCTTGATTGAATAAACACAGTAAAGATGGAAGAGTAGATACAACAGGAGCTTGTGGGAGCTTGGTGATACTAATGACCCATGGTAACCACCAACGATGGTAAGAACTTTTGGCTTGAGGTACTTTGGCTCACAATTAAACAGCTGAAACCTAAGCTTTGCATCAGGGAAGGGGAATGTTAACTAAACATTTTGTTTCAAAAGGCAGTCACAGCTTTTTGAGTAGTTATTTCAGATTTTGTTTGTGATATAGAACAGGACAATGTGATAGTAAATAAGGCAGGTATGGGTATCATAAGATAACAATAGTCCTCATACTGTTGATACCAATTAGCTCTTACTTGAACCTTAAGCAGCAAATAACATTAACATTGTCAATAACTGACCATCTCCAACAAGACAGAATCCAATCCTTTGAGTTTAATTGACATTATCATCACTGAATCCCTCACCAATCTCTTGTGGGTTACCATCAACCAGAAACTGAAGTGGACCAATTATATAAACAATGTGGCTATAAACGCCAGTCAGAGTTGGGAGTTCTGTAGCATGTAACTCACCATCTGACTCCCCAAAGTCTGTTCATCATCTACAAAGCACAAGTCAAGAATGTAACAGAATACTCTCAAATTTGCCTGGAAGTGCAACTTGATCAACTCTTAAGAAGCTTGACACCACCCAGGTTCAAAGCAGCTCATTTGATTGGCACCACATCCAGCACCTTCTACATTCATTGATTCTACCATCGCCACACACAAGCAGCAGTGTGTACCATCTATCAAATGCATTGCAATAACTCACCAAAGCTCCATAAACAAAAACGTCTAAACCCATCACCTCTATATTCTTGAAGACTAAGGGCAGCAGACACATGGGAATACCACCACCTTCAAGTTCTCTTCCAAATCATTCACTATCCTGACTTGGAAAGATAATTTTGTTCCTTTACAGTCCCTGTGTCAAAATCCTGAAAGTTCCTTCCTGACAATTCTGCGTGTGTGCATGTATATCACATAGGCAAAGGCAGTTCATGAAAATGTCTCCACATGACCTTCTGTCGGAGACAGGCAATAAATGCTGGCCCAGTCAGTGTTACCTGCATCCCAAGAACAAGTAACACAAAAATGTAATATATATCAGCAGTCCAGACTTGCCAGAATCTCCCGAGGAGTTCAACTTGCTGTGGTTACAGGTACTTTTATAAGCAAAATATTGTCCAGAGCTATGGGTAGTTATGGTAGATAGAGTTATGCATTACAGAAACAGAGCCTTTGGTCCAATTCACCCATGCCAACCAGATATTCTAAACTGATCTAGTCCCATTTTCCAGCATTAGGCCCATATCCCTCTAAATGCTTCCTGTTCATGTACCCATCCAGATGTCTTTTAAATGTCTTAATTATACCTGTCCCCATCACTTCTGCTAGCAGTTCGTCCCATGTAATCACCACCCTCTGCATGGGAAAGTTGCCCCTCAGGTCACTTTTAAATCTTTCCCGTTTCAACGTAAACCTAGGCCCTCTAGTTTTGGATTTCAATACCCTGGGGAAAAGATCTTCGTTATTCACTGTATTAATGCTGCTCATGATTTTAAAAACGTCTAATAAGATCACCCATCAACTTCCGCCGCTCCAAGGAAAATAGCCCCAGCCTATTCAGCTTCTCCCTATAGCTCAAAATCTCCATTCCCAGCAACATTCCTGTAATTTTTTTCTGAACCATTTGAGTTTAACAATATCTTTCCTATGGCTTGAGGCCAGAATTGAATGCATTAATCTAAAAATAGCCTCACCAATGTCCTATGCAGCCACACCATGACATCAAGACTCCTATACTCAATGCACTGACCAATGAGGGCAAGTGTGCCAAATGCCATCTTCACCACCCTGTCTATCTACAACTCCACTTCAAGGAGCTTTGCACCAGCACCCCTAGATCTCTTTGTTCAGCAACATCCCCCAGGGTTGTACCATTAACTTTATATGTCTTTCCTTGATTTACCTGACCAAAATGTAACACCTCACATTTATCGAAATTAAACTCCATCTGGCATTCCTTGGCCCATTGACTCATCTGATCAATATCTTGTTGAACTTTGAGATAACCTTCATCACTGTCCACTACACCATCAAATTTTGGTCTCATCTGCAAACTTACTAACAATTCCTCCTATATTCACATCCAAATCATTTATATAAATGACAGAAAGTAATGGATCCTGCACGAATGTTCCATTTCTTTCAATAGGATGGATCTCAACAGGAATCTCACCTGCTCCTACCATCTGCCATTTGTATTTGTTCTAAAGACTTGCAGACAGATAGTCAATCTATTTGAAATGTACCTCTCTTGACCATCAGATCTTAGAGTGGGACTTGAAGAGCTTCTTGTCTAGAAGCAAGGTTGCTAAGTTCTATACTTCAAAACCTTTCAGCATTCATCATAAATAATTAATTTTTTATTCTAGTTTGATTCCTACTTTTGACATGCTTACCCCAAGATCTCAATATTGTGGTGAGGTGAAACTTTGGCACAATGTATAACCATAAACTGACAAAAGTACAAATCAAGCCAATTAAAAAGGCATAACTGATTTAAATAACCTAAAGTTTAATTCTGCACTTTTTTTGTGTGTGTTAAGTATTTGCTCAACAGGAAAACATTTAAATTGACTATTACAAGCTACATAACTAGTGCTGGTTTATTTTTATCATTATTAAAAATTGATTTATCAAATTCTGGTCTTTTTTATTGGAAGGATTTATCTGACCTGTCAGGGAGAATTTCTGTGGGGCCTCTTTAACTCCCACAATAACTAGAATGGACGACAAGCGAAATTGTATTAACAGTGATTCCAAATGAAGGTTCTCCAAAATGATAGCAAAGGTTATATTAGACCAGAAGAACTCCTGTAGACAATACATGTGCATTACACTTAATAATGAACTAAAAAGATTGGAATGACTGAAGTTTTATATTTTTATATAAAATAATTGGATTGATTGATTAATTGCCTAAACATTTTACTGTTGAAATTATTCATTTAAATGGATTTGATTTGATTTATTATTGTCACGTGTACCTTGATACAGTTTTGCGTGCTGTACAGGCAGATCATGCCATTCAAAAGCATAGGGTAATAGAACAGAGCAAAGAGTACAATGTTATGGCTGCAGAAAAGGTTCACAGAGAGCGAGACCAACATTAAATTTGAAATGTGAGTGATCCATTCAGAAGTCTAAGTCTAAATAACAACGGGCAAATATTTTTATTACTTATTTGCACAAAATAGATTGAGCATTTTGTGGTATTATCCTGATTCCCACTATTAGCATCTCCCAATTCTCCCGTGTCTCTACACTGTTTAGGACCCGTCCAATATCAGTAGATATTAGCATAGTCTTTACATATACTATCCTTAATTAACAAGTTGGTTTATTTCATGACAGCAATAAGCACAACTGCACTCCAAGCCAGGCATGATTACTCAAACCCTGAAACATTTTTCAAAAGGCAATGAATTAGTAGTTAATAGCTGGCCCTGGGCTATGCAACTTAAGACATGCACTGATCGCTCTGAAAGGGTGCAGCCTGCCAAAGGGAAGTCTAGTGAAACTGTTGACAGGGAAACAATGATTAGAAAAATCTACCTGTAACAAAAACATTCTACCTCCACTCTAACCAAAATGTTCTGCCTTACACATTTCTTGAATTAACATTGCTTGGGATATATTGTCAAAGAAATGTTAAGATCCACAACAGAACAGTTTCACAAACTAACTTTGATGAATATTTTATATAATTTATTTACGGGGATAGGAACTCATTTAATATAAAGAGATGTGACACTGCATTGATCTGTGTCAATCAATTACCTGATACAAGGTAAGTGACTCCATAGATGGATTAGAAAAAAAACTAAGATGAAAGAAAATGAAGGTTCACACTGTCACCAAACCATGCATAAAAATAATATGTAGAAAACCAACATGCGAACTAGAGGTTAAAATACAGCAGTTTAAAAATTGTGTTCTGTAATGCTGTGATCACACAGATCAGAATGTTAATTTTTTTTCTCTCAGATCAATATTTCACAAGTTTAACAGACAAGTTTGAACCAATCTTGGCTGAATAATGATCACAATTTATACTCTTAATGGAAAATGAGCTCTCAAATGTTTTCAAAACATATTTTTTAAAACAGTTGATGTGCTAAGCAGGGATTTTGTTGACAGTCCCAGAAATAGATTAGAAAGGTGCATTATACTCATGAAATTCTCAGTGCAGTTGTCCTGAGTACAGTAATTTTTGACTCTGGTACAAAGAAAATCCACAAAGAAAAAAAATAAGTCTGGGGAAATGTCACAAGTTTGCACAAGTCCACATAAGGCAGCAATTGGTTAAGAAATGAATAATTTACACAAAGAGGTAAGCCAAAGAAAAGCTAACTTTCAATGAGGTATCCAAAATACCAATTCTCGAGAAATAGAGAATTGAATAGGGAAAGAAAGTATAAAGGGCACCTCTCATGGATAAGCGCATGGGGAGAAACAGCACGTGGCCAAGATACAAACAGAAGAAATAGTAACAGAAGCTACCCATTCAGCCCTGAGCTTTCTCCACCATTCAATAATAACATGGTTGATATGATCCTGAAGTCCACTACACTTTCCTGCCTTTCCCCTATAATCCTTACCTACCTTCTGGATGAAAAATGTATCTGACACATCCTTGAATGTATTCATCGTCTCCACTGCTTGGTGTAGTCATCAATCATGAAGATTAATGTGCGAGAGGAAATTCCTCCTCCTTTTGATCTTAAGTGCAAAGATTCTTATTCTGAAACTATGCCCCTAGTTCTAGATTTCCCTGAGATAGGAAATATCCTCTCAGCATCTCCCCTGACAAAAACTCTCAGATTCTTATAAATTTCCATCGGATCATCTCTAGTTCTTCTCAACTTACATGCATTTGGATCCAACCTGATTTTCCCTCATAATACAACTCCTTCTTTCCAAGAAACAACCCAGGCCTTCCCTAACCTATCTCAGATATAAGTATATTCTTCCTTTAAAAAAGGCTATATCAAGTCGTTTGTTAAAGGAAAATCCAAGTATTCTACAACTACTGATTTCCTCTTACCTGCCCTACCAGTAACATTCAAAAAAAGTTATTATAAATTTGTAATATGCTTCTGCCTTGACTTTTCAGCTTCAATTTCTAAATTTTCCATCCCCTGAAACCTTTCCTTGTTATTTTAGACTAAAGCCCTGTCCAGAACCCTAATACTGTAATAAGATTTCCCAGGTCAGTGATCCCAGTCTAGATTAACTGGAGTCCATCCCAATGCAACAACTCCCTTTTGAAAAACCATGCTGAGTTTAAACTTGATTTGGAGATGCCGGTGTTGGACTGGGGTGTACAAAGTTAAAAATCACATAATACCAGGTTATAGTCCAACAGGTTTAATTGGAAGCACACTAGCTTTCGGAGCGACGCTCCTCAAATTCTGCGTTACGATCGAGCCCTCCGCAGTCACTTGATGAAGGAGCGTCGCTCCGAAAGCTAGTGTGCTTCCAATTAAACCAGTTGGACTATAACCTGGTGTTGTGTGATTTTTAACTTTGAGTTTATACTTGATTTTCTAAGTACATTGTTAAGACTGTCTTAATAATAGATTCCAGCAATTTAATGATGAAACTAACTGGCCTGTTAGTTCTATGTTTACTTTCCTCTTCCTTTCTGGAATATCACAGTTACAAATTACTAACTACCAATTTGCTGAGACCATTCTGGAACATTTTAATTTTTTTTAGAAGATCATAATCAATGCTTCTCATCTCTGTATAGCTACTTACATGAGAATTCCCAGCTTGGAAACCATCAGGTCCTGAGGATTTGAGATCCTTAAGTTTCTCCAGTGCTCTTTCTCTGCTCATATTCATTAGCTAACTTCCTCATTTTTTGTGCCCCTTGGCTACCCTTTATTGCTGGTAACGTAACTTGCTTCTTCCACTGTGATTGGATGGACACAATATTTGTTAAATGCCTGCCATTTTCTCACTCCTCATAATTTTTCCTCTATCTGCCTCTAAGGCACCACAGTTACTTCAGCTATTTCACTATTTTTATAAGTTTGTAAAATACTTTAATGTTGTTATTCTATAACTACTATTTCATCAAAATCATTCACTGATGCATTATTATTGTTAAACTTCTGTTCCTTCCTGTCCCACATTGCTATTCTTTTCACTTTCTGCCTTGACTTTTCAGATTCAATTTCTAACTTTTCCATCCTCTGAATCCTCTCCTTGTTATTTTACTTTAAAGCCCTGTCCAGAACTCTAATACTGTAATAAGATTCTCCAGGTCAGTGATCCCAGTCTAGTTTAACTGGAGTCCATCCCAATGCAACAACTCCCTTTTTCCCCAGAACTGCTACGAGCACTGCACAAATTAAAAGCCCTTCTTCCAAATCACTTTTAAGACATGCATTGAATTCCATGTTCTGCTTGACCAGGTGTTAACTGGCCCAGGGTTCAGGTGACAACGCAGACATTATTACCTTTGAGGTTCAGCACGTTAATTTGGATACAGCTCCTTGAACTCTCTCAGCAGAATATCAATTTTCCATGTCTGCCATTGCTTCCTTCATGGACCATGACAATGGAATCTTACTCCTCCTAGTAACGTTTGTCTCTTTGCACTAAGCAAGCATCTATCTACATCCCCACTGTTCTGTTTACTGCGACTAACACATTGCTTTTCACCAGCTGACTTGAAATGGAATGGTGCTTTGGTCAATTTGTTCATCCAAACTTCATTATTTGTTTTCATCCATCCAGGCAGTAAATACCTTGTATCCTTTCGTCAAACCCAAAGACTGAGACGCCTCCATTGCTACATACTGGATCTATGCTCATTCCGAGCTTAAGTCAGTTCCTCCTGTCCCTAACCATTCCCCAGCTCCAAAGTTATCTTTAACTTAAGGAATATGACTGTCTACTGCAGCAAAATATCCAGGGTACTCGTGCCCTTCCTGATACCCTGTAATGTCTGCCTTGCACTAGCACTTAAATTCATATACCACATCACTTATTCTACAATATGTAGGTAAAACTTTGCCACTGCATACCACAAGTTCACCTTCACTGGTCAATATGTGCTTTTGAATTCCAACAATTCCACCTGCTATAAAATTGGCCTTGTTGCAAAGGCATACAAAGTTACGGGCCAAGTGCTGTTAAATGGGATTAGAATAGTTAGGTGCTTGTCTAACTGATGCAGACTTGATGGACTGAAGGGCCTTTTTTCTGAGCTGTAGACCTTTATGACTCTATTGGCAATATCACCATGCAAACTTGATACAAAGATAAAGTGAATCAAAGCTATCTGGAAGGATAACAGTTATTCCAATTTGGACATTGCTCACTGTGAATATTCAAGAATGAACCCAAGACTACTACTTTCAGGCCTAAGAGGTTCCTAGTGTACTTTAAATTGCCCTGCAAGGGTAAGGTTCCTCAAACGTTTGAGGAATAAGTGAAGATATCATTACTCACTAGCAACAGGAGCAATAGGTTCCACAGAGGATTCTGTCTTTAAGCCAAAACATCTCTGCCTATCACATATATGTCAGCATTTATTGCATGTTCCTAGTTTCTCTTGAGAAGTGGTGGTGAGCTACCTTCTTGAACTGGGCAATCTATGTGCTGTTGGTTGGCCCACAATGGCCTTAGGCACGGAATTCCAAGACCTTGGCCAGTGACAGTGAAGGACATGCAAGTGGTGGGGTTCCCAGGTCTCTGTTGTCCTTGTCCTTCTAGATGTCAGTCTTCTTGGATTTGGAAGTTGTTGTCTAAGGATCTTAGGTGCAGTTGTGTAATGCATCTTGTAGATTGTGCACAATGCTGCTACTGAGCATTAGTGCTGGAGGGTGTGAATACTTGTGGTTGTGGTGCTAGTCAAGCATGCTGCTTTGTCCTGGATGGTGTCAAGCTTTCTTAGTGTTGTTGGGGCTCATCCATCCATGACACTTCTGATTTGTGCCTTGTAGGTGGCCGACAGGTTTTGGGGAGTCAGGAGGTGAGTTAGTTGCTGCAGTATTCCTGGCTTCTGACCTGTTTTTGCAGCCACTGTGTTTATGTGGCAAGTCCAGTTGAGTTTCTGATAAAGGGTAACCCTAGGATGTCAATAGCATGAGATTCAGTGATGTTAATACCAATTTGCAAGGGGTGATGGTTAGATTGGGGATTATTGGAGATGGTCATTGCCTGGCATTTGTATGGCATAAGTCTTAATTGCCACTTGTCATCCCAAGTCTGAATATTATTCAGGTCATTGATGACACAGCTGGGCCTCGAACACTACCCTCAGGAACTCCGGCAGAGATATCCTTGTACTGAGATGACTAACCACCTCAACTATCTTCCTTTCTGCCAGGTATGACTCCAACCAATTTAAGCTTGCTAAAAAACTCCACTATTTTTGAGTCAATAAGTGTGGCATTGGAAAAGCACAGCTGGTCAGGCAGCATCTGAGGAGCAGAAGAGCCAACATTTTGAATATTAGGAATGGGTGGGGGTGGCTCAGAGATAACTTGGAGGGGGTTGGGGATGGGGGAAGGTAGCTAGGAATGTGATAGGTGGATGAAGGTGGGGAGTGATTGTGATAGGTCGGAGTGGGGGGGGTGGAGTGGATAGTTGGGAAGAAAGATGGACATGTCAGACAAGAGGGTGGTGCCGAGTTGGAGGGGTGGATCTGGAAGAAGGGAGGAGGAGAGATGAGGAAGCTGGTGAAATCAACATTGATGCGATGCGGTTGGAGAGTCCCAATCCGGAAGATGAGACATTCTTCCTCCAGTCGTCCAGTGGCTAGGATTTGGCAGTGAAGGAGGCCCAGAACTTGCATGTCCTTGGCGGAGTGGGAGGGAAAGTTGACGTGATCGGCCACAGGGCAGTGGGGTTGTTTACTGCATGTGTCCCAGCAATATTTTATGAAATGTTCTGCAAGTAGGTGTCCTTGAGAATAACGAACACAGTAGTTGAGGTGTTTGGAGGTGCAGGAAAATCTCTGCCAGATGTGGAAGGATCCTTTGGGGCCTTGGATGGAGGTGAGGGGGAGGTGAGGGCACAGGTGTTACACCTCTTGCAGTGGCAAAGGAAGGTGTCAGGAGTGGACCAGATACAACTTATCATTCTCCACCATTTCTGCCACCTACAGTCAGACCCCACCACCAGGTCCTTCCCCAACCTTTTCAGCATTCTACAGAGCTCCAGCACATCTCCTCCACTTGGTTGCAGCCGTGGACCTAACAAGGATGTCGCGGAGGGAATGGTCTCTGTGAAATGCAGGTAGGGGTATGGAGGGAAATATATCTCTGATGGTGGGGTCTGACTGTAGGTGGTAGAAATGGCAGTGGATGATGTGTTGTACCCAAAGATTGGCGGAGTGGAAGGTGAGGACCAGGGGGTCCTGTCCTTGTTGCGGTTGGAGGGGTGCTGTTCAAGAGCGGAGGTGCAGGAGGAGATGCGCTGGAGCTCCACAGAATGCTGAAAGGGATGGGGAGGGAAATATATCTGTGCTGATGGGGTCTGAGTTTAGATAGCGGAAATGACAGAGGATGATGAGTTGTCTCCGGTCCACTCCTGGCACTATCCCTTACCACCACAAACGATGTACCACCTGTGCCGACACCTCCCCCCTCCCCTCCATCCACGGCTCCAAAGAGTCCTTCTACATCCAGCAGAGGTGTTCCTGCACCTCCAAATACCTCATCTACTGTGTCCATTCCTTTCGGTGTGGTCTCCTCTACAAGTCCTGGGCCTCCTCCACCGCCAAAATCCTAGCCACCCAATGACTGGAGGAAGAACACCTCATCTTCCATCTTGGGATCCTCCAACCACATGGAATCGATGTCAATTTAATCAGTTTCCTCATCTCCCCTCCCCCCACCTTATCCCAGATCCAACCTTCCAACTCGACACCACCCTCCTGACCTATCCAACCTGTCCACCTTCCTTCATTCCTGTCCGCTCCGCCTTCCTCTCTGACCTTTCACCTTCACCTCCATGTGGGAGAAAGATCTGCTCCGCTGCCCACCCACAGCATGATCACATAAGAAACACAGAGTCAGGTCTGCAAAACACAGAGATCAAGCCTGCCAACACACACAGAACACACCCATAATGCCCCACTCTTGGCCAAATAGGCTAACAGAGAAACCAGACATGGCCAAGCTACTCCCAGACCAGAGAATATCCTTCCCAAACAGCCTTCTCAGCAAAGCTCTCATCCTCAATTAGCACTGCTGTCCCAATACCTAAGGGCAGGTTCACTTCCCATTGAAACCGATACCACATAAACAAAGAGGTAGACCAAGAGGTCCCGGAAGACTTTGCTCGCAAGAGGAACACAATGGACACGCCTGGATGCCAGGAGAAGGGACATTTCCACATATTCACGCAGACAGGAAATACAATGAGAATCCTCTAGAAGACATTCTCACCCACTCAAGGAGATAGATTGCTGCTGCCGCCGGATGCTTGATTAATTTCCATTGAGTTTATCCTTGTTTTAATAGCTTTACAATTTTCACCATTGTACTGTAACTGTTCTACAAATATCACCTTTATGTTGTACTCCTATAAAACCTACCAGCACCTTCCGCTCGGGGAAGAGCATTCTGGCCACCTGTGCAGAGAATCAGTTCTGTGTCAGCCTGGTCAATTTCTCTTCCGTGATATTGCTTTGTTTTAATAAACCGTTTGTCAATTTCATCGTGATCTTCGTTTGTGGTCTCTGATTCATTGGGCTGAATTTCTCCGTCACCTCACCTTCATCCACCTATCGCATTCCTAGCTACCTTCCCCCAGTCCCATCACCACTCCCCTCCCATTTATCTCTCAGCCCTCTTGGAACTTCCCCAAACATTCCTGATGAAGAGCTTATGATCGAAATGTTGACTCTCCTGCTCCTCAGATGCTGCCTGACCGGCTGTGCTTTTCCAGCGCCACACTTTTTGACTCTCATCTCCAGCATCTGCAGTCCTCACGTTCTCCATTATTTTTGAAGACTTACATTTTGAAAGATTATGGAAAAAAGTTGATTTATTTCAACTTTTATAGAGAAACCTGTATTTTTTGCAAAGGTATTAAGGAGAGGATGCATTTGACTTTTTAAAAATCTTTTGGGAAATCAAATTATTTCACCTAATTGCTTGGATTCACTTCTTTGGACCACCTGCTGGAATTTATAGATATCTTGTTTTATGGGTGTATATTGGTGTACCTATGCTTTGGATTATTTAAAGGCATAAAAATTTATATTTCATATTATAAATAATGTGTTAAGTAATTTTTTATCTTTGTTGAGGAAGTGTTATTTTATAATAACTTTACATCAATTAAAGAAATATTCTTGCTGAATCTCTATTTGAAGTCTAATATAAAGAAAACATACAATTGGCTACATCAGGAACTGGGTAAAACAGTTATGTGCTGTTCTGACCTGTGAAGTAGAGAGAGAGAGAGAGTGCATTCATCCCCTGCCCGATATTAGAGCACAACACATCCTGTTCTGTCTCTTTCATCTCAACTCACTTCACCTGACCAAGGAGCAGCACTTCAAAAGCTTGTGATTTCAAATAAACCTGTTGGACTAAAACCTGGTGTTGTGTGCCTGCTGACTTTGCCCGCCCCAGTCTAACACTGGCAACATCATTCTCTGTCACTGACATCGTATTGTTCCTCTTGGCCACAATCCAAATAAAAGCTGCTACAAAATAATCATTCCATCCAACTTTACAAATTGAATCATTTCATTTAAATAATAAGCCTTGTGCTATCCCTTAGTGCAATGCTTCCCAAACATCATCACCCCATTTTGAGGTTTACCTGTGAGAATTTTGAAGTTGAGAATGGGGAGCAGAAACAGATCTGTGAGAGCCTGTGCTTGTACGAGCAGACATAAAGTTGCCATAACTCGGTCAGAAACCCACAGCAAGCCATTTCTGCCTTGACACCAAAATTTCAGCTTGTGACCCTCAACACCCACTTTGGGAAACCCTGCCTTTCTCATGCTCCTGTGTCATGCTTTACTATTTGGGTGCTGTGTTTGCCTCAGTGGAATAGCTTCCAGTGTATGCCAGCTGTGAAACGTGAATGTGATATTTACAAAAATGCTATGCACATGAGGGTGCAGTGAAACACATATTTAACATATGAATCGAGTTGGTTGGTAGGTTTATAAATAGGCTTATGAAATTATAAATGCATGAGGGGTATAGATAAGATGAATAGCAGATATCTTTTCCCTAGGGTGGGGGATTTCAAGACAAGGGTGCATATTTTTAAGGTGAGTGGAGAAAAAAGTTTTAAAAAGACTTGAGGGGTAATCTTTTTACACAGAGAGCAGTTCATGTGTAGAATGAACTTGCAGAAGAAATGGTAGGTGCAAGTACAGTTACTACACTTAAATGACATTTGGATAAGTACACAAATAAGAAATGTTTGGAGGGATATGGGCCAAGTACATATAGTCATAGAGTCACAGAGATGTACAGCATAGCTCTTCAGCCTCTCCCTATAGCTCAAATCCTCCAACCCTGGCAACTTCCTTGTAAATCTTTTCTGAACCCTTTCAAGTTTCACAACATCTTTGCAATAGGTTGAGTGGGACTATTTTAGTTTGGGATTATGGTTGGCATGGACTCTTGGACCTTTCCATGCTGTATGACTCTCTGACTCCTGGTGAGTGCTGGGCATGTGTGGTCTGAACAGAAGCCAGTTGGACAGCTATTGGGATAAGGCCCTTAAAGGTACATTCCTTCGGCACATGTGAAATCACTAAACTTCCAGTGTCAGTGCTATCATGGCTATCTGCTTCCATTGCCAATTCACTATATCACCGCAAGAACTTCCTCAGCAGCTGTGAATACAGACTTTCTCCTCCTTTCTACCACCTCCAGCAATGCACCAAAGCAGCACAACGAAACCAGTGTTTGCAGCATATGTTCCCCTGTGACGTCTGCAATTTGAGAAGCTCTGGACCAAATGACATCATGATACAAAGATAAAGACTCTATTGTCTTCAGTCAAAATTTGCAGCCTGCCCCCAATCGCACTTTTACTCTCAATTTCTAATCCAGTGTCTACTTCAATCTCACTGTCAACCCATGTCTTAATCTCAAATCCACTGCACATCTTGCATTGATACAAACTAATATTTAAGTTGGCAAATGGAAGATGGTTCATGTGTCTGTCTTTGAAGTTCACCCAAATGATTTAAATCACAGGTAAGTTGCACTTACTGCTCTAAAACCAGTTAATCTTCAATTCACAAAGTTTGCATAGCCTGAACAGATTCTGCTTCTCACATTTCTCAAATTGCTCAAGGATAAGTATACCTCAGGGTAGGATCATAATCTGAACAGCAGTTTGATGATAAGGGCATGTTCTTACACACACCATATGAATAGGAAGCACCAGAAGTAAAATCTTAAGGCAAGTTTTCTTAAATGAATGAGCTACAGAAAAGATATCAATAATGTCTTCGTGATGTGTACTGAACTGTAATCAAGCACAGCAAGGCAATCAGAACCACTGATCCAGCAAAAGGATATAGAACATAGAACATAGAACGATACAGCACAGATCAGGCCCTTTGGCCCACGATGTTGTGCCGAACATTTGTCCTAGCTTAAGCACCTATCTATGTATCTATCCAATTGCCGCTTAAAGGTCACCAATGATTCTGACTCTGCCACACGCCCAGACAGCACATTTCATGCCCCCACCACTCTCTGGGTAAAGAACCTACCCCTGACATCCCCCCTATACATTCCACCCTTCACCTTAAATTTATGTCCCCTTGTAACACTCTGTTGTACCCGGGAAAAAAGTCTCTGACTGTTCTACTCTATCTATTCCCCTAATCATCTCTATCAAGTCACCCCTCATCCTCTTCGCCGTTCCAATGAGAAAAGGCCTAGCACTCTCAACCTATCCCCGTACGACCTATTCTCCATTCCAGGCAACATCCTGGTAAATCTCCTCTGTATCCTCTCCAAAGCTTCCACATCTTTCCTAAAGTGAGGTGACCAGAACTGTACACAGTCTCCAAATGTGGACATCCTGAAAAACAGATAACCTACTTGCTGGACTACAAGTCCAGATCCCATCCCCCTGCCAAATTAGTTCAAACCCCACCCCGAGGTTTATCTGTGCAATAGCACTAAATGATTCCTTAGCATTATATATTCTTCTCGCTGTCAAGTGTAACTAGGGATGGGCAATAAATTCTGGGCCAGTCGTCAATGCCCGTGTCCTACAAGATTTTTTTTTAAATCCTCTGCTCCTTCTCCACAGATGCTGGTGATCCAGTATTTCCAGACTCTATTTTAGTTCCTATTTCCAGTGTCAAGTGATATTTTGTTTTAATTAATTCACTTATACTTTTTGAAGTTCAGTAAGTGCATCAATCCAGTGTGTGTAAAAGGTCAACCAGGGAGAAATGATAAGATCTGCAATCTTTAACAAAAAGGGTTACTGAATGCACATAATATACATTATAATGTCTTAGCTGTGGCACTATTGGTAAGACTGTTGGCACTGATTAATTAGGTGTTGGATACATTATTGTTATTTGTGGAATCTTGCTGGCCACAAGTTAGCCACTGTATTTATTAAGTTAGAACAGTGATCACTGTTCATTGGCTATAAACTGCTTGGGAAACCCGTAAGGTTTTGAAAGATATTACATAATTTTTTTAGCATTTTTGAATTCTGGTATCATCCTCATTAATTTATTCCATCCAGTTTATTAGTTCCGATACTCAAGGGGAGGCAGGAATGGTCTGGGAGTGACTTGTTTTAAGAGTTGTTTCCTGCCAACTGCTAGCCAAATCGACAGCCTGTCTAGCAGCTGGGATGAAAACCCCATGATAACAATCTGCAGCTAAAGCCTAATTTCCCAGCAAATGGAAAGTCAGTGATTGAGGCTCGTAGGGCAAAGGTCATGATTAAGACAGTGAGAATGTGGTGAGTGCACATCATTACATGGTGCAGAAGTGAGAAAGAGTCAATTAGCAAAGAGTGAACACCATATGGATTACAAAGACTTCTGGAAAAGTCACTTGCCTGGTAGAGTTGCCAGGTGAAAGTGAGGACTGCAGATGCTGGAGATCAGAATGAAGATTAGAGTGGTGGTGGAAAAGCATAGCAGGTCAGGCAGCATCCAAGGAGCAGAAAACTTGATGTTTCGGGGAAAAGCCCTTCATTAGGAATAAGCCTTGGTGGGTGGAGAGATAAATGGGAGCGGTGGGGCTGAGGGGAAGGTAGCTGAGAGTGCAATAGGTGGATGGAGGTGGGGGTGAAGGTGATAGGTCAGGGAGGAGGGTGGAATCGATAGGTGGGAAAGAAGATTGACAGATGGGACAGGTCATAAGGATGGTGCTGAGCTGGAAGGTTGGAACTGGGGTAAGGTTGGGGCATGCAGGGAAAGGTCCACATTGATTCCATGAGGTTGAAGGGTCCCTAGACTGAAGATGAGGCATTCATCCTCCAAGCATCGGGTGTAACAGAGTGGAATTGGAGGTAGAATTGCCACCTCTCTCTTCCCATTTATTCTAGTGTTTCCCAAGGGATAGTGGGAATACTGCAATGCTAAAGGGCTATAATAGAGGATATGGAGACTTATAAAGTTCTTTAATAAAAAATGATCACACAATAAGTTGAATCTCATGGAATAGAAAGGTTATGGGAGTATGGATGTCAAGTTCTGTCATGATTCATTGAATAATGGGAAGAAGTCCAAAGGTCAAAATGATCTGCTCCTCTTTCCATGTTGGTACTAAAATAAATGTAAAATAATGTTTACATAACAATTACCGTTAGTTTAAAGTAGATTCCACAGCTAAATATGTTGTGTGAGCCGGATAAGGGGTCAAATTCAAAACGTGGACTCAAGACGTGCGAGGGTCAGTTAGCCTCACAATATTTTAGGGGGGTATCATTGTTGGGGTGGACACCATAGGGAAAATTTTGTAAACCTACTGGAGTTCATGAAAGCGCTGGGGCAATGGAGTCAAGCGTTGAAAATGGAATAGCTGACGGGACCCTGGGAAGTGTGCCATGGAAGGGATGGTGTGGATAGTGAAGCTACCTGGTTGATAGCCATGTGGGTGGGTGATGGGGGATAGTTGCTGTCTTTAAAAAGACAGTTTCAAACAACCCACCTTGAATCCTTCGAACCACGGCGGGAAGACTCCTGTTGAGACCCAGAATCCGATCGAGGTGGAAGGCGAAGACTTCGCTGCTGTCCGCCGGGGTCTTCAGGAGACCGCACGGCGCCCGGCAGCTCGGCGTTCGGCCCGCTTGGCCTGTGCTCGCCCTTGGGGAGCGCTGCTGGTGGTCACCCGCCCCTTGGAAGAGGAGGACGGTCCGACGGCCCGGGAGGACGAGCCTCTGCAGGCGGTCGATGCGGGAATCGGCCAGGAAGCGCATGGCGGTGATATCCCCCGGGCTGAACCAAAACGGGGTCCTGTCGCTGTAAATGCGGATGTTGCTGCTTCTCTCCCTCCCAGCTGCTGCCCCTCGGGAGGGTGGGGATGGCTTACCCCTCGGTTTGCCCCCAGCTGGGACCACACTGTCCCTGCTCTCCAGCACAGCGGCAGCATTCTCCTGCACAGCCGAGAGCTTCTTCCTGGTCTTTGGCCTCACGGTGCCCCTGATTTTTAGCGGTTTCCTCCTTTTCGAGCGGAGAGTGATGTACACCACTTTGGGGTTGGAGGTGAAGTTGTCCGGTCCGCTGCCTCCTGTTGGTGGAGTCTGCACCAGCAGCCGGCTGGGCTCCCTGGGAGATTCGCCTGCGGCTCGCTGCAGCCTCTCTCGGGGTAAGACATCCCCCTGCAGCACCACAAAGCAGGCGTACAGCAGAACCCCCGTGGCGATCAGCAAGTTCCTCCTGCTCCTGGGGCGCCTCCCGCTCGCCACCCAGCCACACAGGGCGAGCAGACACAACCGCACCTTGCCAACTCTCCGGCCGGTCATCCTCGTGGTGATCCAACATGATGGAGTGAGGGGTAGGTGCCAGGCTGGCTCTCCAGAGCCCAGAGGTAGAGCATCACTCCCAAATCCTCTCCCATCCGCCCTGCACCTACCTGCCTCACACTGACCAATACCTGCACACACACCTCTCCCTCTCTCTCTAACCACTGTCATCCAGTTGCAGGGAATGAATGGAGAATCACTGTGAGAACTGCCCTCACTCAGCTATGTGTGTGTATGTGTGGGAGAGAGAGAGAGACATGCACTGGAGGCAGGCAGCTATTGCACAACCCTGGATTAAAGATAGCTGTCATCCTTCACATTGGAGGGCGGGAGCGCTGGGCGAAACTGTCAACTTACTCTTCCATGTAACAGCTTGCTCTCTGAGTTGTAGGAAGGAATCCCCTCCACTCCCTTTCTGAATGAATTGGGCATCTTTCTAGAGAGAAAAAAAAACTGCAGACGCGGGAATCCAAAGTAGACTAGCAGGAGGCTGGAAGAACACAGCGAGCCAGGCAGCTTCAAGAAATGAAGTAGTCAACGTTTCGGATATTAACCCTTCTTCACCACTAGATATGGGGGTAGGGGGAGATAAAGAAAGTGGGGCTGAGGAGAGTAGTGGAATGTTAAGCTACTGAGAGGTGGACACACATAGTGGGTATGACGTGGTTGGCAATGGGAGGGATGAATCCGGTTGGTGGCTGGAAGGAAGAGGGTCAGGAGTGTGGTGCTGGGTCAGGCAACATCCAAACAGCAGGAGAATCCTCACTTTCTCCTAGCTGGAAGGAAGTGGAATGGAAGGGAGGAGGAGGAGCTGGAAAGGGAGCCTGGGGATGAGCGAGAAGGTTATTTGAAATTAGAGAACTCAATGTTAACTCCTCCAGGCTGTAGGCTGCTCAGGTGTAAGATAAGGTGGTGTTACTCCAATTTGCAGTCTGATTCACTGCAGAAATGGAGGAGGCCTAGGATGGACATGTCACAGGGAGAGTGGGAGGGGAATTGAAATGGGCAGTGACTGGGAGGTCAGGCTGGCCGTTACAAGCCAGGTGAAGATGCTCAGTGAAACAGTCACCTAGTCTACGTTTGGTCTCACCGATGTGAGCTCCAGATGTAGTAGACGAGGTTGGAGGAGAGGCAGGTCTCACCTGGAATGACTGTGTGAGGCCCTGGATGGAGGTGATGATCCAGGCTCCCAAATGGTTTCCAGTGCTTGTTTATATATTGATCATTTGCTTCACTGCGAGTTGAGACTATTGTCACTTTTCTTCAAATTATTCACCCTGACCTATACTAGAGATCATTCTTTCCATCAGACTATGAAACTTGGGCAATTGCAGTGTTTGTATCTGAAAACAGCAAACAAGCCCACCATGATGAACAGTTCACTGAGATTAAATGGTAAATCATGCAAGACCAATTGATGTACTGTCATTGCAATTTTCAGGGACTGCCCATTTTAAATTCTCTGTCAGTTCGCAGCCATTTAGCAACTTGGCTCTTGTTGCAACATCAGCTGAAGGGAGAAGCGTACTAGTCAGCTAGTGAAATGACAGTAAGATCATTGACTCACATCGAGTTGTTGACATGACACACTGTAGTTGGGCAACATCACCCAGGCCGCTTGATATCACATCCCTTGCAGATTGCTGGAAAATCACTATCATAATCATAATCCATGAGCAATTGACAAAGGATTTTTTAAAATATAATATTTAAGCCACCATTTACACAGATCTTAATGTATGCCTTGCTGTAATGTATCAGAAAAAAAAAGGCCTATCACAGTCCATCTCAAACAGATGCGTTTTGATGACCATTTGAAAATGAATAGATCAATCTCAGAACCAAACTAGTTTAGTCACAAGAGGTACTGTATCTACCTACACCAATTTTTAATAAATCAAGCAAGAAAACCTCAACTACTTTAAAAAAGTCAAAAATAAACTCTATAATTATATTCGTTGCTAAATATGATTGCATGAAAAAGAAATCTGAGTTTGTACTTACATTTGCTCGGTACAAGGACAATATGCACATTCCCCTTTCTGTTTATCATTTCAAAAGTGGTTTACAATTTCACAAGTCAATATATCCCAGCGTATAGGTTTAATCTTCGGAAGAAGGGTCACTTGCTTTGAAACATTAACTCTGTTTCTCTCTCTACAAAGGCTGCCAGACCAATTGAGTTTCTCCAGCAATTCCTGTTTTTGTTTGTTTGAAATCCATAGCGCTGGTAGTTGGTTGTTGTAATTTAATTTAGTATTCTGTTCTTCTTCAACAATAACCTTCCCTCTATCATAAGGTCAGAAGTAGGCATATTCATTCATGATTGCAGAATGTTAAGCACCGTACCACTTCTCAGATATTGAAGCAGTCCCTATCCAAACACAGTAAGACCTGGACACCATTCAGGCTCAGAATAGGAAGTGTCAAGCAGCCTTTCTGCCATCCAAGTACAAGGCAATAACCATTTAGCCCTAGAGTCATAGAGATGTGCAGCAGAGAGACAGACCCTTCTGTCCAACTTGTCCATGCCAAGGTATCCTAAATTAATCGAGTCCCATTTGCCAGCACCTAGCCCAAATCCTTCTAAACCTTTCCTATTCATAGACCCCTCCAGATGTTTTTTAAGTGTTGTAATTGTTCCAACCTCCACCATTTCTTCTGGCAACTCATTCCATCCATGCACCATCCGTTGCTTGAAAAAGTTGCCCCTTAGGTCCCTTAGAAATCTTTCACCTCTCACCCTAAACTGACCTTATAAATTCTATACCTGATGCTCTGACCAATAAAGGAAAGCATACTAAATGCTTTCTTCACTGTCGTATCTACCTGTGACTCTACTTTCAAGGAACTTTGAAACTGCACTCAAGGTCTCTTTGTTCAGCAACACTACCCATGACCTTGCCGTTAAGTGTATAAGTCCTGCACTATTTGCCTTTCCAAAATGCAGCACCTCACATTTATCTTAATTAAACACCATCT
This sequence comes from Hemiscyllium ocellatum, assembly GCF_020745735.1. Lineage (NCBI taxonomy): Eukaryota > Metazoa > Chordata > Chondrichthyes > Orectolobiformes > Hemiscylliidae > Hemiscyllium > Hemiscyllium ocellatum. The sequence continues at coordinate 5,400,844 of NC_083436.1, forward strand.
GCCACTCCTCAGCACATTGGCACATCTGATCAAGATCCATCATACTCTGAGGTAACCCTCTTTGCTGTCCACTACACCTCCAATTTTGGCATCATCTGCAAACTTATTAACTATACCTCTTATGTTCACATACAAATTGTTTATATAAATGAGGAAAAGCAGTGAACCCAGCATCATTGTGGCAAACCACTGGTCATAGGCCTCCATTCTGAAAAGAAAACTCTCCACCACCACCCTCTGTCTTCTAGCTTCAAGTCAGTTCTGTATCCAAATGGTTAGTTCTCCCTGTATTCCATGAGATCTAACCTTGCTAATCAGTCTCCCATGAGGAACCTTGTTGAACACCTTATTGAAGTCCATATAGATCACATTCACCCCTCTGCCCTCATTAATCCTCTTTATTGCTTCTTTAAAAACTCAATCAAGTTTGTGAGACATGATTTCCCATGTACAAAACCATGTTGACTATCACTAATCATTCCTTGCCTTTCCAAATACATTGTTAATCCTGTCCCTCAGGATTCCCTCCAACACCTTGCCCACTACTGATGTCAGGCTGACCAGGCTATAGTTCCCTGGCTTTTCCTTACCACCTTTCTTAAATAGTAGCACCACATTAGCCAACTTCCAGTCTTCTGGCACCTCACCTGTAACTAACAATGATCCAAACATCTCAGCAAGGGGCCCAGCAATCACTTTTCTAACTTCCCACAGAGTCCCACGGTACACCTGATTAGATCCTGGGGATTTATCCACCTTAATGTATTTTAAGATATCCAGCACCTACTTCTCTGTAATTTGGATATTTTTCAAGATGTTACCATTTATTTCCCCACATTCTGTATCTTCCATGTCCTTCTCCACAGTAAACACTCATGCTTTCTTATAAGATCTCTTACAAGATCCCCTTGACATTCAATGGTATTACCATAGTTGAATCCTCAACTATCAACAGCTGGGGGGGGGAGGTTACAGAAGCTAAACTAGACCTGCTGAATTAATACTGGGACTACAACAGCAAGTCAATGGCTGAGAGGTTTATGGTAAAACTCACATCTGTATTCATCAAAGCTTACCTATAAGGCACAAGTCAAGAGTGTGATGGAATACTCTACATTTACTTGGAATGAGTGCAATTCCAAAAATGCTCAAGTTGTTTGGCATCGTCCACGACAAAGTGTCACTTTATTGACACCCTCTGTCATACCTTTGATATTCAACCCCTCATCACCCGACATTTCCCAACTACAAGAAGTATTGCTACATCTCACCACGGATCCTCCTGCAGCATCTTCTCAAACCTGTGACCTCTACCGCCGAGAAGCAGAATGACAGCAGACGAAAGGGAACGCCACCACTCCTCAACCCCCACGCCATTCTGACCGGGAAATATATCCCCACTTCTTGGGATTCGCACCCTCACAACATGAGGTGTACTTCCCTACGCGGACTATAAGGACTCACCACCACTTTCTCCAGGACCATTATTGATAGGCAATAAATGCTGGTCAGTAATGCCCAATAAACTAAAATCAGTACGAATTTTTAGGACAAGTCGTCTAGCTTAATATTTCGTCCTCACATTTCCTGTATAGTTAAAAAAAATCTGATATAGTTTCAGTAATCCAAATGCACACACAGAATTATTCTATCGGCAGCGGGTATATGGAGATAAACTGAGGAAGGAGAGTATGAAAAATTATAGCATTGCTTTAAATTATTTTAAAAGAAAGAGATAAATATTGGAAAATAATTCCTAGCATGTTTTAATTTGAAGGACAGAGTGGCTTCAACCTCTCGTCAAGGTTCTGTGTAATTATCTATTAAGGGCTTTTCTCTTGGTCTTCAGCCGCATTCCCGTGCTTCAGGTTAATTCATTTCCTCCGAATGTTGAACTCAGCTGTCCGTTTTCTCACCTTCCTAAGACCTTTGCCTTTTACACTGCTCAGAAGGACCGGGATTGTTGTACAGGACAGTTTTAGAAAGATTCTGCAGCGATTGAGAAAGTCTGGATACCTGGATACATGAACAGCTGTTTGTCTCACAGCTCCGCCCCTTCCAAGACACGCTCACCCCGACAGGAGTAAAAAAAAAGCTCGTTTCAAGGCCCTGTTTTGTTGTGAAGAACAAATTTATTTGAGGCAATATATTTCCTACATTAAAGAAACGTCGTTGTGTTAATGAATTTTGCAAAATAAAGACTAAAAACAGTGAATATAGCCTTCAGTGTTTGGAATTAAAAACGAATCCTCCCCGGCGGGGAATTGAACCCCGGTCTCCCGCGTGACAGGCGGGGATACTAACCACTATACTACCGAGGACCTGTCTGTAACCAGCCTGCAGATACTCTTTTCAGACTTTCTACAACCTACGTCATTGCCATTCTTCTATGATTTTCTGGGAAGTATCACATCATCTCAGACTTCCAGCATCCAAAGTATTTTGCCATTATATCACACTCTCTTTTCACTCTACTACCAAGTATAGTCTATTGAACGTGTCTTTCTCAAATAGCTCCTTACAAAGACATCCATTCATCAGACAGACAGCACAGGTTGAGTTTAAGGCAAGAAATCAGCACCATATGGACATTATTGTGAGTTCAGCCAATTCAGACAGAAACAGGCATTTTCTACATTTTACATGCATTTTTAAATTTCACATATATTTAGCATATAGCTCCATTCAGATTGTGGCTAAACTGTATCTCGCCCATGTATACTCTTTGGCCATATCCTTTACTTAACATCCCACTTTTATAATATTCCAATTAATTTAGCCTCAACAATCTCTTGAGGTAATTAGATCCAAATTTCCATTTTCCTTTCTACCACAACCTGCTTCGTGACCACCTCTGAATGGCCTGTAATTTCACCTTTAAAGTTGTCCTGTTTCTATGTGTATTCCCCCCAACTGAAGAAATCGTTTCTCTAATCTTTTATCATTCAACACACTTCAATTAGATCACTGCTAATATTCAATACACAAGGGATTAAAAGCCTTGTGTATGCCTATAATTAAGCCATTTAGACCAGTATCATTCTGGAATATCTGCATTACAATCTCAAAATAGATATATTCTATCTGGTGTGAGGCATTGAATTAAACATGGTCTCGATTAGAGTGGTGCAGGTCAGGCAGCATCCGAGGAGCAAGAAAATCTACATTTCGGGCAAAAGCCTTTATCAGGATTCCTTCATCAGGATTAAACATGCTCCATAGACAGTGTACAGTACAACAGGTATACGCAAGATAGATTCTGGATCAGTGGTGCTGGAAGAGCACAGCAGTTCAGGCAGCATCCAACGAGCAGCGAAATTGACGTTTTGGGCAAAAGCCCTTCATCAGGAATAAATGCAGTGAGCCTGAAGCGTGGAGAGATAAGCTAGGGGAGGGTGGGGGTGGGAAGAGAGTAGCATAGAGTACAATGGGTGAGTGGGGGAGAGGATGAATGATATAGGTCAGGGAGGAGAGGGTGGAGTGGATAGGTGGAAAAGGAGCTAGGCAGGTCGGACAAATCTGGACAAGTCATGGGGACAGTGCTGAGCTGGAAGTTTGGAACTCGGGTGAGGTGGGGGAAAGGGGAAATGAGGAAGCTGTTGAAGTCCACATTGATGCCCTGGGGTTGAAGTGTTCCGAAGCTGAAGATGAGGCGTTCTTCCTCCAGGCATCTGGTGGTGAGGGAGTGGCGGTGAAGGAGGCCCAGGACCTCCATGTCCTCGGCAGAGTGGGAGGGGGAGTTGAAATGTTGGGCCACGGGGCGGTGTGGTTGATTGGTGCAGGTGTCTCGGAGATGTTCTCTAAAGTGCTCTGCTAGGAGGCGCCCAGTCTCCCCAATGTAGAGGAGACCACATCGCGAGCAACAGATACAATAAATGATGTTAGTGGATGTGCAGGTAAAACTTTGATGGATGTGGAAGGCTCCTTTAGGACCTTGGATAGAGGTGAGGGAGGAGGTGTGGGCACAGGTTTTACAGTACCTGCGGTGGCAGGGGAAAGTGCCAGGATGGGAGGGTGGGTTGTAGGGGGGGCGTGGACCTGACCAGGTAGTCACGGAGGGAACGGTCTTTGCAGAAGGCAGAAAGGGTGGGGAAGGAAATATATCCCTGGTGGTGGGGTCTTTTTGGAGGTGGCAGAAATGTCGGGGGATGATTTGGTTTATGCGAAGGTTTGTAGGGTGGAAGAAGAGCACCAGGGGCATTCTGTCCATGTTACAGTTGGAGGGGTGGGGTCTGAGGGCGGAGGTGCGGGATATGGACGAGATGCGTTGGAGGGCATCTTTAACCACGTGGGAAGGGAAATTGTGGTCTCTAAAGAAGGAGGCCATCTGGTGTGTTCTATGGTGAAACTGGTCCTCCTGGGATGTTTGATCTATTGGATGTTTGAGCAATAATTTCAACATGTTAAAAGCATCAATGGAAACAGAAAAAAAGGTGCTGAAGTAAAAGATCATCTCAAGTGATCAGTTCGAAGAGCTGAATGTCTTACTCCTGCACCCATTAGCTAAGTTCTAATATACGTATGTTTTAAGACAATTACTGTGTATGTGGATGGCGCAGGAAGGTTGAATTGAGGTGGAGGATCAAATGACTAATGTCAACAAAACCTTTCAAAGTGTCTTCCTGAGGTCTCCAGCATTACGAATAACAGTCTTCAGCCAATTTGTTTCAGCAAAATAGTTACAGCACAAAAGAATGCCATTCAACCCAAAAAATCTGCATTGGCCCTACTAAGGAACAATTTACATACTGCCACATCCATAGCCTGCCTCCCCACATCCTGGCATATTCCTTCTCTTCAGATATTTGGAATATTTTGAAATTGTAGAAAAACATATGGTATAGAAGGAGGTCACTCTGCCTGTCAAAGAACTTAATCAAATTTTCCAGCATTTGTTTTGTATTCCTGGAGATTACAAGACTTCAGGTGCACATCCAGACACCTTTTAAATGAGTTGAGATTTTCTGCCTTTATTGCAGTTTCAGGCAACTTAATCCAGATCCCTATCACTATTTGGGTGGAAATTTATTTTCTCATCTTCCTGTAATTCTTATACTACTCACTTTAAATCCATACCCTCCAATCACTAGCACTCCTGGTAAGGGAAATAGGTTTTTTTTTAGATTAGATTAGACTTACAGTGTGGAAACAGGCCCTTCGGCCCAACAAGTCCACACCGACCTGCCGAAGCGCAACCCACCCATACCCCTACATTTACCCCTTACCTAACACTACGGGCAATTTAGCTTGGCCAATTCACCTGACCCGCACATCTTTGGACTGTGGGAGGAAACCGGAGCACCCGGAGGAAACCCACGCAGACACAGGGAGAACGTGCAAACTCCACACAGTCAGTCGCCTGAGTCGGGAATTGAACCCGGGTCTACAGGCACTGTGAGGCAGCAGTGCTAACCACTGTGCCACCATGCCTTCCCATCCATTCTATCCAGACCCCCCACAAAGCTGTACATCTCAACTAAATCTCCCATTAGTCTCTTTGCCCCAAGAAAAATAGCATAACTTATTCAATTTTTTCCTCATAGTTTAATATTCCAGACTTGGTGACATCCTAGTAAATCTCCTTTGTGCCCTTTCTAGTGCAATTACATCATTTCCACAATGGATTGATCATAGTGCTATAGAGTCATAGCACAGAAACAGACTATTTTGTCTAAACAGTCCATGTTGACTATAATCCCAAATTAAACTAGTCCCACCTGCCTTTGCTTGGCTCATATCCCTCCAAGCATTTCTGAATTGTGTACTTATCCAAGGACATATGTACTTATGTACTTTTAAACATTATAACTGTACCTTTATCTACCACTTCCTCTGGAAGCACCTGGCCCATAGTTCATATGCTGTGGTGTTTTAGTAACTCATCTAAACTCATTAAATGTCTTTGAATGGTCCTGCCTCTACCATGCTTTTAGGCAGTGAACTCCAGATACCCACAATGGGTGAAGCAAAAAAATCCTCAAATCCCCTCTGGTTCTTTAACTCAAAAATACATTACCTGGTTATTGACCCCTCTACTTTCTCCCTATCTGCACTATTAATGCCTCTCACAAATTTGTTCAACTCTATCAAGTCTCCATCAGCCTCTCTGCTCGAAGTACAATAACCCCAGCCTACCTCATCTCTCTTCACAGCTGGATCATTCCAGCCTAGGCAACACTCTGGTGAATCTCTTCTTCACCCTCGCGTGCAATCACGTCATTTATGTAATGTGGTGACCAGAACTGCACATAATAGTGCAGCTGTGACCTAACTAACATTATTTCCTGCACCATCATAACCTCCATGCTCTTGCATTCAATGCCTTGACGAATTGCCTTCATAAACATTTTATCTACCCATCCTGCTGCCTTTAAAGATGTATGAAAATGCACGCTAAGATCTCTCAGGTCCTCCGTACCTCCTCAGCCCTTAATATTCAATGTGTGTTCCTTTGCCTTGTTAGTCCTCCTAAAATGCATCAGCTCACACTTTTCAGAATCAAATTCTATTTGTCATTGATCATCTGATCAGCCGTTCTATATTGTCTTGTAGTTGGGGGATTTCCTTCTCATTATTTATTACATCATGAGTTTTCATCTGTAACTTATTGCTCTTGCCACCTATATCCATTTGCTGACAATTAATGTAAACTATAAACAGTGAGGGACCCAGCTCCAAACCCTGTATTACGGAACTGGATTCAATCCTCCAGCCATAAAAGCCCATTGACCAGCAACATTTAAAAGACATCTGGATAGATATATGAATAGGAAGAGTTTAGAGGGACATGGTTCAAATGCTGGCAAATGAGACTAGATTGTCTTGGGATATCTGGTCAACATGGATGAGTTGGGCTGAAAGGTCTGTTTCTATGGTGCACAGCTCTACGATTCTATGACTTGGGAGACCCAGTCCAGGATTCATTTTGAGGTAAACTTGCAGGTTGAGTCGGTAGTTAGGAAGGCAAATACACTGTTGGCATTCATACAGTCATAGAGTCATAGGGATGTACAGCACAGAAACAGACCTTTCAGTTCAACTCATACATGCTGACCAGATATCCCAATCTAATCTAGTCCCATTTGCCAGCACTTGGCTGATATCCCTCTAAACCCTTCCTATTCATGTACCCATCCAGACGCCTTTTAAATGTTGCAATTGTACCAACCTCCATCAATTCCTCTGGCAGCTCATTCCATACACACAACACCCTCTGTGTGAAAAATTTAGCCCTTAAGGTCCCTATTATATTTTTCCCCTCTTACCCTAAACCTATGCCTTCTAGTCTGGACTCCCCACCATAGGAAAAAGACTTTGTCTATTTATCCTATCCAAGCCCCTCGCGATTTTATAAACCTCTATAAGGTCACCCCTCCAACGCTCCAGGGAAAACAACCCAAGCTTATTCAACCTCTCCCTATAGCTCAAATCCTCCAACCCTGACAACATTCTTCTCAACCTTTTCTCAACGTTTCACAACATCTTTGCGATAGGTCTTGAGAGGACTAGAATATAACAGCAGGGATGTACTTCTGAGGCTGTAAAAGGCTTTGGCCATTCCACCTTTACAACATTGTGAGCAATTTGGGCCTCATACCTCAGGAAAGATGCATTGGTCCTTTCGGGTCTAAAGGAGGTTCACAAGAATGATTCCAAGAATGAATGGTTTAACATATGAGGAATGTTTGAGCACTCTGGGACTATACTCAATGGAGTTTAAAAGGGTGAGGGGGATCTGATTGAAAGTTACAGAATACTGAACGGCCTGGATAGAGTGGACGTTGGAAAGATATTCCCAATGGCAAAATCCTTCCATCTAAACCCTTATCCATTAACATATGCTTGTGAAGAATACAATAAGCAGTGCCCGTATACCATTTACTATTTGTCACAGGAAATCAGCAATCACCGGGCATTGTAAAATTGTAATTACCTATCTTAAACAATGTAGCAGCAATCAGTCATGTGACCTGTATTATTCCTCTAAAATATACTGCTTTCGTGTGTGAGACAGAGATTCGTCGAGGGGTGCCACCATAAGAAGGCTATGAGACTCCTTTGTTGTCACCTAGAATCTCTCGCTGGCTATCGAGAAATAAAGAATCTACTTTTGAACTGAAATTTGTGTCGTCCAGAGCTGAGAGCCAAACTTCTACAGGAGAAACAAAGACCCAAGGGCACAGCCTTAGAGTAAAGGGAAGACCTTTTCAAACAGAGATAAGGAAAAACCTCTTCAGCCAGAGACTGGTGAATCCGTGGAATTCATTGCCACAGAAATCTGTGGAGGCCAACTAATTGAGTATATTTAAAACAGAGATAGATCCGTTCTTGATTGCCAAGGGATCAAAGGTTATGTGGAGAAAGTGAGAAAATGGGGTTGAAAAACCTATCAGCCATTCCTCCCATTGACCAACCAGGTCATACCCTCTACCTGTCTTCCCCTATTCCCACTTCACCACCCTGCCCCAGCCAGCTCCCCCTGTACCCACCCCTAGTCCTGAAGAAGGGTTACACCTGAAATGTTGACTTCTCCACTTCCTGATGCTGCCTGGCTTGCTGTATTCTTTCAGCCTTCTACCTGTCTGTGATTGAATAATAAAGCAGACTTGATGGGCTGAATGGCCTAATTTCTGCTCCTATGTCTTATGGCCTTATGGACTCTATTACTCATTGGTTCCTGCCACTGAGCCAATTTGGGTTGAATTTGCCGAATTGCCTTGGATTCCAAGGACTCTTAGCTTCTAATCAGTGTGCTGAACAATACTTTGTCAAAAGTCTTACTGATGACCATCGTGTCTGATTATAGATGTAGACCATTGTTGAGACAAGTCGCTGTGTAGTAGAAAATGAGGACTGCACATGCTGGAACGCTACATTCTTGACACAAGTCTCTGTGTAGAAGTAACACAGATGGAACACTGCGTATAGAAATAATCCAATGGTACTCAAGTTTCTTAGTCAAAAAGTGTAGCGCTGGAAAAGCACAGCAGCTCAGGCAGCATCCGAGGAGGAGGAGAATTGACGTTTCGGGCATAAACCCTACATCAGGAATGTGGAGAGAGGGAGAGGGGTCTGAGACCTAAATAGGAGGGTGTGCCTGGGGTGGGGTGGGGGGTGGAAGGCAGCTGGGAAGGTAGATGCAGGTGAGTGGTGATGGTGATTGGTCGGAGGGGAGGGTGAAGCGGATAGGTGGGAAGGAAGATGGACAGGTCGGGCAGTTCATGATGGTGGTGCCAAGTTGGAGGGTTGGATCTGGGATGCGGTGGGGGGAGGGGAATTGAAGAAACTGGTGAAGCCGATGTTAATGTCATTTGTTTGGAGGGTCCTAAGGCAGAAAATGAGGCATTCTTCCTCCGGGCAGTGGAGGAGGCCCAGGACTTGCATGCCCTTGGCAGTGGGGGAGTTGACTGGTCAGCCATAGGGCACTATTAAACCTGCGCCCACACCTCCCTCCTCACCTCCATCGAAGGCCCCAAAGAATCCATCCACATCTAGCAGAGATTTTCCAGCACATCCAAACACCTCATCTACTGTGTCCATTGCCCTCGATGTGGTCTCCACTAGATTGGGCAGACAGGATGCCAACTCGTGGAATGTTTCAGGAAACATCTCTGGAACACGCACCAAACAACCTCACCACCCTGTCACCAATCACTTCAACTCTCCCTCCAACTCTGCCAAGGACATGAAAGTTATGGGCCTCCTCCACTCCTAAATTCAAGCCACCTGACACTTTGAGGAAGAACACCTCATTTTCTGCCATGGGACCCTTCAACCACACAGCATCAACATCAACGTGACCAGTTTCGTCAAAGAGTCATAGAAATGTACAGCACAGAAACAGATCCTATGGTCCAACTTGTCCATGCCAACCAGATATCCTAACCTAATCTAGTCCTATTTGCCAGCACTGGGCCCATATCTCTGAAACCCTTGTTATTTGTATACCCATCCAGATGCTTTCTAATGAGGTCATTTGGTCTATTGTTTCTGTGCTAGCCTCCCATTCATCATGATAGTAAAAGAAATAGGTTTTAATTTTGTTTCTATATATTGAAATGAGTTTTATAATTGGAGTGTTTTATACTCTTCTACAGCAAAATGTCCGTTCAATTCGGCTGTCGAATTAAAACGTTGCATTGGCCGGGAATCGAACCCGGGCCTCCCGCGTGGCAGGCGAGAATTCTACCACTGAACCACCAATGCACAGAAAATACACGTCGATTACACATAGTGAATGCTGGGAAAGGGTGAGTTACACTGATTTCTACAGAGTGTCGTTGCTGTGACGTGTAGTGATATCCGAGATCGGAACGGACCGCGTCCTCGCGCTACTGAACGTCACTCTCACGCGGCTCCTTCCCCGTCACGTGAGCAGCCGGCAACTGAGCGAAGGACGAGAGTGAGTGTCAAAAGAGATGTCCGGCCTCGGGTGGAGGCAATGGCGAGGGGGAAGTGAGGAGGTAGAGGGCAAGGAGACTAATGGGAAAGGGGTCGAAAAATCTAGAGAGAGAGAAAGAAAGAATGAATGAATATGAGTGAGTGAGTGACGAGGGTTGGCACTGGACAGTAGGTGACGTGTTTCACTCGGGCCCCAGGTCACGGTGAGGTCACTAGCCTTTGGTCTGAAGCAGATCTACCAGGGAAGGCAGCTGCCTGTTTTCTAAACCATACTTGGACCCAATATTTCGGTTACAGCCTCCATCATATATCTCCCACATCCCATGGTCCTGCATCTGCGCAGAGTGAAAGTGACTTTCTTGATTCAGTTAAAAATCACACAACACCAGGTTATAGTCCAGTGTTACCTTTGTTTCTCTCTGATGCTGCCAGAGACCTGCAGAGTTTCACAAAGTGTTTGTTTCAGGTTTCCAGTATTTTCCTTTTATTGCCATCAAAATTCGTTGTTTTCAGTTTATGTATTTGTACCAGAGACATGAACAAATCTTGCCACAGTAAGGAAAATTGTGTCATTTAAAATCCGAGTACCTTGATAAAGTTGTGACAAGTGTTTGTTACTGCTAATCAACATATGCTATTGAAAATTAACGATAACAACTCTGAAGTCTCATTCACCTAATCAGAAGTAAGACTTCTAAAATGAAATTTAACATTTTAGTCTTATACATCTTTCACCCACTATAATGAATTTATTCTTCCTTACTTTTTGGACTATTTATTTCAGTCCTTCATCTGATTGTGAGGGGAATAACAGAATCTTGCCCCATTTGTGGACATCCCAGCTGCTACATTTCCCTCCTCCTTTCAGCAGCTTGCTTCAATAAAAACTGAAAACATAAATATGAAAGAGTAAGTCTGATTAATGACAGATTTTGTTTAAAGACCTTGTTACAGTTAATCTGTCACACTTAAAAAGTATCTTTCTTGCTCGTGTACAACCACAATTTTACAAACAGTGCCGTTTGTATCCTATCTCACATTTTTCCGACTCGTATCTACAGTTTAGATGTCTTCAATTTTAGTATCTCATCTTCATATGTAAGTTTTCTCATGACCACTTCTCTCCCTAGCTTTTTAACTTTCTCTAAACCTATGATTCTGTATTGCTGTGGCTTTTTCTGCAATCTTCCACTGTCTTCACCTGGCCTTTAGTGGTCTTGCCTTCAGCTGTCTCGGCATCAGAGTCTGGAACTCCCTAAACGTGATCCATTTCTCCACCTCTCTCTCCTTTTAAGCCCCCTGCCCTTACAACTCGCCATCTCGATGGGCAAATTTTCAGTTACCTGTTGTAAGAAACAACATATTGGAATTGCTGGAAATTTGAAATAAAAACCAAGTGCTGAGAAGAAAACCTCAGGTTGGCAGAATTTGTAGAGAGGAAGAGTTAAAGTTTCAAATCTAAAATAATTATTTGGAACTGAATACAAATAGAAATGTTTTTAGACATCTCCTCCTATCTCCCCAAGACCATGACCCTACCATTGAGCATCAAGCCATTGTATCCAAGACTGTCTTTAACCTCATCTGGGGATCTCTGTGCAGTAGCCTCCTTGCTCATAGGTTCCCCCAACCCTGTGCAGCCGCTTCTACATTTTCCCCAAAGTCCACAAACAGGACTGCTTCGAGAGATCCATTGTTTCTGCCTGTTCCTACCCCCACAGAACTTGGTTCTTCTTACCTCTAGTCTATTTTCTTCTTCCTATATTCAGACCCTGTCCACTTACCTCTACAATTCTTCTGACACTTTATGTTGGTTTCAGAATTTCCAGTTCATGGGCTACAGTCACCTCTTGTTCACCATGGTTAAGCCCCAGCAGGATGGTCTCACGGCCTTCCACTTTTTGGAAAGCAGGTTAAACTGTCTGCATTCATCAACACCCTCCTTCATCTGGCTGATCTCATACTCATTTTGAACAACTTCTCCTTTAACTCGTGTCACTTTCCTCAGGTCAGAGCTGTGGCAATAAATGCCTGCTCTGGCCCCAGTTATGTCTGTCTCTTTGTTGGGTACATGGAACATTCCTTGTTCTAATCTACTCAGGTCACTCATCACAACTCTTTCTACAGTACATCAATGACATCATTTCTATTGCTTCTGGAAAAATTTCACTTCCAATTTCCACCCTGCCCTCACCTTCCCCTGGTCTGTTTCTGACTCCTCCCTTCACTCCCTCAATATCTCTATTCATTTCTAGGAATAGGCTGGCTGCCCATTTGCACTATAAGCTCACCATATCCCACAGTTGCCTTGAATATACATCATTACACCCTGCTTCCTGTAAGGACTTCATTCCATTCTCCCAGTTTTCCCATCACATCTGTTCTGAAAATGCCACCTTCCATAGTGGGGTGTCTCAGAAATGTTCCCTTTTTCCTCAACCGTAGATTTCCCATAATCCTGGTCAACAGGAACCCTTAGTAGTGTTCAATCTATCTCCCCCAATTCTGCCCTCACCCCTTGCCTTCTTATCCACAACAATGCTAGGGTCCCCATAGTCCTCAGTTATCACCCAACCAGTCTTGGCATCCAAAGGATTGTAAGCCGCCATTTCTGTCGATCTTAATATGTCAAATATTCTCCTCTGCTCACTTGTCAACATTTCACAGGGACAGTTCCTGTCGGAAAACTCTGGTCCACTCCTTTTCTATTCCCAACACCAACACAGCACCTTCCCATTCAATCACAGAAGGTGTAACTCCTGCCCATTTACCTCCTTCCCCCCTCAACATTCAAGTCCCCTGACATAGCTTTCAGGTGAAGCAGTGATTGACCTGCATTTCATCAGAATTGAGGAAGGGTCACTCAACCCGACACATTAACTCTGATTTCTCTCCAAAGATGCAGCCTGACCTGCTGAGCTTTTCTAGCAATTTTTGTTATTGTTCAAGAGTAATTGGAAATGGGCAAAAAATGCTGAGCTTGCCATTGATGCTTGCATCCTACAAAAGAACACAGAAGGAAGCTCAGGAACTGTAAAGAGTTATGTGTTTTCCCAGTACAGTCGGTACTGATATAATGTGATAGTACTGTTCTCATGTGATCTCACATGATAAGAAAATCATGCAATAGCTATGCCATTTAAACTAATGGGGTCAAATCACGTTAGAGCCAATATAGATAAGGAAAGTTCATGCTCTACAAATACCAACCTAATTTCTTCAATCGTGTTGAAGCCATTTCGCGGTGAAGAAACATGTGTCATAGCAGAATTGTCTGTAGTGACCAAACTCTGAAACTGGAGTGTAATTGGTAGGTCAGTTGAATAGCGACACCAACAGGACTGTTGGGATATGTGAGAGAAAGTGATCAAGAGAATGATAATTGTGCCATGAAAGTGATTTTAGCCTGGGTCATCTCACGAATTCTATAGTAAGTCTGATGTGTCATTCCCTCCTCCTCCTGGGATATTTTTGAGTGATCTTGACACCATCTGTTATCATTTTTGATGTCATCCCCATGGGATTATTTTGTATTGTTATAATCATAGAATCTCTATAGTGTGGAAAGAGGCCATTCATCCATTGACCCTCCGAAGATCATCCAATGGAGACCAACCCCATATTTACCATGTTAATTCACCTAACCAACACATCTTTGGAACTGTGGGAGGAAACCAGAGCACCTGGTGGAAACCTAAGCAGACATGCAAACTACACCTCTTTTCTGAATATGTAATGACTGTGGAACAGAGGAATAAGAGTATGCTATTCAGCCATCGATCCTGTTCTACCATTCAGTTCGGCCTTGGCTGATCTGAACCTCAACCTCTGATGACATCCTTTGATGCCCTTGAGTAACCAAAAAGAAAGTCTGCTTTGTAGACTCTGCAAATGTTGTTAGCTGATAGGTGAGAAGTAATAACCTTGAATAATTCAAAATGCTGGATTTTTGTCTGTCCGTACTGTTCACAGTCAAAGTTATTGCTTATCAACAGTGATGATAGTTATAAAGTGCTTTAGGATACCTGAAAGCGAAAGGTGCTCTGCAAATACAAATCTTTTTAGCTCACTGGTGAGAGCAAATAGCACAATTAATTATCATCTGAAGAAGTTTTATTGTATCGTGAATATGCAAAGTACTTTGCATTTACCCAGCACTATTCAGAGATACATACAATGGCTCCTTTGGCTCCTCGAATCTGCACCAACATAACTGCCACTAAAAGTGTGTTAATCCCTATTTCCTTCTATAAATAAATTACAATCTAACTTCCAGTTCCAGGTCAGACTTCCAGTACAGGTTATTTACAAACTTCCTGAACTGCCCGGATTGGAAGTAATCACCCTAATTCTATAATTATTTGAAACAAATTATGTCATAATTGTCGATGATTATATGTTTTTCTTCCATAAAGACTTTTTACACGCACTGATTCTTTAAAATGTTCCTTTGGTTTCAGGGAATAATTTCTGTTTTGTACGGCACATCAACCGGACCAAATGAGCAGCTGGGCATTTTGGGGAGTGGTGTATTGGTTTAGTGTCATCTTTGGCGTGCCTGCCATCAGCTGTCATGAAGAGGCAGTTTTCCATTCAGGTAGGAGTACTGAACATAATTCGTTTCCCTGCTGTTGGGTGTGGTAATTATATTACAAATTTATGTCAATGGCAGCCCTGCTGTGAATTAAAGGCAGTGCTGTAGGCTCGGGCGGCACAGAGAAAATTCAGATGAATTTGTTTTCCTTTTCCATGATCCTGTTTGTGCTGGCACAGCCTTGTTTATGTTGATGGTCTGTTCAGACCAGTTCACTGCACCCTGCCCCTAATCACCCCCAGTGTCCCAGTATTGAAAAAATGATTCATGGAAAAAATAGAATGAGAAGTTTTATTCAGGTATTTATAATTATGACCTCTGAATTTGAGCCCAGGCTGAAAAACTGATTTGTGCGTCAGTCTCCTAATTATGCTCAGGTTTTTTGCAGAAAATAGAGGGAATTGGAAGGTCATCACTTTTACTTGGTTTAAATCTGAACTAAAATATTCAAGTTGAAAGTTCAGATTGCTGCATCAACCTGTCATCAAGTGTGTCTACTTAATTGTGTTTTTAATATTTGTTAGTTTTGACTATAAAAATTAATTGAGTAATAGGTAACATCAGGTACTTGCCAGAATAGTCTGTACATTACATCAAACCAGTGAAGACAGGGTATGTGTCAGAACAGTCTGTAGGAGTGACTCGGAAATGATGGGTGAGCACATTTAATTTCCTTGATGCTTCATTTCACTTCCGATAAATGGTTTTAGTTCCATTTCCTCCATTATATTGAGCTACACAGATTAGAACAAGCAACTTAGAAGAGCAGAAGGGCAGAGTGAAATAAAAAGTGAGAAATTATTTCCCTTTGTTGAGGAATCTGAGATTATAAAGATCCAGCATCAAAAAATGAAAATTGGGCTTTTCAGGAATAAAATTGGGAATTACTTTTTCAGACAAAGACTGTTAAAAGTTTCTCTTTGGCAAATGGCATTTGGTAGCATATTAAATGTTACTTTTAGATTTGAGTTTTTTTCTGAATTGACCAAGTATTAAGGGATATGTAGAGAGACAGCTATATAAAGTTATATCAGGGATTAGCCATGATCTTATGGAATATTGGAATCAGAGCTAAATGGCCTACTCTTGTTCCTATATTCTCAGCATGGTCCAAGTTACCATTTCTGGTCTGTTGCTAAACCCCACAGAAAAGACTGGGCCTAGATTCCAATCAGACCTGGTACAGAGCTATACAGTAGGCTGGGCCCTTCAGTATTGGTTTTGACCCACAGAGTGGAAGTGTTCAGTTCCAGTCTACAACCTGCACTGAAGCACATAGGAGCCTGTGTGTTTCGTGTCTGTGGTTTCCATACTCTCCCCTTTGCCTGGCCCTGGTTTGTATTTGATTAAGTAATCAAAATGTATGGTTTAACAAATTTTGAAGTTGCTGACTCTGCAAGTGGCAAATCCAGACTAGATTCTATCAACGAGTGAATTTGAGACCAAATCTTGGACTCTGGGGAAATAGAAGAAAGTGGAACCAAGTTGTTCCAGCTGCAACATTGGCAGCTGCCCAACAGTATGGAAAATTGGATGTAGGTTTGCTCGCTGAGCTGCAAGGTTCATTTTCAGAAAAAAAAATCGCTAAAGAGGAGGAAGACAACAACAAACTGCCATTCCTAGTTGTCGCAGTAGAGCAAACAGCCAATGGAGTGATTCAAACCAGCGTCAACAGGAAAACAACACATACAGACCAAATACTGAACTACAGAAGCAATCATCCCAACACCCACAAACGAAGCTGCATTAAGAACATTATTCCAATGAACCATCACACACTGCAGCACAGAGGAACTGCGAGGAGCAGAGGAAAATCACCTGTACAATGTGTTCAAAAAGAACAGGTACCCAATGAACACAGTCTGCTGATTTCTCAGCAACAAACCCCAACAAGTAAACAAAACACGTCCAGAAATCCTAGCCACTCTCCCCTACATCAAAGATATCTCAGAAATTACCGCTAGTTCTCTTGGCATCATGGTAGCCCATAAATCCACGAACACACTAAAATAACAACTATTGAACTTGAAAGACCCTGTACAGACAACAAACAAAACTGATGTAATTTACAAAATACCTTGCAAGAACTGTAACAAACACTACATTAGACAAACAGACAGAAAACGAACCACTAGAATACATGAACATTAACTAGCCACAAAAAGACCCATTCTCTCTACTGTCCTTACACACTGATGAGGAAGGGCACACTTTGACTGGGACAACACATCCATCCTTGGACAAGCCAAACACAGACACACACAATGAATTCCTAGAAGCATAGCATTCCAACTAGAACTTTATCAACATACACATTGAGTTGATTCCCATTTACCACCCCTGAGAAAAAGAATAGTAAATGACATCACCACAGGAAATGACATCACCAACCCAAGAAAACCTAAACAAATACAGAGGAACCGCAATTATCGGAATACCAATTATCCAAAAATCGGATTATCTGAAGGAGATCTTGAGGTCCCAATAGAGACATTGCATCAAAGACATGTTTCCAACAGTGATCGCGTCTTTTGTTTACAGTGATTAAACAGGCACTGTCTCCAAATGACTGATTGCCCGCGCTCTCTCTCCCCCTGCGCTTTCGCTGGAGTTCTACATAGGGGTGTTCCCTAAACCCTCCTTCCCTACATAATCTGTCCAACATTGTCCTGTACAGGGCAAAGGTAGAAACCATCAAAAAGTTGCAGTAAAAAGTTGTGTGCGTGGATGTGGCTGTGTGTGTGTGTGTGTGTGTGTATGCGCGCGCGCGCGCTATTTGGAGACTCACCCCAGTAAAGGCAGCTGCAGCAATCTTTCTGTTAGCGTCCAGTCCAGCTGCCCCAGAGAGAAGGCGGGTGTGTATGAGGTTGGAGAGCAAGGGGGAGTGTTGCACTGGGGCAGTGTTAGGGGCAGGGGTGTTGCATGGGGGCAGGAGGACGGTGCTAGACAAGGTTGGAGTGGGGGGGCGGTTTTGGGGGTGGGGGTGGTGTTGGACAGGGTGGGAGCGGGGCCTTACGTGCTGTGTGTTTCTGCAGTCTCTTGACTTTAAAAACTCTGAGCCCCAGAAGAAAGGCATTAAATCAACCGAATAATCGATTATCCGAATGAAATAGTGCCTGCCCATCTTGTTCGGATAATCGAAGTTCCCCTGTAATTAGAAAGCGGGCCATGCCACCAGTGCTTCATCTGGAGGCTCTCTGATGATGTTACCTGGTATAGTGATGAAATGTCTGAAAACAAACCTTCCAGCTCACCGAGCAAACCTACATCCAGAACCTCAACCTGCGCTACAACTCTTCTCAAAACTCACTAGTGTGGAAAATTGTACAGACTCATCCTGTACACAAAAGTCATGACAAATCCAAGCCTAGCCAATTAATACATCGGTCTGCACTTGCTCATTGGTAAAGTGACAGAAGGGACCATAAACAGTGTTATCAGGCAGCACTTGTTGCACATCTCTAGTTTCCTTTGTAACAACCTACTCATTGATGCTCAATTGGACTGTGTCAGTACCTCTTGGCTCCTGACCTCACTATAGTCTTGGTACAAACACTCCCACCTGCAAGTTGCCCTTCAAGCCATGCACATCCTGACTTCAAACTGTATCATTGTCCTTTTGTAGCTGTTTACTCAAAAATCTGGAAGTGCCTTCCTGGCGGCATTATAAGTCACCCTGCACTGTACTGCAACAGTTCAAGAAGGTAGCTCATGACCACTTTGTCAAAAGGAAGGAGGGATGTGCAAGAAGTGCTAGCTCAATCAGCAATGCCTACATGCCAGGAGTGAATGAAATAAAGAGCTAGAAAGATCTTTTGAAGAACTGTGTTGCCACAGATTACCCTATTTATTGAATATTACATTACATTTATTGAATATAAAATTCCCAAAACCATTTTGTCATAACTCTAATGAAATTGATAATTATGCTTTCTCCCATGTTTTACTCATGCTGACTTTTATGTAGATGATTGAATGAAGGAAATATGCCATATATTTGTCACTAAATCTATTATGCACACAGATTGTAAATGAAGGGAGGAGCTATCTACACTGATAGCTACTATAAATGTTATTCAATCAACCTGTGTGGAGGGGTTAGACATGAACCTTGGCCTCCTGGCTCAGGTAGCAACACACCATTCTCCCACAAGAGCCCTTTTATCCTATAAACTGACCTGAATTGAAAAGATAAAAAGACCGTAGCTAAAATGGTAGATCCTGAGGAATAGTTTCAGAATTATACAATTGAATGACGGTTAAAGGTGTTAAATGTCTCATTCTAATGGTTAAATGTAATAATCTCTTACAGGTAGTTCTCCTTTAATGTGATGGTTGTGTTCCTGTGCAACACCATGTTATAGAAAATCGAGCAATATAGGTAATGGGGCCTATGGGAAAAACAAGGTTGGGGCAAACAGCCAAAAATATCAGTAAAAATCAAAATAAAAATAACAGTTAGCCTAACACAAACCATAGCACTGTCTAAGTAAATCTTTAAATCATATATTTTAATGAAATAATACAGTAAACATAACACTTTAACACTAAAATCACTGACTACAACACTGTACCTTCCATGAAGCACTTCACCAGAAAGCATGTGAGCTGACTTAACCAAGTGATGCTGATGCAGAAGTTTAGTCCTCCTCAAGAATCTGCCCCTTACCCCCCCCAGCCCCGGTTTGAAATAAACTTCCTTCTAAATGTAGACTACAATTCCCAGTTTCAAGCTAAGTTTCAAGGCTCACAGAGCTCATTGCATTCCTGTTTTAGCTGAACACACTGAATTTGCATTTTACAGACAGAGTCCTGAGGCTGGGTTTTGCTGTTCAGATAGTAACGGGGATAGAATTGCGTAACAGCGAATGGGAGTTTGCTTTATTTAAAAGGTCTGCAATTCACTAATCGCATTACAGCCAAATTGTGTTTAATTAACATGCATTACAGGAGAACTACAACTGTATTTAAAATAGTCTACTACCCATTTGAAATCTTTTTCCACGTTCACATCCCTTTGATTTTAGGGCAATTTTGTACCTCTTAACCTGACTTAAACTCTTGACAGGTGAGAAAAAGGAGTATAATCCAAGAGCAAGGAACCTCCTCCTCTACTTCAATGCAGAAGCTATTTTAACTTTTGCAAGTTTAAGTCTTGAAATCCTATATGCATCTATTGAACTTGTTTTATTCTCTAAACTACATGTAAGGAGGTCAAGTAAATGTGGTTGTGCCGTTCCAAGAACATACATCTGTCACAAACCACTGAGCATCCCATCCTACGACAAACTTTGCTGCTTATTATAGTTAGTTTTCTCCATGTAGCAAACTGGCCAGCTACTAGGCAAGATGCTGAGGAAGAAATTGTTAAAGACCTCTTGCCTCAAAAGGAGGAGGACTTTCACAGCCTTGGGTTTTCTGGATTTTAGATGCGCTATACATTTCCCAACTATTGCTAACTTTTCTTGAATATTGGGAATATAGCATTCCCAAGTAAGAGAGGTAAGCTGTGTTTAGGTCTAGATGGAGTGTCATGTCCAGTTCTTGGCATAGCAATTTAGGAAGAATGTCAAAACCTGAGTGTGTGTGGGGCAGGTTTACTTGGAAGTCCAGGGGTGTTTAGATTCAGCTGCATGAAGAGACTAGGGAAACTGGTTTGTTCCCCTTTACAGCAGAGATGCTTAAACTCGGAATGATTTCAGTGACATCAATAAATAAAACTGTTTCCAGTAGCTGAAGGATAAAAACCAAAAGGCACTGATATAAGTTAATTCGCAAAAGAAGCAGGGGAAATATGCAATCTGTTTGAGCAATGAGTTATGATTAAGAATGCATTGCTTGAAAGATGGTGGAAATCGATTAATTATTAACTTTCAAAAGTAAATTGAATAAAGTGCTTTCAATTTGCAAATTCTAGCCTTGCCTACAGCCATACTTGTCTGAAAATGTCTGACCTCAGAAACTAAGCAGACTTCTGTCTGGTTTGTACTTGTGGCGTAGTGTTGATGTCCTATCTCTAGACCAGAAGGCTTAAGCTGAAGTCCTACCTGCTCCAGAGGTGTGTAACAACATCTCTGAAGATTGATTTTTAAATACAAAAGCTTCTAGCCTTTTATGGGAATAGTGGAAAATAATAGTGTTGAGGTCAATGGTCAGATATTATCTGTTTGAATTGTAGAGAAGACTTACTACACTCTACCAAATTGTCCATTTGACCTGCTGCCAGGCAAAAGGTACCTCTACAATTTGCTTGAGGCTGTGCTGTTACATATGGAAGGACCTCTTTAGCTCCTCAGTGGAGTATAGATTTCAAACAGAATGAATTTGGTGTATTGTTGAGTGTTTATATCTTTCGAAAAAGGTATTCTACAGCTAACGTTTAACTATATTTTGTTAAACTGTGATAAGAAGTCTGAAAATGAAGCAAGTTTCTTCCAGCCTTTGGTAGGATAAACAACATCTGCTGGAAAGTAGCTTAATTGTTAATTCAGTAAATTAATTTGGTCTGGTGTTCTTGCAATGTAGCTCCCAAGAATATTCGTACAGGTGTAGCTTGCAAGTGGAATACAGAATGAGTTTGGGAGAATGTTTCTTTTGCCCTTTTTATTTACTTCACTGTCCAGTGTTTAACTCATGCTTTGGTGTAGGGAATGGAGCTTGTTGGTGATTAATGGCTGAGCTATTCTGATTGTAATAGTACAAAATGACATTAGTAAAATATGACAGGACAGCTTGACCAAATGAAATGTATAGTTTGCGGAAAATGGGAAGTCATGGGCAGACCATGTGTCTGACTTGAACATATGAGCAGCAAGAAACCTCTAACTTTCAGAACTTGAGCAATGGCTTGACTCATAGTGCATCCGTGAAGCAGATGACTACATGAATAGAATGTTTAGAGAGATGGTCAGATCACAAATAGATAAGAAATGGGTCACCATCAGGCAATCCAAGAGAACCTTGCTCAAATTGGATTTCTGCTTTGAAAATTGGTGAAGGTGGTGGTTCCTGAATGGAGTCAAACAGAGTCAAGTCAGTGACTCCACATTTCTGCATCTGTAAACATTATTCCAGGATGATGTGTTGCTTCTCTGGTGCCAGGATCAAAAATGTCGCAATCCCTGCAGGATATTCTTCTCTGGAAAAATGAATGTCTAGAGGCTGTGGTCCATTTCTGTACCAATGACTTGGGTAGGAAGGGAAGTGGGAGCTGGTTTGAGGTCCTGAAAGCAGATTTCAGAGAGTTAGGAAGGAGATTGAAAAGCAGTATTCTCAGGATTTCTCATTGATCCGGTAATGTATTGCAGTCATTTCGGTAATTATTGCACGGTGGGACAGTGGTTAGCCCTGCTGCCTTACAGGGACCTAGTTTCAATTCCAGCTTCAGATGACTGTCTGTATGGAGTTTGCACATTCTCCTCGTGTCTGCATGGGTTTCCTCCGGGTACTCCGGTTTCCTCCCACAGTCCAAAGATGTATAGATCAGGTGAATTGGCCATGTTAAATTGCTCGTAGTGTTCAAGGAAGTGTGGGTTAGGTGCATTAGTTAGGGTTATATATAGAGTAATATGGTAGGGGAATGGGTTTAGGTGGGATACTCTTCAGAGAGTCAGTGTGGATTAGTTGGGCCAAAGGGCCTGTTCCAAACTCCAGGGATTCTACTCTATTCCAATATTTTCTATAATCGGAATTGCAGGTTTATGCTTTGAATGAATAGGACTCTGTGTCTATACCTGCAAAATCTACCAATTGGCACATATTCTATAAACATATCTGATGTTACTCAAAGTTGTCGTTCTATTGTGTTTAAAATTTGGTCATTCAAACTTACCAAAGCTTGGTATATTTATCAATAAATAATTTTGAATTTTCTTTTATTAAATAGTTTTTATTCTCTGAAATGGAGAATACAATTTTTCCAACAGTAGATTAGATTCCCTATTGTGTGGAAACATGCCCTTTGGCCCAACCAGTCCATACCAACTCTCCAAAGAGGAACCCACCCAGGCCCACTTTCCTCTGACTGATGCACCTAACACTATGGGCAATTTATCATGGCCAATTCACCTGACCTGCACATCTTTAGATCGTGAAAGGAAACAGGAGCACCCGGAGGAAATCCACGCAGACATAGGGAGAATGAGCAAACTTCACACAGACAGTCGCCCGAGGCTGGAGTAAGGTCCCTTTTATTTAGGTGATATTTAATTTTTCCAATCTGAGGATCATCTGGCAGTAAGTTCAATGTACCATATGTAGTTACAAAACTTGGAAGGATTGAAATTTTAAGTAGAGTTCTTTCAGAGTCTTTTTAAAGCAAAATCATCGTTAGAAAATTGATATTGTTCATAACAGGAAATATAATTGGAATGAAGCAAAGTTGTATTAGACGAGTGAAATACACCATGAGGCTTGTGGGATGAATTGTGTATGTTATCATTTTGTCACCTAACTACAGTCTTCAATCTTTTATTCACACCAGCCTGCTGGGGCTTTTCATTGATCCACTGCATGGTCACCCTACATTTAATAAGTTAGTTCTATGTGCATAGCCATCTGTCAACATTAACTGACCAGTTATTTCGAAACTGCATCCCAACTATTTACTTCTAACCAAACACCTGGAGTTTTCATCTTAAAAGCACTGTGGATTTACCTGCACCACATGGACTGCAGTAGTTCAAAATGGTGACTCACCGTCACCACCTCCGGGCAGTGGAGGATAGGTAATAAATGCTGACAGAGCCAGCAAATTCCACATACTCTGGAAAGGATAAAAGATTAGTACTTTCTAAAATGTTCTCAGTTGCTACTGAAAGACTAATAAAATTGAGAGCTTAATCCCTTTAAGTTGAAGAAAAACAAACTTGTTTTTCACAACCAATCCCAGAGAGTGCATTTCACAATCAATGAAGTACTTTTGAAATGTTGAGTAACTTTCTTAATGCCCATCCTGACTACTGTTTTGCTGAACAATCCAAATATTCCCCTTGCCACTACATAGCCATCATTCCCCACCTCCCCAGTTCCTACATCATCCTGCCACAGTTAAAAACTGTTTCCATGTTTTATATTTACACTTCTTCCCCATTTCTCTGAGAACACAGCCCTCACCAAATATTGAAGCTCTTCTCATTTTTGTGATAGAACATAGAACATAGAACAATACAGCACAGAACAGGCCCTTCAGCCCACGATGTTGTGCCGAACATTTGTCCTAGATTAAGCACCTATCCATGTACCTATCCAATTGCCGCTTAAAGGTCAACAATGATTCTGACTCTGCCACTCCCACAGGCAGCGCATGTCAGAATGTAGGAAACATGTCAGTCAATTTTTGCATGGTAAGACTTCACAATCAGGGTGTTAGCAGAACTCTCCAATTTTACTGCAAAAAGTGTAATGGAATTTTGAATATTCACGAGCTTGAGGTCTCACCTGTTAAGTGAAACAGTCCCTCAGTACTGTTCTGAATCTGTCTGATTTCCTGTATGGCATAACTTTAGGATATTAAGCTTCACCTGGTTGCAAGTAAGTGCTGACTATTGTTTGATATTCCCTGTTTCATGTTTGAAATTCCATTTAAAGTAATGTGACTCTTGAAATTACATGTTGAATTTGTTTAATTTTTTTCCCCAAGATAATCCTCCTCTTTATTTAAAAAGGAAAAGGAGCAGTGCTGGTATTGCAAAATAATTTTGATGGTATATGCAGCAGGAATTGCATCTTGAGACTAATTGGACAGAGGTAACTTTGTATTTGCTATCAGACCTGAAAGTCAGTTTTGAATACTGGCACAAAGTGGTTTGAACCCAGATTCCCTATTTTCTATTGTGAAAAAAATGTGATAATGCAATTTAAAGAAATAGCTTCTTTTAGATGTGTGAGGTGGCTAGGAAACATCAGGGTAAATCAGCAATTGACCTGGCATCATGGGCAAAGCTAGGTAGTAGGGTGGAGAAAGGCTCAGTGTAGACTAGCACTTTTTTAGAATGAAAGATATTTGCAGTTAAACTAGCGTTATAGTTTTGATTTTTTTTAACCTACCTCTAAAGTCTGGTTGCACTTTGAAATGTGCCAGTTACAATAATCACATAGCAAACATTAGATGTCCACTTCCCATTGCCTTGCAGAGTATAAAGTGAATGATGTATTGCATATGTTTCATCATCCTATAAAATTTACAATTTCTTTCAGATGATTGGAAAGCACCCAATATCACAGCTGTTCTTCCATGGGATCAATCCACAGTTGTCGTGGGAAAGGATTCCAGTGCAAGACAAGCATCTGGGAAGAATGAAAGTCATTTGGCACTTGGATTCATTGCCTGTGCTGTTGCAGTTGTGTTCTTTGGAAGTAATTTTGTTCCTGTGAAGAAATTTGATACCGGTGATGGTAACTATGCTGTTTTCATGAAAATTTTTATGAACTAAACAGGCATGCCACCTACACAATTTTGCTAAATGTTTGATCAATTAGGTGGAAAAGAAAATCTGAAAGCACAAAGCACCCACTCCTCCCAGTGGTAATATAGACATTTTGTAACTTGGTTTTAAATGCATTTTAAATAACTTATTAATTTTCCATTGCATTTGGTAATTCATAAAAGATGACTGTCTTCATCTTAGAGTCATAGAGATGTACAGCATGTCCTGTCTCTTATCTGTTTTTGCATTTGTTTTTTTTCCCTTTGGTGTATTACCATTGACAGGATTAAGGAAATCAAAACTAAGAGAAGTGTGTTGATTCTTCCATGCTTGCTTTGTGCTTTGCAGACAAATGGAGGGGAACTTACAGGTGGTGCTGCTCCCAAGTCATACACCAGTTCCATTGTCTAACAGCTCTATGGGTGACTGTAAACCACAAGGTTAACTGCTACAGGATGGTGATAGTTCACCGACAACTTATAAATCTTGACCTTGCCTGTTACATTCATGTCCCCAGAATGAATAAAAATGAGAAAGACCACATTTGCCACTCAAAGTTTCTATACAGAATCTAGAATCTGTGAACAGATTCAAGAACAGCTTCGACCTTGCTGTTATCAGATTTTGAATGGATTTCTTAAATGTTAATTTTGATCTCTCTTTGTGCCATCTCAGCAACTGTAACATTGAATCCTGCACTCTGTTCTGTTACAGTGATGCACTTGTATAGTAAACCATGTAAGACAACACTTTTCATTGTATCTTGGCACATATAACGGTGATAAATTAATTCAAATCAAATCAATCTTCCATCTTAAAATCAGTTGTCAGCTTCTCCATATTATGCTATACCATTCCATGCATTTGTTCTCATTGTTGCCATTAGACCAGTTTTTAATTCTAGATTTTATTAAATTGAAATTTCAGAATCTGCTAACATGAGATTCTGTTCCCAAGGGTTTGGGAATTAATTGAGGGTTCTGAATTACTGGTCGAGTGACATTGCCACTTCGCCAGAAATTTCTCTTGCAGTAGTTTTGTGGATCATCTGGTATTTTATTTTGTTGTGGAGTCAATAGCACTGAAACAAACTCTTGGGTTCAACTTCTCCATGCCGACCAAAGAAAGCTGGTCCCGCTTGCCTGCAATTAACTTATTTGCAGCTAAATCTTTCCTATTCATGTACTTGTCCAAATGCTTTTTATATGTTGTATCTGCACCTACTACTTCCTCTGGCAGTCCATTCCATATATGAACTGCCATCTGTATGAAAACATTGCCACTCAGGTCCCTTCTAAATTTTTCTCCTCTCACTTTAAAAATATGCCCACTAGTTTTCACATCCCCCAACCTAGGGAAAAGACCTTTGTATTCACCTCATCTATGACCCTCATGATTTTATAAATCTCCGTCTCCTACACTCCAGTGAAAAAAGCATCCCAGCCTCCACAGCCTTTCCTTATAACTCAGACCCTCTAACCCCGGCAACATAGAATATTACAGCGCAGTACAGGCCTTTCAGTCCTCGATGTTGCGCCAACCTGTAAAATTAATCTGAGGCCCATCTAACCTACACTGTTCCATTATTATCCATATGTATGTCCAGTGCCCATTTAAATGGCCTTAATGTGAGTCTACTACTGTTGCAGACAGGTCGTTCCTGCCTGTATCTCCGTATTCTTACTAACATTGCCCATTTCCAATGTGAATACTGACGAAAAGTTTTAATTAAGCGCTTCCCCTATGTCCTCAGATTCTACACACAACTTTTTATTGCTATCTTTGATTGGCCCTAATATTACTCTAATCATTCTTTTAATCCTAATATACCTATATAAGGCCTGAGGTTTTTTCCTTAATCCTATCCACAAACAACTTCTTATGTCCCCTCCTGGCTGTTTGCCCTCTCTTTACATCAACCTGGTAAATGTTTTCTGAGCCCTTTCCAGCTTAATAATATCCTCCCTCTAACAGGGCAATCAGAACTGCACACCATACTCCAGAAGAGGCCTCACCAATGTCCTGTACAACCTCAACATGATGTCACAACTCCCATACTCAACTGTCTGTGCAATGAAGTCAAGCTGTTAAACGCCTTCTTAACCACCCTGTCTGCGTGCAACACAACTTTCAAAGAACTATGTACCTGAGTCCCTAGGTCTCTCTGTTCGACAACACCCCCCAAGACCTTACCATTAACTGTGTAATTATTGTCCTTGTATTTTGCTAAAATGAACAATACCTTGAATTTATCCAAATTAAACTCCATCTACCACTCCTCAGCCCATTGGCCCAATTGATCAAGATCCCTTTGTAACCTTAGGTAACGTTCTTCACTGTCACCTATACCATCAATTTTGGTGTCATCCACAAATTTATTAACCATGCCTCCAAAATTCTTATCCAAGTGGTTTATATAAATGAGAAATAACAGTGGACCCAACTGCGATCTCTGCAGAATACTCCAATGCCAAAAACAATCCTCCACCACCACCCTCTGTTCCCTGATGCATATCTCGGTGGATAAAGGACAGTATCCCGTTTGTCATCTTGATCATTTTATTTACCTGGAAAATTGCGATGGAGTGTTTTTTCCACAAAAAGCGGGACTACCCTATCAGTCCATTTGCAAACATGAGCAAATTATCGGAAAGTGTCATTAATAGTGTCATCAGGCAAAAACTAATTTTGCTCAGCATTTCTTGGTTTGGATTTTGTCAGGACCATTTAACTTTGGATCTTAGTCCATCACTACTCCAAGCATGGCCAAAAGAGATAAGTAGACGATGTAACAGGAGAATAACTAATCTTGAAATCAAGGCAGCATTTGGTTAAGTATGTTGCCATTTTAAATTATTCTTTGTGTTTTTTAAATTTAGAGTACTCTTTTACACATCTGAACATTCTTATCCCATCAGCAAATCATTCACATTTTTAAAAAATTTATTAATCACTACCAGTAAATTACCCATGCATTCCATTTAATTAATTTGCATGCAATGCCCGTTAAGGACAATGCAGACTACCAAAAGTGAGGGAGACGTAGAGTTTACTTTGTTGAGTCCTAGACTTCGGAAGTTACTCTGGTCGTTATGTAGTTAACTTAGTATCGTAATACATGCCCGGGATCATATTACAGGGCTCCAGTAGCAGATAATGTTAGTGCACTGTGATAGGCTAGTTAAATCTCTGGTAGATGAGCTAATGGTGAAGATGATGGTGTTGTAATATAGGGAACCAGTGTGGCAGACGATGATTAGAAAGACAAAGCAAGCCAGTATGATTGGTTATGCTAATGTATCCGATAAGCGCGGGAACAATAACTGTATAAACTGCAGTGAGACAAAGGCTTGGTGGGCAATCAGGAAGCCATTAGCTGATTGCCACAGTTTTTGCAAATTAAAGTTTAGCTTCGTGAGGGATTTTCTACATCTCCTGGTAATTTTTACAGATTATTGAGTGATTCTCCAACAACAGACTCAGTTATTATCAGCTGATTCTTCAACAAACTTCCCTCCACCTTAACTCAGAAGTGGAGGTTTTCATAGGTTATTGCAGCGTTCAGTCTCATTCACAGTTTTTCAAATACTGAAACAGTCAATGCCCATATGCAGCAATTTCTGGGCAAAACTCAGACTTGGGATAAGGGGATTTGCATCATCCAAGTGCCCAACAATAACTACCTACCTCAAAAGAGAAGCTGGCCATCTCCCCATGATGTTCAAATGTATTGCCATCTCTGACTATCCCAAAATCGACGTCCTGTGGTTGGTTATCCAGAAATGCAATTGGAGCAGCTATATAAATATTCTGGCTGTAAGAGCAAAGTTTGGATATTCTGTGGTGAGTCATTCACCACCCGTGTCCCTAAAGTCTGTACAATGTATCAGAGACAAATCAGAAGTGTGATGGGATACTGAACAAGTACCTGAATGAAGGTTGCCACTACTTTAGATAAAGCACCCACTCGATCACCAGTGCAAGCCATCTGCAAGTGCATTGCAACAACCAAATCTCCTTCAAAAGCATCTTCTAAATTGATGACGTCTATCACCTAGAAGACCAAGAGCAACCTGTTCAAAGGAATGCGAGTGCCCTCCCAAGTCACACACCATCCAATGTTAGCTCTCCCTTTTATATTGCTGCTTCAAAATTCTGAAACAAACTCCTTAACACTGTGTGTCAGTACACCATATAGAATCCTTTAATCTTAACTATAAATAATGTGTTTTTCTTTGTTTTTTTCTTGGTCTTTATTCACATTCACCATAATTAGTTTGCTGCTTTTTGTCTTCCATTGGAAAGCACATCCCTTGAACTCTTTACACTTTTAGAGATTTCTCAGTATTTTTCTGGTTCTTTATCTGTCACATTTGCTCCCAGCTTATCTTCCTTAGTTCCACCAAAATCATAATGTGTTCCTTTCCATACTATTGCACCTCACTTTGCCTAATTGTACAATATTCTGTTCACTGCTACTCAGATGATCTCCTGCTTTTGCTTCTCCTATTTGTTGTAGAGTCATAGAGATGTACAACACAGAAACAGACCCTTTGGTCCAACTTGTCCATGCCGACCAGATATTCCAACCCAATCTAGTCCCAACTGCCGGCACCTGGCCCATATCCCTCTTAAACACTTCCTATTCATATAACCATCCAGATGCCTTTTAAAGCTTGCAACTGTACTAGCCTCCACCACTTCCTCTGGCAGCTCATTACATACACATTCCATCCTCTGTCTGAGGATCTTCCTTAAGTCTCTTTTATATCTTTCCCCTCTCACCCAAAACCTATACCCTCCCATTCTGAATTCACCCACCCCAGGCAAACGACTTTGTCTGTTTATCCTATCCATGCCCCTCATGATTTTATAAACCTCTATAAAAGCCTCAGACACTCTAAGGAATGTTCCAGAAGAAAATCTACATCTCAAGCAAGGTACAGCAAAGAATTTTTAACTATGGTATATCCAACTTTATAATTCGTACCTACCCACATTGCAAAACAGAGTAGTTAACGGAAAAGACAGGCAACAGGACCTGAAATCTTTGTGACTCCCTAAACTTTACTCCACTCTATGACACCATTGGGACGTTAAATTGTCATGACTTTTCAATAACAACTGCCTGTGTAGGCGGTGGTGGCAAGAGGAACAGAAGCCTGCTGAGTGAGACTGCAATTATTGTTACACAGTAAAAGTTCCACAGTGGTCATTGCTGCCTACGAACCTGCAAGTGAGAGGATTCTCTGCATAACTTGGCACCGTCCTGTCCCTCTTGATCCAGGAACTCCCCACCTATGTTCGGTACACCACCCATACCCTCCACCACCTCCAGGACTTTTGTTTCCCTGGCTCCCAATGCCTCACCTTCATCATGGATATCCAGTCCCTGTACACTTCCATCCATCATGACTAAGGCCTCCAAGTTCTCCGTCTCTTCCTCTCACATTGACCCAACCAGTACCCTTCCACTGACACACTCATTTCATTGGCTGAACTGGTTCTCACTCTCAACAATTTCTGGTTTAATATTGTTGCACAGTCCACTAGTCATCCTTCTTAGAATTCCGATGTACTGGGTGAACAGTCCTATATATGCAGTAAAACCTTAAATACTGTTTGTCCTTTCACCATTTCTTCCTGTCTCTTATGATTATTCTTATTATTTTCTATCTCCAGTTCCCTAGATGATTCCCTACAGGGTGACATGGTGGCTCAGTGGTTAGCACTGCTGCCTCATAGCGCCAGGGACCCGGGTTCAATTCCAACCTCGAGTGACTGTCTGTTTGCACATTCCCCGTGTCAGCATGGGTTTCCTCAGGGTGCTCAGATTTCGTCCCACAGTCCAAAGATATGCAGGTCAGGTGAATTGGCCGTACTAAATTGCCCATAATGTTGGGTGCATTAGTCAGTGGGAAATTAGAATTAGAAACCCTACAGTGTGGAAACAGGCCCTTCGGACCAACAAGTCCACACCAACCCTCTGAAGAGTAACCCACATAGACCCATTCCCCTACCTTATATTTTCCCCTGAGTAATAACCTACACCATGGGCAATTGAGTCAATTCACCTAACCTGCACATCTTTGGATTGTGCGAGGAAACCGGAGCACCCTCTTCGGAGGATCGGTATGGACTTGTTGGGCCAAATGGCCTGTTTCCACACTGTCTGGAATCTAATCTAATCATGTCTATTGTGTGCTCCTATTAGAGTGATGAAACTTTTTCTTAGCTTTTAAATGAATTTTCATGTCTTTCTATATCTGTTACATCTTATTTTGCCACCAGTCTGTCATCTTTAATGGATAAAGTTGCTTTGCCTCTACTTTGCCTTTCCCATCTTTTCTGTAAGTGTTATGCCCAGCAATTTTGTCTCTTTAGCCATCATCACCATGTCCAGACCTTCTGTACAAATTGTGTTGAGATCATTCATTTTTAAAAAGATGTTGCATTTATTATGCATCATTGATTTAATCTTTTTAATGATATTTCTCCCTCGCTGTCATTAGTAGTTATTATACCCTTGTGCTCTTAAGACTTTATCAGATTTATGACCATTACAATTTAATTTCCACAGCAATTCCTGTATTGTAAGCAATCTAAATAGTCATTATTGCAGCTGTGCAGGGAACATGGTGAAAGCACTCTTGAAACTGTTGTCACTCTCCCATTTACAGTGTAACTACCCCAGTCTGTATTTGGATAGTCAAAGTTTCCCCTTATGATTACTCATAATATGTGCATGTTTGTAATTTTCTTGTAATTCTGCATCTTTCCAATGAGTTATAGGGCTGTAGATTGTACCAAGCAATGTAGTTAACCTTTCTTTGCTCCATGGATTTCTTAAGGCAGTGTTGGTCCTTGACACCCCTGGGACATATCACTCACATACTCTTGCCAGCAACGCAATTAGTACTGTCACCCTTGCCACGTTTCCTCTTTTTCTATCTTTATGGAACAGCTTGTTTCCAGGGATACTTAGCACCCAGACCTTTCCTTCATTTAGGCACATCTTTGTTACAACCGCAATATTATATTTCCACATGGCAATCTATGCCTGTAGCTCACCAACCCTATTTAGCCACATTGTACGTTCATTCACAGGCTTACAGTAACATGTATTACTTCCAATGTACAGTGTGAACCTACCTAATAACTTACTATTTTTTCTTTATTACCTCTACCCAAAGCAGAAATATTCCCTTCCATCTCACTGCCTAGTATTCTAACTCTATACACCTTACTCTTCTCTTCTACTTGCATATGCTAGTCCCCCTGTGAATGTACTTTTAACAGTCCTCACCCACAATAGTGGACCTCCTTGCAAGGTGAGGTGCAACCTGTCCCTTTTGTGCTGCTGGGACTGATGAGTACAACACCTTCTGGCTTGTTCCCCTCCTCCTGCAGAATATTCTGCATCCTTTCTGTGACATCCTTTTATTCTGGCACCAAACAAAGCAATGCACAGTGTAGGACTCATTGTGACAGTTATGAAATTATCTATCTGCAATCTCCACAACAGTTCAATTTCTCAACTTTGCTGTTCTCATCTGTTCGGTCACTTTGCCAATAGTGTTATGGTCTGCACTGAATTCCTGCAAACCACTGTCACTCCTCGCAATATCCAAGGTTTAGCATCTGTTTCAGAGTGGTGCACACCCTGGAGATTGATAAACATCCTACCTCTTCCTGAAGGTCAAGCACTTACTAAGATGAACTTTCATTTCCTGAGGGTTGGCAACCAACTGGAGTGCACAATCTAGGTACGAAACTCTTATCCTCTCTGATGCTCCTGAGTGACTCCAGCTGCCCTCAAGCTTGGGGATCCTGAGCTTGAACTCAAGCAGCTCCAGACACTTAGTGCAAACATTGTCACCCAAGATAATTGAAATTTCATGAAGTTCCCATATTGTGCAGGAATTACAAACAATAAATCATGGATGTCCATCCGTGATGAAAACTATCTTTTTTAACATTCAACCCTGTTTGAAGTATTAATTTAAATGGTAACCTTTGTCGCTTTTGAGCTTGTTAATTTGCATGCTATTTGCAGTATTGTAATTTCATTTCCCATTCGTTTAAAAAAAAACTTGAGTTTTATTAGAAAGGAGAACAACAAGCAGCAACCAGTCACCTGCCCTGTTTTCCTTTCAATTTTCTGTGCAAGTTACTGCCTCACTCATTCTCTCCACTGCTGCAGTGATCACTGTCATACTCCCCCTTTCCTGTTAGCGTTTCCCATTTCTCCACTGCTCCTTTCATCTCCACAGTGCTTCCCCTCTCTCACTGTCTATACCACTGTTTTCATTCCACAGTGCTTACGCGCGCTCACTCTCTCTGTCTCTCTTGCTGTCTCTCTCCCTCTCGCTTGCTCTCCCTCCCTTTAACTCGCTCTCCCTCCCTTTCACTCGCTCTCCCACTCTTTCACTCGCTCTCCCTCCCTCTCGCACACTCCCTCTCGCTCACTCGCACTCTTTCACTCACGTTCTCTATCACACTCTCAAGCACTCTCCCTCTCGTTTGCTGTCCCTCCCTCGCGCACTCTCCCACCCTCGTGCACTCTCCCTCCCTCGTGCACTCTCCCTCCCTCGCGCTCTCTCCCTCCCTCGCGCTCTCGCCCTCCCTCGCGCTCCCCCCTCCCTCGCGCACTCTCTTGTGCTCTCTCTTTCCCTCGCGCACTCTCCCTCTCGTGCTCTCTCCCTGCCTCACGCGCGGTCTCCCTCCCCCGCGTACTGTCTTGTGCTCTGTCCCTCCCTCATGCACTCTCGCCCTCCCTCGCGCTCTCGCCCTCCCTCGCGCTCACCCCTCCCTCGCGCTCACCCCTCCCTCGCGCTCACCCCTCCCTCGCGCACTCTCTTGTGCTCTCTCTTTCCCTCGCGCACTCTCCCTCTCGTGCTCTCTCCCTGCCTCACGCGCGGTCTCCCTCCCCCGCGTATTGTCTTGTGCTCTGTCCCTCCCTCATGCACTCTCTCCCTCCCTCGCGCACCCTCCCTCCCTCGCGCACCCTCCCTCCCTCGCGCACACTCCCTCCCATGCGCACTCTCCCTGTTGTGCTCTCTCCCTCCCTCATGCACTCTCCTTCTCGCACTCTCTCCCTACCTCAAGCTCTCTCCCTCCCCCGCACAGTCTCCATCCCTCGCGCAGTCACATTCCCTCGCGCACTCTCCCTCTTGTTCTCTCTCCCTCCCTCGAGCACTCTCCCTCCTTCACGCCCACTCCCTCCTTGTCGCTCTCTCCCTCCCTCAAGCACTCTCCATCCTTCGCGCACTCTTCCTCCCTCGCGCACTCTCCTTGTGCTCTCTCCCTCCCTTGCGCGCTCTCCCTACCTCGCGCACTCTCCCTCCCTCGCCACTCCTCTTCCCTCACACTCTTTCCCTCCCTCGCGCTCTCTCTCCCTCTTCGAGCACTCTCCCTCCCTTGCACACTCTCCCTCTTTTGCTCTATCCCTCCCTCGCGCACTCTTACTCTCTCGCACACTCTCCCTCGCTCGCGCTCTCTCCCTTTTGTGCTCTCTCCCTCTCTCACGCAGTCTCCCTCTTGCGCTCCTTCCCTCGCGCTCTCTCTCCCTTCATCAAGCGCTCTCCCTCCCTCGCACTGTCTCCCTCCAACGCACGTCACCCTCCCTCGCAAAATCACCCTCCCTCGCACAATCACCCTCCCTCGCGCAGTCTCCCTCCCTCACGCAGTCTCCCCCTCCCTCGCGCGCTCTCCCCCTCCCTCACGCGCGTTCTCCCCCTCCCTTGCGCGCGCTCTCCGCCTCCCTTGCGCGCGCTCTCCGCCTCCCTCGCGCACTCTCCCCCTCCCTCACGCATTCACCCTCCCTCACACACACTCCAACCCTCGCGCTCTGTCCTTTCCTCGTGCTCTGTCTCCCTCCTTCGCGCACTCTCCCTCCTTCGCGCACTCTCCCTCCCTCACGCTCTGTCCCTCCATTGCGCGCAGTCTCCCCCCCTCGCGCATTCTCCCCCTCGCGCTCTCTACACATCTCGCGCACTCTACCCCCCTCGTGCACTGTCCCTTCCACGCACAGTCTCCCTCCATCCCGCAGTCTCCCTCCCTCATTCAGTCTCCCTCCCTCACTCAGTCTCTCTCCCTCGCTCAGTCTCTCTCCCTCGCTCAGTCTCCTTCCCTCGCTCAGTCTCCCTCCCTCGCTCAGTCTCCCTCCCTCGCTCAGTCTCCGTCCCTCGCGCAGTCTCCCTCCCTCGCGGAGTCTCCTTCCCTCATGCGCTCTTCTCCCTCCCTCGCTCACTCTTCTCCCTCCCTCATGCGCTCTTCTCCCTCCCTCGCGCAGTCTCCCTCCCTCACGCAGTCTCCCTCCCTCGCGCAGTCTCCTTCATCCATGCGCACTTCTCCCTCCCTCGCGCACTCTTCTCCCTCCCTCGCACGCTTTTCTCCCTCCCTCGCACGCTTTTCTCCCTCCCTCGCGCGTGCTCCCCCCTCCCTCGTGTGTGCTCCCTCCTCCCTCGCGCGCGCTCCTCCTCTCCCTCGCGCGCGCTCTCCCTCTCTGTCGCGCGCGATCTCCCCCTCCCTCGCCCGCGCTCTCCCCCTCCCTCGCCCGCGCTCTCCCCCTCCCTCGCGCGCGCTCTCCCCCTCCCTCGCGCGCACTCTCCCCCTCCCTCGCACGTTCTCCCCCCTCGCGCACTTCCCCCCCTCGCGCTCTCTCCTTCCCTCACGCAGTCTCCCTCCCTCATGCTCTCTCCCTCCCTCGTGCCCTCTTCCTCTTGAGCTCTCCCCCTCCCTCACGTGCTCTCCCCTCCCTCACGCGCTCTCCCCTCCCTCGCGCGCTCTCCCCCTCCCTCGCGCGCTCTCCCTCTTGTCCTCTCTCCTTCCCTCGCGCTCTCTCTCCCTCCAGCCCTCTCCCTCCCTCGAGCACTCTCCCTCCCTCGCGCACTTTCCCTCTGGTGCTCCCTCCCTCGTGCTCTCTCTCCCTCCCTTGAGCACTCTCCCTCCCTCGCGCACTCTCCCTCTTTTGCTCTATCCCTCCCTCGCGCACTCTCCCTCCCTCGCGCACTCTCCCTTTTGTGCGCTCTCCCTCTCTCACGCACTCTCCCTGCCTCACGCACTCTCCCTCTTGTGCTCCCTCCCTCGCGCGCTCCCCCTCCCTCGCGTGCTCTTTTCCTCTCCTTCGCGCTCTCCCCCTCCCTCGAACGCTCACCCTCCCTCGCGCACTCTCCCTCCCTTGTGCTCTCGTCCTTCCTCACGCTCTCCCACTCTCTCGTGCTCCCCCCCCGAGCACTCTCCCTCTTGTGCTCTCTCCCTCCCTTGCACAGTCACACTCCCTCGCGCTGTCACACTCCCTCGCGCTGTCACACTCCCTCGTGCTGTCACACTCCCTCGCGCTGTCACACTCCCTCGCGCTGTCACACTCCCTCGCGCAGTCACACTCCCTCGCGCAGTCACCCTCCCTGGCGCACTCTCCCTCTTGTCCTCTCTCCCTCCCTCGAGCACTCTCCCTCCTTCACGCCCTCCCCTCCTTGTCGCTCTCTCCCTCCCTCGAGCACTCTCCCTCCCTCGCGCACTGTCCCTCCCTCGCGCACTTTCCTTCTTGTGCTCTCTCCCTCCCTTGCGCACTCTTCCTACCTCATGCACTCTCCGTCCCTCGCGCACTCATCTTCCCTCACACTCTTTCCCTCCCTCGCGCACACTCCCTCTTATGCTCTCTCCCTTACGCTCTCTCTCCCTCCTCGAGCACTCTCCCTCCCTCGAGCACTCTCCCTCTTTTGCTCTATCCCTCCCTCATGCACTCTCCCTCTTTTGCTCTATCCCTCCCTCGTGCACTCTCACTCTCTCGCCCACTCTCCCTCCCTCGCACACACTCACTTTTGTGCTCTCTCTCCCTCTCTCACGCATTCTCCCTACCTCACGCACTCTCCCTCTTGTGCCCCCTCCCTCGCGCTCTCTCTCCCTCCATCGAGCACTCTCCCTCCCTTGCGCTCTCTCCCTCCCTTGCGCTCTCTCCCTCCCTTGCGCTCTCTGCCTCCCTTGCGCGTTCACCCTCCCTTGCGCGTTCACCCTCCCTTGCGCGTTCACCCTCCCTTGCGCGCTCACCCTCCCTCGCGCGCTCACCCTCCCCAACGCAGTCTCCCTCCCTCGCGCGCTCTCCCCCTCCCTCGCGCGCTCTCCAGCCACGCGTTTTCCCCCTCCCTCGCGCACGCTTTCCCCGTCCCTCGCGCGCTCTCTTTTCCTCTCCCTCGCGCGCTGTCCCTCCCTCGCGCATTCATCCTCCCTCACACATACACCCTCCCTCATGCAGTCTCCCTCCCTCGCGTGCTCTCCCCCTCCCTCGCGTGCTCTCCCCCTCCCTCGCGTGCTCTCCCCATCATTCGCGCGCGTGCTCTCCCCACTCCTTCGCGCGCACTCTCCCCCTTCCTCGCGCGCTCTCTTCCCCTCCCTCGTGCCCGCTCTTCCCCTCCCTCGCACGCGTTTTCTCCCTCCCTCGCGCATGCTCTCCCCCTCCCTCGGACGCGCTCTCCCCCTCCCTCGCGCGCTCTCCCCCTCCCTTGCGCATTCATCCTCCCTCACACGTACACCCTCCCTCGTGCTCTGTCCTTTCCTCGCGTTCTGCCTCTCCCTCTTGCAGTCTCCCACCCTCGCGCACTCTCCCTCCTTCGCGCACTCTCCCTCCTTCGTGCTCTGTCCCTCCCTCGCGCGCTCACACTCCCTCGCGCTCTCTCCCTCCCTCGCCTCTCTCCCCCTTGCGCGCGCTCTCACCCCTCGCGCTCTCTCCCCCCTCGCACATTCTACCCACCTTGCGTGCTCTCCCCCCCTTGCGCGCTCTCCCCCCCTTGCGCGCTCTCCCCCCCTTGCGCGCTCTCCCCCCCCCCTCGCGCGCTCTCCCCCCCTCGCGCGCTCTCCCTCCCACGCGCAGTCTACGTTCTTCGCGCAGTCTACATTCTTCGCGCAGTCTCCCTCCCTCACTCGGTCTCCCTCCCTCGCGCAGTCTCCTTCCCTCATGCGCTCTTCCTCCCTCGCACACTCTTATCCCTCCCTTGCGTGCGCTCTCCCCCTCCTTCGCGCGCGCGCCCCCTCCCTTGTGCGCGCTCTCCCCCTCCCTCGCGCAGACTCCCTCCCTCGCGCACGCTCTCCTCCCCTCGCGCTCTCTCCCTCCCTCGCACGCTCTCCCCTCCCTAGCACGCACTCACCCTCCCTCGCACTCTATCCCTCCCTCACGTTCTCCCTCCCTCGCGCACTCTCCCTCCCTTGCGCCCTCTTCCTCTTGAGCTCTCTCCCTCCCTCGCTCGCTCTCTTCCCCTCCCTCGTGCGCGCTCTCCCCCTCCCTCACAAGCACTCTCCCCCTCCCCCGCGCGCGCTCTCCCCTTCCGCCGCTTACTCTTCCCCTCCCTCACATGCTCTCACCCTCCCTCGCGCATTCACCCTCCCTCACACGTACTCCCTCCCTCGCGCTCTGTCCTTTCCTCGCGCTCTGTCTCTCCCTTTTGCAGTCTCCTTCCTTCGCGCACTCTCCCTCCTTTGCGTACTCTCCTTTCCTCGCTCTCTGTCCCTCCCTCGTGCAGTCACCCTCCCTTGCGCATTCACCCTCCCTTGCGCATTCTCCCTCCCTCGCGCTCTCTCCCTCCCTCGCGTGCTCTCCCCTCCTCCTCCCTCCCGCGCGCTGTCCCCCTCCCTCGCGCGCTCTCCCCCCTCGTGCACTCTCCCTCTTGAGCTCTCCCCCTCCCTTGCGCGCTCTCCCCTCCCTTGCGCGCTCTCCCCTCCCTTGCGCGCTCTCCCCTCCCTTGCGCGCTCTCCCCTCCCTTGCGCGCACTCCCCTCCCTTGCGCGCACTCCCCTCCCTTGCGCGCTCTCCCCCTTCCTTGCGCACGCTCTCCCCCTTCCTCCCGCGCACTCTCCCCCACCCTAGCGTGTGCTCTCCACCTCCCTCGCGCGCTCTCCCCCTCTCTCGCGCGCTCTCACCCTCCCTCACGCATTCACCCTCCCTCACACGCACTCCAACCCTCGCGCTCTGTCCTTTCCTCGTGCTCTGTCTCCCTCCTTCATGCACTCTCCCTCCTTCGCGCACTCTCCCTCCCTCGCGCTCTGTCCCTCCATTGCGCGCAGTCTCCCCCCCTCGCGCAGTCTTCCCCCGCGCTCTCTACACACCTCGCGCACTCTACCCCCCTCATGCACTCTCCCTTCCACGCACAGTCTCCCTCCATCGCGCAGTCTCTCTCCCTCGCTCAGTCTCCCTCCCTCGCTCAGTCTCCCTCCTCACGCAGTCTCCCCTCGCTCACTCTTCTCCCTCCCTCATGCGCTCTTCTCCCTCCCTCGCGCAGTCTCCTTCATCCATGCGCACTTCTCCCTCCCTCGCGCACTCTTCCCCCTCCCTCGCACGCTTTTCCCCCTCCCTCGCACGCTTTTCCCCCTCCCTTGCACACTTTTCCCCCTCCCTCACGCGTGCTCCCCCCTCCCTCGCGTGTGCTCCCCCCTCCCTCGCGTGTGCTCCCCCTCCCTCGCGCCTGCTTCCCCACTCCCTCGCGCGTGCTCCTCCTCTCCCTCGAACGCGCTCACCCTCTCCCTCGCGCGCGCTTTCCCTCTCCCTCGCGTGCGATCTCCTCCTCCCTCGCCAGCGCTCTCCCCCCTCGCCTGCGCTCCCCCCTCCCTCGTTTGCGCTCTCCCCCTCCCTCGCGTGCGCTCTCCCCCTCCCTCGCGCGCGCTCTCCCCTTCCCTCGCGCGCTCTCCCCTTCCCTCGCGCGCTCTCCCCTTCCCTCGTGCGCTCTCCCCTTCCCTCGCGCGCGCTCTTCCCTCCTCGCACCCTCTTCCCTCCTCGCACCCTCTTCCCCCCGCGCCCTCTTCCCCCCCTCGCGCTCTCTCCCTCCCTCGCGCACTCTCCCTCCCTCACTCACTATCCCACTTGTTCTCTCTCCCTCCCTCGCGTGCTCTCCCTCCCTCGCGCGCTCTCCCTCCCTCGCGTGCTCTCCCTCCCTCGTGCTCTCTCCCTCCCTCATGCATTGTCCCTCTTGTTCTCTCTCCCGCCCTCGCGTTCTCTCCCTCCCTCGGGCTCTCTCCCTCCCTTGTATCCTCTCCCTTCCTCGCGCACTGTCCCTCTTGTGCGCTCTCCCTCCCTCGCGCCGTCTCCCTCCCTCGCGCCGTCTCCCTCCCTCGCGCCGTCTCCCTCCCTCATGCTCTCTCTCCCTCTCGCGCGCTCTCCCTCCCTCTCGCGCGCTCTCCCTCCCTCTCGCGCACTCTCCCTCCCTCACTCACTATCCCTCTTGTTCTCTCTCCCTCCCTCGCGTGCGCTCCCTCCCTCGCGTGCGCTCCCTCCCTCACGCGCTCTCCCTCCCTCGCGTGCTCTCCCTCCCTCGTGCTCTCTCCCTCCCTCACGCATTGTCCCTCTTGTTCTCTCTCCCGCCCTCGCGTGCTCTCTCCCTCCCTTGTATCCTCTCCCTTCCTCGCGCACTGTCCCTCTTGTGCGCTCTCCCTCCCTCGCGCTGTCTCCCTCCCTTGCGCCGTCTCCCTCCCTCATGCTCTCTCTCCCTCTCGCGCGCTCTCCCTCCCCCTCGCGCGCTCTCCCTCCCCCTCGCGCGCTCTCCCTCCCCCTCGCGCGCTCTCCCTCCCCCTCGCGCGCTCTCCCTCCCCCTCGAGCTCTCTCCCTCCCTCGCGCACTCTCCCTCCCTCACTCACTATCCCTCTTGTTCTCTCTCCCTCCCTCGCGTGCGCTCCCTCCCTCGCGCGCTCTCCCTCCCTCGCGTGCTCTCCCTCCCTCGCGTGCTCTCCCTCCCTCGTGCTCTCTCCCTCCCTCACGCATTGTCCCTCTTGTTCTCTCTCCCGCCCTCGCGTGCTCTCTCCCTCCCTTGTATCCTCTCCCTCCCTCGCGCCGTCTCCCTCCCTCGCGCCGTCTCCCTCCCTCATGCTCTCTCTCCCTCTCGCGCGCTCTCCCTCCCTCTCGCGCGCTCTCCCTCCCCCTCGCGCGCTCTCCCTCCCCCTCGCGCGCTCTCCCTCCCCCTCACGTGCTCTCCCTCCCCCTCGCGCGCTCTCCCTCCCCCTCGCGCGCTCTCCCTCCCCTCGCGCGCTCTCCCTCCACCTCGCGCGCTCTCCCTCCCTCTCGCGCGCTGTCCCTCCCCCTCGCGCGCTGTCCCTCCCCCTCGCGTGCGCTTTCGCTCCCTCGCGTGCGCTTTCGCTCCCTCGCGTGCGCTCTCGCTCCCTCGCGTGCGCTCTCGCTCTCTTGCGTGTGCTCTTGCTCCCTCGCGCTCTCTTCCTCCCTAGCACACTCTCCCTCCCTCGCGCACTCTCCCTCCTTCACTTTGTGTCCCACCCTCACGTACTCTCCCTCTTGTGCTCTCTCCCACCTGCGCGCTCTCCGTCCCACACGCTCTCCGTCCCACACGCTCTCCGTCCCACACGCTCTCCGTCCCACACGCTCTCCCTCCCACACGCTCTCCCTCCCACACGCTCTCTCTCCCACACTC
Source organism: Hemiscyllium ocellatum (assembly GCF_020745735.1). Classification (NCBI taxonomy): domain Eukaryota; kingdom Metazoa; phylum Chordata; class Chondrichthyes; order Orectolobiformes; family Hemiscylliidae; genus Hemiscyllium; species Hemiscyllium ocellatum. The sequence goes on from NC_083436.1 coordinate 5,442,671, forward strand.
TCTCTCTCCCTCACGCTCTCTCTCCCTCACGCTCTCTCTCCCTCCTTCGCGTTCTCTCCCTCCTTCGCGTTCTCTCCCTCCCTCGCGCAGTCTCCCTCGTGCGCCCTCCCTCCCTCGTGCGCCCTCCCTCCCTCATGCGCTCTCCCTCCCTCATGCGCTCTCCCTCCCTCGCGCACTGTCCCTCTCTCGCGCACTTTCCCTCTCTCTCTTCCTCTCTGTCTCACTCCTCTCCCCTCCTCCACTCCTGCTCTCTTTCTGTCTCTAGTTTGTATCTCAGTCTCTCTCACTCTATTACCACTTTTTTTTTCCCGTAATGTCCTGTCAGTCTTTCTCTCTCCCTCTCTCTCTGTCTGTCTGTCTCTACTACTCCTTTCAACCCCACAATGCTCCCCTACTCCTACTGATTTCTGTTTCTCCTTCTCTCAATTGCTGCAAATGTGCCCACAGTCTTTCCCTTTCCTGCTAATGTCTAAAAGCCCTCTCATTGTCTCCACCATTCCTTTCATTCCCACAGTGTTCATTCTGTTCCAGTAGGGCTCTCGGTGCTTTTCTCACTCTGCTGTTCTTTTTATCTCTACGGTTCTCCCCATCTCCTGCTCGTCTCTCACTGTCCACTCTCCTTTTCACCCTATATTGATCTCACCTTAGTCTCTCAATCTGTCTCACTTTTCCTGCATTTCTTTTACCTCCACAGTATTGTTGCTTCAGTGCTGGTCTTGCCATGTGATAAAATTAGTAAAACACAATTTGGACATTTCACAAGATAAAGACACTAAGCATCAGAAGGCTTTACTAGGAGGACTGATTGGAACCTGAGACAAAGAAATGGGTCTTATACAGCTTTTTGGATGAAGAGATGGTAATGTAGTGGCAGACAGTTTTCAGGAGGTACTTCTAGGTCATGTGCCTACAGCGATGGTGTAAAGTGAGGTAGATACACATAGCTGGAGAAAGGTGCAAGTGGATCAACATGCGAAAGGGGTTAGATAGTCAAGGTTTTAATAATAGAGGGCAAGACTTTTGGATATGAGGGTGGGAATTTTGACATTTTTGGGGGCTAATGTAGATCAAAAAGATAGGTGAAATCTAATGTTGGTTTGTTATCTGGCAGAGCTTTTCATGACAAGTGTGCAAAGTAGAACATGGGAAGAGACAGGAAATAACTGCCGTCACTGTGATAAGTATATTAATACAAATCTCATTGCATTTTGTTTTAGGGATGTTTTTCCAGTGGATTCTTTGTGCAGCAATATGGATTGTATCTCTGGTTGTGAATTTAATATTGAAGTGCCCAGAGTTTTGGCCCCTTGCTATGATAGGTGGCTTTTTATGGGCTACTGGTAAGTGCATGATCCACATTGTATTCTACTCATTGTAAAAGCACGTGCAATTGCACTTGCTAGCTAATGCTGGTCTTTATAATTAGACCATTTTGCACTATTGAATTTGGATGTTCTATTATTAATCAATAAATGGTGCCAAAACTTCAGGTGTGCAGCCCATATATGATTTTATGCAGATATTACAGTCTGAATTACTTCCGACTTTGTGAAAATAGCACCTGTCTGCCTGGGTCAAATGGAAAAAGCAGCCTTTCCACCGTTGGTGAATTAAATTTGCCACAAAAGTGAAATCCTTAGAATCAGGAATTTTACAGCCCAAAGTATTCATCAACACAGTTGTTATTTGACAAATTTGTGCTGGCGTTTACTTATTAGCCCATATTTTTCTTAATGTATTCTTTCAACAATCATTGCTAAGCATTGTCCAGCAGCTTGTCTCCTTAAGCTTTGATCCTGAAACTACTGGTCTAGCTTTATTCGCTTGATCTATTTTTAGAGAGAAAATTCAGCACCTTCTGCTTGACCTTGTTTCTTTCTAAAACACATTCAGAGGACTAGCTAGAAGTCTGCAGGAACTTGATAGATGAAAATATCTCGAGTCTACTATAACTACTACAAAACTACAAGGAAGAGTCATTGCACACAAAGCATTAACCCTCCTTATCTCTCCAGCGATGAAGTACTGTGTTCTCCAGCACTTACTTGTTTTCACATCTTCAGCTGCAGTACTTAATTTTGATTTGTTTTAATAATTTGTTAAAATGCTTTCATGAGAAGATTTAACAAAGTAGCACAGCATCCAGATAAAGTCATAAATTATTTCATTAATGATCCACGCAGGCCTTTGGAGAGATAATACTATGGTGATTTAAAGTCAGAATTCTTAAAAAACTGGACTGCTGCAGGCAATTTTTCTTTTTAATTCATTCATACGATGTGAGCAATTATAGTTGGTTAACAGACCCTTAAAAAGGTGGTGATGAGGTGCCTTTTTAAACTTCCGCTGTTCTTGGTGGTACGTCCACAGTGCTATTAAGGAGAGAGTTCCTGGGTTTTGATTCAATGAGGGAATAGTGATATATTTGCAAGGTAGATGGTATGTGACTTGAACACAAATGTTGAGGTGATGGTTTTCCCATACATCTACTGCCCTTGTCCTTCCAGACAGTGGAGCTCCTGGGTTAGAAGTAGAAGTCTGAGAAGCTTTGCTGCAATGCCTGTTGTGATGGTACATATTGTTACTTTGGTTGTAAGAATTGAAGGGTGTGCATGTGGAAAGGGGTCTACTTTGTTTTAAGATTATGTCGAGCTTCTTGAGTGTTGTTGGAGCTGCATCCATCCAGGCAAATGCATGACATTACACTCCTCACTCATGTCTTGTAGGTATTGAACAGGCAGTGAGTACTGTTACATAATCCCCAGACTTTGACCTGCCCTTTTAGCCAGAATACTTACATAACTGATCTAGTTTAATTTCTGGTTGATGATACTATCCAGACATTCAGCAATAACAATGCCATTATCTATCAAGGGGCAATGGTTAGATTCCTTTTTGTTGGAGATGGTCATTGCTGGGCTCTTATGTGAAAAGTAACATTCATGTCACACTAAGGTCAAACCTGTATGTTGTCCAGATCTTGTTGCATATGAATTGCTTCAGTGTCTGAACATTATACAATCATAAACAAATATCCCCCAGTTCTGACCACATAAAGGAGCAAAGGTCCTTGATGAACCAACTGAAGTAAATCCAAGTGAGAGGGACTAAGATGATTGACTTCCAACAACCAAGACCATCATCTTTTGTGCTAAGTATGATTCCATTAATCAGGAAGTTTTCTCCCTGATTCTGGTTTTGCTTGGACTTTTGACATACCTTGCAAAATGTCACCTCTCTACTGTAGTTCACATATTTTAATCATGTTTGGATCAAGGCTGTAAAGGGGTCATTATATTGTCATTTGGTGAGTCTTGGTTGACAAAACACTGCTTACAGAAGTTTATCTGGTCTAAAGGGCATTGCACATAATGCTGAAAACATACAACAAGCAATATAGGGGACACCAAATATTAGAAAACCCGCATCTACTTCCCAGCCAAGAGTTTTAATTTCTGAGTAGAAAAGCATGTAGTGACTCAATCTCATTCAAAGCACGGAAGAGATTAAATAACAAAAGGCCCAAGGAACAAAACTGGCAGAAAGTTATGCTGGATTCCATAAACTCATGATGTGATCTAAATAAAAATCAGAATTTCCTGAGTTTAGTTGTATTGAAATGAAGAAAGGGCTTCATACCATAAATGAAATAGAAATTTGGCTGAAATGTATTCCACTGAACTTCCTTCAACTTTCAAAGCAATTCAATAGCAACAAAGTTAAGGAGAAATGCATGCAAAGCAGCAAAAATTGAATTGTCTACACCATGTAAGAGAATGTGCAGTAATAGACAATGAAAGCATCGACAATTAAATCGAAGCGGTTTGCCACACAGAACAGTGAACAGTTATCTCCTTCAAATTCAGGTTAGTATGTATGGACTGAAGTGATGCAGAAGGTATGGGTTTAAGCAAAATTTCCAACCTCCCTACTTTCTAAAAAATGAAGCCCAAATAACAATAAATGATATAACATCTGGCAAGAATGCACATCCCAGAGACATGATTGAGGAAATTCCATCAATAACTAAATTACTGAAAGGAAGGAGAATGCCTAAAATCTCAAGGGGTTGAAGTAATAGGTCCACCTACCTGACAGATCTACAGGTGGAATGAAAATCCAATTTCTTTTATATGAAGTGTAGATGTTTTGCACATAATATGACAGAAAATACTACAAAGAAGAGACAATGTGCAAAGATCCAAGATATTGCAAAGAAAAAAAAATCACCTGCTATAGTAGGGATGGCACAAACAGGTATAAACAATAGATGTATGTCATCAAGAACCTCTGCAAAACAAATACTGTAGATTAAAGACCTCCATTTCAAAACAGAACAGACCTTGGACTGTCAGGAAGATAATCCAAAGCAACTGACTTCAACCGAAGAAAATACCATTCTTTTGAAACCACAGGGAGAATTGTACCAAGTCCAGATCATCTGAAATCTGAATTCTGAACTTGGGATTCGGGGGTCAGGGATTTTGGAGGTGGGATTGGGGAGCAGGATGGTAAAGAGTGGAATAAATATATAAACAAATATATGACCCTCATAAAATGAAATGAGGGAGCAAAGATTTTGGGAGTCTATTTATGGAGGATGTATACAGTTCATTCTTGATTCTGCACATTAGACACCATTGTTATGTCATGGGGACTTTGAGCAGAGGAAAGAGGCAAAGACAGATCTGAGGCTATTGTGCTCTTAAAAGTCTCTAATAATGTAAGTCCTATTTGTGTAATCTGTAAGTAGTCTCAGTAATGCAATGGACCGCCTTTCATTTACTCAATGATGCTTTTCTAGTTAGACCAGAAAGCTGGCTTTCTTCCCCCACGCTATGTTAGTTGGGGATACACTCAACAGTGGGTAGACAGAAGCACATACACAAATATAGAATGTGCTGATCCGAGCATAGTCTATAAAAGCAAAATAAATAGTTACTCAAGGAATTATCCAATTTTCCTTTGGCTTTTGACAGTTAGTCTGATGAAGTCGGGAACAAATAGTTGTAATATTGTTTTGAATATATTAAGGCACATCATTTAATGTGATTCTATACAATGATCAAGTTGTAATTTTATGGCATGAAAAACTCATCAGGTCTGGCTGCATCTGTGGAGAGAGAAGAACAGTGATAACATTTTGAGCCCAGTATGACTTCACTGGACATGAAACATTACCTGTTTTTCTGTGTCCACAAATGGTGAGTTTGTTTCAGATTTACAGTATGAGAAGTATTGCTTTAGGTCTTGTGGCTAAACGGATTAAAGGATATGGGGAGAAAGTGGGAAGAGGGTACCAATTTGGATGATCAGCCATTATTATGTAGAATGATGGAGCAGGCTCAAAAGGCTGAATTGCCTACTCCATTTTTTTAGTTTTAAAGGAATAAAAGATTTGTCTGGAGAAGGGATGATGAGCCATTGTCAGAAAACAAAAATGAAAGTAAAACTGATACCTATGAAGAGAAACAGTGGGGACAGAGTACAGTCTGAAATTCTTCAACTCAACAATGTGTTGTCTCGATGGCTTTAAGTGTGTAATCAAAAGACAAAGTGCTGTGCCTATCCTTCAAATATCATTAAGCTTTATTGTCCTTGGCTTCCTATAGTGTTCCAGAGTGATCAGTATGAGGTGGAGAATTGAAATGATAAGCCTCTTGAAGATCTGAGTCACACGTGTGGACTGAAAAGGGCATTCTGCAAAGTGGGAAAGCAATCTGCACTTGATCTCTCCAAGGTAGAATAAACTGCAATGTGAACACTGACAACAGTATACTAAATTGAAAAAGTAGAGTAAATCTATGTCATCTGGAAGGAGTGTTAGACAGTGAGGAAGGAGATGGTCAAACGCAGGTGTTGCCCTGAGCTTGCATTGTTAAGGTGCCAAGGGAAGGAGTGTTGGTTGTGATTAAGGAGACTTCTAGGCTCTTAGGGAGGGAGTGTTCCCTACACAATGCTGAAAAGGGAAAAGGAGTGAAGATGTGTTTGGTGGCATTGTGCATGGTTAGCCAAAATGGCATTGATAATCTGTTGAATATGGAGTCTAGAGAGATGAAAGCTGATGATATTCTGAGGCAAGAACTAATCATTTTGGTTTCTCCTTTATTTTGCTTTCAGGAAATATTACTGTTGTTCCAATTGTAAAAACCATTGGCTTAGGCCTTGGTGTTCTGATCTGGGCTGCATTTAATCTCCTGATGGGATGGGCAAGTTCTAGGTAAGTCTTGATAGCTAACTGTGCACATCTGATGTTACCATTACTGGTCACTTTGATTTAAAGACTAGAACTCTAGCTGGACCATTTTCATTATGAGAGGATTGATATATTCCAATAGTGCAGGCCTCCTAGTCTGGTGGTCATGGTGTAGCTTTTAATAATGCTGTTTGTTGCTTCAATCTGAGTAGAAAAAACTTGCATGAAGTATCTGATTGCAATTTGTATTTTGTACAATGAATAGTCATAATTATCATTTAAGGGAAAGTATTGAGAAAACATTTGGTAACATCTATGATTGATTAGTACATGAAAATGATTGCTAAGGGTGTGTTGTTACAATCTAGTTGGGGACCATTAACCGTTTTGTTTAACGTAGACAAAGTTTGAAATCCCAGGTATTTGCTAAAAAAGTAAAGATTTCATAATTTGCATAAACAATACATTTACAATGCCTGGTTAGAAAAGTCAAATGAACTATATTGTATACACAACTTAGTCTTACACCCAGAATTAACACAAAGTGGGTTGACAGACTACCTGTGGTCAGTACCCCACAGAGAACATAAAACATCATATGCAATCAAGACTGATCCCATTGATTTCACAGCAACCTACCCAGACATTAGTGAGATTGCATTATGAAATCTTATTTAGAAGCTCCTGTCTCCTTCACAAGGATACGAAAACTTAACATTCAAAGATCTGCCCTCTTGAGTTCACTTAAACCTCGTAGCGCCCCAATGACTGCTCATGTTCTGCTAGATTAGATTACTTACAGTGTGGAAACAGGCCCTTCGGCCCAACAAGTCCACACCGACCCGCCGAAGCGCAACCCACCCATTCCCCTACATTTACCCTGCTGTGCTTTAACCAGCAACACATTTTCAGCTCTGATCTCCAGCATCTGCAGACCTCACTTTTTACCCCTACATTTACCCCTTTACCTAACACTACGGGCAATTTAGCATGGCCAATTCACCTGACCCGCACATCTTTGGCCTATGGGAGGAAACCGGAACAGCCGGAGGAAACCCACGCAGACACGGGGAGAATGTGCAAACTCCACACAGTCAGTCGCCCGAATCGGGAACTGAATCCGGGTCTCTGGCGCTGTGAGGCAGCAGTGCTAACCACTGTGCTAGTTCCATCTCTTTTCCCAAGACTGAATTTCCCCAGGATTCTAAGGACTGCTTGCATGCATGTAATTACAGGCACAATATCATTCTTTTTTCCAAAACAAAATACATTCATTAAGTTGCTCCTGCCTCTGAATTTCTGTCTTGCCTCTCCTAAGCATATACTGTAACATGCATGCAAGCACACACAAACATACACACACCAAGTAGAATTGCAAATGGACTCCCACTTTGCACTCTCTCAGGACCTTTGATCATTTTCTCGTGTCAGTCTCCACCACACAGATGGATTAGTATTAGAATGGCTGAATCATATTTGCATCACTATCCCGTCCGACTTGTGCATCGAAAATGATGGACAGGTTTTGAGAATCAGGAGATGAGTTAGCTGCAAGATTCATAGCCTCTGACCCCTCTTGTCGACACAATATTGATATAGAGTCATAGAGATGTACAGCACAGAAACAGACCCTTCAGTCCAACTCGTCCATGCTGACCAAGTTACCCAACCCAATCTAGTCACACTTGCCAGCACCTGGCCCATATCCCTCCAAATCCTTCCTATTCATATACGCATCCAGATGCCTTTTAAATGTTGCAATTATACTAGACTCATCCACTTCCTCTGGCAGCTCATTCCATACACGTACCACCGTCTGCATCAAAACGTTGGCCTTTAGGTCTCTTTTATGTCTTTCCTATCTCACCCTATGCCCTCTAGTTCTGGACTCCCACACCCCAGGGAAAAGACTTTTTCTGTTTACCTTTTCCATGCCCCTAATCATTTTATAAACCTCTATAAGGTCATCCCTCGCCTCCAACGCTCCAGGAAAAACAGCCTATTCAACCTCTTCCTATAGCTCAAATCCTCCAATCCTGACAACATCCTTGTAAATCCTTTCTTAACCTTTTGAAGTTTTACAACGTCCTTTTGATAGGAAGGAGACCAGAATTGTACGCATCATTCCAAAAGTGGCCTAACCAATGTCCTGTATGCCCGCAACATGACCTCCCAACACCTGTCCTCAATACTCTGACCAATAAAGGAAAGCATACCAAATGCCTTCTCCACTATCCTATCTACCTGCAACTCTACTTTCAAGGAGCTATGAACCTGCACTCCAAGGTCTCTTTGTTCAGCAACATTCCATAGGACCTTACCATTCAGTGTATAAGTCCTGCTAAGATTTGCTTTCCCAAAATGCAGCACCTTGCAGTTATCTAAATTAAACTCCATCTGCCACTCCTCAACCCATTGGTTCATCTGATCAAGATCCCATCGTAATCTGAGGTAACCCTCTTCGCTGTCCACTCCACCTCCAATTTTGGTGTCATCAGCAAACTTACTAACTATACCCCTTATGCTCACATTCAAATCATTTATATAAATAATGAAAAGTAGTGAACCTAGCACCAATCCTTGTGGCATTCCACTGGTCACAGGCCTCCATTCTGAAAAGCAACTCTCCACCACCACCCTCTGTCTTCTACCTTTGAGCCAGTTCTGAATCCAAATGGCTAGTTCTCCCTTTATTCCATGAGATCTAACCTTGCTAACCAGTCTCCCATGGGGAATCTTGTCGAATGTCTTACTGAAATCCATACAGCCAACCGCTCTGCCCTCATTTATCCTCTTTGTTTCTTCTTCAAAGCACTCAATCAAGTTTATGAGACATGATTTCCCACGCACAAAGCCACGTTGACTGTCCATAATCAGTCCTTGCCATTCCAAATGCATGTAAATCCTGTCCCTCAGGATTCCCTCCATCAAATTGCCCACCACAGACGTCAGGCTCAGCGGTTGATTAATCTGCTTTAGTTTCTAGTCAATGGTAAATTCCAGGATGTTGTTACTGGGAGATTTGGTAATAGCAATGCCATTGACTATCAAGGGGTAATATTAGGTTCTGCCTTGTTGGAGATTGTCATTGTTAGCACTTGTTGTCATCAGTGAACATCCTGATTTCTGAGTCTATGATGGAGGGAAGGTCATTAATAAAGCCGCTGGTGATGGTTGGACCTAGGACACTACCCTGAGGAACTCCTGCCGAAATATTTTGGAGCTGAGATGAAAGACTGCCAAGCACAACCACCTTCTGTCATGCCAGGTGTGACTTCAACAGAATTCAGCTTTGAGGAACATGGTATTCCAACCAGAACTCAATCAACAAACATATCGACTTTGACCCCATCTACCACCCTCTGAGAAAAAGTACAGGAAATCACATCACCACAGGAACTGACATCACCACCCAAAGAAACCTAAACACATAAATAGAAAGTGGTTCACTAACACCAGTGCTTCACCAGAGGCTCACTGATGATGTTGCCTAGTATGGTGACGAACATCTGAAATGAACCTTCCAGCTTCAGTGATTCCTGAAGAAGGGCTTATGCTGAAACGTCGATTCTCCTGCTCCTTGGATGCTGCCTGACCTGCTGCGCTTTTCCAGCACCACATTTTTCAGCTCTGATCTCTAGCATCTGTAGTCCTCACTTTCTCCTAGCTCAGTGAGCAAACTTACATCCACAACAATCTCTCCCTCAATGTTAGCAAAATGAAGGAGGTGGTCATCAACTTCAGGAAGCAGAGTGGAGGACATGCCCTGTCTGTATTAGTGATGCTAAAGTGGAGGTGGTTGAGAGCTTCAAGTTCCTAGGAGTAAATATTACCAAAGGTCTATCCCGGTCCATCCATGTCAACACTACTGTCAAGAAAGCACACCAACACTACTATTTCCTCAGAAGGTTAAGGAAATTTGGCTTGTCCACAATGTCAGTTAGCAATTTTTATAGATGCACCATAGAAAGCATCCTATCTGGATGCGTCACAGCTTGATATGGCAATTGTTCTGCCCAAGACCACAAGAAATTGGAGTTGTGAATGTAGCCCAGTCCAACATGAAAACCAGCCTTCCTTCTATTGACTCTATCTACACTTCTTGTTGCCTCAGAAAAGCAGCTAACATAATCAAAACCCCTACCACCCAACTATACTGTTTTCCATCAGGCAGAAGATGCAAACATTTGAAAACACATACCAACAGATATAAGAACAGCTATTCCCTGCTCTTATCAGATTTATGAATGGACCTCTTGTAAATTAGGGTTGATCTTTCTATGTAGTTCTTTGCAGATGTGACACTATATTCTGCATACTGTTCTATTACCCTGATGTACTTATGTAAGGTATAATTTATCTGGTTGGCACACAAGAGAATACTTTCCACTGTATCAATGTGACAATAAGAAATCAAATCTGCTTCTGCTCATATTCCTAATGGTCTTAATTATAAGATCATAGCTGATCGACTTGTCTTTTGAGGAAGAAAAGGTCCTTATCTCTGTCCTCAAAGGTGGCCCCTAATGTTTAAACAATTCTCCCAGTTCTGGAATAATGACAATAGGAATCATCCTTTTAATATCCACCTTGTCAAGACTGTTCAGAATTTAATATACTTAATCAAGTTAACCATCACTCTGCCAATCTCCAATTGTTGAGTTTCTCAAGCAATTTCTGTTTTCGTTTGTTTCAGATCTCCGAAATCTGCAGTTCATTGTTTTATGCAAGATCCCTTTTAGGTTTGGATGCTCAGTAATTATTGGGGGAGTTGCAGAAAGTGAGGAGGATTGTCAAAGGATACAGCTAGATATAGCTAGAATGCAGATTTGGGCAGAGAAATGGCAGATGGTGTTTAATCCAAATGGAAAATTAACAAAACAGGCCACTAGACTCACATTAATAACTCTGTTTTCTTTTCACAGATACTGCCAGACCTGCTGAGTTTCTCCAGCAATTTCTGTTCTTGTTTGTTTTAGATCTTCAGTATCCGCTGTTCATTGTTTTATATGAAAGCCATTTTAGCTTGAATGCTTAGTGAATGTCGGCAGAGTTGCAGTAATGAGGAGAATTGTCAAAAGATACAGTGGGCTATAGATAGATTGTAGATTTGGGCAGAGAAATGGCGGATGGAGTTTAATTGGGACAAATGCAAAGTGGGCTGCATTTTGGAAGATCAAATTCAGGTGTGAATTAGTCAATGAACGACAAAATTTTGGGGAACATTGACGTACAAAGAGATCTGGACATAGAGGTCCACAGATCCCTGAAAGTAGCAACATAATTGGATAAGGTGGTCAGGAAGGCATACAGCCTTCATTGGCCGAGGTATCAAATTTAAAAGTTGGCAAGTTACGTTACAGCTGAACAAAACTTTAGTTAGGCCACATTTAGAATATTGTGTGCAGTTCTGGTCACCAAACTACCAGAAGTACATGGATACTTTGGAGAGGGTGCTGAGAAGGTTCACCAGGATATTGCCAGGTCTGGAGGGTTTAAGTTATGACAAGAACTTGAATTGTTTTTGCTGGGAAGACGGAGGCTGAGAGCTGAGATGTCTACAAAATTGAGAAGCATTGATAGGGTAGATAGTCAGAGGCTTTTTCCCAGGGTGGAAAGATGAACTACAAGAGGGTACAAGTTCAAGATGAGAGAGGGAAAGTTTAGGGGAGAAGTGTGGGGAAAACTTTTCATACAGAAGATGGTGGGGGCCTAGAAAATACTGCCAGTGGAGGTGGTGGAAGCAGACACGTTAGCAATGTTATAAACACATGAACAGGAAGTGATCAAAGAGATAGAAACTACTCATGGACAATATGAGGAAACTAGCAGGTCTAAATGAGGATTAGAATCAGTACAGGCTTGGTGAGTTGAAAGGCCTGTTCCTGTGCTATATTCCATTGAATTGTATTTAGATAGCTGCACTGATACAGTGGGCCAATGGCTGTCTTCTGCACTGCAGCGATTGTATTAAATCATAGGAGCCAGTTATATTTTACATTTGACCATGGTGCTTAGAAAACTCATTGCAGGTGTAGTAATGTTGAAGCGACAAATCATTGGCCATGGCATCTCTGGGATCCAGAGTTAAGGAGCACAATCATCCAGGGTCATAATTCTGATTTGCTATTCAGTGAACCCAGATGTTCGCACATGTCAAATGAGGATATGGTTCTGGACCAAGGTTAACAATGAAAAATAATCTAGTGAGATGCTGAAACATACTAGTGCCTGTAGCATTCTTCCTGATAATTTCTGTAGAAGCAAAAGAAAATTGGATATTAGAGGATTGAATGTCTGCTTGTATAAGATGGCAACTGTTTCTCCTATCACTTTTGCTTATAAATAAAATTCATGGTACCTCCATAAATCGGGATATCCTTTTACTTATTTTCAGTTGGCCTGGTTCTTCAACCATTCCTGGCTCATGTAGTGAATATATTTATTCTTCTCCAAATTGTCTTTCATCCTAATAGTATGGTTGTTATTTGTGTTAATATTTTATGACTAGATTCTCTTCATAACCAATATTCCACGTTTCTGGAGCCAGTTTTACGAATCTCCTTCACATTTTTTCCAGAGCCTCCACATTCTTCCAAAAGTGCAGTGGCAAAACTGGATGCAGTACTCCAGCTGAAGCCAAACTAGCATCTTATATACATTCAACATAATCTCCTTACTCTTGGACTCCATTTATTCTTAGCTTAATGATGTTGACAATAAATTTCCTTCTTCTGCTGAATTCTGCTTCCTCATTGTAATGATCCTCTATTTTTATCAGCAATGGGTCTGTTGCAACTCCTGTTTCTTGGATACAATAGCATACTGATCTTGATACTAATCCTTATGGTATCAACTGATTCTGCTTGTGGCAAATGTTTCTTTGCTTGTTCATCTCAGTTACTTTTTTTCCTTCTATTTGAAAACATTATTGTGTTCATCCTGTCACTACCTGCTTCCAGCAGTTGTTTCTAGTATTGTCTTGTGTTTATCAGACAGTTTCTCATTCCTCCTGTGGTTCGGTGGTTGAATTTCTCTATCCCAATGCATGCGCATTTGTTAATTATTGTTGTTATCACCATAGCACTGTTGACTTTGAGTCAAGAATAAAAGCAGGCATGATTCTTACAGATATTATTAATTATCTGAGAACTGTTTCTCTTATGGTGATACAAAGGCTACAGAAGACTCTGGTTTGTAATTGTTGAGCCAGTTGTTGAGTACAGTTGTTCTTCAGAACTCCCTTAGCAATCTTTCCTTATAAACTTAGCTAAAACAACACTTGTATTACCTCTTCTTTGACCATTGCTCTTACTTTTATAATGAATTCCAATAACTCAGTATTCCACAAAGCCGCTATAGTAGTTACAACTTCTCAAATTTTAGACAAGAAATGCTGGCTGTGCCAGTGTCACACACATCCCACGAGTGAACAAAACTAAAGCTGCCCTAATTGGTACAGAAAAATTGAACAAATAGATGTATTTGTTAGAAGTTTCAAGCAATCATCTATGAAGACAATTATAGTCATTTACTGACTACGTAAATATCATTCCATGAAACTGACTTAACTATAAAATGGAATCTTGAGCATGGATTCTTTAATAAAATCTTTCCTTTAGCATCTAGATAAGAGGTAACAAGAGGAAGAGGTCTCGAGCAGGAATGATTTATGGGCCCTCCAGTGGTAGCCTCAGTGTGAGACAGATTATAAATAAAAAAAAGAGAGGTTTTAAGGATTTGAAAATAGCATATGCGAATTTAGTCTTCATGTTGATTGGATAAGTATGTTGGGCAAAGGAAACCAAGAATAATAATTCATAGTCTATTTTGAACAGTTTCTTAGAACAACATATTCTGGAATCACCTTTTTATTTTAGCCTTGATAATATGTAATGAAATAGGATTCATGAATATTCCTCTTGGTAAGAGTGGTCACAACATGATAAAATTTCATATTCAGTTGGTGACAGTGGACTGTACATTAAAAGGCAAGATGATAGATCTGACATATTTCATAGCTCTCATCAGAGATATTTTCCATTGTAAAAAGAAAGGACAATACAAGGAGGATGTGGTATTGTTAGGAAATTCAGATAGTAGCACAATTAAAGGATGAACACAGTGCAGCAAAGACTAATTGTGAGCCTGAATGTTGAGAAAATTTGAAAAGAAAACAAAGATGATGGAAATGAAGAGGCAGAAATCAGAATATGGCAGTAAGCTAGCAAAAAATATAAAAATAGTAAGATATTCCACAAATATATAAAAAGAAAGTAAGTAATCAAAGTAGATATTGGTTCCTGAGAGAATGAGACTTTGAAAAAGTATTTTTAAAATTGTCTATACAGTAGAAGAGATGGTGCATCCCAAGAATAGCTGAAAATCAAGCTGCAAAAGGGAGGGAAGAACTAACAATGGAGAAAAAGTGCTAGAAAAACGATGGGCTAAAGGCTGGCAAGATCCCTGGATCTGACAGCACACTTCCTAGTCCCTTAAGAGAGCTGGTTGCAGAATTCCTTACTTCTGGAAAGGTTCAAGCAGATTAGAAGATTACAAATATAACCCCTCTTTTCTCAAAAGGAGGGAGACAGAAACAAAGGAACTATTGACCGGGGTTAATTTAATATCCGTCACCAGAAATATACTGAAATCCATGATTAAGGAAAATCATAATACAGTCAAACAGAATCAACATGGTCTTGTGAAAGAGAAATCATGTTTGCCCTTCCTGTGTTTGACACTGCAATCCAGTTTAACATTAATTGTAAGATTCTGATTCTGGTCGAATCTGAAACCACTTCAGGTATGAGTATGTTTAGATTATGTTCATAAATTTATTGAATAGTCATAACGAGTACAACAAAACTAGTACTTAAGGCAGTGGACTCAATCGACCGGCAGTAGAATATGGTCCTTGGTTGGCTAGGGTGCTGGCTCCTGTCTTCTTCATACACATGGTACTACTGAGTAGCAGGCCTTTTTGCGTTAACCCTTTACCACAACCTGAGTAATGGTATGGCACAGGCAGTGCATAATTAAGTTTTGATTGGTGAGGGGAACATAAGTAGTGCATGATCACCTGATGTCCATTCTTCCAAGGTAAGAACCAAGATTAGCTCATTGACTGCAGTTTTGCTTATTTAGTGTGAATTTTTAATTAAATCGCCACTTGTCTTACTGCATCTGTGTGTATTTGATCAGATCAGTTACTTCTAAATGACTATCTGTTTTCTTGCGGCTGCCTGATGAGTTTTATTGAGGTGGTTGGATTGGCTATTTTACTTTTAAATACAGATTGCGTACTTAAAACTTTAACAACCCATATCTATTTAATATTTAATGATATCTAAACCATATCTATTTAAAAGGCTATCCAAAGTGTGTGTAAAATAAATGGATAGCAATCATCGGTATTCACAAGATGGACTATATAATATATTCTGACGCGTATTGTTGTTTTGTCATGAATGATAAAAGTTTAAAGGGATTGAACAGTTCCAAAACTAATTACCCACTGACATAAGTTAAATCTTGCATAAAAAGAATCTTTAGATACTTTAATTCTGTATTATAATGAAACAAAACTCCCTAACTCTTACACCTGCAAACTCTTGCTATACCTTTTTTATCCTATTTTTCTTCCTGTCTATCATCTTACATTTGAGTGTTTTTGTTGGTTTCTTCCATATATATAAGTTTTGTCCACCCCAGTTTTGTTTAGCCCTACATGTGGCATTCCAGATGCATCATTCTTTGACAACTTCCTTCATCCCTTTACCATCTCCAACTTGATGGGTGCAGAAATGCTTCATTTTATTAATTATTTTGAAAAATAATAAGGAATTTCCATTGGAGCATTATGGGATAATGATGCAAAGCTCAGTTTTGATTGTGTTGTGATTCATTTAATTAAAGTTTTGAACATGCAGATCAATGGAAAATGGTTATAATACTCAGCAGCTCGAGCAACATTTGTGAAGAGTGAAAAAAATAATATTTCGGGTTAAAAACAGTTCATCAGAATTGTATTACATCATTTATTTCAGATTTGGTTGGTTTGGCATCGACCCTGAAGAAGTGGCAAAACCTTGGTTAAACTACCTTGGAGCAGCTCTGTCTTTCTTAAGGTAAACCTGTCCAGCCAAGTTGAATTAAGAATAGTTGATACAGTTGCTTTTCACCAACTGCATTTATAACATTAATTGATCTGGAAACATATGTTGATTTATATTTAAGTTAATTTTATATAATAGCAATTTTTTAGCATTTTTTACGTGTTATTATTTTAGTCAATCAGTAATTCATACTCCAGACCTAACAAAATAGTGGTGAAAGGGATTTGTGGGGTAACAAAAATTTCCATTCATCTGAAACTTTAACTGTTCTAATGAAATACAATGTATTTATTCTAAAGCTTCATTGAATTTATAGTCTGAAATTTAATATGTTGATTTTAATACTTTTTGTTTTAGTGCCACCATATTTTTCTTTGTCAAGAGTGATGTAAATACTAGAAATCATTCTGAATCAACACTTCCATTACTAATTGACAGTGTAAGTAGCACCTCCCTGTGGAGTCTTGGAAAATTTCTTTCACTGGAGCAAACTCTTGAATAAATTCCTTGTTTTGTGTTGCCTTTAGATTTTGACTATGTATTCTGTGAATGTTGTATTCAAATAATGGATCACATAAAACTTGAACAGTAAGGTGCTTTTTGTTTTCTTCTATTGTGCCTCTGTTGGTCACTTTGTTATTACTTCAAATCAGAAAATTATGGCTGCTGTATTTAAATGTATTATCTAGGCTGAAAAAGTATTGAAGGAGTGTTGTAGTTTAGATTGTGTATTTCAGTTAAGATTTTACTGAGACCTTAACGACTTGCTTGGATAGAATGGAAAGACCCATATGGGACATTTCAAATACAAATAGAAAGTTCTGATGGACTGACCAACACTCTTCATGCAATAATTAAGTATTTTTCACTTACTTTTTGTAACACTTGCTGTTTGCAAGTTATGTCCTATTTTTGAAAATTATCTGTTATAATTGCACACCAAACGTAAAACCTAAAAATGCTAGAAATATTCAATAGGTCAGTGGTGAGAGAAAGAAAGTAATCGGTATCTCAGGTCTCCATAGCTATTGCCTGACTTGTTTGGTGGTTTTAGATTTTCAAAATCTGCAGTATTTCACTTCTGTTTGCTTCAAAATTCGGTTAACTCTGAAATGCCCTACAAATGTGAAAAGTGCAATTTACATACAAGTTACTTTTATTGTGGAAAAACATTTTTGTGCCTGTCAAGGTAGATGAAGAGGACTTATTCTGAAGAGCAAGACTTTTCTTTACCCTATTTGGCATGATACAGAGTAAGAATTACCCACAATGCATTTTACCATGGCCAGTGCTGAATTCAGGTGTGTTCAAGGTCTGGGCCTAGTTTTGGGGGGAAATAATGAAGGAAATAGGGACCCTACTTCAGGTTTGAGGGAATGTATTGCAGATTTCATATTTGTTGGCAATTGGCCCTTCTCACTGCAGTCTGATGGGATGAAATTTCATTGGGACAGTTTATAAAATTATGCAGTTAATTTTCTGGGGTATATTTCAACTTTTGACTGAACAGTAGGAATCACAGAAAATTTGTGGCAAAGGTTTGGGATTTTGAGTGGGGGCATGGTAATTTCTGCAATTCCAACATTAGCTCTTTGAAATGCCCATGACTGCACATCCATTTACAACCACAGTGAAGAAACCTGGGCATATAAGTCTAATTCCCTCGACCTTCCTCCCTGTTTTGGAGATACCTGGATACTATAAATGATTTGGAAATTATATCTTCTGTATCTTTTTAGAATTAATCGTCATAAGAGAAGCAATTGATCCCAAAAACTTTGTTGAAGTTGCATCACTAACTGCATGACTAATCTAAAACAGTGCAAAATCTTTTGTTATGCAGTTTAAACATGTAAAATATATCAAAATTCCAAAATACAGTGGTACTGTTTGATCAGCAATACATGGGGCAATTATATAATTAAGATCTGTTAAAGTCACAATAGAACTGTATTTTCCCTGGGGTTTTAATTTTTTATAGTTTGTCAATTTGAGAGTTGATCATAAGACATTTAACAACAGCTGCAAACGTTGCTGCATTTACCTTGGTTGAATCTATGTTGAGATGAATAACATTTATTATGCAGAGAAAGAGGATAAAATAATAGATACATTTAATGATAGGTAATGTTTGAATAAACAACTGCAACATCTATGAAAAGAGACAGAGACAACTGGTGGAATTTAACGTCTAAGATGGTTTGCAAATGGTGATCCTGCCACCTACCTGCCATTGCCCTGATTAAGTCAATGGTGAGAAGATCAATATGAGGGTACTCAATTAAGGAAGCCTGCATTAGGAAGGTGCTAGCCCATTAACAGCCAGTCACTTGCCATTGTTACTGACCGACTCAACTCTGTGATTCACCCCTCCTGCCACCACTCACCCAAGTCTGCATCCATGAACAATCTTAAGCCTCATGTGAGTTAGTACCAACAGCAACCATTGCCTCCACAGAGCAAGGAAAGCTACCAGCCTCTGATTGTCAACTCACATCAGTTGGCACTTCTGCCCTTGTGGTCAGGGAAAGCCAACCACTGCCCAGTCAAGTTCCTGATTGATGCCTCCATGACTGTCATTAAACATCTTCCAATATTTTTATTCAAAGATCTTTTATCAG
Source organism: Hemiscyllium ocellatum (assembly GCF_020745735.1). NCBI lineage: Eukaryota > Metazoa > Chordata > Chondrichthyes > Orectolobiformes > Hemiscylliidae > Hemiscyllium > Hemiscyllium ocellatum. The sequence goes on from NC_083436.1 coordinate 5,461,606, forward strand.
AATGGTTCATCAGCTTTAAATGTTAAGTCTGTTTCCTCTTCACTGATGGTGCTGGACCTGCTGAGTATCTCTAGCATTTTCTGTTTTTAATTCAACAAAACATTGGTAACATAAGTACTTACATTTCTCCCTACAGTTTCAGTGACATTTTACTGAATACAGCAAACAATGTTCCCCCTAAGCTGTACAAGCAGAGCTGTACAATCTGCTGTCCACACTAGGCCATTATTACGATGAAGAAATACATCTGCACAGCCTTGTGTTGTCATCATTACCACAAGCTACCTTTAATTTGGTGATTCATTAAGAAATCCACTCAAATGCTGAAAACAATTGTTTAAACTTTATTGCATGTAGCAACCAAAATAGAACCCCTCAAGTAGGCAAGTTAAACCTCACAACCCTACTTAGCCAATTAACGGTAGAGTTTAGTTGTGAATCCAACCAACAGAATTCGTCTCTGGATATATCTTCCAGGGTTAGATTTTTGTGAAGTGTTGTTCAGCTGATGATGATTCCAGCAGTTTAATTCTTATAGGATTTTCTTAAGCTTGTGGTGTGACATAATTCATGACACTTGTGAAGTCACTAACTCTGCAACTGATTTTCTTATCAGGGGAGCTTCTCTGTTCTTTGTTTCATTCATGTTAGCTGTCTGTTCAAAATACAGCTTGCCCTGCCAATAACTCCTTAAAGTCTTCTCTAGGCAATCTTATTTGCCCATTTATCACAAGGCAACTAGTTACCAAGCAGTTGTTACCTCCTCTCTCTCTTAGGAAACAGCTTGTTTGTGTTGCTTTGATTCTGTTTTTCCCAAGCGATTGTTAATTGCTTTCAATTCCTTTATTACGGTTTGCCTTTCCTTTTATCTCAGGAAACAGTTTATTCCTGGACGAGTTATTGCTGATTGTTTCAGTCCTTGAACAGTTTTTCAAGTTCTGAAGTTTACATTGTGTGATGATGCTGCTCCTTTAACAACGTTATGGTGTCCTTGGAATTTATTTCAGAGAGGTCGTAATAAACATAAACTCCGAAAAGTCTAAGTTGAAGGACTTTAGGGCCAGTTTGATCATAGCTAATAAGTACTGCCTCAGACAACAGGTTTTCAGGTTTTTGGGGAAAAAAACACTTGTACAAGTGGCCAGTTCTCCCAGCTTAGCTCTTCTCTGGTTTGGTTTTTAGCAGTAGTTTTTTAAAGCTGCTGGATCCAAGAAAAGCACATCCAAGCCTCCTCTCTCTCTTTCTCTGATGTCCCTTCTGTAAGACCTTGTGTTTGATTTTTCCTTTTGTACCAAGGAGTGTTTATGGGATTGTTGCAAATATTGGGAACAGCACCATCAAGTTGGGATAATCTGTTGGCTTTTCGGATAAGTTCAGTTATTCTGTTCACTTTTATTTGTGTTTCATTTGGTAATCTTGTAGATAAATTCTGTACTGTTTAAAACTAAGTGGTTTGATCAGCAGCACCTCTCTTGGAATATCCTAGCAAAATTAGGGTCTGAGCTACTTTCTTGAAACGTTTTGAGGAGGTCTAGCCTGGTCCGTAACACATTGTCACACTTCGGACCACAGGACAATAAGCAAATGGCATGTTGTAAATCTATATTAAAGGGAATGTTCATTGGGCATCTGAACCCCATCCGTGTTATGTGAGACAATTTGAGTTCTGTCCCTTAACATTCTTTCCCCTCTAAAAGTATTAGTTTTTTTTTTCAAATCTCAACACAAACAACTGGCATCCACTGCTAATGGACAAGGACCAAATGACTGGGAGCAATGGGAAAGAAAACAAAAGAGACAGTAATTGAGGACAAATTAAGTCTTCAAAAGCAGGCTTGATTTATTAAGATTTAACTTTGGCAGATCATTCCATTAGAAAAATAATTAAATAAAGATGTAGAGAGTAAATGTGTTTGTACATTTAATGATTTAAGCAAGTGTCAAATTAATTCTGGGGGAATAAACAACAGAATTTTAGTCATGATACATAGCATCAATTGTGGTTCCATCCTGATTAGCATTTTCTGTTTCTTTTGAGCTAATTGTTTAATTAGTGCAAGGTTCTTTGAAATCAGTTTTCAAAATGCAATTCATCATTGTTAGATTTTGAATTGTGTTATTAGTTTTTTTGTAGCTTTCCAAATATAATATTCCTTTATTAGGTAGACTGTTATTGCATTAATATAGACATGCTTTGTTGCAGAGTGTTTTTGATGCATTTAGAGATTATTTGAATGATGTAGATTTTATGTGCAAGTTGCAACATGGATGGAATTATAGTGATGTGTTCTTGTTCATTATTATTTTGTGTTCTTATTCTTTTGGTATGAAAACGATATTGGGAAAGTTCTGCTGTCCACACTAGACCATTATTACGATGAAGAAATTCACCTGCACAGCCTTGTGTTGTCATCATTACCACAAGCTACCTTTAATTTGGTGATTCATTAAGAAATCCACTCAAATGCTGAAAACAATTGTTTAAACTTTACAGCATGTAGCAATCTGTTTAGTTATGAATCTCATGCAATCCAAACTCCATGCCATGAATTTTATTACATCATAATATCCTACAAGCAAGAATTGCTAAAGATACACGAGTTTCTTTTAAAAAAAAAAGTTTCTAGCTTTACTTTGATTTATGGATCTTTGAATTTTCTGAGACTATTTATTCCCCTTAAAGATGTAAGCTGTTATAACTGGAGTTTGATACTGTTTTGGAAGTGCCTAACAGCATTTATTTTTAAATACAGAATATAAATACTAGTGAAGAAATTATCTTGACAGATGAATCCTGGGTAGACAAGCTTAGTCCACTAAAGAAAAGATTTGTGTAAGTAGTGTGCATTTCATTGAAAATGATGTAAATGTCTTTTAAACCAATGATGAATGTTTGTGGTCTTCGAGATCAAAAAAGCTTTGTGTTATTGACGTTCAGGCTGTGCACCAACGCTGAGTATAATCCTGTGCTGAAGCACACTTGCCTCAATGAGAGCATGAACTTGTTCAAACTGCACACCTCACTGTGGCCCCAAATTTTATTCAGAGCAGAGGCCTCCCCAAAGTAGAGCTTGGAGTGTTTACATAACACTCCAGATGTACACTGTCAGTTTCAAAGGGAGACCTTGCCAAAAAAAAAATGCACCTCTTGGTAATAATCTTTTCAAAATAAAATAGTTTCATCATTCATCAAAACATTTCACTTAATTTAACCTTCAAACAGCCAAGTCCTCAAACCAGACCTCATGTTCACTGGGCATTTGTTTGTTAAAGATAATCTCCTGATATGTAACTTTGCATGAGTGCAACATGAACAATACACTGGACAGGCACTAAATACTGAATTGCATAAACCTTGTATGGACATGTGAACTCAGTTAATTTGCAAGTGAATTAAAAGTGGGATAAAGCTACACTGGCCTCTGAATGTACAATCTTTAATGACAATTGATTCAAACAGCATCCAAAATGATATAAGCAATAATGAGACAGTTATGTTATTTATTCATTTATTTAAAGTTTGGGAGAAGGTTTGTAGCTCGGGTGCTCATTGTTGTGGTTCTGTTCGCTGAGCTGGGACTTTGTGTTGCAACACAAACTCCCAGCTCGGCGAACAGAACCACAACATTCATTTATTTCTTGCTTAGGTAGCCTTCAACATTTTGTGCAGTCTGCTGGTGGGTCTTGGAGTGCTCAGATATTCCTTTTGTGTGTGGCTGTGATAAAGTTTGAGCCACAGATTTTTTTTTTAGTTTAGTTGCATTAGTTGCTCCAAAAGCAATTTGAATCCCTCACTCTTAAGAAATTTGATGTCCAATGAACTGTCTCTCCTTGTACGATAGTGTAATGTAACAGTAGGGCCCTCTTGCAATCTTAGATATTCATGTTTCTTTGTGTGTGCACCAATCATTATAAAAGCAGACCAAAACAAATGGTGGGGTAAATTAAGAAAAATATTCGAGTCAGTTATTGAGGATGTAATAGCGGCATATTTGGAAAGCTATAATCTGATCAAGCAGAATCAGTATGATTTCATGAAAGGGAAATTGTGTCTGACTAATTTATTAGAGTTTTTACAGAAATTCTCAACCAGAGTGAATAGAGGGGAAGCTGTACATATGTTGTATTTGGACTTTCAGAAGGCAACAGACCAAGAACCTCACAAAAGATTATAAGACAAGAGCCTATGGTGTTAGAGGCAGTATATTGGCATAAATAGAGAATTGTGTAAAAAGTGAGGTCTGCAGATGCTGGAGATCAGAGCTGAAAATGTGTTGCTGGTTAAAGCACAGCAGGTTAGGCAGCATCCAAGGAACAGGAAATTCGATGTTTCGGGCCAGAGCCCTTCATCAGGAATGAGGAGAGGGTGCCAGGAAGGCTAAGATAAAAGGTAGGGAGGAGGGACTTGGGGGAGGGGCAATGGAGGTGTGATAGGTGGAAGGAGGTCAAGGTGAGGGTGATAGGCCAGAGTGGGGTGGGGGCGGAGAGGTCAGGAAGAGGATTGCAGGTTAGGAGGGCGGTGCTGAGTTCAAGGGAATCGACTGAGACAAGGTGGGGGGAGGGGAAATGAGGAAACTGGAGAAATCTGAGTTCATCCCTTGTGGCTGGAGGGTTCCCAGGCGGAAGATGAGGCGCTCTTCCTCCAACCGTTGTGCTGTTATGTTCTGGCGATGGAGGAGTCCAAGGACCTGCATGTCTTCGGTGGAGTGGGAGGGAGAGTTAAAGTGTTGAGCCACGGGGTGGTTGGGTTGGTTGGTCCGGGCGTCCCAGAGGTGTTCCCTGAAGCATTCTGCAAGCAGGCGGCCTGTCTCCCCAATATAGAGGAGGCCACATCGGGTGCAGCGGATGCAACAGATGATGTGTGTGGAGGTGCAGGTGAATTTGTGGCGGATATGGAAGGATCTCTTGGGCCCTTGGAGAGAAGTAAGGGAGGAGGTGTGGGTGCAAGTTTTGCATTTCGTGCGGTTGCAGGGGAAGGTGCCGGGAGTGGAGGTTGGGTTGGTGGGGGGTGTGGACCTGACGAGGGAGTCACGAAGGGAGTGGTCTTTGCAGAACGCTGATAGGGGAGGGGAGGGAAATATATCCCTGGTGGTGGGGTCCGTTTGGAGTTGGCGGAAATGACGGCGGATGATACGCTGTATACGGAGGTTGATGGGGTGGTAGGTGAGAACCAGTGGGGTTCTGTCCTGGTGGCAGTTGGAGGGGCGGGGCTCAAGGGCGGAGGAGCGGGAAGTGGAGGAGATGCGGTGGAGGGCATCGTCGATCACGTCTGGGGGGAATCTGCGGTCCTTGAAGAAGGAGGACATCTGGGCTGTACGGTATTGGAACTGGTCCTCCTGGGAGCAGATGCGGCGGAGACGAAGGAATTGGGAATATGGGATGGAGTTTTTAACAGGGGGCAGGGTAGGAGGAGGTGTAGTCCAGGTAGCTGTGGGAGTCAGTCGGTTTATAGTAGATGTCTGTGTTGAGTTGGTCGCCTGAGATAAAAATGGAAAGGTCTAGGAAGGGGAGGGAGGAGTCTGAGACAGTCCAGGTGAATTTGAGGTCGGGATGGAAGGTGTTGGTAAAGTTGATGAACTGTTCAACCTCCTCGTGGGAGCACGAGGCAGCGCCGATACAGTCATCGATGTAGCGGAGGAAAAGGTGGGGGTGTGGTGCCAGTGTAGTTGCGGAAGATGGACTGTTCCACATATCCTACAAAGAGACAGGCATAGCTGGGGCCCATGCTGGTGCCCATGGCAACTCCTTTAGTTTGGAGGAAGTGGGAGGATTGGAAGGAGAAGTTATTCAGGGTGAGGACCAGTTCAGTCAGTCGAAGGAGGGTGTCAATGGAAGGGTACTGGTTGTTGCGGCGGGAAAGGAAGAAGCGGATGGCTTTGAGTCCTTTGTGATGGGGGGTGGAGGTGTACAGGGACTGGATGTCCATCGTGAAGATAAGGCGTTGGGGACCGGGGAAGCGAAAATCATGGAGGAGATGGAGGGCGTGGGTGGTGTCCCGAAAGTAGGTGGGGAGTTCTTGGACTAAAGGGGACAGAACCGTGCCGAGGTACGCGGAAATGAGTTCGGTGGGGCAGGAGCAGGCTGAGACAATGGGTCGGCCGGGGTGGTCAGGTTTGTGGATTTTGGGCAGGAGGTAGAAACGGGCGGTGTGGGGTTGTGGGACTATGAGGTTGGAGGCGGTGGATGGGAGATCCCCTGAGGTGATGAGGTTATGGATGGTCTGGGAGATGATGGTTTGGTGGTGGGAGGTGGGGTCATGGTCAAGGGGGCAATAGGAGGAGGCGTCCGCGAGCTGGCGTTTGGCCTCAGCGGTATAAAGGTCGGTGCGCCAAACTACTACCGCGCCTCCCTTGTCTGCCGGTTTGATGGTGAGGTTGAGGTTGGAGCGGAGGGAGTGGAGGGCTGCACGTTCTGAGGATGAGAGGTTGGAGTGGGTGAGAGGGGTGGACAGGTCGAGTCGATTAATGTCACGGCGGCAGTTGGCTATAAATAGATCGAGGGCGGGTAAGAGGCCAGCACGGGGTGTCCAGGTGGATGGGGTGTGTTGGAGGCGGGAGAAGGGGTCGTCAGAGGGTGGGCGGGAGTCTTGGTTGTAAAAGTAGGCACGGAGGCAAAGGTGGCGGAAGAATTGTTCAATATCTTGCCGCATGTTGAACTCATTAATCCGAGGGCGTAGGAGAATGAAGGTGAGGCCTCTGCTGAGGACTGATCTTTCATCCTCAGAGGGGGGAGGTCTGGAGGGATGGTGAAGATCCGTTTCTGGAGGGATGGTAAATAGAGAATTGGCTAATGGGTAGGAAACAGCGAGTGGGGATAAGGGTTTCTTTTTCAATTTTGCAACCTGTAATCAGCTGGGGTTCTACAGCGATCAGCACTGGTAATGCAACTGTTTACAATCTATATTAATGACTTGTTCAAAGGAAGTGAATGTACCATAGCCAAATCTGCAGACAATGCAAAAACAGACAAGTTGCAAAGAGAATACAAACAATTTACAGGGAGATATTGTTTAACTAAGTGGGCAAAAGGTTGGCAAATGGAATATAACGTGGGATAAAGTGAAGTTGTTCATTTAAGAACAGAGCACAAAAGGCCAGTATTATTTAAATGGAGAACAGCTGAACATAAAGAGACTTAGATGTACTTGTACATGAATCACAAAGCTCACACACAGATCCAGCAAGTAAACAGTGTCAAGAGGGTGTTGCTGGAAAAGTACAGCAGTCAGGCAGCAACTGAGGAGCAGAAGAATTGACATTTTGGGCATAAGCTCTTCCTGATGAAGGACTTATATCCGAAACTTCGATTCTATTGCTCCTCAGATGCTGCCTGACCTGTGCTTTTCCAGCAACACACTTTCGACTCTGATCTCCAGCACCTGCAGTCCTCACTTTCTCCGTGGTAGATAATCAGGAAGGCTTACGGAAGATGGGTTCTTATTTCAAGTCAGTTGAAGTATAAGAGTAAGGAAGTCTTACTGAAACTGTACAAGGTGCTGGTAAGGCTTTATCTGGAGTACTGAGAGAAGTTTTGGTCACCTTATTGAAGGAAAGATTTTTTTTATTGGAGGCAGTTCAGAGAAGGTTTACTAGTAACATCCCCATCATGGAGTGATCCTCTTATGAACAGAGGCTTAAACAGGTTGGAACTCTGCTTACTGAAGTTAAGAAAAATGCAAGTTGGTCCTATGGAAACATATGGGATTCTTAAGTGGCTTAACAAAGTAAATGCTGATGGGATAGTCTCAGAATAAAGCATTGCCAATTTAAGATGCAAATGAGGAGGTATTTCATCTCTTGCAAGATTGCCACAGAGAGCTGGGGAGCAGAATCCTTGTGTATATTTACAACTGATATTGATTCTTGATCAGTGGGGGAATCAAGGGTTATGGGGAAAGGCAGGCAAATAGATGTGAGGTATGTTGGATCAACCATGATCCTATTGAATGGTGGAACAGGCTGAATGGCCTACTCCTGTTCCTGTTTCTTATGATCATAATGCATGCGAGAATGAAAGAGTCACATTTGAGGTAATAATGTTACACTGCTAAAAGAAGATTGCTTCTGACAGAAGCACAACTATCTTCTGATACAATGTGAGGAAACAAACAATCAACAGCTACTCTGACACCAGAACATCCCCTGCAAAGGCCTCTGTAAAGAACATCACCACAATGTTACATTGAGCCTGGTGCAATGGTAGTGAGCTAGCCACCCAATCTATGTTAAGTGCCCCATGCCAAAAAAACACCCAGTGGCAGAATATGCCATCTAGCCAGCGCTATGACTAAGACTGAAGTTGCCAGGATCTGATAGCTTACATCCAAGGGTTTTAAAGGAATAACAGGGGAGGCAATGTTTGAAATATTCCAGAACTCAATTGGATTCTGGGAGGGCTCCAGCAGATTGGAAGTTGCTTTTTTGACATCTTGTGTAAGACGGAAGAAAACAGAAAGTAAGAATCTACAGCCAAGTTAAGCTGACACCTGTCAATAGGAAAAATGTCAAGAGTCCATTTTTAATGAAGAAACAGCAGGACATTTAGAAATGCTTAACACAATCCATTAGAGTCGATGTGGTTTTGTGAAAGGGAAATCATGCTTGACAAATTTGCTTTGAGGGTCCTTTGAGGATATAACAAACAGACTTGATAAGGAAGAATTTGAGAAGGCATACCACATAAAAGGTACACAAACTAAGAGCTTGAGGTATTGAAGGGAATGTATTAATATGGATTGAGGATTAGGTAACAGATAGAAGTTAGGATTTAATCTTTAATTATTATTTTTTAAAGTAGAAAATGTTTGGAATGCTTGGGTCAAATCAGGAAAAATGGGAAGAAAAATATAGCTGGAGATCTTTTGACTGAACATAACTTTACATTTAATGTCTTGCAAAACATCCAATATTTATTCCCAATTGGAAACTTCAGTCATCAAGTACATTGTACAGATCTGAGAATTTGCAGGTGCTGAGGAATTTTGTAACCATTGTATCCAACTATCCATTGTGTGCTCAAGATGGCCGAGGCTCCTTGTCAGAGATGCCATTTCAAAATGATTTCCCCCATTGAAACAAGATTCTATTAAAGGAACTCAGTCCCAAATATTGGAACAAACTTAACAAAATGTGGAACATGTAATATGTTGTATTCTTCTTGAACTGATTCTTGTTCCCTTCCTCTCACTTACTTTAGAGGTTCGTGCCTTGCAGTGACGGCAGGGTTATTGTATGGTTCTAGCTTTGTGCCTGTAATTTATATCAAGAACCAAGCTCTGAAGAACGAAACAGAATATAAAAATGCAAGCCAGTTCGGTAAGAATATTTGTAGATGCTTTTTTCCTGTCAATTCTCTGCTGAGGCAATGGCAGAAGAGCAGAGCAATTCTCACATAAGTTTGGCACTGTTACTTTTAATACAGACATTAATGATAGGGCACTTCCAGTTTACAAAACGGTTAAACTAAATGTGTACCATATCTTCGGAAGAAAGTACATGAGGGTTATTTTAAGGTCTTCAAAGAAATTGAGTCCAGATGAAGGGTTCTTACCCAAAACGTCAATTCTCCTGCTCATCAGATGCTGCCTGACTAGCTGTGCTTTTTCAGCACCACACTCTCGACTCTGATCTCCAGCATCTGCAGTTCTGACTTTCACTTTGATAGCAGTCAATCCATACAATACTTTTGGCCTTTCTTTGCAAGGTCATCTGATCTCCTTTGCTTGGTCTAAAATGGTTAGGATGTTAGGCTGAAAACTCCAAGATGGTGAAAGTGAAGACTGCAGATGCTGGAGATCAGAGTCAAGAGTATGGTGCTAGAAAAGCATAGCCGGTCAGGCAGCATCCGAAGGGCAGGAGAATCGAAGTTTTGGCTAAAAGCCCTTCATCAGGACTCAATTTCTTTTAAAACCTTAAAATAGCCCTTTTCCAGCACCACACTCTCAACTGAAATCTCCCAAGTGCCATTCTGTATCGTTTTCTCAAATAAATTTACATCTGCACTTTATCTAAATATCATCCGGAGAGCATGTACATTTTACTCCTTAAAAGCTTATGAACATTGAGAAATAGAAATAAAAAAGAATGGTCATTTAACACTGGAAATCTGTTCCCCTCTGTATTCAATATGATCTGGCTGATTTGCAACGTAACTTAACAAGTACTTTGCGTCAGTCTTCACAGTGGAAGACATGAGTAATATCCCAACAATTAAAGGGAGTCAGGGGGTTGAGTTGAGTATGGTTACCATTACAAAAGAGAAAGTGCTAGAAAAGCTAAAAGGTCTTAAAATTGACAAATCTCCTGGCCCCGATGGGATACATTCTAGAGTTCTGAGAGAGGTGGCTGCTGAGGAAATAGCGGAGGCACTGGTTGAGATCTTTCAAAAAGTCACTGGAGTCAGGGAAAGTCCTGGATGATTGCAAGATCGCTGTTGTAACCCCCTTGTTCAAGAAAGGATCAAGACAAAAGATTGAAGATTATAGGCCAATTAGCCTAGCCTCGGTTGTTGGTAAAATTCTAGAATCCATCATTAAGGATGAGGTTTCTAAATTCTTGGAAGAGCAGAGTCTGATTAGAGCAAGTCAACATGGATTTAGTAAGGGGAGGTCGTGTCTGACTAACCTGTTGGAATTCTTTGAAGAGGTGACAAGTAGGTTAGACCAGGGAAACCCAGTGAATGTGGTCTGTCTAGACTTCCAAAAGGCCTTTGATAAGGTGCCACATGGGAGGCTGCTGAGCAAGGTGAGGGCCCATGGTGTTCGAGGTGAGCTACTGGTATGGATTGAGGATTGGCCGTCTGACAGAAGGCAGAGAGTTGGGATAAAAGGTTCTTTTTCGGAATGGGAGCCGGTGACAAGCGGTGTCCCGCAAGGTTCAGTTTTGGGGCCGCAGCTGTTCACATTATATATTAATGATCTGGATGAAGGGACTGGGGGCATTCTAGCAAAGTTTGCCGATGATACAAAGTTAGGTGGACAGGCAGGTGGTACTGAGGAAGTGGGGAGGCTGCAGAAGGATCTAGACAGTTTGGGAGAATGGTCCAGGAAATGGCTGATAGAATTCAACATGAGCAAATGCGAGGTCTTGCACTTTGGAAAAAAGAATAAAAACGTAGACTACTTTCTAAACAGTGAGAAAATTCGTAAAGCCAAAGTACAAAGGGATCTGGGAGTGCTAGTCGAGGATTCTCTAAAAGTAAACAGTAAACTAAAAGGTTGAGTCCGTGATTAAGAAAGCGAATGCAATGTTGTCATTTATCTCAAGAGGGTTGGAATATAAAAGCAGCGATGTGCTACTGAGACATTATAAAACTCTGGTTAGGCCCCATTTGGAGTACTGTGTCCAGTTTTGGTCCCCACACCTCAGGAAGGACATACTGGCACTGGAGCGTGTCAAGCAGAGATTCACACGGATGATCCCTGGAATGGTAGGTCTAACATACGAGGAACGGCTGAGGATCCTGGGATTGTATTCATTGGAGTTTAGAAGATTAAGGGGAGATTTAATAGAAACGTGCAAGATAATTCATGGCTTGGAAAGGGTGGACGCTAGGAAATTGTTTCCGTTAGGCGAGGAGACTAGGACCCGTGGACACAGCCTTAGAATTAGAGGGGTTCAATTCAGAACAGAAATGCGGAGACATTTCTTCAGCCAGAGAGTGGTGGGCCTGTGGAATTCATTGCCGCAGAGTGCAGTGGAGGCCGGGACACTAAATGTCTTCAAGGCAGAGATTGATAAATTCTTGATGTCACAAGGAATTAAGGGCTATAGGGAGAATGCTGGTAAGTGGAGTTGAAATGCCCATCAGCCATGATTGAATGGCAGAGTGGACTTGATGGGCCGAATGGCCTTACTTCCACTCCTATGTCTTATGGTCTTATTACCTGATAAACGAATTGCACTCCGAAAGCTTGTGATTTCAAATAAACCACTTGGGCTATAACCTGGTGTGTGACTTCTGACTTTGTCCAACCCAGTTCAACACCGGCACGTCTACACTACGCAATGTTTTTAGGCCAATATTACCATTCCTAATGTGTAGTATCTAGAAATTAACACTGTAGTCCAAATCTGATCTAACCAGTGGTTTCTATAGCTGAGAAATTATCTTCTGCCCACTTTTATGGAAGGGTCAGTTAGCTCAGTTGGCTGGATGCTGGTTTGCGATACAGAGTGACACCAAAGCATAGATTGAGGTTAACACGAAGGTTGCATTTTCATAACATCATCCCTTGCCTGAGTTGTGATGATACATGTTTAGCTACAACCAGTCATTTCTCCAATGAAAGGTCATTCCATGATCCTCTGGGATTACGGTGACCTTTGGCTCAATTAGCTGAGTTAGTTAGGTACCTGGTTTCCAATACAGACCAATGCCAGCAGCAAGAGTTCAATTGCTGGACCAGCTGAGTTTAGCCCGTGGACTCTCCTTTTAAACCCCTTCCCATCACCTGACCCTGAAGTTAAACAACTCGTCTTTATCTACTGAGATTGTAACCTTGGGACTTTGGCACCCTAACCTGTTCTGTTTCAGCAGATATTATCAGAAATCCAATTAGCCTTTTTGATTATCATCTTTATCAGTTCATGATATTTTCATGATCTGTACAGATCTCCATATGTTTTTGGATCTTGACTGCATCTATTTTTTTTCACTTAGAAAATACTTGGTTTGTCCTTGTTTTAGATCTTTACATTTATATATGTTGATATCTATTTGCCACTGAGCTGACTCCTATCTCGACATCTTAAGTCACTAATAAACAGAGAATTGTTGAGCCCCCAACAAAGATGGCAGATTTTCTTCACTTTCTAAACCCCCTCATCAAGATAATAATTTGTCTTGAATTCCATGAATTTTAACTTTATTGAACAGTCTCATGGATTTTGCCAAATAACATTTGGAAGATCGCACAAATAAAAGATTGTATTTATTTTCTGTGTTACTTTAGTCACCTCTTCACAAACTCAATTGAATTCATTAATGGCCCACACTTTACAAATCAATTTATAAGCCAGCTCTGATTATATTTTTCCACTGTATGCTTACTTCTAGGTTTCATTAATTTCGAGTCAATAAGTGTGGCGCTTGAAAAGGCATAGCTAGTCAGGCAGCAGTCGAGCAGCAAAAGAGTTGACATTTCAGGCCTAATCCTTCATCAGGATTTCATTTATTTCCCCTGACACCATATTGGTAGGCTAACTGGTCTATAGTTTTTGGGCTTCCTCTCCCTTTCTTTAATAGTGGGATGACATGTTTGGTTGGATAGATGGAAGAGCAGCTTGTTCAAGTCTCTGCATTACTGCTTCCGCTACAAGATCTGATATTGGTGATCCCATGGGTGTTCTGTTGACCTGTTTGTAGATTTTGTTATTCATTGTATATAATTAGAAATATGCATCATAAATTAAGTGATTTATTCAGTAGCTTTCTGTGGAAATGTGCCAACATAACGTGAACACAACAAAGTTACAAACTAGTTTTTGCCATTGCAATTTGACACTGGTGAAGTAATGATAATAAAAAACAAAGAGTTAACACCTTTTCAATGATGGCAATGGTGAAAAAGACAAACATTGCTCCAGAATGCGGCCATTCAACCCATCGAGGCTGCTCTTCCATTCACTCATGGCTGATCTGCTTCTCTAACCCATTCTCCTGCCTTCACCCCATAACCCTTGATCTCTGTCTTAAATATAGTTAATGACTTGGCCTTCACAGCCCTCTTTGTCATTGAGTGCAGCTGAAGAAATTCCTCCTCATCTCCATTCCAACGGATTTAATTGGTAGCAATTTTTTCTCTGAAATCCCTTTTCAGTTGGAGATGGTGCTTGTCCTGGTTCCAATTTCCACAGTGTTCCTTTCACCTCAAATGAACAATTCAGTTATGTATTAAAAAGCTGTTTTTGAATTCTTATGACCAGTTGGTTTGCCTGGAGTCTACCGACAGTATCTATATGCATTCTTAGAGGGACCTGGTAAGTCTCACATCATTGGGTATACTGGTTCCATGGCAATACTGGTTCCACTTTCAAGTTTGACTAGGATCCCCTACCAAAAGAAGTTACTGCCCTTGATTCCACACTGCAACTTAAAAGGTGCTAAAGGTATCTCTTGGGAATTGAAAGAACTGCACCTCCACAGTTTACCATTGAGTTTTATTGGTCTCTCTTCTGAATCATGACAGGAGACTGGTAGACCCCCCCAAGAAATTTCAATCAGTCTTTAAATAATTATCTCTTCTTTGATTAAAGTTCCTTCTTTGAATCAAATTCTAGAGGTCAATTAAATGGCCCAATAGATTTTCTGATTTCTTTTCCTGCTGCAATGAAATTCAAACCTCATTTCATTAAAGGGTCACTTATTTTTCAGTCTAAAGACCAGTATTAATCAAATTTACTTTAAATCAGTGCATTTATGACAGAAAACCAAATGTGACCAATATTATGACTTAACGGAATATCTGAACAGACTTGAGGGTAATTGTAAAAATTTGCTTTACTCTCAGATCTAGACTATGTTTTTGCACACTTTAGTGGCATATTTCTCACGAGTACAGTCTACTTTCTGATCTATTGTGCAATAATGAAGAACAGGCCAAAGGTTTACCCAAAAGCAGTACTGCCAGGTAAGAAGTAGAATGTCATTGTACACTGTCTTTTATTTTTCTATTTGTCAATATTTTAACAAAATCTTTAATACGTTTTGTTACACAATGAAACAATTAGCTAAGGAGGTGAAATTATCAATACTAACATACTTGTTTATCAGGTATTCAAGAAGTTGGTCAAAGAGGTCAGTTTTAAGTAGCGACTTAAAGCAATTGGCAAAGAACCCGGTAAAGACAGGATATCAACAGGTTAAACAAGTGGATAAAACTTTCCACATGGAATACAATGTGGAAATATGTGACGTATTGCACTTTGGAAGAATAGAGGAACTGAATAAATGGAGGAAGACGTCAGAAAAATACGTAACAGAAGGATTTGGGACTCCTCACCCATGAATCACAAAGCGCTGTCTTCCATGTTCAGCAAATAGTCGAGAAGGCAAATGAAATGTTGGTCTGTAAGGAAATGAAGTCGAAGAGTATGGTGGTTTGTTAAAACCATAGAAAGACACTAGATAGACCACAGATGGAATACTGTGAACAGTTTTGAGCCCATTATATATCCAAAGATATGTTAGCATTGGAGGCAGCTCAGAGAAGGTTCCCTAGTTTTTTTTTTATTCACATCTGTTGTAAGCTAAGCCATGAATCTGAGTTATATTGATAAGTTATATGGTAAAGGAAGTACTTGTGGTGCAGTGGTGGCATCTCTACCCTGACCGAGAGGCCTGGTTTGAAGTCCCACCTGCTCTGAATAAAATCTCTGAACAGGATGATTAGATAAATAGATATGAGGTATTTTAATGCTGATGCTTGAGTGCTACCCAAACTTTTTAAACAAATTATTAGACATGAGATAGTATTCAATGTTTATTTAATATTTTTCATGTAAGATGGCCATCCCTGGCAAGAACAGCTTTTGTTACCCATCCTGGTTTCCCTTCAGTAGATGGTGGTGTGCTGCTGCCTTGAACAACAGCAATTAACTGGTTTAGCTACATCCACAATGCTGTTAGGAATGAATTCCAAATTTTTGATGCGGTGTCATTGAGGAAATGGCAATAAAGTTCCAAGTTAATAATGTGTGTAGCTTGGAGACATACTTATATGGGGTGGAATTACCATGGATTTGCAGTCTTTGTGCTTCTAATTGGTAACAGTTGTGGTTTTGGAAAATGTTCTCAAAGCAATTTGTAGTTACTACAATGCATCTTGTAAATGGTACATACTTCTGTGACTGTGTCAATGGTGGAGGTAGGGGTGAATGTTTAAGTTGGTGAAAGCAATGTTAATCAAACAGGCTACTTTGCTTTGGATAGTGTTGATCTTCTTGAGTTCACCCAAGTGGTTGGAATGTGTTCCATACTGATGTATTCCATATCTGGTTTGTGCTTTGTTGATGACAAACAGGCTTTGGGGAGTCAGGAGATGAGTTGCTATGCAATTCTCAGTCTGAATTACTGTTGTATCCATCTATACTTAGTCCAGTTAGAATCATAGAACCCCTATAGTGTGGAAACAGGCTCTTCAGCCCAACAAGTCCATACCGACCCTCCGAAAAGTAACCCACCCCTACCCTATAACTCTACATTTACCGCTGACTAATGCATCTACACACCCCTGAACACTGTGAGCAATTTAACATAGTCAATTCCCCTAATCCATCTTTGGATTGTGGGAGGAAACAGGAGCACCTGCAGGAAACTCACGCAGAGATTGGGAGAATGTGCAAACGCCACACAGTCGCCTGAGGCTGGAGTCAAACTTAGGTCCCTGGCATTGTGAGGCAGCAGTGCTCACTGTTTCTCGTCAGTGGTAACTCCCAAACGTTTATAATGAGAAATTCAACAGTGCTATTGCCATTGAATACCAAGGGCATGGTTAGAGGTGGCCTTGTTGGAGAGGGCTATTGCCTGGCAATGTGCTCTTATTTCCTGGATGTGCTTCCAACAAACAAGATTCCATATGTCATGTGCAACATAGACCCCAGATTACATATAATTCATGCTACCAAGATAAGCTAAATAGACATTAAAGATGCTTAACATGTGACATTCCCATTATCTTAAGCCTTATTAAACATTGGTAATTTTAACGTATCACTCCATGAATAACATATTTTGTCACAATTATATAGAATATAAAGCAGAGCAACAGACTATTTGATTTCACCAGGCCATGTGAGTTATGATTGAGCCTCCTCTTCTCACATGCAAATTTATCATTGCAGCTTTTGGTTTACTTCTTGCTCATACTTTTCTAGTTGTCCCTAAAATGCAGCTATACAATTTGCTTCAACTTCATGGTTGTAACTCCCATATTCTCACAAGCTAAAAACAAAGTACTATGGATGCTGGAGATCTGAAACAAATACAAAGTGCTGGAGCAGCTCCGTAGGTCTGATAACTGCAGAGAGAGAAAACAGTAAATTTAGAAGATGTATTCAAACAACGCTCATTTTGGACTCAATGTTAATTCTGTTTTTCTCTCTCCACTGATTCTGCCAGACCTATTGAGTTTCTGCAGCACTTTTATTCCACATTCTCTTTGGGTAAAGAAATGACCTCTGATTGGTTTGTGAACTTCTTGATGATTATCAAGAACGGTGGCTCAGTGGTTAGCACGGCTGCCTCACAGCGCCAGGGACCCAGGTTTGATCCCCCCCCCCCCCCCTCTAGTGACTGTGTAAAATACATAAGATTCCCTACAGTATGGAAACAGGCCCTTAGGCCCAACAAATCCACACCAGCCCTCCGAACAGTAACCCATCCAGACTCATTTCCCTACCCTATATTTACCCCTGACACCGCACCTATTATTATGGGCAATTTAGCATGACTAGTTCACCTTTCCTGCACACCTTTAGATTGAGGGAGAAACTGGAGCACCCAGAGGAAGCTCATGCAGACACTGGAAGAATGTGCAAACTCCACACAGACAGTCGCCTGAAGTGAGAATTGAACCCGTGTCATTTCTTTAGCCAAAGAGAATATGGAATAAAAGTGCTGGAGAAACTCAACAGGTCTCGCAGAATCGGGGGAAAGAGAATCAGAGTTTGCACATTTTCCCCATATCTGCGTGAATTTCCTCTGGGTGCTCCAGTTTCCTCCCACAATCCAAAGATGTGCAGGTCAGATGAATTAATCCTTTGTCTTGTTAAGAGTCTCTTGCTTGTTACATCAGAGCAATAAACTGCCACTTTGATTTTTAGTCGTTTCCTGGGATAGATTCCTCAATACTTCTTTTTATTAACACATACCTGTGACCTTATTCCCAGAATTTAAAATGACTCCAGCATCTACTGGATAGTAGTAGGAGTCCCAGTCCACATTGGAATAAGTCATTCTGTCACAACCCGAGATATTTTGTTGAATATTGAGCTGATAACTGAAGAGAAAGGAAATTAATTGCAAGAAATTGATTTTATTTCTGTTTGAACCTTTCTCGATTGCCCACCTAAATTAAAGAACTAAACTTCGAGTGAATGTTATGAACTGGCATTATTTATTAATTCTGTGAATGTCCCATTAAGAGCAGACTTCAATGAAATTACAATACTGGTTATCAAAATATGGATAAATGTTTTGTGACAAGATGCTGAAATATGTGACATCCTGAAAAGAAAATATACAATTTTAGCCCAGGCTCACTGTCAGAACGATATATGTTATTACTGTACATGATATTTATAAAAACTTAAGTAGAAGACAAAACTAATGTACTATTTTCTTTGTCAGGCTTTGTTTCAGGTGTGATGTGGGCTATTGCAAACTGCTGCTGGTTTCTGGCCAATGATTTCCTCAGTGCAGTCGTTAGTTTTCCAATAATCACCGCTGTAAGTTGATCAGGTCCTAACCTTATGCTCTAGATTGTGGGGATGTACTTTCTTTATTTTCCCAAAGACATTGCACCTTGTTTCACTAATATTTCTCAATCCATACAGCTTTGTGTCATCTGAAAAACATTATCAATTTCCCAGTTTTGTTTAAACAGTTATCATAACACACTATGCATTTATATTTAGGTGAAAGTTTTCAGAGCATTTGACAATTCAGCAATTTTAATTCAAAGCACAAACAAATTACAACGTTAACATTTTACCAAAAAAAGTACAAAAATAGCTAAAGGTAGCATGAGTGATTTTGTTTTTGTTATGAGCGATTATGGTCTGGAATGCACCACCTCAGCAGGTACTGCAGGCAATTTCAGTGATGGTTTTCAAAAGAGAATTGCAAACGCACTCCAAGAAAAGGCATTTGGTAAAAGGGTAACTGAATTGGCTTTCCAAAGAGCCAATATTAACTTGAAGAATTGAATGTGCTATAACAATTCTGTGATTCTGAGGGCAAAGTTTTAGGGGATCTGATGGCAAGTTGGAAGTGGGAGGGGGATGATAGCAGATCCCTGTGAGTTTCTTCCAACAGTTAACCTTATCAGCTGTCTGCAGAGAGTATGACTGAAATGGAGCGCTCCTATTTGAAAAGGTGTTGTGCTAGCTCACAGAAGCCATAGCAGGAATATTTCTTGAGAAATTCATCTCTGTGACAGGTTCAAGTGGCAACAGAAGCAGCATGGGAGCACACTGGTTAACATTGCTGCCTCACAGCACCAGGAACCTGGTTTCAATTCTGGTCTTGGGTGACTGTATGAAGTTTGCATGTTCTCCCTGTGTCTACATTGGTTTCCGCTGTGTCCCCCTGCTTCCTCCTAGAAGGCCTAGAATTTGTGATCGCATTGAAGGTGAAACTCTCAACTGACAGCACCCTGCACGGTCTGCAAGGGTGAAAATCTGGAGGTTGCTGATAGTGGATCGTATCACCTTCACAGGGTGCATGGCCATAGGCTTTAGAGATGAAAGAAAAACAGAATCAGTGAGATATTATAATTGCAAACAATTCTTATGGTGAAAGCTTTGAAAATGTGAAAATTAAACTTTGTTGAATGAGGTGCAAGTGTTTTTAATTATCTTAATTCCTGATGAATAACCTTTTGGGTCAATTTTATAAATGTAGAGTTCATTCCCTCAGACTAATGTTTGTAATTTGATGCTTTTTAGAATCAAAATTTATTTTTCTTCAGTTGTTAATCACATTTTTTTTGTTCCACTCATATTTCACATGACTGTCATTTCTTATATAATATAATTGTCACATTCCTGTGTGACCCTACTCTATACAAAAATCATTCAATACAAATAACACTTAAAGTGTTGGTCTTCTAATCATGTTAGAGCCAGCACACATTTTACAAGCTTAAGTTTTAGAAACAGTATTTCCTCTTCACCAATCGTGTTACAGCCAATTCGCATTAATGATAGACATGTTATAGCAGAACTGACTATGTAAAATAATTAAAGTAAGTTATATTCCATGTCCTTACTGTGCATGCTGTAGGACTTCCCTGTAAATTCAAAACCAGTGAATCCTTGTGGGCATTTTTTCCTGAAATCAGCAGTACATGTAATTTCTTTACAGCTAACTGCAAAATCTGAACCAAAATCTCTTAATGTTTGCAAATTTAAGTTTGACTGTTTAGCCCCCTCTCCCCACCATACAGTCAACCTCAAACTGACACCCCTGTCCCATTTCTGTCCATTGAAAAGGAGCTGGCACCTTACTACTTAGAAAGGACAGGAAAAAAAATGTATGCACTCAAGTTCTTATAGTATTAGAAGTTATTTTAGTATCGAGTTAGTCTGGAAGCTTCATAATCTTAGATTCTGGTCTAACCTCAGTCATTGACTCAACCAATGTACTTGGAGTCAGAGGGCTGTTGGAACAATCCTGATAGATGTTTATAGATGTTTACATGACAATGAATGACATCTTGAGCATTTGACATCAGAGGAATGAGTAGGCAGAATGATGTAGCACAATTCTTCAAGGCAGTTGCACCAGCTGCTTTCATATATGATTTCACAAGGTATATGACCTCAAGTCACCTTGAATAGGATTTGCCAAACTTGAGAAATTTTTTTAAAAACTTATTCAAATCTGCAATATCTTAAGAGGCATGATAAGATACTCAAAACGTTAGTAGTTATGATAAATAGAATAAAGACACATTCAGCAATATTTTCATTTTTTTTAAAGGAAGAGTTGTAAATTGAATGTTTTTTTAATGTGGGATATTAATAAAAGCTTAAAATACAAGAGTCCTGCCAATTAATTAGCATCAAAATGGGTTTGGGCGATCAAGGTTGAGAGCCACGAAACCACAAAAATCTTAGGCTTATGAGGAGGGTGTGAACCTTGGCTTCAGGCTCTAAGAGGGCTCCAGTTTGGTTGATGAGTAGACTCATTTGCCTTTGTTTCATTAAACTAACTGGCTGTCGATCTGAATGCTGAACAGGGGCAAAGAAGTTTGCATCCTGAAGCTTACCCATTTCCCAGCAATCCTCCTGTGAAGAAGCAGGATTCCTTAATATGACAGACAAAGTTTCTGATCCAAACATAGACAATGGAATCAAAAACTGACAACGATGGAGAATCTGGGTCCAACATCATCTGTGGAGGATTGAGAAGAGTCATACCACACTTAAAGCATTAATTCTGTTTCTCTCCACAAATGCTGCCACCTCTGATGAGTTTTGTTTGTTTCAGATTTCCATCATCTGCAGTATTTTCCTTTTATAAGAGCAATGAAATAACTGACAAAGGTTCTTGTGCATATTATGATTTATGACAAGGAGAATTTCAGAAGACTGTGGGTTTTAAGGCTGTTTGGTTGGAGAGCTGTCTAGAATGATAAGAAATTTGACTTAGGTATGGTCTAATGCTTAATCTTGTATAAACATTTGAATAATTTTCAAAACAAATTTGATTAATAATATTTAGGTAACTTAGTGGTTTCTGTGCATATTTTATGCATTTTGATTTGGAGATGCTGGTGTTGGACTGGGGTGTACAAAGTTAAATATCACACAACACCAGGTTATAGTCCAACTGGTTTGAAAGCTAGTGTACTTCCAAGTAAACCTGTTGGATTATAACCTGGTGTTGTGAGATTTTTAACTTTATACATTTTGTGTATTCATATTTGTAGATATTATAAGCTAATACTTCAAGAAGATTTTACAACAATGTAAAAATAGTTTAATACTGTACATTAAGGACCTTCAGACTGAGCCCAGCTGGAGCAAAGGTACTTTTTCCAGTCCTGGACATTTATTAGAACTGAAACTGAATACAATAATTCAATTAATTTGAATACTCATTGGAAGTTATCAAATGATTGTTTTGCTTTGCAGCGTCAAAACATGTGGTGCTGGAAAAACGCAGCTTTACAAATGTGTCCACTGAAGTAATTCTTTCAGCTCTGAGTTTAGTTGCCAACACTGAGAGGCAACTGATCTTTTGTTACATAACACTAAATTGCATACCGTATCTAAAGGAATTTAAATTATAATGTTGGGGAAAAGGAGTCTTGTGATTTACTAATGCCATTTTTAAGAGTTGTGTACTATTGCAAATGTAGCTTCATTTTCTTGACAAAAAGACTGCTTTTTCAATGAAAATCATATACCAGTGTATAAATACAGCTTTTTTCTTCAGGTACCTGGTTTCATTGCTGCTTTATGGGGAGTACTTGTATTCAAAGAAATAAAAGTAAGTGTTTATACTGTTTCTACATTTTTTATTTCTATAGTTTAATGAAATACAGCAACTTTGTAAGCTTTGGCTCAGTGATCATAGTCTTGTCTGATGAAGAAAATAGCTTCTGGTTTCAAACTAATTCATAAAATGCATTTATTTAGTTAAAAATCAGAAAGCACCAGGTTATAGTGCAACAAATTTACTTGAAAGTAGAAGCTTTCGGAGCACTGTTCCTTTGTCAGGAATGATAACGGATGGTGTGGTCAGTCTTGTCAAAATCTGTAGAAGAGCACATAGGGTAACTAATTTAACTTCACTATTTCAAAAAGGTGTTGAGAGTTAAAGCATAAGCAATTTAATTTCGGATGACCTCAAGTTTACTGTGCATAGTATGTGGGAGAACAGCCAAGATGTATTGGAATAGTCAGTTCTATAAATGAAGTCATGAAGGAGGATTTCGGCAGTAGATGAGATGGGTAAAGTTGTGCAATGTTACAGTACTGTAGTGTTTTCCAACTTCCCTCCTTGAAACAATGAAAGAGAAAGAGATGGTGTTAGAAAATTTGGTTGTGGCTTAGAAACAGCAGAGCATTAAAAGTTGAAATACGGCTAGTCAAAGTGCAGGCTTTGGTAAATATCAGGCTTCCCTGAGGAAGGCGAGCAGCGTTTTGGTATGTCAAAATAAGATCTTCCCTTTTAATCCAATAATAAATAGAGGAGTAATAATGGCAAGTTAATAACGTGCTATGTTCTTCCTGCGAGATGTGAGAGATCAGGGAAACATCAAATGTCCTTGATGACTATGTCTGCAGGAAGTGATCCTGTGGCGTGGCAGTTGGACTCACTGAGGAGCATACAGGAGGCAATGTTTTACAGGAAGGAGTTTCAGGGATGTGGTCTCACCAAAGATAGATGAGTGGATCGCCAAGATGAACAGGCAGATAGGCAGTACTGGATCCCCTGTGGCTTTTTCCCACTCAAAGAAGCATACTGTCTGAAGGAGGAGTGAGCCTCTTGGACGAAAGCAACAGCAGGGAAGTGTAGGCAAGTGGTTGTGTTTGGGGTCTGTATAGTAAGGAGCACAGATTGGCATTTCTGTGGCCATGTGTGAGACTCCAGGACGATGTGTTGCCTCCCTGGTGCCAGGAGCAAGGATGTCTCTGAATAGATGTGGGATATTCTGAAGGGGATGGTGAGAAGCCAGAGGTCATGGTCCATATTGACATAGGGAGAAAGATAAGATCCTGCAAAGGGATTTTAGGGAGTTGGGTAAGATGTTGATAAGCTACTGCAAGTGATTGTCTGGCTGCTGACTGATAAGAATAAATCCAAATGAGACTAGTCCCATGCAACTGAGTGACAATGCATGGTGTAGTCAGTCATGTTAAAATCTGTAGTCAGATCAAGAAGAGCATGTAGGGTAACTAATTTAAATTCATTATTTCAAAAGGGCTTTAGAAATAAAACCGAGGATTATAGATCATTCGCCTGACATCGTTAGCCTGGCTAACAATGACTCAGTTGTTAACACTGTTGCCTCACAGCGCCAGGGACCCGGGTTTGATTCCCACCTTGGCCGACCGTCTATGTGGAGTTTGCACATTCTCTCCGTGTCTGCATGGGTTTCTTCTGGGAGCTCTGGTTTCCTCCCACAATCCAAAGATGTGCAGGTTAGATGAATTGGCCATGCTAATTTCCCCATAGTGTTCAAGGATGTGTAGGTTAGCTGCATTAGTCTGGGGTAAATGTGGAGCAGAAAGTGAATGGACTTGGGTGGGTTACTCTTCAGAGGGTTGGTGTGGACTTGAATGGGCTGTTGCCACACTGTAGAGATTCTTTTCTATCGGTAGTAGGGCAAATGATAGAGTCTCATATAAAAGGATCATTAGCAGAATATTTAAAAACAAGTGACAGAATAAGACAGAGTCAACATGGACTTACAAAATGGAAATCATGCTGGGCAAATCTAGTGGAATTTTCTGAGGGTGTAACTCAGCGAGTTGATGAGGGGGAGCCAGTGGCTGTAGATTACTTAGATTTTCAGAAGTTTTGATTATGTTGGACCCAAGAGATTTGCATGTAAAATTAAAGCACATGGGATTGGGGGTAGTGTACTGACATGGGAATTGGGGATCATGCACTGACATGGGAATTGGGAGTCGTGCACTGACAATGGATTGGGGATCGTGTACTGACATGGGATTGGGGTTTGTGTACTGACATGGGAATTGGGGGTTGTGTACTGACATGGGATTGGGGGTCGTGTACGGACATGGGATTGGGGGTCGTGTACGGACATGGGATTGGGGGTTGTGTACTGACATGGGATTGGGGGTTCGTGTACTGACATGGGAATTGGGAGTCGTGTACTGACAATGGATTGGGGAACATGTACTGACATGGGAATTGGGGGTTGTGTACTGACATGGGAATTGGGAGTTCGTGTACTGACATGGGATTGGGAGTCGTGTACTGACATGGGAATTGGGGGTCGTGTACTGACATGGGATTGGGGGTTCGTGTACTGACATGGAATTGGAGGTCGTGTACTGACATGGGAATTGGGAGTCGTGTACTGACAATGGATTGGGGATCGTGTACTGACATGGGATTGGAGATCGTGTACTGACATGGGATTGGGGGGTTGTACTGACATGGGAATTGGGGGTTCGTGTACTGACATGGGAATTGGGAGTCGTGTACTGACAATGGATTGGGGGTTGTGTACTGACATGGGATTGGGGGTTGTGTACTGACATGGAAATTGGGGGTTCGTGTACTGACATGGGATTGGGAGTTGTGTACTGACATGGGATTGGGGGTCGTGTACTGACATGGGATTGGGGGTCGTGTACTGACATGGGAATTGGGGGTTCGTGTACTGACATGGGATTGGAGGTCGTGTACTGACATGGGAATTGGGGTCGTGTACTGACAATGGATTGGGGAACGTGTAATGACATGGGATTGGGGGTTGTTTGCTGACATGGGAATTGGGGGTCGTGTACTGACATGGGATTGGGGGTCGTGTGTGACATGGGGTTGGGGGTTGTGTACTGACATGGGAATTGGGAGTCGTGTACTGACATGGGAATTGGGAGTCGTGTACTAACATGGGAATTGGGGGTCGTGTACTAACATGGGAATTGGGAGTCGTGTACTGACATGGGAATTGGGAGTCGTGTACTAACATGGGAATTGGGGGTCGTGTACTAACATGGGAATTGGGGGTCGTGTACTGACATGGGATTGGGGGTTCGTGTACTGACATGGGATTGGGGGTCGTGTACTGACATGGGATTGGGGGTTTTGTACTGACATGGGATTGGGGGTTGTGTACTGACATGGGATTGGGGGTTGTGTACTGACATGCGATTGGGGGTTCGTGTACTGACATGGGATTGGGGGTCGTGTACTGACATGGGAATTGGGGGTCGTGTACTGACATGGGATTGGGGTTCGTGTACTGACACGGGAATTGGGGATCGTGTACTGACACGGGAATTGGGGTTCGTGTACTGACATGGGAATTGGGGATCGTGTACTGACACGGGAATTGGGGGTCGTGTATTGACACGGGAATTGGGGATCGTGTACTGACACGGGAATTGGGGGTCGTGTACTGACACGGGAATTGGGAGTCGTGTACTGACAATGGATTGGGGGTCGTGTACTGACATGGGAATTGAGGGTTCGTGTACTGACATGGAATTGGGGGTCGTGTGCTGACATGGGATTGGGGGTTTTGTACTGACATGGGGATTGGGGGTCGTGTACTGACATGGGATTGGGGGTCGTTTACTGACATGGGATTGGGGTTCGTGTACTGACATGGGAATTGGGGGTCGTGTAATGACATGGAATTGGGGGTCGTGTACTGACACGGGAATTGGGGTTCATGTACTGACACAGGAATTGGGGATCGTGTACTGACACGGGAATTGAGGGGCGTGTACTGACACGGGAATTGGGGATCGTGTACTGACACGGGAATTGGGGATCGTGTACTGACACGGGAATTGGGGGTCGTGTACTGACACGGGAATTGGGGATCGTGTACTGACACAGGAATTGGGGATCGTGTACTGACACGGGTATTGGGGTTCGTGTACTGACACGGGAATTGGGGATCGTGTACTGACACGGGTATTGGGGTTCGTGTACTGACACGGGAATTGGGGATCGTGTACTGACACGGGAATTGAGGGGCGTGTACTGACACGGGAATTGGGGATCGTGTACTGACACGGGAATTGGGGGTCGTGTACTGACACGGGAATTGGGAGTCGTGTACTGACAATGGATTGGGGGTCGTGTACTGACATGGGAATTGAGGGTTCGTGTACTGACATGGAATTGGGGGTCTTGTGCTGACATGGAATTGGGGGTCGTGTGCTGACATGGGATTGGGGGTTTTGTACTGACATGGGATTGGGGGTTCGTGTACTGACATGGGAATTGGGGGTCGTGTACTGACATGGGAATTGGGAGTTGTGTACTGACAATGGATTGGGGGTTCGTGTACTGACATGGGATTGGGGGTCGTGTACTGACATGGGAATTGGGGGTCGTGTACTGACATGGGATTGGGGGTCGTGTACTGACACGGGAATTGGGGTTCGTGTACTGACACAGGAATTGGGGATCGTGTACTGACACGGGAATTGAGGGGCGTGTACTGACACGGGAATTGGGGATCGTGTACTGACACGGGAATTGGGGATCGTGTACTGACACGGGAATTGGGGGTCGTGTACTGACACGGGAATTGGGGATCGTGTACTGACACGGGAATTGGGGGTCGTGTACTGACACGGGAATTGGGAGTCGTGTACTGACAATGGATTGGGGATCGTGTACTGACATGGGAATTGAGGGTTCGTGTACTGACATGGAATTGGGGGTCGTATACTGACATGGAATTGGGGGTCGTGTGCTAACATGGGATTGGGGGCTCGTGTACTGACATGGGAATTGGGGGTTGTGTACTGACAATGGATTGGGGATCGTGTACTGACATAGGATTGGGGGTCGTGTACTGACATGGGAATTGGGGGTCGTGTACTGACATGGGAATTGGGAGTTCGTGTACTGACATGGGATTGGGGGTCGTGTACTGACATGGGAATTGGGAGTCATGTACTGACAATGGATTGGGGAACGTGTACTGACATGGGATTGGGGGTCGTGTACTGACATGGAATTGGGGGTCGTGTACTGACATGGGATTGGGGGTCGTGTACTGACATGGGAATTGGGGGTTTGTGTACTGACATGGGATTGGGGGTCGTGTACTGACATGGGGTTGGGGGTTGTGTACTGACATGGGATTGGGGGTTTGTGTACTGACATGGGAATTGGGAGTCGTGTACTGACAATGGATTGGGGATCGTGTACTAACATGGGATTGGGGGTCGTGTACTGACATGGGAATTGTGGGTTCGTGTACTGACATGGGAATTAGGAGTTGTGTACTGACATGGGATTGGGGGTTCGTGTACTGACATGGGATTGGGGGTCGTGTACTGACATGGGAATTGGGGGTCGTGTACTGACAATAGATTAGATTAGACTTTTTTTTAGATTAGATTAGACTTACAGTGTGGAAACAGGCCCTTCGGCCCAACAAGTCCACACCGACACGCCGAAGCGCAACCCACCCATACCCCTACATTTACCCCTTACCTAACACTATGGGCAATTTAGCATGGCCAATTCACCTGACCCGCACATCTTTGTGACTGTGGGAGGAAACCGGAGCACCCGGAGGAAACCCACGCAGACACGGGGAGAACGTGCAAACTCCACACAGTCAGTCGCCTGAGTCGGGAATTGAACCCGGGTCTACAGGCGCTGTGAGGCAGCAGTGCTAACCACTGTGCCACCGTGCCGCCCACGGGATCGTGTACTGATATGGGATTGGAGTTCGTGTACTGACATGGGAATTGAGGGTTCATGTACTGACATGGGATTGGGGGTCGTGTACTGACATGAGAATTGGGGGTCTTGTACTGACATGGGAATTTGGGGTCATGTACTGACATGGGAATTGGGTTTGTGTACTGACATGGGAATGGGGGTTGTGTACTGACATGGGAATTGGGAGTCATGTACTGACAATGGATTGGGGGTCGTGTGCTGACAATGGATTGGGGGTCGTGTACTGACATGGGTTTGGGGGTCGTTTACTGACATGGAATTGGGGGTCGTGTACTGACACGGGAATTGGGGGTCGTGTACTGACACGGGAATTGGGAGTCGTGTACTGACAATTGATTGGGGGTCGTGTACTGACATGGGATTGGGGGTTGTGTACTGACATGGGAATTGGGGGTTCGTGTACTGACATAGGATTGGGGGTTGTGTACTGGCATGGGTAGACAACTGATAGTAAGGCAGGAAGTAAAGTCGGAATAATTGGGTGTTTTTCTGAATGTAAGCTGTGATTCGTGGGGTGCTGCAGGGATCAGTGCTTAGACACCATATATATTTAGATATTGAATTATCTTTAAGTTTGCAGAAGACACACACCTGGGTGGGAAGGTAAACTGCGAGGAGGATACAGTGCAATTTGAACAACTTAAGTGAGCGGGCAAATGCTTAGCAGATGAAGTATGATGTGGATATATATGAGGTTATCCATTTTTGGGAGCAAAAACAGGCAGATTATTGTTGAAATGTGATGGATTGGAGAAGGTGTAATGAGACCTGGGTATCTTTGTACACCAGTCACTGAAGGTAAGCATGCAGTTGCAGCAGGCAAATAGAAAGTTGACCTTCACAGTGAAAGGACTCATATAGGCAGTGATGTCTTGCTGTAATTGTAGAAGGCCTTGATCAGACCTGGAATATTGTGTGTAATTTTGACTCCTTATCTGAGGAAGGATGTTCTGGTTATGACAGGCATACAACAAAGTTTAACAGACTGGTTCATGGGATGGCAGGACTGATGAAAATATAGAAAATGGGAACAGGAGTAGGTCATTTGGCCTTTGAGCTTGCATATGATCGAAGCTGATCATTTATGTCAATAGCCTGTTCCCACATTTCCCCCAATACCTTTGATCTCTTTAGTCCCAAGTGCCATATACAACTCCTTTTGGAAATTATACGCTGTTTTGGCCTAGACTACTTTCTGTGGTCACAAATTCCACAGGCTCACTATTCTCTGAATGAAGAAATTTCTCCTCGTCTCAATCCTAAATATCCTTAGACTGTAATGTATGAAGAGATATTAGGTCAGTGAGGACTATTCACTGGAGTTTAGCAACGTGAGGGGGACTCTCATAGAAACCCGTAAAATTTGAACAAGACTAACAGGGTAAACAAAGGAAAGATGTTCCCATTCACGAAGGAGACTAGATCCAGCTTAAGGATGCAGGGTAAGCCATTTATGAATGAGACGAGAAGTTTCTTCACCCACAGAGTGGTGAGTCTGTGGAATTCTCTACCACAGAAAGTAGTTGAGTCCAAAACTTTGAATGGAATTAGATATAGTTCTTGCAGCTAATAGGATCAAAGGGTTTGAGGAGAAAGCAGAAACAGGGAACTGAGTTGGATGATCAGCTATGATCATATTGGAATGGTGGAACAGGCTCAAAAGGCTAAGTGATCTAATCCTTCACCCATTTTCTTTGTTTGAATGAACTTTTGCCACAGTGACCTAGGATGTTATTTGTGATTTGGAAAGAATTGTTTCATAACGGTTAGAGGTGACAGCCCAATCAGAATTCAAATATGAAATTCCAGGAACAGATTTGGGAGACAGTAACATGTTAAAGCCATAAAGGATGGTAATTGAGAATAATTATATTAAATATTCAACCAAGTATTGGGCCTTTTCTCTCTCTAGATTTTGTTCTCATTTTAAAGTAGATGTTGATTTATTGATTCACACCTCCAAAGAAGAACTAAGACCTCAAAGATGTGGTGCAAAACGGGTTCAATTCATTTGGCATGCTCAATACATTGCTTAAAGTGTTACCTTAAAGTCAATTAATTTTGAGATAACTAGCTCATTTGGTTCAAAGAAACATTTTTGTTATTAAGATAATAAATCTTTTTTCAGAACTTACTTTATAAATATTTGCTATGATCCATGAATTGTCCAGATGTGTTAACAATTAATTGTGTGTAATGCTTGCCAAGTGGCCATTAACATCATATCGTTTTGAAAGGAAAATATTTTGGTAGAGTTTGTTTTAAAAGAGTTTGTTTCAGAACAGCATACGAACTGGTGGCTCTGTATGTTATACACTAACTTATTGCACCTTTGAATTTTAGGATGTAATCTTTTAATCAAATGTCTTTGGTGATTATGTTAGTGAACACTAAGTAAATCAGTGCAGCTTTTGAATTTATAACAGCAATTACTTCAAGAAGCATTCCAGGAGATCCCTCGAAATATCTGGATGCTTGGGCAAGCTAAAAATAAATAAGTAAGTTGATTAGGAGATGAATTTGTAAAATAGGAGAAAAATGTAAAATACATAATACTTGCTGAAACAAAACAGGAATATTGCAATTAATGTTTTCTCAAGCTCAGACTTGTTATTGTTTGAGTCATCATATTTTTGAGAAACCCGAAATGAACAATAAAGAATTCTTACACAGCAAATTTTGTGATTAACTTATTTATTAGTGACTTATATTTTTATTTAGTGCCACAATAAGTGTTTTCACCAGTAGAAGTGCAACTAGTAAGAATTGATTTTCACAATTTTCTTTCCCCACAGGGATTGCGGAACTATATTATTCTTAGCATAGCATTCTGCACTGTATCAGCAGGAGCATTAACAACTGCATTTTCCAAGGTGTAGTTACAGAGAATGAACCAGAAGATGGCATCGTTGTGAAATTGGTTGCTCTTGGTGCTTTTAAATATTGAACTTTGGATCAAAGTTCTGCTTTTGATGTTACCACAGTCTCAGCTACTGTGCAGAGTCTTTCAACAGCTGTTTGTACAGCTTCCTAAAGAAGTAAGCCATGAAGTTGCAGAAAATTTGATTTAAATCCTTTTTATGAGTCTATAATTGTTTCTAATTGTGAACATTTGCTGACCTTCATGCTGTTGTTCTAATTCAGAAATATGTAACCATTGCCAAAGGTGTTTACTTGGAATCAGAATTAGTACAGATAAGAATTTCTAATGATTAAAACATTGTAGTATAGCTTGTAAATATTTAATTCAGTTACAGACCAAACAAGGACACCAGGAAGTGATTAATACTTAAGAGTCATAGAGATGTACAGCATGGAAACAGACCTTTCGGTCCAACTCATTCATGCTGACCAGATATCCCAACCTAATCTAGTCCCACCTGCCAGCACCTGGCCCAAATCCCTCCAAACCCTTCCTATTCATATACCCATCCAGATGCCTTTTAAATGTTGCAATTGTACCAGCCTCTGCCATTTCCACTGGCAGCTCATTCCTTATACGTACCACCCTCTATGTGAAAATGTTGCAGTTTAGATCTCTTTTATATCTTTCCCTTCTCACCCTAAAACTATACCCTCTAGTTCTGGACTCCTCGACCCCAGGGGAGAGACCTTGTCTCTTTATCCTGTCCATGCCCCTCATGATTTTATAAACCTCTATAAGAGCACCACTCAGTCTCCAATGCTCTGAAATCTTTTCTGAACCCTTTCAGGTTTCACAACATCCTTCCGATAGAAAGGAGACCAGATTTGCATGCAATATTCCAAAAGGGACCAATACTTGTGAAAAATTAATTTGTTTCTTCCTTTGTCCTTTGGCAGAATTCTCACTTCTGAGCTTGAGGTTATAGATTCAAGTCCCACTCAGATATTTGAGCACATAAGATTAGAATGGCACTTCAAAGCAGTGTTAAAGGTGTACAGGCGCTGCCTTGGGTTCCTCTTCTGTACTGACTAACATGTAGTGATCAATAAGACCACTGTAACACATTATCCATCATTATTGCATTTTGCACAATATGTACAAATATGTGGGTGAAGTCTCCATGGTTTTCAGACAGTAGGTCTGTAAGTTCATTCTGTTAATTAGCACAAAATAAAATTCTAAATTTCACTGTCTTTTGGTGACATTGGATAGTGCATTAACTATAGCATCAGCTCAACCACTCATTGAATGCCAAATATAGCTGAACTGCATTGACCTCTATTTTTTTTTTGTCACTGTCTTCAGTGGAAGTGGACCTTTTTCAGACTCAGACTTATAGTTCTCCCTGAACTGAATACCTGACCTTGTATCCTCAATTACCTTTACCTCAAACAACACTTTGCTTGCTTCATCCATGCTGTTACTGAAGCTGTTATTCATTTACTTCTCACATCCAAAGTCAACTAAAGGATGTTCTCACTTAAAGTTATTCTGAAAATAACAGCTTTATGTGAAATAATTTTAAAGTAAAATATTGATTCCTACTTGAATCAATGTTAAAATGGGAGTTAGGATCTATAGGCCTTTATTAGCAAAAAAAAAACTTATTCTACTTATACCCTTAAGTTGAAATACCACACCACTTGTATTTGAAGTGCTAAGTTCCTAAATTGGCAAATGAAATAGCTATTAACATAAAATTTAAATTATTAAAGAAAAATTTAACTTCCTACATGCAGTACTTAATGCAGTTGTCCCTCCAAAAGCGGAGCTTTGGCTTTGGTGCCTGGGAGTCTTTTGCTCATCAGTTCCGCAGACCTTGCTGAGGCCATCACTTGAATCATGGAGATCTGCAGCACATCGTGCCTGCACAGTCAAAAACAGCCATCCAATTATTCTAACCCCATTTTCAAACACTTGGCATGGCGCCTTGTATGCCTTGGCATGTTTTAAGGGGTTCTGCCTCTACCACCCTGACAGGCAGTGAGTTCCAGATTTCCATCACCCTCAGGGTGAAAATGTTTTTCCTCATATCTTCTCTAAATCTCTGCCCCCACCTTAAATCTGTGACCTTAAGCAGAAAAGTTTATTCCTGTCTATGCTATCCATGCTCCTCATAATTTTATAAATCTCAGTCATGTCCCCCTCAATCGCTTATGCTCTACAAAAAACAACCCAAGTCTGTGCAGTCTGTCTTCATAACTGAAAGTCTCCAGCCCAGGCAACATTCTGGTCCATCTCCTCTCCACTCTATCCCTCTTATGATAGAGATTCCAAAGCTGCATACAATACTTTAGCTGTGGCATAACAAACATTTTATGCAGTTCCCGCATAACCTTAAACTCTATGCCTCAATTAATAAAGGCTACATGCCTTCTTAATAACTGGCCTGATACATTAAGGGATTTGTGTAATGATATATAAGGCACCTCTGATCCTCACTGCTCCCCAGGACCCTACAGTTAATCAAATATCCACTTACCCTGTTTGTCCTGACCATGTCATGCTGTTGCCTGGTGTTTTTTTGGGACTGCAACATCCTCTCTATCTGATTGCCACAGTCTCTGTATTTCCCTCGGGCCTCTCTTTGGTGGAGATGATTGTCTTAACTAACTGTAGGGCCTTTTTCCTGCCCCTCCCTTCTTTGTGGAATGATAGTTAAAGTGGCAGGGCTGTGGTGAATTGTGCTCACATCCAGTAGGCAGCACAGGCTACTGCTAAGCTTTGACTAGGGTGGGGATAGTGCAGTGGCTCTCTATGATTCTAAGCTGGATGGGCTTCAGAAGTTCCCATGTATTTTTCCCAGATGGGGTCAATGGTCTGCCATGGGAGCCCTGCAGTTCCAACTGTTGCCTCAGTGTGGAGGGGTGCTGCTGATCTCAACCGTGTGTAGCATCCTCCTAGCTTGGTGTAGTGACTCCACAGTTCCTGAGGAGGGAGGGAAGTAGGGGTTGGTGATGGTGGAGTGGCCTTTTGGGAGGAGGGGTTAAACCACCAGTGCTGTTGGTTGCAATTATGGCATGGCTAGGGGAAAACAGGCTCTGACTGGTGGCCTGATGGATAGGGGCTCCTGATGTCGACTTTGGATGGCAGTACAGCATTGGAAGATATCAGATGGCTAAGCTGGAGGCTTCAAGTTAGACAGTGGGAGCAGTTGTATCCAAATAGGAGCAATCAGATCAGTTTCTATAGTAAACCATATTAAAACAAGCTTGTGATGGTGAACAAGATTTTAAGCCTCAGTAGCTCTGTGAAATGAAAACAATACAGTATTAAACAGGAAATTGTTAAACAAGAACTTCCTGTACTCCATTACTGTCTTGCCAAGCTTCCGGATTCCATAAACTTTATTGCCTAAATCTGATTCTGTTTCAAGTCTTTTTCATGAATCATTATGATCATTCGCTAACCTACATTGATTTCTAATTCACGATTACCTCAAATTTAATATTCTTTATGCTTCACTATTGGTTTCCATAAATTTTGGTTCCTTATATCCTTCCTAATCTCTGCTTGTCTCACTGAGCATCAATTCTTGGTGCAATTATATTTCTATAGAGTGCCTTTTCAATACAAAATATGTAAAGCTTTTTTATTAATGTGATAATGATTCTAAATGAGGGACAATTTAGGGTGATTTTGTAGTGAGTATTTTTTTAAAAAATATTTAAAATTGGTTTTAGAATAATGTGATTATTTTCTGCTTCAAAATATTATTTCTCTTGTTGTTGGCCTAAGCAAACGTACTTTATATAAATAGGAGGAATGGATTGATTGCAAATAATAGGATGTATTTGATCTTGGGGAAAACAGTTCATTCCCAAAAGGAAGAAAGTTCCTAGGAGGAGGCATGGGTGGCCGTGGCTGACAAGGGAAGTTAAGAAACATATAAAGTTAAAAGAGAAAAAGTATAACATAGCAAAGATAAGTGGGAAAACGTAGGGCTGGGAAGCTTTTAAAGAGCAACAGAGGATTACTAAGAAGGAAATACGCAGAGAAAAAATGAGTTACGAAGGTAAACTGGCCAATAATATAAAGAGGATAGTAAAAGCTTTTTTAGGTATGTGAATGGCAAAAAAATGGTTAAGACCAAATTTGGGCCCTTGAAGACAGAAATTGGGCCCGGGGAACAAAGAAATGGCAGAAGAATTGAATTGGTACTTCAGATCTGTGTACACTGGGGAAGTCACAAGCAATCTCCCTGAGGTAACAGTGGCTGAAGGACCTAAACTGAAGGGAATTTATATTTGCCAGGAATTGGTGTTGGAGAGACTGTTCGGCCTGAAGGTTGATAAATCCCCGGGGTCTGATGGTCTACATCCCAGGGTACTGAAGGAGGTGGCTCGAGAAATCGTGGATGCGTTGGTAATTATTTTCCAGAGTTCGATAGATTCGGGATTAGTTCCTGCAGATTGGAGGGTGGCTAATGTTATACCATGTTTTAAGAAAGGTGGGAAAGAGAAAGCAGGAAATTATAGACCAGTTAGTCTGACCTCAGTGGTGGGAAAGATGCAGGAGTCTATTATAAAGGATGAAATTCTGACACATCTGGATAGTAGTAACAGGATAGGTCAGAGTCATCATGGATTTATGAAGGGGAAATCATGCTTGACTAATCTTCTGGAATTTTTTGAGGATGTAACTCTGAAGATGGACGAGGGAGATCCAGTAGATGTAGTGTACCTGGACTTTCAGAAAGCTTTTGATAAAGTCCCACATAGGAGGTTGGTGAGCAAAATTAGGGCGCATGGTATTGGGGGCAAAGTACTAACTTGGATTGAAAGTTAGTTGGCTGATAGGAAACAAAGAGTAGTGATAAATGGCTCCATTTCGGAATGACAGGCAGTGACCAGTGGGGTACCACAGGGATCAGTACTGGGACCGCAGCTTTTTACAATATATGTTAATGATATAGAAGATGGTATTAGTAGTAACATTAGCAAATTTGCTGATGATCCTAAGCTGGGTGGCAGGGTGAAATGTGAGGAGGATATTAGGAGATTACAGGGTGACCTGGACAGGATATGTGAGTAGTCAGATGCATGGCAGATGCAGTTTAATGTGGATAAATGTATGGTTATCCACTTTGATAGCAAGAACAGGAAGGCAGATTACTACCTCAATGGAATCAATTTTGGTAAAGGGGCAGTACAGAGAGATCTGGGTGTTCTTGTACACCAGTCAATGAAGGTAAGCATGCAGGTGCAGCAGGTAGTGAAGAAGGCTAATAGCATGCTGGCCTTCATAACAAGAGGGAGTGAGTATAGAAGCAAAGAGGTTCTTCTGCAGCTGTACAGGGCCCTGGTGAGACCACGCCTGGAGTACTGTGTGCAGTTCTGGTCTCCATATTTGAGGAAAGACATTCTAGCTATTGAGGGAGTGCAGCGTAGGTTCACGAGGTCAATTCCTGGAATGGCGGGATTACCTTACACTGAAAGACTGGAATGACTGGGCTTGTATACCCTTGAGTTTAGAAGACTGAGAGGGGATCTGATTGAGACATATAAGATTATTAAAG
Source organism: Hemiscyllium ocellatum (assembly GCF_020745735.1). Classification (NCBI taxonomy): domain Eukaryota; kingdom Metazoa; phylum Chordata; class Chondrichthyes; order Orectolobiformes; family Hemiscylliidae; genus Hemiscyllium; species Hemiscyllium ocellatum. Next base: position 5,498,196 of record NC_083436.1, read on the forward strand.
GATTGGACACGCTGGAGGCAGGAAACATGTTTCTGCTGATGGGTGAATGCCGAACCAGAGGACACAGCTTAAAAATACGGGGTAGACCATTTAGAACAGAGATGAGGAGAAATTTCTTCACCCAGAGAGTGGTGGCTGTGAGGAATGCTCTGCCCCAGAGGGCAGCGGAGGCCCAGTCTCTGGATTCATTGAAGAAAGAGTTGGATAGAGCTCTCAAGGATTGTGGAATCAAGGGTTATGGAGATAAGGCAGGAACAGGATACTGATTATGGATGATCAGCCATGATTATCTTGAATGGTGGTGCAGGCTCGAAGGGCAGAATGGCCTACTCCTGTATCTATTGTCTATTATCTTCTCTCTAGATTTTGAGCCACCTGCTTAGAATGTTTTCTCAATCAACAAAGTCCAATTAAAAATGTGATGACTTGAGCCCCTGCTGCTGGTAGGAGCTTCATTCCCTACCAGACCAAATCAGAAATTCATGTATTGCCTAGAGATTACTAATTTTTAATTTTGTTGGTTGTAAGCAACATTAATCTATTTGATATCTGCTATATGACAGTATATTGAATATGTTTCATGTTTTGCTGTATGTAATGGTTAAAGGCAAACTTTCTTCTAATTCTTCTACTTCAGCTGCAACCAATGTTAGCACTTCGATTGAGCGTGGTTTTGAAAATTTCACAACTTACCAATTAATTTACGGCAGTGCAGATGTGACCCATTTAATGGGTCATGTTGACCTAAACCATTTTGAAGCATACAGGCATAGGAGTTGCCTGAAACTATAAAGTAGGTTTAAGTCCATCATTAAAAGTCTAGATTCTGTAATGGAAGTTAGCCAGATAGAGCTTATGATTGTGATCTATTGTGGTGCATTATAGATACTAAATTTGTGAAGTAAAGATTAAAAAATTAAAGTAAGGTGCAAGAAGTGCACAGCACGACGAGTGGTAGAAGAGATGAATTCTTTCAGAGTTCAAATTAAGTGTTTTCTACGTTCCAGTTTTGACTTTTTATTGCCAGCAAAAGAAATGGTAGTGTTTGTATAATTGAGTGTTCACAGAAAAAGTCTATATTACTACAGAATGTTGAAATTATCTAATTTGCATTCCTTTTCTAATAAAAACTGACTTGTTTTACACCAAAAGGATATTGTAATTTTCTTTGTTTTCTTGTTTTTCAGTATTTTTATATTCCTTCTTCAACTATTTTGTAATTCTTTGCTGATTGGTAAACACTCCCAGTTTTCAGGCCCACTACTTCTACCTGCAACTTGACAAAACTCCTCTTTTAATTTCATCCTGTCTATAGCTTCCCTTGTAAGTCTGAAATGCACCATTCTTGCTGTGGTTTTGTTTATAGTGGAATATATTTTGGCTGAAAATTTTGAGTTGTTTGCACATTTTCATAATTTATTTAATGACAAACTTTTACTCAATTTGCCAATGAGCTTTAATCAATTGTATTGTTCAAGCTGATTTGTGTTTCAGACTGGAGTATTTCATTTAATGTGGAATTCAATTGAATTATGATCATATTTTCCTCACAGACCCTTTACTAAACACTACTGATAAAACGTACCTTGTTGCATAATACTAGGTCTGAACAACTTCACAGATAAACAGAAATGTTACATCCCAGAAGGAAGCCATTCCACCCATCATACCTGCACAAGTTCAAATACCTAGTACCCATCCCCTGTGTTTTCCTCATACACTTACACATTATTTTGTATCCAAATAACCATCTAATGCCCCCTTGAAAGCCTGAATTGAACCTGCTTCCATTAAACTTCCAGGCAGTGCATTCTGTAACAACTTCACTTGAATTTTTTTCCTCAATTTATGCTTGCTTCTTTTGCAGATCACTTTAAATCTATGCCTTCTGTTTCTTCTTCCTTTTATGAATGGAAACCATTTCCCTCCATAAACTCTATTCATTATATTCATGATTTTGAAAACCTCTATCAATCTTCACTTGGCCTTCCTCTCCCCAAGCAGAACAGCCTCCATTTCTTCAATCTATTCCTCATGACTGGAACCAATCTTGTAAACACCTTCTGCACTCTGTCCACGTTGTTCACATCTTTCCTATCACGTGCTGCACACATCTCTACACAATACTCTAACAAGTGTATTATACAAATTTAAAAGTCACAGAACACCTGGTTATAGTCCAACAAGATTTTTAACTTTGTCCACTCAAGTCCAACACCGGCACCTCCACTTCATTACACAAATTTAACACACCCTCTTAGAATCCCTATTTTAAAAATTGGTTTTCAATGCTGTTCCTACTAAGATGCGCCACCTTGCATTACTCTGCACTGAAACCCATTTACCTAACACCTTTGTGCAAACTTTCGCAGCAGAGAGTGGCGGGAGCTGGTCGGATGTGAAGGCAGAGCGCAAAGCCAGTCGGGAAGGTAAGTGATTGTTATTTGAGTGGGTGTGTTCTAGACCCCAGGTCCTACAAAGTAGGGCCTCCCTCCCTCCTCCTCTAACCTAAATTAAAAGTCCACAGACTTGCCCCAAAAAGAGGGTCCAAGGAAGTTGCTGTGGATTGAAGAATGAGGCTTCAGCTCAGGAGTCTGACAAGGAGGTTGAGTGAAGCGATGACGCTACAGTTGAAGAGGGTGAAGACATGACTGCTCAGCTGATTCAGTGTGCTACATGCTTGATATGGGAGGTCAACGACTCTGGTGTGTCTGGCTCGTATAAGTGTGGAAAGTGTGTGCACGTTCAGCTATTGACAGAGCATATTGCAGCACTGCTGAAAGAACTCGAGGACCTTAGGCTCATCCGAGAGAACGAGATCTTTCTGGACAAGACCTTCTGTGAGATTATTACGCCAAACGTACCAGAAGAGAGCAGACGATGAGGAAGGCAGAGAGGAGACAAGTGCAAGAGACCCCGGAGGAAATACCTGTCAGGAGCAAGTTGAATCTTTTGGAAACAGTAGAGACAGATGATACTGCCAGTCCGTGAGGCGGCCAGGTCTGTCAATCAAAAGTTGGACATCGCACAGAGCCGTGGTAATAGGGGACTCCATAGTGAGAGGAACTGACTGGGATTTTTGTGGCAGCAGACGGGACTTAAGGATGGTGCGTTACCTTCCTGGTGCCAGGGTGAAAGACATCACAGACAAAGTGCAGGAAATCCTCAAGGACGAAGGTGAAGAGCCGGAGGTGGTGGTCCATGTCGGCACAAATGATGTCGGGAAGAAGAGGAGGAACATACTACAGCGGGACTTCGGAGAACTAGGAAGAAGGCTGAAAAGCAAGATGTCCAAGGTGGTTATCTCCGGTTTGCTTCCAGTTCCTTGGGCTGGTGAGGCCAGAAACAGGGAGATAATGGACTTGAACGTGTTGCTGGGGAACTGGTGCAAGAAGCCAGGATTTAAATTCTTGGATCACTGAGGTATGTCTTGTGGTAAGCATAAATTCTACAAGAGAGACGGTTTGCACCTTAATAGGTTAGGGGCCAGCATTCTGGCAGGCAGGTTTACAAATGCAACACAGCTACGTTTAAACTAAGTAGCGGAAGGGAGGGGACAAACTGGATGTTTAATAATGAAATTGGAGGGAAAGTTAGAACAAGGGAAGTCAAGAAAGACAACTGTATCAATGAGACAGAAAACTCAGAAAGGGATCGTGCTGTAAGGTTGAGTGAAATAGGAGTTGATAGGAAGGGTGAGGGCAGTAACAAATTAAAAATACTATACATGAATGCATGAAGCATTAGACATAAGATGGATGTGCTTGAGGCTCTTTTGGAAATTGGCAGATATGATATTGTGGAGATAAGTGAGACGTGGCTGGGAAATGAATATTCAAGGTTACACGTGCTATCGTAAGGACAGACTGACAGGCAGAGGGGGTGGGGTGGCCATGTTGGTAAGGGATGACATTCAGTCCCTTGCGCGGGGGGACCTAGAATCAGGGAATGTAGAATCAGTGTGAATAGTGCTGAGAAATACTAAGGGAAAAAAGACCCTCTTGGAAGTTATGTACAGGCCCCCAAACAGTAGTCTGGAAGTCGGATGTAGGTTAAATCAGGAGCTGAAATTGGCCTGTCGCAAAGATGTTACAACAGTTGTTATGGGGGATTTCAACATGCAGGTAGACTGGGAGAATCAGGATGGTATTGGACCTCAAGAAAGAGACTTTGTGGAGTGCCTCAGAGATGGATTCTTAGAACACCTGGTGCTGGAGCCGACCAGGGAGAAGGCAATTCTGGATCTGGTATTGTGCAACGAACCAGAATTGGTCAGGGACCTCGAAGTGAAGGAGCCATTAGGAAGTAGTGACTATAATACAATAAGCTTCAATCTGCAATTTGAGAGGGAGAGGGTACAATTGGAAGTGACAATTTTTCAGCTGACTAAAGGGAACTATGGAGCTATGAGGGAGGAGCTGGCCAAAGTTCAATGGTGCAATACCTGAGCAGGGATGACAGTGGAGGAACAATGGCGGATATTTCTGTGTATAATGCAGAAGTTGCAGGATCAGTTCATTCCAAAAAGGAAGAAAGATCCTAGGAGGAGGCATGGATGGCCGTGGCTGACGAGGGAAGTTAAGAAACATAAAGTTAAAAGAGAAAAAGTATAACATAGCAAAGGTAAGTGGGAAAACAGAGGACTGGGAACCTTTTAAAAAACAACAGAGGATTACTAAGAAGGAAATACGCAGAGAAAAAATGAGTTACGAAGGTAAACTGGCCAATAATATAAAGGAGGATAGTAAAAGTTTTTTTAGGTACGTGAAAGGCAAAAAAATGGTTAAGACTAAAATTGGGCCCTTGAAGACTGAAACGGGAATATATTACAGGGAACAAAGAAATGATAGAAGAATTGAATTGGTACTTCAGATCTGTGTTAACTGGGGAATACACAAGCAAGCTCCCTGAGGTAACAGTAGCTGAAGTACCTAAACTGAAGGGAATTTATATTTGCCAGGAATTGGTGTTGGAGAGACTGTTAGGTCTGAAGGTTGATAAGTCCCCGGGCCTGATGGTCTACATCCCAGGGTACTGAAGGAGGTGGCTCGAGAAATCGTGGATGTGTTGGTGATTATTTTCCAGAGTTCGATTCAGGATCGGTTCCTGCGGATTGGAGGGTGGCTAATGTTGTACCACTTTTCATGGAAGGTGGGAGAGAGAAAGCAGGAAATTATAGACCAGTTAGTCTGACCTCAGTGGTGGGAAAGATGTTGGAGTCTATTATAAAGGATGAACTTCCGACACATCTGGATAGTAGTAACAGGATAGGTCAGAGTCAGCATGGATTTATGAAGGGGAAATCATGCTTGACTAATCTTCTGGAATTCTTTGAGGATGTAACTCTGAAGATGGACGAGGGAGATCCAGTAGATGTAGTGTACCTGGACTTTCAGAAAGCTTTTGATAAAGTCCCACTTAGGAGGTTAGTGAGCAAAATTAGGGCGCATGGTATTGGGGGCAAAGTACTAAGTTGGATTGAAAGTTGGTTGGCTGATAGGAAACAAAGAGTAGTGATAAACAGCTCCATTTTGGAATGGCAGGCAGTTACCAGTGGGGTACTGCAGGGATCAGTACTGGGACCGCAGCTTTTTACAATATATGTTAATGATCTAGAAAATGGTATTAGTAATAACATTAGCAAATTTGCTGATGATACTAAGCTGGGTGGCAGGGTGAAATGTGATGAGGATGTCAGGAGATTACAGGGTGACCTGGACAAGTTAGGTGAGTGGTCAGATGCATGGCAGATGCAGTTTAATGTGGATAAATGTATGGTTATCCACTTTGATGGCAAGAACAGGAAGGCAGATTACCTAAATTGATTCCATTTAGGTAGTAAAGGGGCAGTACAGAGAGATCTGGGTGTTCTTGTACAGCAGTCAATGAAGGTAAGCATGCAGGTGCAGCAGGTAGTGAAGAAGGCTAATAGCATGCTGGCCTTCATAACAAGAGGGATTGAGTATAGAAGCAAAGAGGTTCTTCTGCAGCTGTACAGGGCCCTGGTGAGACCACGCCTGGAGTACTGTGTGCAGTTCTGGTATCCATATTTGAGGAAAGACATTCTGGCTATTGAGGGAGTATAGCGTAGGTTCACGAGGTCAATTCCTGGAATGGCGGGATTACCTTACACTGAAAGACTGAAATGACTGGGCTTGTATACCCTTGAGTTTAGAAGACTGAGAGGGGATCTGATTGAGGCATATAAGATTATTAAAGGATTGGACACTCTGGAAGCAGGAAACATGTTTCCGCTGATGGGTGAGTGCCGAACCAGAGGACACAGCTTAAAAATACGGGGTAGACCATTTAGGACAGAGATGAGGAGAAATGTCTTCACCCAGAGAGTGGTGGCTGTGTGGAATGCTCTGCCTCAGAGGGCAATGGAGGCCCAATCTCTGGATTCATTTAAGAAAGAGTTGGATAGAGCTCTCAAGGATTGTGGAATCAAGAATTATGGAGATAAGGCAGGAACAGGATACTGATTAAGGATGAATGGTGGTGCAGGCTCGAAGGGCAGAATGGCCTACTCCTGCACATATTGTCTATTGTCTAATTTTCAATTTTTTTCCTTGCTGAAAATACCAGGAAATTAATGAGGCTAATAAGTTCCTGGACCTGATGTGCTGCATTCTCGGATGTTCCAACAATTATCCACAGAGATGGTGGATGCACTGGAAGTAATCTTCCAAGAATGTTTAGATTTTGGCAAAGTCCCATACAACTGGAAAACTACAAATGTAACAGTGTTATTAGAAAGGGAAGGAGACAAACATGGGCTAGTTACTTAACATCTGTTAGTGGGAAACTGTTTGGGTATTATAAAGGATTTAGAAATACATAATATAATTAAGTAGGGGCAGCATGGCGACCATAAGTGCAAGTCACACCTACGAAATCTATGACAGTTATTTGGAGAAATGCCAAGCTGACAGACAAAGGAGAACCAGTAGATGTTATATTTGTCATTTGCAAAATGTGTTTAATAACATATTAGGCTACTTAGTAAGAAAAGAGCCCATGGTGTTGGGAGCTATATATTAGCATGGTTTGAAGATGTGGTAACAATACAAGATAGCTGGAATAAGGAGCATTTTCAAGATCACAATTTTTAGTGGAATACCTCAGGAATCCGTGCTGGGTCACATTTGTTTACAATATGCAGAAGTGATTTGCCAAGTTTGCAGATGACTGAGTCTACAGAAGATACAAATGGGTCACGTGAGTAGGCAAAAACTTTGCAGATAGAATATAATGTAGGAAAATGCAATTTGCAGACTCCAGAAAGCTGCAGCACAGAGGGATTTGGGGTACGTTGTGCATAAATCCCAATAATCTAGTATACAAGTTTGGCGGATTTATAGGGAAAACAAATGGAGTGTTGACCTTTCATTAAAATGAATGGAATATAAAAATAATCATGTCTTACTGAATCGATAATATGAGCAGGTTGGACCACATCTAGAGTATTGAGAGTAAAGTTTGACTCCATCAAAGAGAAGATGCATTGCATTTTGAGACAATCCTGAGAATGATCACGAGGTTGATTCTGGATATGGAGGGATTTTCTTAGGAGAGTTTGAGTAAGTTGGGGTTATACTTGTTGGATATGAGAAGAGGAGAGGCATCCTTATTGAAATATACAAGATTCTTTGGGACTTGACAGGCTAGAAACTGGGGGGTTGTTTCCCCTTGTAGGAGAGTCTAGAACCAGAGGGCATAATATCAGAGTAATCTGTCACATAGTTAGGATAGATATGAGGAGACATTTATTCCCTCAGATTGCAGTGAATCTGGAATTCTTATCATGGAAGGTTGTAGAGGCTGAGTTGTCACTTATACTGAAGGCTGAGAAAAGTTTTCAAACTTTTAGGAAATCAAAGGTCATGGGTTTAAAAAAGCATGAAAGTGGAGCTGAGAATGATCGGATTATAGCCATAATCTTATTAAGTGGCAGAGCAAACTCAATAGACTGAATGGCCTACTTTTGCTTCTATCATCGTGGTTTCTATCAGATGTTTTTTGAGGATTATGAGATAAAGTATTCAAATCTCATCATCCAGATTATTTTTGCCAATTTTAAAAGTCTGTTGAAATCATAGGTGATATAGTGAAAGTTTAATTTTATTTGCATGTATATTTTGAGAACCAAACTTCCACATTTTGAGGATTGAATTCCCATCATTGGATCAGATTGCACAGGACCTAGTGAATTTGATTTTTTTAATTCCTATCTCTTGCAAACCATAACAAATCTGATGACTGAGGAGTTAACGTGGTAAAAGAAATTCTCTCAAAAAAATTACAACTGACAGTTACATAGAACATAGAACATAGAAAGATACAGCGCAGTACAGGCCCTTCGGCCCTCGATGTTGCGCCGACCGAATCCTACCTAACCTATACTAGCCCAATAACTTCCAAATGCCTATCCAATGCCCGCTTAAATGACCATAAAGGAGAGTTCACCACTGATACGGGCAGGGCATTCCATGAACTCACAACCCGCTGTGTGAAGAATCTACCCCTAACATCTGCCCTATACCTACCACCCCTTAATTTAAAGCTATGTCCCCTAGTAACACCTGACTCCATTAGCGGTAAAAGGTTCTTAGTATCTACCCTATCTAAACCCCTAATCATCTTATACACTTCTATCAGATCTCCCCTAAACCTTCTCTTCTCCAATGAGAACAGCCCCAAGTGCCTCAGCCTTTCCTCATAAGATTTTCCTACCATTCCAGGCAACATCCTGGTAAACCTCCTCTGCACTCGTTCTAAAGCTTCCACATCCTTCCTATAGTATGGCGACCAAAACTGCACACAATACTCCAGATGAGGCCGCACCAGAGTCTTATACAACTGCAACATGACCTCAGGACTCCGGAACTCAATTCCTCTGCCAATAAAGCCCAGTACACCATATGCCTTCCTCACAGCACTATTTACCTGGGTGGCAACTTTCAGAGATCTGTGTACATGGACACCAAGATCCCTCTGCTCATCCATCCCTCTGCTCATCCTCTGTTCTTCCTGGACAGTCTATCATTTTTAAGCCTTTTAAATTAATGATTGGCAAACAGTATTCAATATTCTGAATGTGCTTCTGGTCAAGAAGATCAAGATCATATGGACCATAAAATTTTTGATCAAGGGTAGTGTTCTTAAGGGTTAGGTTTTCATTTTCAGGAGCTACCGTTTTTTTTTTGGAATGATGTTTTCAATCTCACGTATTCACTTATTAGGTGATGTTGTGTAATATTATTAGCTTTTGTGCTTAGACCATATCACTATAAGGGATAGGAGCAGAATTCTGTCATTCAGCCCAAGTCTGCTCCGCCATTTGCTCATGTTTCTTCACCCTATTCTCCTACCTTCTCCCATAACCCTTTATCCCATTACTACTCAAGAAACTTTTTATCTTTGTCTTAAATACATTCAATGACATTTCTGCAATAATAATAGGGTGGTTATGGTAGGGGAGTTTAACTTCCAAAACATAGACTTGGTCTGCCATAGTGTTAAGAGTTTAGTTGGAGAAGAATTTGTTCAGTGTGTACAAGAAAGTTTCTGATTCAGTATGTGGATGTACCGACTAGAGAAGGTGCAAAACTTGACCTACTCTTGGCCCAAGGCAGGACAGGTGACTGAGCTGTCAGTGGGGGAACACTTTGGGGCGAATGACCACAATTCTATTAGTTTTAAAATAGTAAAAGAAAAGGATAGACCAGATCTAAAAGTTGAAGTTCCAAATTGGAGGAAGGCTAATTTTGACGGTATTAGACAACAACTTTCAAAAGCAGATTGGGGGCAGATGTTCACAAGTAAAGGGATGGCTGGAAAATGGGAATCCTTCAGAAATGAGATAACGAGAGTCCAGAGAAAGTTTATTCATATTTGGGTGAAAGACAAGGCTGGTAGAATAGGGAATACTGGATGATAGGAGAAATTGAGGTTTTGGTTAGAAAAAGAAGGAAGCTTATGTCAGGCATAAATAGGAGATATTGAGTGAATCCTTAGAAGAGTATAAAGGAATATACTAAAGTGGGAAATCAGGAGGGCAAAAAGGGGACATGAGATAGCTTTGGCAAATAGGGTTAAGGAGAATCCAAAGGTTTTTACAAATATATTAAAGACAAAAAGGTAACTAAGGAGAGAATAGGGCTCCTCAAAGACCAGCAAAGCGGCTTTTGTGTGGAAGTGCAGGAAATGGAGAAGGTACTGGACTAGTATTTTGCATCAGTGTTTACTGTGGAAAAGGACATGGAAGATATAGACTGTAGAGAACTAGATGGTGGCATCTTGACAAATGTCCATATTAGAGTAGAGGAGGGGCTGGAAGTGTTGAAATGCATAAATCCCCAGGACCTGATCAGATGTACCCAAGAACTCTGTGGGAAGCTAGGGAAATGAATGCTAGGCCCTGTGCTTAGATATTTGTGTCATTAATAGTCACAGGTGAGGTGCCAGTAGACCGGAGGTTGGCTAACATGCTACTATTTAAGAAAGGTGGTAAGAAAAAGCCAGGGAACTATAGACCAGTGAGCCTGACAGAGGTGATGGGCACGTTGTTGGAGGGAATCCTGAGGGACAGGATGTACATGTATTTGGAAAGGCAAGGACTGATTAGGGATAGTCAACATGGCTTTGTGCATGGGAAATCATGTCTCACAAACTTGATTGAGTTTTTTGAAGAAGTAACAAAGAACTGATCAAGGTAGAGCAGTAGATGTGATCTACATGGACTTCAGTAAGGCATTCAACAAGATTCCCCATGGCAGACTGATTAGTAAGGAATACAAGGAGAACTAGCCATTTGGAAGCAGACCTGACTCGAAGATAGAAGACAGAGGGTGGTGATGAAGTGTTGCTTTTCAGACTGAAGGCCTGTGGACTGCCACAAGGATCGGTGCTGGAGGGTCCACTGCTTTTTGTCATTTATATAAATGATTTGTATGTGAACATAGGAGGTATAGTTAGTAAGTTTGCAGAAGACACCAATATTGGAGGTGTAGTGGACAGCGAAGAGGGTTACCTCAGTAAAATGGGATCTTTATCAGATAGGTCAGTGGGCTGAGAAGTGGGAGATGGAGTTTTATTTAGATAAATGCGAGATGCTGCATTTTGGAAAAGGGAAATCAGAGCAGGACTTATACACTTAATGGTAAGGTCCTGAGGAGTGTTGCTGAACAGAGATACCTTGGAGTGCAGCTTCATGGCTCCTTTTAAGTAGAGTCACAAATAACTAGTTTAGTGAAGAAGCCGTTTGGTATGGTTTCCTTTATTGGTCAGAACATTGAGTACAAGAGTTGGGAGGTCATGTTGCGGGCATACAGGACATTGGTTAGGCCACTGTTAGAATGTTGCATACAATTCTGATCTCCCTCCGATTGGAACGATGTTGTGAAACTTGACAGGGTTCAGAAAAGATTTACAAGGATGTTGTCAGGGTTGGAGGATTTGAGCTGTGGGGAGAGGCTGAACAGGCTGGGGCTGTTTTCCCTGGATTCGGAGGCTGAGGGGTGACCTTACAGATGTTTATAAAATCATGAGGGGCATGGATCGGGTAAATAGACAAAGTCTTTTCTTTGGAGTGAGGGAGTCCAGAACTAGAGGGCATTTAGGGTGAGAGGGGAAAGATATAAAACAGACCTAAGGGGCAACTTTTTCTCACAGAGGGTGGTATGAGTTTGGAATGAGCTGCCAGAGGAAGTGCTGGAGGCTGTTACAATGCAACCCTTAAAAGGCATCTGGATGGGTATATGAATAGGAAGGGTTTAGAGGGATATGGGCTAAGTGCTGGCAGGTGGGACTAGATTGGGTTGGGATATCTGGTTGGTGTGGATGGGTTGGACCGATGGGTTTCTTTCCGTGCTGTACATCTCTATGACTCGGTCTCCACAGCCCTCAAAAAGCTAAACAATATCCAGGACAAAGTCACCCATTTATTAATATCACATTCACAAATATCCACTCCCTCTTTCGCCAATGGTCAGCAGCAAAAAGTGTGCACTATCTACAGGATACACTACAGAAATTCACTAACAATGCTAAGACAGCACCCTCTAAACCTACAATCATCACTATTTTGAAGGACAGAGGGCAAAAGGTACATTGGAAAGTGCAATCTGGGTACTATGGGAAGAAACTCAAACAGGAATTTATTGAAACAATAAGAGGCAGCTACGTTGTGAGACACAAGAAAGAGAGATGAAGCAGTAACTGTTGTGTACAGGAGCAAAGCTGATACTCTTTGAAGAACAGGAATAGACTTTTAGAGTTTGCCACCACCATGCAGGATGCTTGTCGGAGCTGGTTATAAGTTTGAAAAGAAGGGGACAAGACTTATGGAAGTTTTGGAAATACAAGGAACAAGGAGTTACTGAGGTGGTCGTCAACTCTGGAATACTCAGGCTGGGTAGAAAGGGTTTGGAAGGAAAGTTGAAATCTGGAAGTCATTTGGAACATGCTCTTATAATGCTATACATCTGCCAGAAGTGAGCAGCACTGCAAAAGAGGTGATCATGAGTATCTCAGCTATGTTAATTAATTAATATAATAGTACCTTTTCTTTAGTCTGGTGTATTTGTTGACTCTGGAAGAGTTTGCATTTGCAAATTGATGTTCTTCACACAAGTCTGTTTCAGTTTCTATTTGTATGGGTAAAAAATGAGGTCTGCAGATGCTGGAGATCACAGCTGCAAATGTGTTGCTGGTCAAAGCACAGCAGGCCAGGCAGCATCTCAGGAATAGAGAATTCGACGTTTCGAGCATAAGCCCTTCATCAGGAATGTTGGGGGAAAAATATCTTTTTCCAAACAATTGACTTTGATGGTTGTTCTAATTTGTTCAGTTTGACAGAGCTGAACTTGGTTCATGTCATAAATAATTGCTGATGTTGATTCATCTGCCTCTTTTGATACTCCCTTCCATACAGAATAGTCTGATTTGACTTTTCTTCTTTTAGTGGGGGAAAAATATCTTTTTCCAAACAATTGACTTTGATGGTTGTTCTAATTTGTTCAGTTTGACAGAGCTGAACTTGGTTCATGTCATAAATAATTGCTGATGTTGATTCATCTGCCTCTTTTGATACTCCCTTCCATACAGAATAGTCTGATTTTACACAATTTGAATTAAGATCCTTGTGGATTAAACTACTACTCAAGCTTTGTATCCATCACACTCTTCCATGACACTTCAGAAAGAATCATAAAACATGTATTTTGTTAGAAAGCTTTCACTATACCTTGAGATGATTCACTGCACAGAGGACATTTGGTTCTGATCTCTGTAGTTCATACAGTTAAGCAGAATCAGACTTGGCAGATTTAGTGCAATCTGATTGGATTGCAACCTGAAAGTCATGTTTCTTTGATCTATAGTTCTCTCAGTTATTTTCTTTTGGTGTGCAAAACATTTGCTTGTGCAGTGATGCTCTGATATTCATGTTTTTACTGTCTGATTTGTTTAAAGTAATAGAGAACATAAGTGGTCAGAAAGGTTACAGTGATGAAATGCTATTTGGTTAATTGTATTTCCTCTGTGGATAAATTACAATGTTTTCTATCTTAGACTTTGTTGACAACTCATTTTAACTTTCAGGGAAATGTTCTGCACGGATTCTCAATGATTTCCAAATAAATTCCAAAGGTAAATCAACCAAAAGTCCTGAATATTTAACTAACCCGAAAATGCTGCATTGTTGGTCAGTTGACTTCTTTGACATCACACTTTCACCTCAGTGAACTCTATCATATCTGATGTTTTTCCCCATAGATTGTCAATTCCTTATTCAAATATTCATGCATACTTATAAAATGATAAATAATATTAATTGCCATCTAACATTGATTTGAAAAGTCAGTGGCACTGATGATTGACATTGTTTCTCCAAACCTATCAGCGTGAGAATTCATGAAACTTTACAAGGCAGAAACAGTCCATTAAGCCCTTCATATCTGTGACATTTTCATCCCTATAAAAAAAGTAAAATCAAGATGTCCTGCTTGCTCCCAGTAGGTTTTCAATTAACCATCCCAGCGTTCTCATATGACATAGGATGTACATTCCACAGGATTGAAGTGCTTTGCCATATGTCAAACTGATTCCTGGCAAGCTTTGCTACTTGTTTAATAAGTAAGTATAATTACTTGATTAAATTTAAATTATAGATATATTATTTCAATATTTACTTATTAAAATATCCCCATCTTTCATAATTGTGATGTAAAGGCTTCCTATTTCCAGTTATTGCAGTGGAACTTCTTGAATTTCTTAGGTGATCAAAAGTCTTGAGAGAAGATTGAAGTCCTGGGAGGGAGAATTAGAGGGCTGTAGATTAGAGGGGAGGAATAGGAAACAGGAGAGACATTGGAGGCGGGAAGAGGCACGTCAAGGAATGCCATTAGCTTTATGGGGAAAGTCAAGAGACCTGTCTCTGATTGGTTGTGTAGGATTTCCTGAGGAGAGATGCTGGATCCAGCTGGGTAAGTGCAAAGATTGGAGTTGCAGCTCTTGCCTGTGTTTGGGTGTAAATCTGGTTGTACTTGGTTAAACTTCAAACCTTAAATAACAATAAGGCATTGTATTGGATACTTTCTGGAACATAAACCTCATCAACATCTGTGGCTCAGTGGTTAGCACTGCTACCTCACAGCACCAGGGTCCCAGGTTCAATTCCAGCCTTGGGCAACTGTCTGTGTGGAGTTTGCGCATTCTCCCTGTGACTGCGTGCGTTTCCTCCGCGTGCTCCAGTTTCCTCCCACAGTCCAAAGATGTGCAGGTCAGGTGAATTGGCCAGGCTAAATTGCCCATAGTGTTAGGTGCATTGGTCAGAGGTAATGGGTCTGGGTGGGTTACTCTTTGGAGGGTTAGTGTGGACTTGTTGGGCCGAAGGGCCTGTTTCCACACTGTGAGGAATCTAATCTACTCTAAAAAAAAATTACCCTCATCGACTCTTTCTGTTAGCACTTCAAAAAACTCAGCATGTTAGTCAAATATGATTTCCTTTTTGGGAATCCATGCTCATTCTTCCCAGTTACCTCTCACTTTTGCCATGTGATTACTAATTCTATCCTAACTAATTGTTTCTAGAGGCTTCCTCACCAGAGTTAAACTCTGTGTCTGTAATTGCTGGACTTACCCTTACAAGCTTTCTTAAACAAGAGCAGAATGTTTGTAAGTTTCCAGTCTTGTGGCACCAGCCCTGAGTCTAAAGAAGAATGAAAAACTATGGGCAGTGCCCCTGCAACATCCTTCAAAATCCTTGGATACATCACATCCTGTCTTCGGGCCTTTTTAACTAAAGTACCAATAATCTAACATTATTTCCTGCACAATTCTGGACTCCTTTGGCGACCGGGTTTCCTCCTCTGTCACCATGGTATGCATGTCATCTTTCTCCTTACAAAAGACAGATACAAAGTATTCATTTAAGATCTCGGTCATGCCCTATATCCATGTGTAAATACCCTTTTTGGTTCCTTATCAGCCCTACTCCTTCCTCCTTTTACCACACTTTTGCTATTTATATGACCATGGAAGAAATTGGCATGAGAGGGGGGAGAATCCAGTTGGGGTGATCTATATGTTTTCAAAAACAATGGCAGCACAAAAAGGAGGCTCTTCATAGTCAGGATCAGGCACTATGCACCAAATTATGATGCGGAACTTCAGGGATCTCTGAGTTATCACCTGAGCCACATATCATATACTGATTACAGAGGCATGACTCAGGGATGGACAGGACTAACAGCTCAATGTTCCAGGGTTTCGAAGTTATAGGAAGGAAAGAGAGGCCGGTGCGGCTTTTGATAAAAGATAATGTTATGGCTGTACTTCGAATAGAATAGAATAGAATACCTACACTGTGGAAACAAGCCCTTCGGCCCAACAGGTCCACACCGACCCTCCAAACTGAGGGAATCATGATTTGGAGATGCTGGTGTCGGACTGGGTGTATAAAGTTAAAAATCACACACACCAGGTTATAGTCCAACAGGTTTAATTAGAAGCACTAGCTTTCAGAGTGCTCTACTCCTTCATCAGGTGGTAGTGGAATACACAATTGTAAGACACAGAATTTATAGCAGAAGTTTACAGTCTGATGTAACTGAAATTATTCATTGAAAAATACTTTGATATTTTGTTAAGACTCTCATCTGTTAGAGTCACCCTGATAGTTTCACTCCTTTCATATGTAAATCACAAAACTCTTTTTAAAATATAAACTTTTGCAATAAATTCTGTGTCTTACAGTTGTGTCCTCCACAACTACCTGATGTAGTCAGAGTGGGGCTCTGAAAGCTAGTGCTTCCTATTAAACCTGTTGGACTATAACCTGGTGTTGTGCGATTTTAAACTTAGGGAGAATATTCCTGGAAATACGTCTAGGGAAGTTATTTCAGTGAAACTGAGAAATAAGAAAGGGATGATCACGTTATTGGGATTGTAGTATAGAGCCCACAGTAGACAGCAGGAAATTGAGAAACAAATTTGTAAGGAGATCTCATTCGTCATTAAGAATAATAGTGATTATAGTAGGGGATTTTACCTTTTCGAACATAAACTAGGACTGCCTTAGGGTTAAGGGCTAGGAAGGAGAGGAATATGTTAAGTGTGTACAAGAAAATTTTCGGACTCAGTATGTGGATGCACTGGAGAAGATGCAAAAGGCCCTGCTGACTCTCCAACACTTGCTGGACATCGCTGCATTTGCACTTTCTTTCTCTCCCTATCTGTCTGTCTGTCTCTCTCCCTTCCTGCTCCTCAAACCATACCACCACCACCACCCCCCCCCACCCCCACACCACCCCACCAACTCTGTGCATATTCCAATGTTCGCTTTCCCTCAGAGCAGTGGGAGTTGATCTGGGATGGGCTTCTTTCTCAAGTTGGTGGAGAGTGGTGTGGTATAACCCCTGAAACAATTCAACTGTTAGCCCTGGGAGGAATTTCAAGGCTCTCATTTTATTTATCTCACTGATGGAAGCAAATAAAACTACCTCACTTCCAGATAGAAGCAAAAAAAAACACACACAGACAGCAAACTGCTCCGATATATGCACCAGTGGAATAAATCAAGGCCAGCTGGTAATACAGGGGATGGAATCACAATAACCAACAGGAGTTCACTTCATAAAAAGAAGTCTGCAAATCACAAATCACAGTACAACCAGATCACATTGATGAAATGCGCTTTATAGGAGAAATACCTGTATTCTTGGGAAATCAGGCAGGGCAGGTGACTGAGGTGTTGGTGGGGAGAGCACTTTGGGGCCAGTGACCATAATTTTTTTTCTTAGTGACTGAAAAGGAAAGACCAGACCAAAACGATAACATTCTAAATTGGAACAAAGCCAATCTTAACACTATTAAACAAAAACTTTCAAAAGTTGACTGGGGGCGAATGTTTGCAAGTAAAGAGATAGCTGGAAAATGTGAAGCCTTCATGAATGAGATAATGAGAGTCCAAAGATAGTATATTTCTGTTAGGGTGAAGAGCAAGACTGGTGGGTGTAAGGAGTGCTGAATGCTAGAGAAATTGTGGTTTTGGTCCAGGAAAGAAAGATGCATATGTCAAGTAGCGACAGCAGAGATTGTGTGAATCCTTAGAAGAGTATGAAGACAGTAGGTATAATCTTAAGAAGGAAATCAGGAGGGCAAAAAGGAGACATCAGATAGCTCTGGCAAATAGGGTTAAGGAGAATCCAAAGAGTTTTTACAAGTGCATTAAGGACAAAAGGGTAACTAGGGCGAGAATAGGGCCTCTCAAAAATCAGCAAGACAGCCATTGTGTGGAGCTGCAGAAAATGGGAGAGATACTAAACAAGTATTTTGCATCAATATTTTTTGTGGAGAAGGATATGGAAGATGGAGAACATGAAATAATATTGACATCTTGAAAAGTATCCATATTCCAGTGGACATCTTAAAACGCATAAAGGTGGATAAATCCCCAGAACCTGATCAGATATACCCTAGAACTCTGTGGGAAGTTAGGGAAGTGATTGCTGGGCGTCTTGCTGAGATATTTGGATCATTGATAACCACCGGTGAGGTGTTCGAGGACTGGAGGTTGGCAAACGTGGTGCCACTGTTTAAGAAAAGTGGTAAGGATAGAACTGTAGACCAGTGAGCCTGACATTGGTGGTGGATAAATTGTTGGAGGCAATCCTGAGGGACAGGGCTTACATGTATTTGGAAAGGCAAGGACTCATTAGGGACCGTCAACATGGCTCTGTGCCTGGGCAGTCGTGTCACACTGATTTGACTGAGTTTTTTGAAGAAGTCACAATGAGGATTGATGAGGGCAGAGTGTTGGATGTGATCTATATGGACTTTAGTAAGGTGTTCGACACGGTTCCTCATGTAGACTGGATAGCAAAGTTAGATCACATGGAATATAGGAAGAACTATCCAATTGGAAACAGAACTAGTTCGAAGGTTGACAATAAAGGGTGGTGGTGGAGGGTTGCTTTTCAGATTGGTGGCCTGTGATCAATGATGTGTCATAAGAATCGGCACTGGGTCCACTGCTTTTTGTCATTTGTATAAATGATCTAGATATGAACTTGGGAGGTCTGATTAGTTTGTTTGCAGATGATAGCAAAATTAGAGGTAAACTGGACAATGAAGGAGGTTACCTACAAGTACAACTGGACCCTGATCAGGTGAGCCAATGGGCTGAGGAGTGGCAGATGAAGTTTCGATAGATGTGAGGTGCTGCATTTTGGAAAGGCAAATCAAGACAGGACTTATACACATAATGGTAAGGTCAAAGGAGCGTTGCTGAACAAAGAGACCTTGCAGTGCAGGTTCATGGTACCTTGAAAGTGGAGTCCCGGGAAGACAGGATAGTGAAGAAGGCATTTGGTATGCTTGCCTTTATTGGTCAGTGCATTGAGGAGAGAAGTTGAGAGGTCATGTTGCAGCTGTACAGTGCACTGGTTAGGCCACTTTTGGAATGCTGTGATCAATTCTGGTCTCCCTGCTATAGGAAATATGTTATGAAACTTGTAAGGGTTCAGAAAGTATTTACAAGGATGTTGCCAGGGTTGGAGGGTTTGAGCGACCGGGAGAGGGTGAACAGGCTGGGGCTGTTTTCCCTGGAGCATCGGAGGCTGAGGGGTGACCTTTACAAAGGTTTTTTAAATCATGAGGGGCATGGATAGGGTGAATAGATAAAATCTTTTCCCTGGGTGGAGGAGTTCAGAACTAGAGGGCATAGTTTTGCGGTGAGAGGAGAAAGATTTAAAAGGCATCTGGATGGATATATGAATAGGAAGGGTTTAGAGGGATATGGGCCAAATGCTGGCAAATGGGATTAGATTAATTTAGGATATCTGGTCAGCATGGATCAGTTGGACCAAAGGGTCTGTTTCCATGCTACACAGCTTTATGACTGAGAGAGAAAAAGTCTTTATTCTTCATATTACTGCAAGTTCCTGATGATGCTTCATGCCTCTTGATGTCTCTTTTCAGCAACAGTTCACTGCTGTGAGTTAACTGCTCACAGGAAGATGGTTTTAGTGTATAAAAACTTGGTCCCTAATGGGGACAATCCACTTTTCCATAGTTTTGATGAGAGATTGTCAGAGTTTCCCTGTTTTCATTTGGTATAGATTTGGAGGGTTGAGGTGTTGGGAGATATTCAATCTTCTTTGCGTGACAACTTTTCAATTTCAGACTTCAAATTTTTGTGGCCCAGACATACGTGAAGAGCTCATTACAGATTCCAGATGATGAATTATAATAGCCCCCTTGATTGGCATTTTGGAATGTGGCAGTCACAGACATTAGATCCTCCTTTGTCATTTCTTGAGAGTTTCAGATCAAGTGAATTAGGTAACCATTGAATGTGTTCCAATTTATTTTGAATTGTTTTTCTTTCAATCGCAAAGCTTTTAAAGTAGCGAATGTGATTCTAAAGATTAATAGTTTGTATTTTCTATCATTGTGACCATCTGCAGAATGCACTGCAGCGAATCAGTAAGCCTCCTTCAGCAATACCAACCCACCAATCTCTCCCACCTAGAAGGACAAGGGCAGCTGATGCATGTTTCTCTCTGAGCTACATATTATTTTGCCTTGGAGCTATATTGCCACTCAATTTCTGCAACTGTATCAAACCACCTGGATCCTCCTGTCTAACAGAATTGTGAATTTGCCTCCACCACATGGACTGCAGCAGTCCAAGAAGGCAATACATCATCTTTCTCCAGTCCAGGACAATTAAGTTAAGGGCAATAAATGCTGGTCTTGCCATTTATGAATAATTTTCATGTAAATAGATAATTAATGCATTATGTGTGGTTTTCTTTTCCAGTGCTTTCATATATTAACATTTTAATTTATACAACAGTTACTATTGTCTTTCATACACCCTTTCAAAGTATGCTCGAGCAAGTCAGAAATCACCTTAGGCTTCCACTCAATTCAAGATTACCGAATAAGAAAATGACACTACTGCATTTTGATTCCAACCACTACCTCCTTTCACTTTATAATTCCTCAATGTTTAGGAATATTTAGTTCTGCCCGATTTTGAGTCAGATCTTCATTACTTGTGAAAACCATCGACAATATCTTGGCGCTTGCACGGAGCTTCACATGATCAGGAAGGCAAGATTATATCCAGAAAGAGACACAGCCTGAGTGAGTATATAATTCAGGGGTTTTGGAAGCCTGAAGACCCTAACACCATAAGCTACAGATCACAATTAGGCCATTCAGCCCATCAAGTCTGCTCCACCATTCAATCATGGTTATCATGTTTCTCAACCCCACTCTCCTGCCTTCTTCTCATAAGCCATGATCCCATTATGGATCCCATTACTAATCAAGAGCTTATCTGTCTCTGTCTAGGAATCCCAAGTCTATTTGCACTTCAGAATTACCAAGACTTGCCCCATTACTTGCCTCATTACACATTACCAAATCCAGAATGTCTGCTTCCTAGTGGGCTATACCACAAGCTGATCCATGAGGGGGATGTAATTGAAAGTTTCAGAACACTGAATAGCCTGGAAAGAGTGAACGTTGGGAAGATGTTTCCATTGGCAGAGAGATGAGGACCCGAGGGCACAGCCTTAGAGTAAAGGGAAGACCCTTTAGAATAGAGATAAGAAGAAACTTCTTTAGCCAGAGAACAGGGAATCTGTGGGATTCATTGCCACAGAAGGCTGTGGAAGCCAGGGCATTGAGTATATTTACAATAGAGATATGTAAGTTCTTGATTGCCAAGGAGACCAAAGATTATGGGGAGAAAGTGGGAAAATGGGGTTGAAAAACGTATCAACCATGTTTGAATGGAAGAGCAGAGTCAATGGGCCAAATGGCCTAATTTCTGCTCCTATGTCATTTGGTCTTACGGTATTAAGGATCACATAGATTTTTCCCATGGCCAGAGGCCTGATCCATACCTCCTGGGCACTCAGCAAGAGCTGTCAGTCTGATGGATGTTCTGGGGTGTTGGGGAGGAGTGATCACCCTATGTCCAGATGAAGCTCTCAAATATTGATTCCCCAGCTGCCCTACATTCACTCCCTTTGACTTGTCATCTTTGCCTCGCACCTCCTTCAACATCCCGTCCAGGCCTGACAGCCTGACACTCTAGTGAATCCCTCAACTATCCTTGCAGTCTGGGTTCCAACTCTAAATGCCTTGACCACAGACAACTACAGTCTCAGCTGTGACCACCCCCCTGGTTACATTGCTGAAACAAGATGGCTGTGGCCATTTCATTGGCGAGAGATTCTCTGAGGTAGGAATTCTGTTTGAGAGAGGATAAAAACACCACTTCAGGCAGATTGAACTCACAAGGCTGATCAATGATTTTAGGGTGAGCCCTGATTTACATCAGAGGAAAGGGACCCTGTCATCAGCCCCACATTTACAAGCAATAATCCTTGACACGCAAGTAAACCTAAAAATTGGTCAATCAATAAGTTATAAAAAAGTTTTTTTTTCCCAAAATGTTACATCAGCCTCCTCTTCACTGATGACAAGACTTCTGTCCAGTCTGTGAGTGTGATTCTGAACCTCTGGTCTCCTATCATTTCAATTCATTGCCCCACTCTGAGCTCTCTGTCCTCAGCATCCTACACTGTTCCAATAAACCCATCCTTAGACGCTTGACAACCTTTCAGATTCAATATTAAATTTAACGGATTCACATTATGACTAAACTGGCCTCCTTTCACTTTTTGGGTAATGGATGATGATAATAATTCTGCTTTTCTCACTTCTACCTTCTCCACAACCTTCTTTCATTCTTTTGCTTGTTCTATTATTTTACATCCTTTAATTTGTATATAAACTCTCCAATCTGCCACAGATCTTCCCTTTTGCTCCATCACCTTTACACACCTCTGCTTAAAAATCTGTTGCATCTCTCATTCTTTCCAAATTGGCTGAAAGGCCATTGACCTGAAATAGTGGGCTAATCTTTTACCTTCATTGTTCTAATGGGGCATTTCTATGGGGCATGCGACTGACCTAGTTCCCACTGGATAGTGAATGTCCTCCTTAGGTGAGAATGTTCCAGGCGGCCATGCCATTATAGTTTCTCATAATTCCTATAGTCCCCACCTCATTTCCAACTTCATGGAGCCAGGAAAATTTACCCTATTAACTTTTGCTCTCTTCCTACTGATACATGACCTGCTGCATATTTCCAGCATTTTGTTCCTGTTACAATGACTGTCCCGTGTTCAAACTAAGGGGAGGCAACTAATTTATTGAGCTTTCAGTCTCTAAGCTTATTAAGTAATAATTTTCATTGACATAAACTCATAGAAGGGATCCACACCAACTTACCTTTTTCTGAAGAAACTTGATGTTAAACAGTTGTGAAACCACTTAAATTCATTTGTGGTGTATCCTCGATTGTCCAAACGAGTCGGGCAGGGAGTGTTTTGTTTGAAGGATTGATCGTTCACCTGGTCGGGAGCAAGCAGTAATGAGTGCTGGTTGTTCAAGCATTTACCAATTATCTGGCAATGCACACCATAATGTCAGTTAACCAAGAATTGCCAGTTATCGAACATCTCTCGGTTATCCGTGCTGTAATGTCGTTTAACTGATAACCGAAAGCTGGGTTGCCTGGTGTCAATTTTGCAGGGCCTTGAGATCTTGTTCAGATGATCCGGGATTCAGATAGTTGTTAATCGGCCAGTCGAGGTTCTGCTGTAAATTCTTTTTGAGTGATTGAGGCTGAGAGAAGGAAAGCATACAGCCAAGCTCAACACACTGGACCCTCACCGAAGGCATCGAGCGTGCTCACTACTGGGACTGCAGATGCAGCTGCCGATCCTTCAGGAGCCAAGAACGAGGTACCTGCACAGCAGAACGTTGATGAAGAACCTGTAGCAATCCGAGGGATCATTAAGGAGTTGATGAAAGACAGTCGTACTGGGGCTGGAGCTGACTTTGTTCATCCTACAAAATTGTGAGGAGTTGGAAGGGCTCGTGAAATAAGTTGAAGAGGTTGAGTGGCGGACTGTAGGATCGGAGACTGAGGTACAGTCCTCTGTGGGGTGGATCCAGGTTCTTGATAAACAGGTCTAGGCCTTGACTGAACAGATTGATGATCTGGAAAATCGAGGTAGGAGGAAAAATATCCAGGTCATTGGGCTGCCGTTGGGAATGGAAGTTGGGCAGCTACCAAGCTGTTTTGAAGACTGGCTGTCACAGTTTCTTGGCTGGGACGCTGAGGTGGACTGTGCGAAGGTTGACAGAGCTCACTGGGCTGCGGTGCGCAGGTCTGGTCTTGGATCGGTGCCCTCACAGTCCTGGTACAGTTTCAAAGCTACAGGGACAAGCAGTGTATCCTGACATTTTCTAGAAGGATGGGGAAGGATCCGCAGGCCCTGACTAATCGGAGAACTAAGATAATGTTTTTCCAGGACTTTTCTGCGGTAGTGATCTGTAAAAGGACACCGTTTGATGAGGTCAACAGAAATATTAAGGGACCTTCGAATTCAATATTCAACGAGATACCCAACAGTACTTCCTATTACTCACAAGGAGACTCCTCGGAACAATTGAAAAGTTTCTTGGACACTTTAAAATAATTTGAATGGATCTATGGACATTGACAATAATGTTTGGTTTTTTTCTCTTTTTTTTTGTAATGTTACCCTTTTGTTGAAGTAGCTGCTGTTGATGTGTTTAATCTCTGATTAGGATTGGTGTTGATATATAGTTGGGGTGGGTGGAGTGCTCACTATTTTGTTTATTCCCTTCTATTGCTCGGGTCTGGAGTGTGGCTCGAGCTGGACGGGGGAAATGGAGATGTGTGTCGGAGGTGCAAGTGTCGTCTATGGGCAGGGGGTAGAGTCCCCCATTAAATGCATTTTGGGTTTTGTAGTTAGTTTAGTTTTCTGGTTTTTCGTAAACAGACCCCACGAGTCGTCGTTTGTATGTGCTCAGCGTAATGTAGATCAAATTCTTCCTCTCGGCAGGACAAAGGTGGTTGTAAAGAATCATGGTTAACAGTGTTTTTGTGCTTTTCCAGCACTACTCTAATCCAGACTTGGGTTTCCAGCATCTGCAGTCCTCATTTTTACCTAGTTGATTTTAACCCAACTGCGAATCCTCTTGCAAGGATGCCTGCCTTGAAGAAGTTCTCCTCCTCTCTCTACAAGAATCTCAGTGAGTCTCTCTCTCTCTCTCTCTCTCTCTCTCTCTCTCACTGCAACCCCAGGTCATCTCCTCTGCCCTGAAGCTCTTCAACCATGTCCTGAAACAAACTCACCTTATTTCCCCTTCCCCCACCTCACCCCAGCTCCAACCTTCCAGCTCAGCACGGCCCTCATGACCTGTCCTACCTGCCTATCTTCCTTTCTATCGATCCACTCCACCCTCCTCTCTGACCTATCACCTTCATACCCACCCCCATTCACCCATTGTACTCTTTGCTACCTTCCCCCACCCTCCTCTCTGACCTATCACCTCCATCCCAACTCCCTCTCATTTATCTCTCCACTCTGCAGGCTCCCTGCCTCTATTCCTGATGAAGGGCTTTTGCCCAAAATGTCGATTTTCCTGCTCCTCTGATGCTGCCTGATCTGATGTGCTTTTCCAGCACCACTCTAATCTAGACTCTGTTTTCCGTCAGGGTTGTTAAGAAGGCATACAGTGTTTTGGCCTTTATTAACAGAGGGATTGAGTTCCGGAACCAGGAGTTTATGCTGCAGCTGTACAAAGCTCTGGTACGGCCATACTTGGAGTATTGTGTACAGTTCTGGTCACCGCATTATAAGAAGGATGTAGAAGCTTTGGAAAGGATGCAGAGGAGATTTACTAGGATGTTGCCTGGTATGGAAGAAATGTCTTATGAAGAAAGACTGTTTGAGGCTGTTCTCCTTAGAGAGAAGAAGGTTGAGAGGTGACTTAATAGAGACATACAAGATAATCAGAGGGTTAGATAGGGTAGATAGGGAGAGCCTTTTTCCAAGTATGGGGACACCAAACACGAGGGGACACAACTTTAAAGTGAGGGGGGATAGGTATAAGACAGATGTCAGAGGTAGTTTCTTTACTCAGAGAGTAGTTAGGGTATGGAATGCTTTGCCTTTAACGGTAGTAGGTTCGCCAAGTTTAAGTGCATTTAAGTCGTCATTCCAGCGTTCTCATATGACATAGGATGTACATTCCCCAGGATTGAAGTGCTTTGCCATATGTCAAGCTGATTTCTGGCAAGCTTCGCTACTTGTCTAATAAGTAAAGATTTAATTACTTGATTAAATTTAATTTATAGATACATTATTTTAATATTTACTTACAAAATATCCCCTTCGTTCATCCTTGTGATGTAATGTCTTCCTATTTCCAGTTATTGCAGTGGAACGTCTTGAATTTCTTGAGTGATCAGTTTTTGCACGTCTGCCAAATATATGGTTTCCCCACTCAAAATCTCGAGTCATTCCTATGGTGCTGGGTATTTGCTGTGGATTAATACGGGAGGAGGAATGAGGAGATAAAGGTTCAGATTCACAAGTATTGCATTTAAATAAGAAGCACTGAAGCCTCATTTACAGAGTAATAAGTCTTAATGCTGGCTGCCTTAACCCACGAAGCTGTTTGGAGGAGGATGGTTTTGGTAGGGGATGGAGAGTTCTAAAGTTGGGCGTTCCCACGTGCTGTTTAGTAGTAACTCAAAAGCATGTGTATAGTGGCATTTATGTGAAACAGTCTGCTTGGTAACTTAGTCCTTCTGTCAGCAGAGAGTGCCTCAGTGTGGGAGGCCACAGACTATGTTAGTCTATGTTGTGGAATGGGATGCAGGGTAGGGGGTAGATACCAACTGGAGGCAGAAAGAGTGAACATTTCTGTGGTTTGGGAGGACTGGGGGCGGGGAAGGGCACAATGTTGGAAAGCTAACTCAAGAGGGTGGAATGCATGATATGGCCAATTCCTGGGTCCCTATGGGGATGCCAGTAAAAGGTATGACTATGGGTTGTCAGGTGCATTAGTGTAAATGATAGAGAGGCTATGGGTCAGAAGATTGGTTGGAAGCTTGAGAACAGATTTGTGGAGGAAATTCAAAGCCTCAAGGTAGCCTTTAGAGACCTTTTGGAGATCAAAGGTCTTGAGGGAAAGTTGAAGTCCTGGGAGAGAGAATTAGAGGGCTGTAGATTAGAGGGGAGGAATGGGAAACAGGAGAGACATTGGAGGCGGGAAGAGGCAGGTCAAGGAGATGCCTTTGACTTTATGGGGAAAGTCGAGAGACTTGGCTCTGATTGGTTGTGTAGGATTTCCTGAGGAGAGATGCTGGATCCAGCTGGGTAAGTACAAAGGTTGGAGTTGCAGCTCTTGCCTGTGTTTGGGTGTAAATCTGGTTGTACTTGGTTAAACTTCAAACCTTAAATAACAATAAGGCATTGTATTGGATACTTTCTGGAACATAAACCTCATCAACATCTGTGTGGCTCAGTGGTTACCGGGTGCACCGGGAAACCGGGTGCTCTGGTTTCCTCCCACAGTCCAAAGATGTGCATGACAGGTGAATTGGCCAGACTAAATTGCCCATAGTGTTAGGTGCATTGGTCAGAGGGAAATGGGCCTGGGTGGTTTACTCTTCAGAGGGTCAGTGAGCACTGGTTGGGCCGAAGGGCCTGTTTCCACACTGTAGGGAATCTAATCTAATCTAAGAAAAAACAGTATTACTCTCATCGACCCTTTCTGTTAGAACTTCAAAAAACTCAGCATGTTAGTTAAATATAATTTCCTTTTTGGGAATCCATGCTGATTCTTCCCAGTTACCCCTCATTTTTGCCATGTGATTATTAATTCTATCCCAACTAATTGTTTCTAGAGGCTTCCTCACCAGAGTTAAACTCAGTGTCTGTAATTGCTGGACTTACCCTTACAAGCTTTCTTAAACAAGAGCAGAATGTTTGTAAGTTTCCAGTCTTGTGGCACCAGCCCTGAGTCTAAAGGGGAATGAAAAACTATGGGCAGTGCCCCTGCAACATCCTTCAAAATCCTTGGATGCATCACATCCTGTCTTCGGGCCTTGTTAACGTTAAAGTACCAATAATCTAACATTACTTCCTGCACAGTTCTGAACTCCTTTGGCGACCGGGTTTCCTCCTCTGTCACCATGGTATGCATGTCATCTTTCTCCTTACAAAAGACAGATACAAAGTATTCATTTAAGATCTCGGTCATGCCCTATATCCATGTGTAAATACCCTTTTTGGTTCCTTATCAGCCTTACTCCTTCCTCCTTTTACCACACTTTTGCTATTTATATGGCCATGGAAGAAATTGGCATGAGAGGGGAGAGAATCCAGGCAGTACAAAGAGGAGGCTTTGCATAGTCAGAATCAGACACTATGCACCAAATTATGATGCGGAACTTCAGGGATCTCTGAGTTATCACCTGAGCCACATATCATATCGATTACAGAGGCGTGACTCAGGGATGGACAGGACTAACAGCTCAATGTTCCAGGGTTTAGAAGCTATAGGAAGGAAAGAGAGGACGGCGCAAGAGAGGACGGGCAGTGTGATTTTTGATAAAGGATAATGTTATGGCTGTGCTTCGAATAGAATAGAATAGAATACCTACACTGTGGAAACAAGCCCTTCGGCCCAACAAGTCCACACCGACCCTCCAAACTGAGGGAATCATGATTTGGAGATGCTGGTGTTGGACTGGGGTGTTAAAAGTTAAAATTCACACACACCAGGTTATAGTCCAACAGGTTTAATTGAAAGCACGAGCTTTCAGAGTGCTGCTCCTTCATAAGGTGGTAGTGGAGTACACAATTGTAAGACACAATTTATAGCAAAGGTTTACGGTGTGATTTAACTGAAATTATTCATTGAAAAATATCTTGATTTTTTGTTGAGACTTTCATCTGTTAGAATACAATGATAGTTTCACTCCTTTCATATGTAAATCACAAAACGTTTTTTAAAATGTAAACTTTTGCGATAAATTCTGTGTCTTACAATTGTGTCCTCCACAACCACCTGATGAAGGAGCAGCGCTCCGAATGCTAGTGCTTCCTATTAAACCTGTTGGACTATAACCTGGTGTTATGTGATTTTAAAGTTAAGGAAGATATTCCTGGAAATATGATGAGGGAAGTTATTTCGGTGGAACTGAGAAATAAGGAAGGGATGATCCCATTATTGGGATTGTAGTATAAAGCCCCCAGTAGACAGGAAATTGAGAAACAAACTTGTCAGGAGATTTCAGTCAACTGTAAGAATAATTGTGATTATAGTAGGGGATTTTAACTTGCTGAACATAAACTAGAACTGCCATTGGGTTAAGGGCTTGGAAGGAGAGGAATTTGTTAAGTGTGTAGAAGAAAATTTTCTGATTCAGTATGCGGATGCACTGGAAAAGATGCAAAAGGCCCTGCTGACTCTCCAACACTCGCTGGATGTTGCTGCATTTGCACTTTCTTTCGCTCCTGTCTGTCTCTCTCTCTCTCGCTCTCTCTCCATTTCTGGTCCACAAACATCCCTGTCCCCCAACTATGTGCATAATCCCAGTAAGCATTCTAGCAACATATTCCAATATTCGCTTTCCCTCAGAGCAGTGGGAGTTAATCTGGGATGGGCTTCTTTCTCAAGTCGATGGAGACTGGTGTGGAATAACCCCCGAAACAATTAAACTGTTAGCCCTGGGAGGAATTTCAAGGCTCTCACTTTATTTATCTCACTGATGGAACAAATAAAACAACCTCCCTTCCAGATAGAAGCAAAAAAAAAACCACTCACACAGACAGCAAGCACCAGCGGACTAAATCAAGGCCAGCTGGTAATACAGGGGTTGGAATCACACAATAATCAACAGGAGTTCATTTCATGAAAGGAAGTCTGCAAATCACAAATCACAGTACAACCAGATCACATTGATGAAACGCGCGTTATAGGAGAAATACCTGTATTCTTGGGAAATCAGGCAGGGCAGGTGACTGAGGTGTTGGTGGGGAGAGCACTTTGGGGCCAGTGACCATAATTCTTTTTGTCTTAGTGACTGAAAAGGAAAGACCAGACCAAAATGTTAATGTTCTAAATTGGAACAAATCTTAACACTATTGAACAAAAACTTTCAAAAGTTGACTGGGAGCAAATGTTTGCAAGTAAAGAGATAGCTGGAAAATATGAAGCCTTCAAGAATGTCCAGAGACAGTATGTTCCTGTTAGGGTGAAGGGCAAGGCTAGTAGGTGTAGGGAATGCTGAATGCTAGAGAAATTGTGCTTTTAGTCCAGGAAAGAAAGAAGCACATGTCAGGTAGCGACAGCAGAGATCGCGTGAATCCTTAGAAGAGTATAAAGGCAGTAGGTGTATGCTTAAGAAGGAACTCAGGAGGGCAAAAAGGAGACATGAGATAGCTTTGGCAAATAGGGTTAAGGAGAATCCAAAGAGTGTTTACAAGTGCATTAAGGACAAAAGGGTAACTAGGGAGAGAATAGGGCCCCTCAAAGATCAGCAAGACAGCCATTGTGTGGAGCTGCAGAAAATGGGGGAGATACTAAACGAGTATTTTGCATCAATTTTTTTTGTGGAGAAGGATATGGAAGATGGAGAACATGAAGAAATAATATTGACATCTTGAAAAGTGTTCATATTCCAGTGGACATCTTAAAATGCATAAAAATGGATAAATCCCCAGAATCTGATCAGGTGTACCCTAGAACACTGTGGGAAGCTAGGGAAGTGATTGCTGGGCGTCTTGCTGAGATATTTGGATCATCAATAACCACAGGTGAGGTGCCAGAAGACTGGAGGTTGGCAAATGTGGTACCACTGCTTAAGAAAGGTGGTAAGGACAGAACTATAGACCAGTGAGCCTGACATTGATGGTGGATAAATTGTTGGAGGCAATCCTGAGGGACAGGGCTTACATGTATTTGGAAAGGCAAGGACTCATTAGGGACCGTCAACATGGCTCTGTGCCTGGGCACTCGTGTCACACTGATTTGACTGAGTTTTTTGAAGAAGTAACAATGAGGATTGATGAGGGCTGAGTGTTGGATGTGACCTATATGGACTTCAGTAAGGCATTCAACATGATTCTTCATGGTAGACTGGTTAGCAAAGTTAGATCACATGGAACATAGGGAGAACTACCAAATGGAAACAGAATGGTTTGAAGGTTGACGATAAAGGGTGATGATGGAGGGTTGCTTTTCAGATTGGTGTCCTGTGACCAATGATGTGTCACGAGAATCTGCGCTGGGTCCACTGTTTTTTGTCATTTGTGTAAACGATTTAGATATGAACTTAGGAGGTCTGGTTAGTTAGTTTACAGATGACAGCAAAATTGGAGGTAGACTGGACAATGAAGGAGGTTACTTAAGAGTACAAATGGACCCTGATCAGGTGAGCCAATGGGCTAAAGATTGGCAGATGGAGTTTCGATAGATGTGAGGTGCTGCATTTTGGAAAGGCAAATCAAGACAGGACTTATACACATAATGGTAAGGTCAAAGGAACGTTGCTAAAAAAAAGAGCTTGGAGTGCAGGTTCATGGTACCTTGAAAGTGGAGTCTCGGGAAGACAGGGTAGTGAAGAAGGCATTTGGTATGCTTGCCTTTGTTGGTCAGTGCATTGAGGAGAGAAGTTGGGAGGTCATGTTGCAGCTGTACAGTGCACTGGTTAGGCCACTTTTGGAATGCTGTGATCAATTCTGGTCTCCCTGCTATAGGAAATATGTTATGAAACTTGTAAGGGTTCAGAAAGTATTTACAAGGATGTTGCCAGGGTTGGAGGGTTTGAGCGACCAGGAGAGGCTGAACAGGCTGGGGCTGTTTTCCCTGGAGCATTGGAGGCTGAGGGGTGACCTTTACAAAGATTTTTTAAATCATGAGGGTCATGGATAGGGTGAATAGATAAAATCTTTTCCCTGAGTGGAGGAGTTCAGAACTAGAGGGCATAGTTTTACGGTCAGAGGGGAAAGATTTAAAAGGGACCTAAGGGTCAAGGGTTTCACACAGGAGGTGATGCGTGTATGGAATGAGCTGCCAGAGGAAGTGTTAGAGGCTGGTACAATTGCAACATTTAAAAGGCATCTGGACGGATATATAAATAGGAAGAGTTTAGAGGAATCTGGCCAAATACTGGCAAATGGGACTAGATTAATTTAGGATATCTCATAGACATTCCACAAATTTATTTCCTTGAGATTTGCTACCAACCTGATTTTCCCAGTTCATCTGTATTTTGAAGTGCCTTTCTGACATGCCTTTTCTATCTCCTGATTTATTTTCTTCACAACATCCTGCTTATTGCCAGGATACTGTACACAACTCCTGTCATGGTGTTTCTTGCCTTTATGGTTCCTCATCTCTACCCACACTGTAAAAAGAATGGACTGTTTTCAAAATGGGAATAAGGCTTTTGGAAATCTGAAGCACAAAGGAGCTTGGGAGACCTAGTTCAGGCTTCCTTTAAGGTTAACATGCAAGTTCAGTTGGCAGTTAGGAAGGCAAATGCAATGTTGGCATTCACTTCAAGAGGAGAAAGTGAGGACTGCAGATGCTGGAGATCAGAGCTGAAAATGTGTTGCCGGAAAAGCGCAGCAGGTCAGGTAGCATCCAAGGAGCAGGAGAATCGATGTTTCGGGTATGAGCCCTTCAGGAATGAGGAAAGTGTGCCAAGCAGGCTAAGATATAAGGTAGGGAGGATAGACTTGGGGGAGGGGCGTTGGAAATGCGATAGGTGGAAGGAGGTTAAGGTGAGGGTGATAGGCCGGAGTGGGGGTGGGGGCGGAGAGGTCAGGAAGAAGATTGCAGGTTAGGAAGGTGGTGCTGAGTTCGAGGGTTGGACTGAGACAAGGTGGGGGGGAGGGGAAATGAGGAGACTGGAGAAATCTAAGTTCAACCTTTGCGGTTGGAGGGTTCCTAGGCAGAAGATGAGGCACTCTTCCTCCAGCCGTCGTGTTGCTAAGGTCTGGCGATGGAGGAGTCCAAGGACCTACATGTCCTTGGTGGAGTGGGAGGGGGAGTTGAAGTGTTGAGCCACGGGGTGGGTGGGTTGGTTGATCCGGGTGTCCCAGAGGTGTTCTCTGAAACGTTCCGCAAATAGGCGGCCTGTCACCCCAATATAGAGGAGGCCACATCCGGTGCAGCGGATGCAGTAAATGATGTGTGTGGAGGTGCATGTGAATTTGTGGTGGATATGGAAGGATCCTTTGGGGCCTTGGAGGGAAGTGAGGGGTGAGGTGTGGGCGCAAGTTTTGCATTTCTTGCGGTTGCAGGGGAAGGTGCCGGGAGTGGAGGTTGGGTTGGTGGGGGGTGTGGACCTGATGAGGGAGTCACGGAGGGAGTGGT
The DNA here is from genome assembly GCF_020745735.1 of Hemiscyllium ocellatum. NCBI lineage: Eukaryota > Metazoa > Chordata > Chondrichthyes > Orectolobiformes > Hemiscylliidae > Hemiscyllium > Hemiscyllium ocellatum. Next base: position 5,531,001 of record NC_083436.1, read on the forward strand.
CTTTTCGGAACACTGATAGGGGAGGGGAGGGAAATATATCATTTCAAGAGGGCTAGGAAACTGGAGCAGGGTCACAGAATCATACAGCTCTTAATTTTTATTCTTCAGTTGTCTAGAGTTAATGACTTTGTTCAATAATGTAAAAAAGACCCTTCAGAATGGAGATGAGAAGAAACTTCTTTAGCCAGAGAATGAGGAATCTGTGGGATTCATTGCCACAGAAGGCTGTGGAGGTCAGGTCACTGAGTATGTTTATAATAGAGATGGATAAGTTCTTGATTGCCAAGGAGACCAAAGATTACGGGGAGAAAGTGGGAAAATGGGGTTGAAAAACGTATCAACCATGTTTGAATGGAAGAGCAGAGTCAATGGGCCAAATGGCCTAATTTCTGCTCCTATGTCATTTGGTCTTACAGTATTAAGGATCACATAGATTTTTCTCATGGCCAGAGGCCTGATCCATACCTCCTGGGCACTCAGCAAGAGCTGTCAGCCTGATGGATGTTCTGGGGTGTTGGGGAGGAGTGATCACCCTATGTCCAGATGAAGCTCCCAAATATTGATTCCCCAGCTGCCCTACATTCACTCCCTTTGACTTGTCATCTTTGCCTCGCACCTCCTTCAACATCCCGTCCAGGCCTGACAGCCTGACACTCTAGTGAGTCCCTCAACTATCCTTGTAGTCTGGGTTCCTACTCTAAATGCCTTGACCACAGACAACTACAATCTCTGCTGTGGCCACCCCCCTGGTTACATTGCTGAAACAAATGGCTGTTATAAAATGGAGTCTTTTTTTTAGGAAGGTGGATCTTTCTGGGGTGTCTGGTGAGCAGGCGTCTCTCCTTAGTGCTCCATTAACAGCACAAGAGATAGAGGAGGCAGTGAGGTAACTTCAGAGTGGAAAGGCACCTGGCCCTGATGGTCTTCCCAGTGAGTTTTATATAGATTTTGTAAACATAGTGTCAGGGCCAATGCTAGACATGTATAAATAGTCAGATAGTAGTGATTGCCTCCCGCCATCCTTGAGAGAGGCTAATATCTCCCTTATCCTCAAGAAAGGGAAGGTCCCGGAGGACTGTAATTTTTATAGACCTATCTCACTCTTAGACAAAATTTTAAAATCAGAATTTAAGACTTTGGCATTGAGGTTGGAAGGGGCGTTGCCCTCTATTCTTAAAGAAGATCAGGCGGGCTTGAAAAGAGTCATAGATCCCCTAATAATGTTAGATGGATGCTTAACGTGATTCAAGTGTGCCAGCAGCAATCAGTTCAAGGGTTGGTGGTCTCTCTGGACACTGAGAAGGCATTTGTTCGGGTGGAATGGCCATATCTTTTTAATCAGCAGTTTGGCCTGGGTGAAGTGTTTACTAGATGGGTAAGGGTTTTTTACAATGATCCTCTGGCAGCGATTCTCACAAGTGATATAAGGTTTGACCATTTTAACAAAGGTAGGGGCAGTCGGCAAGGCCTTTCACCTTTGCTTTTCACATTGGTGATTGAGCTGTTGACGGAGGCCATTCATGGTGACCCTAGTATAGCTGCCTTAAAGGTGGGGGTCGAAGGTGCATAAGATTACACTATATGTGGATGATGCCCTTATTTTTTCTCTCGAACCCGGCAGTCTCGGTGCCCTGTTTGATACAGTGTATTAATTCATTTGGTTCTCTCTCCAGTCACAAGATCAATTTTTCAAAGTCGGAGGCTGTGCCTATGGGGGTCTTAGAGGAATACCTGGCGTGGAAGGTGGGGTCCCCTTTAAGTGGGCACAGGGAGGTTTTCTTCACTTGGGCCTCTCTGTTACCCCGAGCTTTGATCAGTTATTCAAGACTGATTTTGTTCATTTGTTTGACAAGATTAAACAAGACCTTCAAAGTTGTTGAGGGCCCTTCCAATATCATTCACTCTTATCAAAATGAATGTTCTTCCTCGTTTATTGTACCCTTTGCAGATGCTCCCTTTGCTCTTTCTGAGGCAAACGTTTCAGAAATTGAATGGCTGGTTTAATTCTTTTATTTGGTGTAATAAGCTGCTTATGCTTGCAAAACTGCAATTACCAGGGATTGGGGGGAGTGGACCTCCTGGACGTTAGGCGATATCAACTGAGCTCCTTCCTATCTTTTGTAAGTGACTGGGCCAGTGGCGACTCTGTGTTGATATGGTTGGACATTGAAGCCTCCCAAATGAAGTGTCCTCTTATCAACCTGTTGTTTGTAGACAAAATGAGGACAGTTGCGGAAGATTGCCGCAATCCATTAGTTACTAACACTGTCAAAGTATTGAGGGCAATGAGGCAGATGGAGGGTAATATGTCTAAAATATAATTTCTTACTCCCGTAATTGGCCTGCCGTGTTTCCGGCCAGGGCAATGGATCCTGGGTTTAAACTTTGGGCAGATAAGGGAGTGTCTCTTGTTTGGGTGATCTGTTTGAGGGTGAAACGTTGATGTTATTTGATCAAATAACTCAGGAATATGTATTGTCGAGTAGGGACCTTGTCTATTTCCTTCAGGTTAGAGATTGTATCCGAAAGGAGACCATGCTTTTGACTGAGTGTTACAGATTTGATATGGAAAAGTGGGTGCTTCAGGCTAAGAGCACTCTTTCAGTGAGTAATCTCTATCATTTTTTGGGTGGTGGTTCCTCCGGTGACATCTAGCATCTTTAGGGGTCTGGGGGAGAGAGTTAGGAGTTGAGATCACTTCAGAAACATGGGAGGACATTTGTGAGAACACAAAGAGGATTTGGATGTATAATAGGACCCATGTTATGCAGTTAAAGGTTCTTCATAGGGCTCATCTGGCCCCAGATCCTCTTGCGAAATTTAAGCAGGGAGCATCTTCAATGTGCCCCAAATGTAAAATAAATACGGGTACTCTCACTCATTGTTTGTGATCCTGCCCCAGGCTCCGGCCAATTGGAACACTGTGGCAGGAGCCATAGAGAGGGTTTTGGGGACTGAAGTCAAGGTGGACCTGATTTCTTTGCTGCGGGGTCTGCTGAATTTACATGGATGTACACGGGAAAGAGCTTTTTAACATTGTCACTTTCTGTGCGAGGAAGAACATTCTAATGTGTTGGGTGTCTGCGAACCCCCTGGGTTTGTTGAGGTTGCATAAGTTAATTGTAGAACACATTCCTTTAGACATTCTTACAAATATGGTGCACCAGAAAACTGACAACTTTGACAAGATATGGCAGCCCTTTTTGAACTACTTGAAAGCAAATCTGTCCGCCATTTTGATTAGAGCTTTTGTCTAGCCATGATGGTTTGGTCTGATAAACCTAAGGCCATGAGAGGAAGAATTTCAAACAAATGAGGGTTTAATAATTGATGCTGTCGAAGGTTGAGAGATATGGTCTTGTTGCGTTGAGCAGTGTTATTTATTTACTTATGGATTTGTAATATGTGTAGTTTTGATTTCTTTTGTAGAGTGGTGTCACAGTGGGTTTATTGTTTGTTGTTTGTGATGTTATGATTCTATATTTTCAGGTTTCTGTAAAGTTCTAATTTTGTAAAGAAAAACGTTTTCAATAAAAATATTTTTAGAAAACAGAATCATAGAATCGATACAGCGCAGATACAGGTCATTTGGCCCATAGAGTCCACACCGACCCTCTGAACAGCATCTGACCCAGGCCCACCCTATAATCCTGCATTTCCCATGGCCAAACCACCTAGCCTGCACATTCATGGACCCGACAAGCAGTTTAGCATAGCCAGTCCACCTAGCCCCCACATCTTTGGACTGCAGGAGGAAACCGGAACACCAAGAGGAATCCCGCGCTGATGCAGCGGGAATGTCTGTGTGGAGTCTGCATAATCACCCAAGGAATCAAACCTGGGTCCCCAACACTAACCACTGAGTCACCACGCCGCTAAGAAAATGTTATACATTGGAGTTTTTCATTGCATGTTCCTGGATTGATCAATTTACCTATTTCAGCAAATGTTTATGCATGACTAAAGATGTAAACAATGCCTAAACTGTAAAGGTGCATCCAGCTGTGGTCAGCACACTATAAGAAGGGCCCTTAAGAGGCTGCAGAGAAGATTAATCAGAATTGTTTCTGGGATGAGAAATGTTCACAAGATTTGATTGGAGAAGATAGGGTTTGTTCTCCCTGGAGCGAAGACTCTAAGGTGAGACTCGATAGAGTTATACAAAGTAATGATTGATTTAAATAAAGCTAACAATGAAAACCTGTTTCCATTAGCTTATGGTACAAGGATTTGCAGACACAGATTTAAAGTTTTGAGCATGAGATGCTGGGGATGTCAGCAAGAATGTTCTCACATAGCGAGCAGGAATGATCTACAATTTGCTGCTTATATATGTGATGGAGGCACAGATAATCAATGGTTTCAACATGTAATTGGATGGGTACTTGAAAGAAAGAAATTTGCAGAGCTTCAGGGATAGAACAGGGGAATGGGATTGACTGTGTTGCTGCATAGAAAGCAAACAAGCCTTCAGATAAATACAACGAGACAAATATTGATGAAAAAATAAAGTGCAAGATTGGTATGATAAAGAGATCCTCAGAGATTTAACATTAAAGAATCAAAATACAAAACATTTGTTGCTGATTGAAAAATATGCGACACACATTATATTAGAATGATCGCTTGACCCCAGCTACCAAGGCAGGCAGAGAGAGATAAAAAAGATTGCTCTTGAATTGATGTAAGATTTGGTCAAATCTCCTGTTGTACTTTAGGTGGGAGATCCATGAAACCCCCATAGAAATGGTACCAATGAATAAAAAGTGCCACTAATACTACTTTTTTTGTGAGGATATCCGGCTGAACTTAGAACAGGACACTCAAAGGTAGAGTGAAATGAGTCAAATTTGTTAAAAGGGAAGCTCAGAATTTTGCTAAGACACAGATTAGAAAGATCTGAAAGTTAGTTAAAAATTATCTTGTTTTAAATTAGATATTGACTCAGATGCCCTCCTGATCAAGTACCGCAGTATGTTCTTTAATTTGTAGTTATTTGAAGTTCAATTGTAACAATTAAATTATGTGATTGTAGTCATAACAACTGTTCAGCAAATTCACATTCCTGTGCAATAAACCTCTTAATGATTGATAGCTGGCTACAGTTGGTTCACTTATAGAGAGATTGAATCACACAAGTAGAAACAGAAATATCCAGTTCAGAGCAGAAGTACTTTCATCATCTCCAGTGACTGTGTTACAATATTGTTAGAAATGGAGTCAATTCCCATGAATTATAAACTAAAAGTTGAAAGCCATTAGGCTTTCGGAACTCTTACATCAATAATAATAGCTTTCAGAGTGCTGCTCCTTCATGAGGTAGCTGTGGATCAGGATCATAAGACATAAAGGATTACAGTGTCATGCAACCGAAATAATATATTGAACAGACTGTTAAGTCTTTCATCTTTTGAATTAGATTACCCACACTGTGGAATCAGGCCCTTTGGCCCAATAGGTCCACACCAACCCTTCAAAGGGTAACCCACCAGACCCATTCCCCTACCCTGACTAATGCACCTAACCTGCACATCTTTGGATTGTGGGAGGAATCCCACACAGACATGGAGAGAATGTGCAAACTCCACACAAACAGTCACCCAAGGCAGGGATTGAACCCAGGCCCCTGGCACTGTTGCCTCACAGAATAGGTCGCAGATTTTGATACATTAATATGTAAATCCCAGGACTTTTTTTTTATTAGATTCCCTACAGTGTGGGAATAGGCCCTTCGGCCCAACCAGTCCACACTGACCCTCCGAAGAGTGACCCACCCAGATCCCTTTCCCTCTGACTAATGTACCTAACACAATGGGCAACTTAACATGGCTAATTCACCTAACCTGCACATCATTGTGACTGTGGGAGGAAACCAGAGCACCCAGAGGAAACCCACACAGACATGAGGAGAATGTGCAAACTCCGCACAGTTAGTCACCCGAGACTGGAATTGAACCTGAGACCCTGGTGCTGTGAGGCAGAAGTGCTAACCACTGTACTGTCGTGCCACTCCATATTTTGAGTCACATTCTCAAGATAACTTAAGATTTTATTAAAAAAGGTGATATCTCACCCCAAAATTCACCCCATAGACTTATATGTATGTATGCTTCCATGGGAGAGAGAGAGTGTGAGTGCATGTGAGAGAGTGTGTGTTTGTATCTGTGCATGCTTGGTAAAGTGTGTGTGTGAGTATGTTGGTGTATAAGCTTGTGAGAGGGTGTGTGCATGGGTGTTAGTGTGAGGAGTCTATGTGTGGTGTGTATGAGAGACAGCATGTGTATGCGAGAGCATCTGCGTGAATGTATAGGTATGTAAGCATGTGAGTGTATGTGTGTGTGTGTGAATGTAAAAAGAGTGTATAGTGTAGTGGGGTCACCTGTAATGTGACATGAACCCAAGGTCCCAGTTGAGGCCATTCCCCATGGGTACCAAACCTGGCTATCAGCCTTTGCCTGGCCACTCTATGTTGTTGCACATCCCAAAGTCCGCCTTGGAGGATGGTCACCCGAAGATCGAATGCCCTGGACCACTGAGGTGTTCCCCAACTGAGAGGGAACATCCCTGTCTGGCGATTGTTGCACGGTGTCCACTCATCCGGTGTCATAGCATCTGCTTGGTCTTGCCCATGTACCAGGCCTCAGGGCATCCTTGCCTGCAGCAAAATAAACCTGTTGGACTATAACCTGCTGTTGTGTGATTTTTTTATGTTGTCCACCTCATTCCAACACTGGCATCTCCACATCATAACAATAATAATAACAAGGCAGCTGATGACCAAGTATATATACGATCACTATACTATTAATCCAGGGACCCAGAAAATGTTGCAAGGATGGCAGATGGTGAAAATTGAATTCAATTATATTCTGGAAATAAGTCTAATGATGACCATGAAACAGTTACTGATTGTTGCTGGAAACCACCATCTAACTCAGCAATGCCCTTTTGAGAAGGAAATCTGCAATCCTTACCTGGTCCAACCTATATGTTCAGAAGTCACACAACGCTGGGTTATGTGCAACCGCTCCAAAAGCTTGTGATTTCAAATAAACCTGTTGGATTATAACGAGGTGTTGTGTGACCTCTGACCCTGTCCAAACCAGTCCAACACTGGCACCTCCATTTTTTGGCCTACATGTGACTCCAGGCCAACAGTAATATTGTAGACTCTTAACTGTCTTCTGTGTCATTAGGAATGGGCCATAAATGCTGATCCAACTAACATACATAAATGAATTTTAAAAAACAAATCTGCGTTAGTCTAACATAACAGTTATATTCCTAAAGTGACAATATTTGATTCTTATTACCAAAACAAAATTCTATAGATGGTAGAATTCTGAAATAAAAATAGAAAATTCTGAAAGTATGCAGCAAATACAGCAAAACTAGTGGTACAGAGGATGAATTTTTCAGATTGTGACCTTTTTGATAGCCTTCCTAGAACTAAAGGGTGTGGTCTGAAAATTATGGCCAGACCTGTTCAGAGGGAAATTATGAAACCCTGCTGTTTACAAAGGGTGGTAGATGTTTGGAATTCTATATTGAAGAGAAAAATTGATGTGGGATCAATTGTAAATTTTAAATCTGTTTGGATAGAGTTTTGCAGTAAGAGGTAGGGGAGAAACAAGATAAATCTAGTGTGTGTAGAAGTATCACTTAATTTCACTCCTGAGAGGTTTACCTATAATTTTAAGATTATTTTTACACCAAGCTTATCCTAAGCCTAGTCCTAGTCTCCACAATTAACAGAAATGTTTCCGCTGATGGGTGAGTGTCGAACCAGAGGACACAGCTTAAAAATACAGGGTAGACCATTTAGGACAGAGATGAGGAGAAACTTCTTCACCCAGAGAGTGGTGGCTGTGTGGAATGCTCTGCCCCAGAGGGCAGTGGAGGCCCAGTCTCTGGATTCGTTTAAGAAAGAGTTGGATAGAGCTCTCAAGGATAGTGGAATCAAGGGTTATGGAGATAAGGCAGGAAGAGGATTAGGAATGATCGGCCATGATCATATTGAATGGCGGTGCAGGCTCAAAGGGCTGAATGGCCTACTCCTACACCTATTGTCTATTGTCTATAAATAGACTTTCCCAATCTACCCTATCAATTCCTATTAATTAATGAGTTTTGAGAAGATTTGTAGCTCAGGTTAAGGTTCTGGATATACATTTGCTCGCTGAGCTGGAAGGTTTGTTTTCAGATGTTTTGTCACCAAACTAGGTAACATCATCAGTTAAGCCTCTGGTAAGCACTGGTGCTATGACACACTTTCTATTTATGTGTCTAGATTTCTTTGGGTTGATGATGTCATTTCCTGTGGTTTCTACAGGAAATATTATCAGCACAGGAAATGACATCACCAGCTCAAAGAAATCTAAACATAAATAGAAAGCGGATCATAACACCATTGCTTCACTGGAGGCTCGATGATGATTTACCTAGTATGGTGGCAAGACATCTGAAAATGAACCTTCCAGCTCAGCAAGCAAACACACATCAATGTTTATTAATATTAGTCCAGACATGGAAGGGAGAAAGTGAACCCCAATTGTGTCACCTCCTCTCTATAATCAATACAGTTTAATTTTGATAATGTTGAAGTGTCTTCAAATGTCACTTGTTCATGCATAGTCAGTTTTATAATGTCATCACCAACAGCAGAGTTTCATGGATTTTTAAGCATGATGTGGAGGAGCCTGTGTTGGACTGGGGTGGTGAAAAATGTGTTGCTGGAAAAGCGCAGCAGGTCAGGCAACATCCAAAGAGCAGGAGAATCGACGTTTCAGGCATGAGCCCTTCTTCAGGACTGGGGTGGACAAAGTTAAAAATCACACAATACCAGGTTATAGTTCAACAGATTTATTTGGAAGCACTAGTTTTCAGAGTGCTGCTCCTTCATCAGGTAACTGTGGAGCAGGATCATACGACACAGAATTTATAGCAAAAGATCAGTGTCATGCAACTGAAATGATATATTGCTATTAAGCTTTTTAAGCAAGCAGTTATTTATTCGCATAACATTTCTCCAAAAAATGTTTTGGATCTACAAGGACAATACATTAAAAAAAGAGTTTCTCTTCAACAAAATATAAAGATCATATAGAATAGTTAATATTTCATGTAATTCTTAGAATCCATTAGGAATGAAGAGTTTTGCACCCTGCAATTGAAATTCAGGTGAGTCCAGACAGCTGATAACAGGATATCTGGGGAGATTCAACAGAACAGGAGATGTGCAGTGGGTTGTATAAATAGTCTTAATAAATTCTTGTGAATGAAAGACCAGTTTGCATTCTTTTGGAATAGGTTTCAAAATGGCTTTAAACTTTAAATGGTATGACTTGACAAAAGGCTGGAATTTACAGCTTGATTTCAGCCATAGTGTTCAGTCCTGATGAAGGGTTTCAGCCCAAAATGTTGACGTTTCTGCTCCTTGGATGCTGTCTGACCCTGCTGTGCTCTTCTAGCTTTTGCTTCCAGCATCTGCAGTCCTTACTGTCTCCACATTCCTTTTGATACTACTTCTGAATGCTACAGTGCTGGTCTGCTTATAATAAAAGACTTACAGAAATCAAAGAATTTTTCTCATGATTGTTGGTACACAATGAAAAGCAATCGATAGTTTATTCAAGTTAACATCTCATGGTCAGACACCATCAACATATAGTGGGGCATGTTCATTGTAATCCACTTTCAGAAGCATCCAGAAGCTTGGCTTGTTTGCAGTTCCAACAGTCAGGTAATCTATGGCAGCCATCTTAAAGATCAGTAGTGTCCTTTTTTATAAAACAAGCATGCACATTTGTAAACAATGTAATCTCCTCATGCCTGCTTCGAATGACAATCCTTCAACACTTGTGGAAAAATGAAGTTCCATTTCATGTTTTTCATTGTTTATTTATGAGGTTAAAAGTAAAAGTATACAGTAGATACTCTTTCTTCCATTCACACTGTGATTTTCATACACTCCATTGGCTGATGCAATAGTTTATTGTTTATCAATTCTATCCTAATATTTCACAGTTTCTTTATCTGGTGAATATTTTCATCCAACTGCTTCTGAGTTTTTACAACAATTTGTGCTGATTTCAGCCTGAAAACCTAACTGGCTTCTGGTCTGCATTTCTTACCTAAGGTAAAACAACACCTTGGAAAGTGTCTAGCTGATGGAGACTGAAGAGTGTCAGCATGGTGGCTCAGTGGTTAGCACTGCTGCCTCATAGTGCCAGAGACCCAGGTTCAATTCCTACCTCAGGCTGTCAGTGTGGAGTTGCACATTCTCTCTGTGTTTGTGTGGGTTTCCTCCCACAGTCCAAAAATGTGCTGGTTAGGTGAATTGGCCATGCTAAATTGCCCGTAGTGTTAGGTGTAGGGGAATGGGTCTGAGTGGGTTGCTCTTCGGAAGGTCTGTGCAGACTTGTTGGGCCAAACTGTACGTAATCTAATCCACAGGTTTGTGCTATTAAAGTATCAGCAGTCAAAATTAAAAATGTCTTGCGCTTTTGAGGCTTATATACCTTGAACAGGTCTCACCAAAAACACAAATAGCAAAGATAAACTGGACTTCAACAAGCCTGTTGCATATTTTATTCTTCTTTAGCAGTAATATATCCATGATGATTTTTCTGAATGGTCACCATTTAAAGAAATGAAACTAGACCACGACAGAAGTGAGGATGGCAAACACAACCCTGCAGGCTCCTCATTACCAATATCTGGGAGCTTGTGCCAAAATGAGAAGAGTTGTCCCATAGATGAGTCAAGTGATAGCCTGATGATGTCTTATTCATGTAATCATACTTTCAGACATTGTCCCAGAAAGCCACATCACCAACCCTGGGTGCATTCAGTCCAACTGGAAAGTTGGTTTATGTAGCCACAGTGGTATACAGTTGAGAAAGAGTTGCTTGGGAGTGCGCACTCTGGATCTATGATGATGATAGGTTAACTATGGCCAGGAAATCTCTAACTGATTGCCACTTACCACCAAGACCTCTCTTCCCACCGGATGAGTCCGTCATGTCCATGTTGAGGAGCACTTGGAAGAAGCAGATCACAGAATGTACTTTGGGTGGGGAACCCAAGCCACACATTATCATGACCTGCAAATAAATCACCTATAGTATCACTGGGTCAAAATCCTAGAACTTCCTCTCTAACAGCACTGCGTTTTTTTTTAAGATTCCCTACAGTGTGGAAACAGGCCCTTTGGCCCAACAAGTCCACACTGACCCTCTGAAGAGTAACCCACCCAGACCCATTTCCCTCTGACTAATGCACCAAACATTATTAGTCAGAGGCAAATGGGTCAGTGTGGACTTGTTGGGCCAAAGGGCCTGTTTCCACACTGTAGAGAATCTAAAAAAAAACTCAGTGCTGTCAGAGAGGGAGTTCTAGGATTTTGACCCAGTGATACTGTTGTATTACAGTTTGCAGTGAATTTGACTGAATACATCATATAATTTTGTCTGGAGGGTTGCAACACTTGAAGGAATAAAGTAGTGAGTCCCCACAGATGGACAAGCATGGTCAGTTAACCTGTAGTTTTAATAGAACAATTGAACCACTGAAGTGATGAAGGCAATCTTCAAGTCTACCCAAGGTAGTTTATGCAGGGGATAGAGTGTAGAGCTCAACCACAAACAGGAAACAGTGTCACCATAGTCCAAACCTGATTTGCGCAATAATATTTCCTAGCATTTTTTTATACCCGATAGACCTGTGTGCATTTGAGAATTTGTGATCATTTAGTCATAAAAGCACTGAAATTATGCCTGGGATACAAATAAGAAGGAATTGTGGAATACGTAGAAAGATTTGGTTATGACATTCCCCCACCTCCAAAACATCTAATTGAGCTGTGAGAAGAGATTGATAAATTTTTTGATCATGGTATCTCCCCTGCCAGGTAAGTATCTCAGAACATATTTTATCACTTGGAACAAGTGAATCATAAGATTAAATAATTGTCTTGGTTGGACATTGCATTTTTTTGTTCACTCATTGGACATGGGCTTCATTGACTGGCGATCATCTATTGCCCTATCCTAATTGCCCGAGAGGGAGATGAGCTGAGAGAGGCACAAACTAAGTAGGATATGCAACACCAATTTCCGGATTTTGTTATAATGAAACTACATAAGGACATAAGCACTGGGAACACTAGGAGAAAATTCAGTCCTTCAAGCCTGCTCTACCATTTAATATAATGATGACTGAACTCACTTCGGCCTCAACTGGATTTTATTGCCTACTCTCTATCGCCCTTCAATCCATTACACCATCATGTAATGACATCCCTACCAACTGTCACAGACCTTCAGAAAGTTTTTGTAATGCAATTCAATTGTACCGAAAATATTTGGATTATCATGAAGCATCCTCAAATTCATCATCTGAATGCTTAATGGCATGACCTTATCACTTCAGTCTCATCATAGTTCATCACAGTTGCATCATAGTTCACCTTCAATATTCAATCTTCCAGCTGCATGTAGGTAATGATTCACCCAATATTATTTCTCAACTAAACCATCAAAATCCATTTGGCTTAGTATATTTGAGCTGGTGAATGTAGTTGAGAGTACAGATGACTGAGTGAGTCACTCAGAACCCTCTGGTAATGGTTTGGGATTACTGCTTCCTCTCCTTCTCTGGCTGGCATCTTCCTCCTGTCCATCCTCTGTGGAATTAGTGGACCCAGTGTTGCTGAATAAAAATCCTGGAATCCTTTATTTAACAGTGTTGTGGTTCTACCTATTGAGAACATGGTCTGCAGCAGTTTAAGAAGGCCGTTCAAGTTCCAGGGGGTATAGGTTTAAAGTAAGATGGTAAACATTTAAAGGAGATATGTGAGGCAAGTGCCTGGATTGCACTTAGAGGGGAGGTGGTAGAAGCAGATACGATAGTGACACTTAAGAGGCATTTAGACATACACATGAACAGGCCGGAAATGGAAGGATACAGGCCATGTGCAAGCAGATGGCCTGTTTCTGTGCCATCCTCTTCTATGTTCAATGAATAATGAATACTTTCCCTGATCATTCTGCAAAGGATGACATCGATTTGTAACAACATCCTTACCAACTATACACAGTGGCCTCAAAAACATCCTGTACAATTGCAACATGATGTCCCGACCCCAATACTCAATGGTCTGAGCAAGAAGGGAAGCATGTGAAACATAATCTTAAACATCCTGTCTACTTTTACAAAACTTTCAAGAAACTATGCACCTGATCCCCAGGTCTCTGTGTTCAGCAACAATTCCCAGGATCCCACAATTAACTGGATAAGTCCTGCTCTTGCTCATCTTATCAAAATGCAACACTTCATATTTATCTAAATTAAATTCAATATCTCGCTCCTCAGCCCATTGGACCAGTTGATTACGATTCCTTTCTGAATAACCATTTTCACTGTCCACTATACCATCAATCTTGGTGTCTGCAAAATAACTAACCTGCTAAACTCTTATCCAAATCATTTGTATAAATGACAAACAACCAGCCCCAGTGGAACATTGCTGGTTACAGCCTCAGTCCAGAAAAACCACCCTCCACTCCAGGTGCACATATAAAGTCAGCAGTGTGTTTGCAATGTGTCAAGCCTCATGTCAGACTGTGGCAGGTCCATACTTGCCATATATTTGCATGACTCTCGTTTTGACAACTTGGTTGTCTTGCTGCTGGCTGCTGTCACTCAACATCACCACACACTCATCATTGCAGTGTTCTTCTTCATTCTCAGCATGATTGATTTGTGTGGCATACATTGATGTGTGGTCTGTTCCACCACAATGGATGTAGTTTGAATCTCATCAATTGTGACTATACTGAAATCTGTACATACTGGTAGACTTGCCTCTGCTGGTATCGGCCAGCGAGAAGACATCAGGAAGCCAAGATGACCTTATGTGTGATTCTGCCAATGTAAGGAATTGGTGATTTGTTATGTGCTTTGGGACTGTATCTTGTAGGGTGTACAATGGAGCTCTGCTTGTTGTGTTATATGTCTTGCGGGATGCATTATGGCATTAGCTGAAACTAGCTCTTGTATCAGTTAGAGCTTTTAGTGTGTTATCATGCCTAATCTTGTTCCTGATTCATATATTCTTATGAAAGCTGTGTCAGTGTTCTTCAAGCTTACAGTGAGTTTCACTGAATCATTGTAGCTTCACTAGAACAATGACTATGGTCAGAAAGGTCAGAAATGAAAGTGAAAATTAAAATTAGAAACATTGGCAGCAGCCTGTGTTCTAGCAGTGGATAGACTATGCATCTTCAAAGTCTAAGAAACGTTCTTCAAAGAAAAGTAGTTATAAGCAACAATATACAATAGTTCAACACACATTGCAGGTGGAAGTTTGTGCTCAGAATGGAGAGTCTGATTTCAAGAAGAGTTCAAATGAAGCTCATACTCGAGAAAGAATTTCTGGGATATTGACACTGTGATGCGTAGTTGAGATTAAATTTTCTCCGATTTGAGTAAACAAACAACAGAAGCTTGTCTTGTCTTACCTTATGTTCTAAGTTATCACTCAGGAAGTAAGAAATACCTTGGGCTCGTTCTGGCAGATTTGAATGTTTGCATAAAGAACAATGTAAAGAATATCTGTGAAACATCAGTTCCACTGTGTTAAAATATGGGAATATTCTGTTTTGTGCATTAAAGTACAAAACTTACAAAAATAACATTGATTATACAGATCTTTTCACCCTTTATTACATTAAGAGGCTTCAAATGCAAAATCTTATCATCCTTTTAGACATTTATTGGAAGCTCAAATTTATTATTAAAGGCTACAGGGAGATTGTAACAAACCATATTTTTAAAATATAATGTAAAATTACCTTGAGCAGTCGCTCAATCATTTTGACTTGAGCTTCACATTCAAGTAAAATGTAATAACCAGTGGATTAAATTTTATCAGGAAAAGAGACTCTAATGTATTTTTATTCATGTTGTTAATCAGCAGTGTATGGTATTAATAATTATGAAGCTCAAAGATCAAGAAATATACTGGAGAACTTTTACTTGTGCTTAATAGCATCAAGTACATATCTGTGCTAAAGGAGTTTTGAATAGGCATTGAATGAAATACATCACTGACTCTGATGCTGAAGGGGGGGAGGGGAGGGAATTGGATAGTATAGTTGGGTGGGGGGAATCCAGAAAAGTCTGGGTACACAGATGACCTGCTATAATTAGCTTCAGAATTTCACTATTAAATCTTCTTCCATTACTCATCGGCAGCTGACCAGATTGACAAGCTAGTCAGTTGGTTATTGTTAGCTGGAGACTGCTGTCAGGGGACCTGAAAGTCAGGAGAGGCTAGAACTTGCATTAATTTGCTTAGTTCAGTTGGCTAGTCAGGGTTGCAATTTCCGAACCTGGCAGTTGGCAGGGGAAAGATTGGGGTTACAGATTATTTTTTGTTAGAGATTGTTCAGCAATGTCAGTGGCAAGTTGAGGCTGCAATTACAAAATGGAAGTCTGATTAAAAAGCGACAAAAGCTATAACAATTGGCACTTAAATAATTTCATTGCAACATGGTAATAAGGTTTCCACTATCTCCAGAACAGGATGCGTTCCCTCCATGTAATATATGAAATTAGCAGCAGGCATGTGCGAGTATCAAATAGCCAAATTTCCTATTTTTATCTCATCCTCAGTCTTCTCCCATCTGTCATTGATGAGTTAAGATTATTATCAAGGTCACTGTGTCTCAATGGTCTAGCCTGCTGGACTTGACCCTCAAAATTGTAATTGAGTTCCTACAGGTGCAATGAAACCCACGTTTGTATGTTAAGATGGCCCAGTGCTATAGCAGGCAGGGATTCTGAAGCTTGTCTCCCAAGATGGCAGGAGCTGAAGTATCAGTGTAGATAAGGCAGCAAGTGTTCTGACACCATTTCTGTGTGATCGCCTGGTTTATGAGGTTAAGTATCTTATATTTGGAACTATTTTGACAGTAATAAAAGCTATAATTAATACTCCATGAGGTAGCAGGATTAATTTTTGGTAAAATGTATTTCCAGGCATGACACTTGAGCAACATGAGCACATTGAAGATTGAAGAGTGGACAGTTCTTCAGTTCTGAAGAAGAGTCACTGGACCTGAAACATTAACTCTGCTTTCTCTTCACAACTTCTGCCAGACCTGCTGTGTTTTTCTGGCAATTTCTGATTCTGGCCATTTCATGGTAGTTCTGATATTCTAATGATCTATTATTAGGGACACAGTGTGGAATATTCCTAGCCCAGTAAAGGCAAGTTAGGAGTCAGAACCAGGAGGAAATTTGAGAGTTAATGACTGTTTGTCTTCCAGATGTGTTCCTACCTCCAAGACATCTTGTTAGATATGGTGTGGCAAATAAATTTCATTAAGAGATTTATTAGAGTCATGGTTCTAGTGATATTCTGATTGGCCATACAAATTTGCTGAAAATGTTGTTATGAAGTTATATTGAGGTAATTTAGAGAGAGATGAGTCAGTCATCAGGAGCTTTTTATTAACTGTATGACAGTTAGGCAGAAGAAAACATTGCTAGAGCCATGTTGGCTTGGTCCTAGTTCAAAGACTGACTGGTTATTATCAGGCACCACTGATGATATATCCTATTAAATACTGGCACTTAACGATTATCCTACTATCCCTATAAGTGATTATAAATTACTGTTAATATTTCCTTTAGCATTTCAAAAGGTGTCCAAAAAGGAAAAGGGTCTGTACGGTAAGCATTGTCCTTTGGAAGTTTAGAATAGGTAGTTAATAGCAGACATAAAGAAATAGTAGATGTAATGGATAAAAGTTTTGCTTCTTTCTTTCACACTGAAGGATGTAAAAATATTATCCTGTTAATGCCAGTCATTCAGAAAATCAAAAGAAAAGATGAATTTGGTGCAAGTATAGACTTTAGGGAAGTGGTACTGAGCATACTGATGGATCTGCGAGTGGATAAGTTTCCTAGTCCAGTTGGACTTCATCGTGGGCTTTAAAAGAGGTGGCTAATGAGGGAATAGATGCATTGGTAGGAGAAAGTGAGGACTGCAGATGCTGGAGATCAGAGTTGAAGAGTGTGGTGCTGGAAAAGCACAGCCCAGAGGGAACAGTCCCTGTGGAATGCTGACAAGGAAGCAAGGGAAATATATGTCAGGTGTAGCCTTCTGCTGGAGGTGACAGGAATGATGACATTCAATCCTGTGGAGTGGATGCTGTTGGTGTTGCGACTGAGGATCAGGAGACTCTGTGGTTGTTGGAAAGGATTAGAGTGGTGCTGGAAAAGCACAGCAGGTCAGGCAGCATCCAAGGAGCAGGAAAATTGGACCACCTGGTCAGGTCCACGCCCCCCAACAACCCACCCTCCCATCCTGGCACCCTGCCCTGCCACCGCAGGAATTGCAAAACCTGCGCCCACACCTCCTCCCTCACCATCATTCAATGCCCCAAAGGAGCCTTCCACATCCATCAGAGTTTTACCTGCACATCCACCAATATCATTTATTGTATCCGTTGCTCCCGATGCGGTCTCCTCTACATTGGGGAGACTGGGCGCCTCCTAGCAGAGTGCTTTAGGGAACATCTCTGGAACACCCACACCAATCAACCACACCGCCCTGTGGCCCAACATTTCAACTCCCCCTCCCACTCTGCCGAGGACATGGAAGTCCTGGGCGTCCTCCACTGCCGCTCCCTCACCACCCTGGAGGAAGAACGCCTTATTTTCCGCCTCGGAACACTTCAACCCCAGGGCATCAATGTGGACTTCAACAGTTTCCTCATTTCTCCTTCCCCCACCTCACCCCAGTTCCAGCCTTCCAGCTCAGCACCATCCCCTCATGACCTGTCCTACCTGCCTATCTTCCTTTCCACCTATCCACTCCACCCTCCTCTCTGACCTATCACCTCCATGCCCACCCCCATTCACCTATTGTACTCTATGCTACTTTCTCCTTACCCCCACCCATCTCTCATTTATCTCTCCACTCTGCAGGAACCCTGTCTCTATTTCTGATGAAGGCCTTTTGTCCGAAATGTCAATTTTCCTGCCTCCTTGGATGTTGCCTGACCTGCTGTTCCTTTCCAGCACCCCTCTGGTCTAGACTCTGGTTTCCAGCAGCTGCAGTCCTTGTTTTTACCCAGTTGTTGGTAAAGGTAGAAATGTGGGAGATAGGTTGAAAATGGCTAAGGGCACTGTTAACCACATTAATGCGGAATCCTTGGTTGAGGAAAAAGGCATTTTTTGAGGCCTCTGCAACTGAAGGTGGCTTCATTGGAACAGATGTGTCAGAGACTGAGAATCTGGGTGAATGGAATGAAGTCTTCACAGGAAGCAAGGTGTGAGGATGGATAGTCGAGGTAACTGTGGGGGTCAATAAGTTTGTAGTGGACATTGGTAGCCAGTCTATGCTCAGACCTGGAAGCAGAGATGCAGTGCTGTGGGTCATGTTTCTGCTTTTGGATTAGGGACTCTGGATTTGAGTCCATCTCCAGAGTTGATGTTTTGATAGTGGTAAAAATGTGCAATAATATTTCAGCTTCTGTCATCTGATTTCTGCACCTGAGAACTTCCATATATCATTTTTTTCTAAATTGTCAAATACCTGGAAGCCTCACATTCTCTCTCTCTATCTCTCTCACTCTTTCGTTTGTCACTTTGGTTCTTCCTCATCATATTGGAAGATAACATCCAGAGAAAAGCAAATTGGGAAGAATGCCATTCACTGAAATGCAAAGATGTTTATATATTTCTATACTGTAGACTGTACAAGTCAACCATTAAACAATTGTGATCTCAAGAACAATACTTCTAAAAAATTATTATCAGTACCTGTGTGTATGTTCTTGATGCCATTTTTAATTATCTTTTTCTTCGGGATAGTTGTCATAAAATTCTTCCTTCTTTCACTCAAGCAACCTAATAATTGGCTCCTTCATTTTAATCTAGTTAATTACATCTTAACTGAATTGTATAAGTTGCATTCTAAAAACAAAGGGGTTTGCAGGGTTTGAGAGGTAGCTTTAGGGATTTCTAGGCAACAGCTATGGAGAGTGACTGGTTGGAAGGAGGACACTTTGGGGAGGGAGAGATGAGGGATGGCAAGAGGAAATTGCAGAGATGTGAGGGAGCTATGACTGGTGATTTGAGAGGTGGAGTGTTGTGGGGAGAGGCAGCTGATAGGAGGCACTACTTCTGCCAGAGGATGCAATTGCAGTGGCTGAATGTCCTTCATATATCTGCACAGCAATGTTTCAGGAGGCTCAGGTTATCATATCAGGTGCTGACAGATTCCTGCAGGTCTCTGGAAAAAGGCCTGCTGCATCTGATAGTTACGAAATATTAATGGCTATCAAAATCACCATTTCCCTCAATGTCATTGCCTCGAGGTCCTTCCAAAGCTTTCCTGAAGATGTTCTAATAGTGATCTAAAAATTATACTTGACTTGTACCAGGGCAAGTAACTGGAGAAAACTTGGCTCTCGATCAGAATGGGCAAACTGCCTAACCATTCCCAGGAGCAGGGCATCAGATGGAAATCCAGGAACATGTGGATATACCAAGAGTTTCCACTCTGCAATGTGTCAATGGTGTACAAGCACAAACAGCTCCTTCTGCAAGTATGTGTCAGATTCCTGAGATAGTGCCATGGTTTTTTTGGTCCTGACATGTTTGGATGTGCAGGCAGACTTGATGGGTACTTACTATGAGACAAGGGATGCCCATTTCAAATTGACTGATGGGACTTGTCAAAAATATGACCCATTATGTCCAATAGCACTGCAGTCATGCTATTTGGCCACAAGATCCATCAGCAAAGATGCTGATTGTATATTGATGATGCTTTTCAGGTGCCCTTGAAGATTTGGAGGTATTCTTTATTACACAACAGTCAATGAGTGTGGTGTAATGTCTTCTGCTGCCCAATGGATTTGGACATGAGTGACAAACAAAATGGATAGCTCAGATCCTCCATAGTCAATTTTGAGGTGAAGAATTTCATCTAGAAAGACAACAACTAAATTATAAGACTTCATCAGAAATATATAGAAGCAAAATTGAGAGAGTGCACAAACCTTCAAACACTATAAACCCCACACGTGGCACAGTCTGTAGATCACATATTGATTTACCTCAGAACCCATTGAAATGAATGGAAAAGAAGTCATCCTTAACCCAAGAAGAAGACAAGATGAAGAAGAGTTTATGATTATTTATCAGTGTAATCTCAGCCAGATTGATGGCACTTTGGGCAAATGCATCCAAAATAATTATTTCCATATAAGCAATCTAATTATGATGTTGGGCAGACTGAATCACAGATTGCTCAAGTTTCATTCAAAGGCATTTTCTTGGCAGTCCTCAATGCACTGAAAGCACAGAATGTCCAGATAGTGCAACATATTTGTATCGTAAAATGTACTTCTCTAGTTGGATAGAAATGCTACCAAGGATCAAAAGGCATAAATTCAGAAATGGATTGGCAGTTGGTCAACAGATGCTAATGACAAGATTTTTAAAAGTATACTGAAGGCTTATGTTTTAATAGAGAAGTCAAAGGAGACAGGAGAGGGGATATGTTGGTAATGTCACTGAACTAATAATACAGAGACCCAGACTATTATGAGTTCAAATGTTATCATGGCAGCAGGTGGTATTAAAATCCAAAAAACAAATCTAAAGTTGAAATAGCATAGTATGGAATGCTCACATCCTGTAAATCAATAAAAAATAATGAAATTATTGTAAAAGGTCAACTTCATAGGGAGGTGAGGGTCTACTGATATTATTGCTGGACTGTTAATCCAGAGATCCTGGTAATGTTCAGGGGACCTGGGTTTGAACCCCATCTTGGCAGATGATGGAATGTGAATTCAATAAAAATTTGGAGTTAAGAACCTACTCACAACCGTGAAACCACTGTGAATTGTTGGGAGGAGATAACCCCATCTGGTCCACTGGTGTTATTTAGGGAAGGCAATCTGTCGTCCTTACCTAGTCTGGCCTACATATGATTCCAGATCCACAGCAATGTGGTTGACTTTTACCTGCCCTCTGGGCAATTAGGGATGAGCAATAAATGTTGGCTTATTCAGTCACGATCACATCCTTTGGAAGAATATTTTTAAAAATCACTGATCCGCTATTGTCTCCTTAGGAAGGAAATCCGTTGTCCTTATCTCATCTGGCCTATAGGTGACTCCAAATGATAACAAAGCAATTGGTTTTTAACTGTCTTCAGAAATTGCCTGGTAAGCCATTCAGTTGTATCAAAATATAGATAAACTGCAGCAGTTCCAGGAGTTTATGCATCATAATCTTTTCGAAGGCAATTGGTGATGGGCAAGTGATGTTATCTTTCAAGAGCTTTCATACCATGTGAATGAATAAAAGAAAAAACTAGATGGATTTCAAAACACCCTCACCATTACATACATTTTTCTTTGTATAATTTGATTGACTAATGAGAACATAAATGCAATACCTCACACCTTGATAATCCAACTCTCTCAGGAATTCCATAATTTTTCATTATCAGTTCCAGATGAAAAATTTAATATAACTTGGTGAGAGAAATGCAATTCTGGAAAACTAATTAAACAATGACAAAGGTGAAAACCATTACAGGCTCAAAAAATCTAGTCAGACAGAAAGAAAAACATAAATCATTAGATAAGAATTGATTTTGATTCTAGGTACTTAGTTTTCTAAATCAACAGCTTTTTCTGTCCAAACAGTAATTATTTACTGTGTCTTTATACAGATATTACAGTTAAACATTCCCTGAAAAACTGAACAGGAGGAGAGAAAGAGGCAAACAATACAGAATTAGAATTGATGTCACATTTAGTGAAGTAGGAAAAGCAAAAGGAGAGCACTATAAAGATAACAATTTATGTCCTGTCAATCAATCATCACAAGTAGAACATCACCTCGGACCTAAGCTTGCACTTAAAGTCAAGGACTTTAGACAATTAACTGATGCAACATTTATGCCTTACACTATTACAATAATGACTATTAATGACTACCTACTTCAGTACCTACTCACTAATGAGAATAATTTACATATATTTAATTTTGATAGACTCCCAGAAACTTTGACAAACTGAAACTTGACATTTATAATCTTCAGTGCTTATTCCAACCCATAATGCTATTTTATAATAGTCAGAGTTGCACAACACAGAAACACATCCTTCAGTCCAACTCATCCATGCCGATCAGATATCCCAACCCAATTTAGTCCCATTTGCCAGCTCTTTCTTAAAACTAAGCACTTCAACTTCTGTCAGTTTGCTTCCCGCAGTTCACATTCACACAATGTCATTAATATCATGAACATTAGTCTTAAATCATACTTGTGAACACGAAAATTGGTTACCGTCTCAGTCACATATAACTTGAGTACAATAAGGTGGAAATTTTCTTTTGTTTTAATTCATTCTTGGCATCACTGACATCTCCGCTTCTTCCTCTCCCGCCATACCTCGGGACACCACCCACGCCCTCCACCTCCTCCATGATTTTCGCTTCCCCGGTCCCCAACGCCTTATTTTCCCGATGGACATCCAGTCCCTGTACACCTCCATCCCCCATCACGAAGGAGTCAAAGTCCTCAGCTTCTTCCTTTCCCGCCGTACCAACCAGTATCCTTCCACTGACACCCTCCTTCGACTGACTGAACTGGTCCTCACCCTGAACAACTACTCTTTCCAATCCTCCCACTTCCTCCAAACCAAAGGAGTAGCCATGGGCACCCGCATGGGCCTCAGCTATGCCTGCCTCTTCGTAGGATATGTGGAACAGTCCATCTTCCGCAACTACACTGGCACCACCCCCTACCTTTTCCTCCGCTACATCGATGACTGTATCGGCGCTGCCTCGTGCTCCCACGAGGAGGTTGAACAGTTCATCCACTTTACCAACACTTTCCACACCGACCTCAAATTCACCTGGAATGTCTCAGACTCCTCCCTCCCCTTCCTAGACCTTTCCATTTCTATCTCGGGCGACCGAATCAACACAGACATTTACTATAAACCGACTGACTCCCACAGCTACCTAGACTACACCTCCTCCCACCCTGCCCCCTGTAAAAATGCCATCCCATATTCCCAATTCCTTCGACTCCACCGCATCTGCTCCCAGGAGGACCAGTTCCAATACCATACAACTCAGATGGCCTCCTTCTTCAAGGACCGCAGATTCCCCCCAGACGTGATCGATGATGCCCTCCACTGCATCTCCTCCACTTCTCGCTTCTACGCCCTTGAGCCCCGCCCCTCCAACTGCCACCAGGACAGAACCCCACTGGTTCTCACCTACCACCCCACCAACCTCCATATACAGCGTATCATCCGCCGTCATTTCCGCCACCTCCAAACGGACCCCACCACCAGGGATATCCTCCCCTATCAGCGTTCCGAAAAGACCACTCCCTCCGTGACTCCCTCGTCAGGTCCACACCCCCCACCAACCCAACCTCCACTCCCGGCACCTTCCCCTGCAACCGCAGGAAATGCAAAACTTGCGCCCTCACCTCCCCCCTTACTTCCCTCCAAGGCCCCAAGGGATACTTCCATATCCGCCACAAATTCACCTGCACCTCCACACCCATCATTTATTGCATCCGCTGCACCCGATGTGGCCTCCTCTATATTGGGGAGACAGGCCACCTACTTGCGGAACGTTTCAGAGAACACCTCTGGGACATCCGGACCAACCAACCCAACCACCCCGTGGCTCAACACTTCAACTCCCCCTCCCACTCCACCAAGGACATGCAGGTCCTTGGACTCCTCCACCACCAGACCATAGCAACATGACAGTTGGAGGAAGAGCGCCTCATCTTCCGCCTAGGAACTCTCCAACCACAAGGGATGAACTCAGATTTCTCCAGTTTCCTCATTTCCCCTCCCCCCTACCTTGTCTCAGTCAAATCCCTCGAACTCAGCACCGCCCTCCTAACCTGCAATCTTCTTCCTGACCTCTCCTCCCCCACCCCCACTCCAGCCTATCACCCTCACCTTGACCACCTTCCACCTATCGCATTTCCAACGCTCCTCTCCCAAGTCCCTCCTGCCTACCTTTTATCTTAGCCTGCTGGACACACTTTCCTCATTCCTGAAGAAGGGCTCATGCCCGAAACGCCGATTCTCCTGCTCCTTAGATGCTGCCTGACCTGCTGCGCTTTTCCAGCAATACATTTTCATCACTGACAAAGGCAACATTTATTACCTAACCCTAAAGTTTTTGAGATGACGCTGATAATGAGCCTCTTGAACTGCTGATGTCTATGTAGTATCAGTACATACATAGGAAGGGGGCACAAAATCTTTTACCCAGTGATTCTGAAGGAACAATGAATAAATAATCCAATGAGTGCACATTCTTTGAGGAATAAAATCTTAGTCCTCTCATGGCCTATGGAGAGAAAAAAGAGTGTAGAAAGATGCATGGGGCCAATTAGAGACCAAAAATGCAACTTACAACTGGAGGCAAAAGGCTTCGCTGAGGAGTTACTTTACATCTGCTTTTATGGAGAAAAAGGATTGTACAGGAAGTCCCCACGTTATGAACAAGTTCCATTTTTTCCGCTGTTTGTGAGCTGAATTTGTGTGTAAGTTGGAACAGATACGGGTAAATTAGACTCCCCTTTCATTAGGATGAAACATTGTAGGTAAATTGGGTTTTTAAAAATAATTTCTAAAAATGAGAAGCTAGAGGTCACTTCGTGTAAGTCAGGTGTTGATAACCCAGGGATATTCTGTATACAGGATGAAAAAAGAGGTGCCTCTCTTCTGCAGCCACAAAAGAGGCTCCAGGTTGGTATGTTGTCTCTCAGGTACCAGAATCAGGGATAACACAAAATGGCTGCAGGGCTTTCTGGAAGGGGAAGTTAAACAGACAGACATTGTGGTACATATTGGTACTAACACATGGGATGAGGTCCTGTGAGTAGAGTTTAGAGAACTAGAAAGTAGCTTAAAACATGACCGAAAAGATAGTAACATAATAAAGATAGCAAAAGAAAAGTACAGGACATTGGAAAGGCCACATTTGGAGTACTGCATACAATTCTGGTCATTCTGCTAAAGGAAGGATGCTATTAAACTGGAAAGAGTGAAAAAGTGATTTACAAAGATGTCACAGAGACTGGAGGGTTTGAGTTATTCAGAGTGGCTGGATGGGCTAAGGCTTTTTTTCCCTGGAACATGGGAGGCTGAGGGATGACTTAAAGAGGTTTATAAAATCATTAGAGGCATGGGTAGGATAAATAGACAAGGTCTTTGCCCAGGGTAGAAGAGTCCAAAATTAGAGGGCATAGGTTTAAGGTGAGGGGGACAGATTTAAAAGGGACCTGAGGGGTAACATTTCCACACAGAGGGTGGTACAAATATGGAATGACCTACCAGAGGAAGTAGTAGAGGCGAGTACAATTACAACATTTAAAAGGTATTTGGACAGGTATATAAATAGGAAAGGTTTAGAAGGATACAGGGCAAACACAGGCAATTGGGACTAGTTCAGTTTAGGAAAATTGGTCGGCATGGATGGGTTGGGCAAAAAGGTTTGTTTCCATGCCATTTGACTCAATGATTCTAATCCTTGGATTACTTCCAGTGTAATGGCTAGATAGATGGTGCAGGAGCGAGGGTGTTAGATTTCTGGGAGATTGGGACAGTGTTTAGGTATGGTGAGACCTGTACAAGGCACCTGAACTGGAATGGTACCAGCGTCCTTGGTGCTGTTGGGAAGGATTTAAACTATTTGGGCAAAGAGTGTGGGATCCTGAGGTAAGGTTCAGCAGGGGTGATGATGGCTAAAATGATAAGAGACAGCAGGTGAGTTAAGGCAGAAGGAAGCTTGGTAAGGTTGAATAATATTTGTTTTAAAGCAAGGTGTCTGACAAACAAGGCAGATGAGTTAACGGGACAAGTAAAACATGGGAGTAAGATGTCTTTGCAGTCACTCAAACAGTTGAGACAGGTGTTATGAACCAGATCAAACCCCCATCAAATATCTCACAGAGATAGCCTGGACCCTATCTTTTCTTATTTAAAACCAAGTGTTAAATGCCGGGTTCCAGATATAATTTGATTGGTTACACGATTTGGCTGTAAACAAAAGACGCTTTATTCTTACTCTACAGTTAAAACCTAAACAAAAGAAAGAAGAACTGAAATAACTTTAACTCTATTGGAAAACTTAACAGAATAATGGATCTTTAAACTACTAATCAGCAACTATTCCAATATAGTAACATCCTATGAACACACACCCTTGGCAAAGGCAAGGTCAGATGTGATTCTGGCAGCAGGAAGAGAACACCAGCTTTTAACTGTAACAGAGAGAAAGATGTAGCAGCTTTAATAACCAGCTTTAAAACTCCAACAACTATTGAAAGCTAAACTAAAACCCTGATTCTGAGGGCACCCTACTCCACAGATTCATGCTACTTCTTCTGTTCCAACATTTTTTAAAACTCCCAGCCTCCTCACAAGCTGTTTACTTCATTAGGTTGGAGGAGACAATTCTGTGCCTGTGGTGTAAAACCTCTCTTCATAGAAAAACCAGGGCTAGGTACAACTCTTAAAATCTCAGTGTTGTCACAAAAGGGCAGGACTGGCAGCTGAAAATTCCAGGCTGTAGGGTCTTCCAGTGAGACAGAGAAGGAGGTAAAACGGGCGGGGGTATTGCACTATTGATCAGGAAATCAGCTTACCAGGAAGGAGGAATGACATTGTAGAAAGCTCCTCAATAAAGACATAATGGTTGACAAGCTGAAAAGAGCAACCTTTCCTATTTATATACCTGTCCAAATACCTTTTTTAAATGTTGTAATTGTACTCACCTCTACTACTTCCTCTGGCAGGTCATTCCATATATGTACCACCCTGTGTGTGAAAATGTTACCCCTCAGGTCCCTTTTAAATCTGTCCCCCTCACTTTAAACCTATGCCCTCTAATTTTGGACTCTTCTACCCTGGGCAAAGACCTTGTCTATTTATCCTACCCATGCCTCTAATGATTTTATAAACCTCTTTAAGTCATCCCTCAGCCTCCCATGTTCCAGGGAAAAAAAGCCTCAGCCCATCCAGCCACTCTGAATAACTCAAACCCTCCAGTCTCTGTGACATCTTTGTAAATCACTTTTTTCCACCCTTTCCAGTTTAATAGCATCCTTCCTTTAGCAGAATGACCAGAATTATATGCAGTACTCCAAATGTGGCCTTTCCAATGCCCTGTACATTTTTTTGCTATCTTTATTATGTTACTATCTTTTCGGTCATGTTTTTTAAGCTACTTTCTAGTTCTCTGCTCACAGGATTTCATCCCATGTGTTAGTACCAATATGTACCATAATGTCTGTGATTGCTGGAATACACTGTAGGCCCTTTAATAGTCAGAGAGAAATAACAGAGCAGGTATGTCAGTAGATTTCAGAGAAGTGCATAAGCAATTGGGTAATGATAGCGGGGGAATTCAACTACCCAATCGCGTGAAAGGTTTAGAGGGAGCACTATTCTTAACGTGCATCCAGGAGAGCTTTTTAAGCCAGTATGTGAAAGGTCCTACAAGAGAGATGGGGTGGTTCTGGACTTAATTTTAGGTAACAAAGGTGGACAAGTGTTTAAAGTATCAGCGGGAGAGCATTTCACAGCCAACGATCATGTCTTTAGATTCACAATTGTTATGGAAAAGAAAAAGTGAGACCTGAAATCAATGTTCAAAATTGGGGAATGACCAATTTTAATAAGATCAGATATGATACGGAATGGACTGGGCGCAGACATGTTTAAGCAAATCTGTATCAGAGCAATGGTGTACATTCATTAAGGAAACAGAGAGAGTACAGGGCCAACATGTTCCAAAAAGCGATGGGAACAATAAAATCAGTGAACTACAGATATCAAGGATTATACAGGGTTGGATCAAGGTAAAAAGGGAGACTCATGACAAATACCAATATTCAAAACTGCAGTAGCCCTAGAGGAATATAGAATGTGCAAAGGAAAATTTAAAAAAGAAGTTAGGAGACAAAAAGAAAACATGAAAGGATAGTGTCAGGCACAATAAAGGTGAGTCCTAACTTATTTAACAAACATATTAAGTGTAAAAGGATAACTAGAGAAGTTTGGGTCAAAATTCATGTGAGTTAATTAAGGAAAACTTTAAAGGAAAATCATGGTTAACTAACTTACTGGGGTTTTTGAGATGTGAACAAAGAGGGTTTATCAAGGACATGTTATTGATGTGGTGTACATGGACTTCTCGAAGGCATTAGATCGGGTGCTTAACAATAGATTTGAGAACAAAGTCAGAGCTCATGGCACAACATTGATAGAAGCCGCATGGAGAGAACTGGCCACCCGACAGAAAACTGAGAATAATAGTAAGTGGGTATTTTTCAAGCTGTGGCAGAGTTTAGAGTGTAATTCTCCAAGAAACAGTGTTTGGACCCTTGTTTTTCCTGATATGTATTAATGATTTAGACCTTGATGCAGAGAGAAAATTATTCGAAACTTGGACGCATTTTAAACTATGAGGAGGAGAGGATAGTGTAGACCTTCAAAGGGACATTGATTAGTTGGAGAAATGGGTGTCAGGTGAAGTACAATGCTGAAGGTATAAAGTAATATGTTTTGTAAGAAGGACACGGAAAAACTAGTTAAAAGATAAAGACTAAATGGGGTGCAGGAGTAGACAGACGTGGGTGTAGTTCTTCATAAGTCACTAATGGTGGCAGGATAGGTGGAGAGAACAATTAACAAAGCATACCATATTCTGGGTTTTATTAACAGCACCATAGAATACAAAAGCAAGGAAGCTATGTTGAACTTGTATAGGACAGTAGTTGGGCCTCAGCTGGGTGACTGCATCCAATTCTGAGTGCTGCAAGGCATTGCAGAGAAAGCAAAAGAGATTTATGACACTGGCTCCAGTTTTGAGAAATTTCAGTTCTGAAACAAATAATGAAAACAGACTGTTCTTCTTAGACAGGAATAGGATGAAAGAAAATCAGATCAGCATATTCAAAGTCATGAAAGATCTGGAGAGAATGAATGGGTAGAAAGTGTTCCTAACTGTGAAAAGTTCAAGAATAAGAGGGCAAAACTTTAAAATCATTCATAAATGAAACAAAAACAAAATAGGGTAAAGTCTTTCCACACAGTAATTGACTAGGGTCTGGAATGCTCCATCTGAGTACAGTGGGGGCAGCTTCAAAAGGGAATAGCTATTTGAAAAGGAACAAGGTGTAGGGTTATGATGAGAAGACAGGAGAATAGCAATAGGTGAGTTGCTCGTGCAGAGAGCTGATGCAGATACATTGGGCTGAATAGCCTCCTTCTGTGCTGAAAGGTTTCTGTGATTCAGTCAGAAAAGTTGTCCATCCATCATGAACGAGAGAAATTAAGATTAAGATTAAGTTAAAAGAAGAACATTTTGACATTGTAGGATTAGTACACCTGAGGACTGGAAAATGTTAAAATTCGCCAAAGGCTGAGCAAAAAAAATTACTAAAGCAAGGTAAAATAGAATATTGAAGAAATCTATCAAGAACCAAGGAGCTGATTAGTAAACCTAAATCTGAGTCCTTTGAAGGAAGAAGCAAGAGTAATTATAATTGTTAATAAGCAAATAGAACTGTTTTGACCACAAGATTTGGTTCTTTAGCCTTATGTTTTTGTTGCACTTTTGGCTCTATAGGAAACATGCACATAGAATTCACCAGGTAATTCATATCAGCTAGGAGAACGTTACTGTGCAGAGATTTATAGGTGGAGTAATTAGATCATGATATCAATTAGTCTGTAATGCTGGCACCGCCATTTAGAAGCTCAATCCTCCAGCTAACATTATCTATTAACACAGAAGACTGAACATGCATTCAGCAGCAGAGTGGGCTGAATCATCCGCGATTTCTGGCTAAGGTTCTGATTAATTTCTATTGGATCATGCATCCACATCGTCTGGGTCCACACACAAATTGCCTCTGTGGTCCTTAAAGAATCTTACTCTTTCTCTAGTTATTCCTCTTCTGTTCATATATTGTTGAAAAACCTCTTTGCTTTTCCTTTATTCCAGCAATGAGTGCTTTTGAATGAACTCTTTTTGTTTTCCTAGTTTCCTTTTTAGGTTGTTTTATTCTATGGACTCCGCCATATCGAACCCCGGTTTCTGCTTTAAGTTTGTCTTTTTCTTTTAACCTTAACCTACATGTCCCTTGATTTCAGAGTTCTCTGATCCTGGTCCCATTGTTTATCTTTATGGGAACATAGTTGCACTGGTGTATAGTTATTTCCTCTTTGAATGCTTCACATCGGTCTAACACAGTTTTAACTGAAGATCACTGCTCCCAGACCGTTTCGGTTAAATTTTATCCTACCTTAGTAAAATCAATCTTTCTCCAGTTTAGAACTTTTATTTCCAGGCCATCGTTTTCTTTTTCCATAACTATCTAACTGAGTTAAAATCACTATCTCCAAAATGCTCCCCTACTGAAAGGCCTTCCACCTGCCCTGTCACATTTCCAATTATTAGGTCTAGAACTCCCCCTCTCTTGTTTGGTTTAGCACGTACTGGCTAAAAAACTGGCTGGATGCAATTTAAGAATATTGGTCATGACCTACCTCGTTCATTAAAACCGTCCCAGTTAATAGTGTGTCTTTAAAATTCCCTAATATTACTGCTTGATTATACTTTCATTTCAGAGAAGTGAAATGGTAGCACATATCTGGATCACTTTGCAGGCGCTACATGTAAATTCAGAGAAGCACTGTGGGAGAAATTCAGCTCAATGAATCAGAGACCACAAATGAAGATCGCAATGAAATTGACAAGCGGCTTATTAAACAAAGCAATATCGCAGAAGAGAAATTGACCAGGCTGACACAGAAATGATTCTCTGCACAGATGGCCAGAATGCTCTTCCCTGAGCGGAAGGTGCTGGTAGGTTTTATAGGGGTACAACACAAAGGTAATATTTGTAAAGTAGTTACAGTACTTGGTGAAAATTGTAAATCAATTAAAACAAGAATAAACTCAATGGAAATTAATTAAACGTCCGGGGTTGGGAGCTTACTGTGAAGGCTGTTTAGGAAACGTATTCTCTGATCTGTGAGTAGTTTGGCCATGTCTGGTTTCTTTGTTAGCCTGTTTGGCCAAGACTGAGTCTTTGTGGGTGTGTTCTGTGTGTGTTGGCAGGCTTGATCTCTGTGTTTCGCAGACCTGCCTCCGTTTTTTTATGTGGTCATGCTGTGGGTGGGCAGTATAGCAGATCCTTCTCCTACAGACTGCAACCTCAAAGTGTTTGGCTCTCCACTTTCATACTGTTGTGCAGCCAGATTCACTACATCATAGCCAGCTAAGTCCAATACACTGACAATAGCCATGACACCTTTATTCTGCAGTAGAACATTTTAGTATTCGCATTTCAGACTACCCTCTTGCAAAAGGATAGCTTCTGAGAAGCAAGAATTATCTGCTGACTACCATTTCATCTGTCAGTGCCCTACTCACAGAAATCAAATGGAGGTGCCGGTGTTGGACTGTGGTGTACAAAGTTAAAAATCACACAACACCAAGTTATAGTCCTACAGGTTTATTTGGAAGCACTAGCTTTCAGAGCGCTGCTCCTTCATCAGGTGGTTGTGGAGTATGAAGGCTCTGAAGGAAATGAAGGCACTGTGCAAAATCTTGTCAGCGGTGTGAAGCTATTGAGCAGAACATTGGGATGTTTAAGCACCATGTCCATTGTCTGAACTATTCTGCAAGAGCCTTGCATTGATCTCCAATGCAGTTTGTTGCCATAATGTGTTGTCTCCTAGAACTGACCACAGCATTTTAAAAGTGGCCTCACCAATGTCCTGTATAGCCACAACATGACATCCCAATTCCTAATGCAATGCACTGACCAATAAAGACAAACATGGCAAACACCACCCTGTCTACCTGTGACTCCTTTTCATGGACCTATGCACTTGCACCCTTCGATCTCTTTGTTCGACAGCACTCCCCAGGGCCCAGCCATTAATAGTGTAAGTCCTGCCCTGATTTGCCTTACCAAAATGCAACATTTCATACTTATCTAATTTAAACTCCCTCTGTCACTGCTTGGAACATTGGTCTATCTGATCAACCGAAGTAACCACTGGAGTAATGCTGTGTAGGAACCTGAGGGGAGACAATAATGGGTTACATGAAGAAGAATTATTCATTTTTGTTTCTACAATTCAATGTGCTTGTGACTGTGTAATTCAATGTACTTGTGTGACAGTGTATGCCATCTATAAGATGCACTGCTGAAATTCATTAAGGTTCCAAAGAAAGCATCATGTCCACTTCCATCTAGAAGGACAAAGGCAGCAGGTAGAGGGGTGAACCACCACCTGCAAGTTCACCTCTAAGCCACTCATCATCCTGACTTGGAAATTTAGCACTGTTCCTTCAGTATCGCAGAGTCAAAATTCTGGAATTCCTTCCGAAATGGCATTATGGCTCTTCCTAAGCTAAATGGTTTTTGAAGGTAGCTCCCCATCCTCTTCTCAAGGACAACTAGGGTTGTACAATAAATACTGGCCCAATCAATGAAGCCCATATCCCATTAATAAATAAAAAAAACTATTTCCTACGAGTGAGAAACCAGGAATAAGGGGCTAGGACATTAACATAGAAGTTAAGAAGTTTTTTTGAAAATATTTCTTTACACAATGGGTAGAAAAGCTTTAGAATTCTTTCCTCTAAGAAGCTGTTGAGATGGGCTAGTTTGAAATTTGAATAATAAGTCTGATAAAATTTTGTTCATCAAGGTTATTAGCATTATGGCAGCTAAGTAAGCATTAAGATCAGCTGTGATCAAATAAACTGGCAGAAGGGGTTGAGGGGTTGAACAACATGCTTCTAATATTTCATTGGTGCAGAATCATAGAATGGCTACAGCACCTATTATTGGCCATTTTGCCTATTATGCCTCTCTGCAAGATCAACTCTGCAAGTTGCACTCTTTCGCTTGCAACCCTGCCATTTCTTTCCCCTTCAGATATTATTATATTTTGAAAGCCAGAATTTAGTCAGCCTTCACCACACTCTCTCAAAGTTCATTTCTTTCCTTTTTATTTATTATGCTGCCTCTGGTGCTATTGCCAATCATTTTAAAGCATTGTCCTTTGGTTTTCCAAGCTTACACAATGCAAAGTTTCTTAATGTTGAATCCACCCAAACTCCTCAAGATTTCAGACACTTTCATTAAATATCTTCATAGTCTCCTCCTCTCTGAGGAGAACAGTCCTACATTCTCTCATCTCTCCACATAACTGAAGTCTCATGTCTCCAAAGGCCTGTCAATCTTGTCTGTACTGCCTCTAATGCTTTCACATCCTTCCTGAAGTGGTATCCAAACTTGGACAGAAGTGGTTGTTGTGTTTAAATCATTGCTTTTGAACTCAAAACCATAATTTTAAAAACCTCAGATCCTATAGTAACTGTTGACTCAATCAGCAGTGCCACCTTCAATGATTTCAAAACATATACCTCCACATCCTGCAGGTCCTGCATTCTTTATTTTGTATTTACTTTTCTTGGTTTCCCTGACAAAACTTAACACTTCACACCTTTCGGCTATCTCTGCCTTCTGAATTGAGAAATTCGAGAATATTTTCTCAGAATGAAATGATATACTGGAATCACTTAGTTTTCAAAATTTAATGGAATTGTCTAATAGCTTGTCAATGCGTTGTACATCATAAAGTTTTCAGAATTTAAAAATATTTCCTTTCCTGTGAAAGAAATTCATAATGGCATTGCATAACGTGTAATGATTTCACTGAATGTGCAAACTGTTAATTTATTATTTCTGTCACCATTTTCTGACTTATCTTTCAGAGTTGGTTGGGCCACAACTGACAATGTGACCTGTTTAATAAAATTACTCTTTAATGGTGAATCTATTATAAATGTTGTAATGAATCCCAGCATGAGAAAAAGTACGTCAAACCAAAATTAATCTGAATCCAGTTTGAACCCGAAACTGGAATATTTGTGCATTAATGAATAAGATTGCTTTATTCACATTCAAATCAATTTTGTATCAAAATGATAGTTCCAAGAAATATAAAGCACCATGCAGTCATCTTGACTAGGCAATTAAGAAATTGGCATGCCTTTAGATAAACTATTGTTGACCTTGACTAGAAATTGGAGATCAAATGCAGATTAGTTGTATGTTTTGAAGATTATGAGCTTGCACACTCCTAATGTTTTAATCCTCCCTTATTTGATGCTGTCCTCAGTCTTCTGCAGTCTTTCAATGAAGGTCAAAAATAATCTCATCTTTCGATTAGGCACTTTACACCCTTCCAGACTTAACATTAAGATCAACAATCAAATGTTTTAACCTCTATACTCATTTTGTTTCCCTTTTCTTTGAAGGCTTTGATTTTAAGCTCATTATATTTTTCTTTTAGTTCCTGCTTTCATATAGTAGCTATTCTTAATTTTGGCATTTACATTTCCCCTAAACTTTAGAAGACCAAAGCTTTCTGTATTCATCTCAGGTTGTGAGAGAAGACTTGGGAAACAAGAAACCCTGTCAGAGGAGGGGCTGAATTGAATAAAAATGTTCGTGTACATAAATGTTACAGATTAGAACCATAACTCTGAAGTTGTTGCTCCTTCTCCAACATATCTCAGTGGTCCAGGACCCAAACTGAAGCTAAATTGTTCAGAAAGATCTGTAACAACTAAAGGTTAGGCCTTCAGTGGACATACTATCTAGTTATGTACACAAAGTCTGGATTAAAATTAGTCAATGAAGATAGTTTCAAGGAACACTTGGTACATTCTGACAGGCAGATTTAAAATGCTGATTACTGATCATATATGGAGCATGACTGACATATGCATGTAATTACCACTGACAAAATTGCATAAAACAGACTGGAAACTGCAGATTAACCAAACTATCTAGTCGATGAGAGATCAGATTTCATTTCTCTGTTTGGTAAGAGGAATTAATCTCAGACCAAACTTTCAAGGTAAGTACGTTCTCCCCATCGTTACATATTTTAGGTACTCTCCTGAAAGTGTGAGATCTTGTATCAGGCTTTCAATTTTGAGACAGTTTAGTGATATAACATGTCAGATTCCCACAGACAAAACAAAAATTGGTCAAAAATGTTTGTTGTTCACTTTCTGTAAAGATGAGTAGGCTATATATTAAATCCCATATATTATCCGCTGATACTTTAGCTAATAATTATCTAATGATCACAATATTGAAAACTTCAATTAATCCAACCTTCATGGCGTTTTAGGGGAATAGAGGTTTGGAATTTTCTTGCCCTTTCTAGCTGCTTCTCTCTCACTAGTTCCATTCGACATCTTTTCACACCAGGCAATTTGCTTATCCCGCACTGCTCTCAATCCAGCTCTGTTCTTCCTAGTCCAGTTCTACCTGCCTTCACACATGCCGCACCTGGAGTGTTTGCTGCTCTTTCTCAAAACAAATGCACACTTTTGGGGGGAGTACATGAAACATGAAAGGATGGAAAGGATATATCACATCATGAAAGTTTAATCTCAGATCTGCTCTCCAGCCAATTGAATCCTTTTGTCATTTTAAGTACACTGGTTAGATTACCTCGCAATTATACACATTCAAGGGAATATAAACCAAGTCTTTGAAATTTGTCTTTATAATTTACTCCTTTAAGGCCTGTTGTAAGTCTGATAAACCAGTCTGGCTTTCCTGATGACCAGATGAAAACATGTTTCTCCACAAGGGGGCCTCACAATGGCTCTATATAATAATTTCTCCCCTTTGTAATTCAAATGAGTGAAAGGCTCATATTTTATTTGCATATTTAACTTTTTAAATTTTTTTGTTCTGCAGGCAAAGTCAGCATTTGTTACCCACCTCTAGTTGTCCTTGAGAAGATGATGGTGAGCTGACTTGTCGAACTGTTGCAGTCTATCTTTGCAGCTATCTACCAGGTGATTTGCATATTTGGAGATCCAAATCTTTTGGCTTCCCCCTTTTTTAGTTTTGCATGATCAAGTGGACAATCCGAATTCTCTTTTCTTGATTTCATAGTACATTCCCTCACATTTTTCCACATTAAACTCCATTTGTTCCAGCAGTTTCATCTATCAATATCATATTGTTTTTTTGCTCCCATCCACGCTACCCATTATGTTAGAAAATCAGGATTAGGAGTTTCAGTATTCACGCTGATCACAGTGTCAGTATTAGGAGTTTCAGTATTCACTCTGATCACAGTGTCAGTGTTAGGAGTTTCAGTATCCACTCTGATCGCAGTATCAGAATTAGGAGTTTCAGTATTCACTCGAGTCACAGCATTAAGATTAGGAGTTTCAGTATTCACTCTGGTCACAGTATTAGGATTAGGAGTTTCAGTATTCCCTCTAGTCACAGTATCAGGATTAGGACTTTTGGTATTCATTCTGGTCACAGTATCAGGGTTAGGGGTTTCACTATTTGTTCTCATTACAGTACCAAGATTAGGTGTTTCACTATTCACTCTGACCACCGTATCAAAATTAGAAGTTTCCATATTCACTCGGATCACAGCATCCAGATTAGGAGTTTCAGTATTCACTCTGGTCACAGTTTCAGGATTCGGAGTTTCAGTATTCTCTCTGGTCACAGCATCAGGATTAAGAGTTTCAGTATTCATTCTGGTCACAGTATCAGGGTTAGGGGTTTCAGTATTCGCTTTCATCACAATACCAGGATTAGCAGTTTCAGTATTCACTCTGATCACACTATCAGGATTAGGAGTTTCAGTATCCACTCTGATCACAGTATCAGGATTAGGAGTTTCCGTATGCACTCTGGTCACAGTACCAGGATTAGAAGTTTTAGTATTCACTCAGGTCACAGTATTTGAATTTGGAGTTTCATTATTCACTGTGGTCACAGGACCCAAATAAGAGTTCCAGTATTCATTCTGGTCACAGTACCAGGATTAGGAGTTTCAGTATTCACTCTGGTCACATTATCAGGATTAGCAGTTTCAGTATTCACTCGGATCACAGTTTCAGTGTTAGGAGTTTCAGTATCCAGTCTGATCACAATATCATGATTAGGATTTTCAGTATTCACTCTGGTCACAGTATTAGGATTAGGAGTTTCAGTATTCCCTCTAGACACAGTATCAGGATTAGGACTTTCGGTATTCATTCTAGTCACAGTATCAGGGTTAGGGGTTTCAGTATTTGTTCTCATTACAGTCCCAGGATTAGGTGTTTCAGTATTCACTCTGATCACAGTATCAAAATTAGAAGTTTCCGTATTCACTCGGGTTACAGCATCCAGATGAAGAGTTTCAATATTCACACTGGTCACAGTTTCAGGATTCGGAGTTTCAGTATCCACTCTGATCAAAGTATCAGGATTAGGAATTTTAGTATTCACTCTGGTCTCAGTATCAGGATTAGGACTTTCAGTATTCTCTCTGATCACAGTGTCAGGTTGCGGAGCTTCAGTATTCACTCTGATCACAGAATCATGATTAAGAGTTACAGTATTCTCTCTGGTCACAGTATCAGGATTCGGAGTTTCAGTCTTCACTCTGGTCACTGTATCAGTGTAAAGAGTTTCAGTATTCACTTTCATCACAGTACCAGGATTAAGAGTTTCAGTATTCACTCTGGTCACAGTATCAGGATTAGGACTTTCAGTATTCTCTCTGATCACAGTGTCAGGATTCGGAGTTTCAGTATTCACTCTGGCCGCTGTATCAGTGTAAAGAGTTTCAGTATTCACTTTCATCACAGTACCAGGATTAAGAGTTTCAGTATTCACTCTGGTCACAGTATCAGGATTCGGAGTTTCAGTATTCACTCTAGTCACAGTATCAGAATTAGCAGTTTGAGTATTCATTCTGGCCACAGTATTTGGAGTAGGAGTTTCAGTATTCTCTAGAATCACATTATCTGGATTTGGAGTTTCAGTATTCACTCTGATCATAGTATCAGTATTAGAAGTTTCAGTATTCACTCTGATCACATTATCTGGAGTTGGAGTTTCAGTGTTCACTCTGATCACAGTATCAGAGTTAGGACTTTTAGAATTCACTCTGATCACAGTACCAGGATTAAGTGTTTCAATATTCACTCTGGTAACAGGACCAGAATAAGAGTTTCAGTATTCACTCTGGTCACAGTATCAGGATAAGGTGTTTCAGTATTCACTCTGATACAGTATCAAAATTAGAAGTTTCCGTATTCATTCGGGTCACAGCATCCAGATTAGGAGTTTCAGTATTCAATCTGGCCACAGTATCTGGATTAAGAGTTTCAGTATTTACTCTAATCACAGTATCTGGATTAGGAGTTTCAGTATTCACTATGGTTACTTTATCAGGATTTGCAGGTTCACTATTCACTCTGGCCACAGTACCAGGATTAGGAGTTTCAGTATTCACTCTGATCACATTATCTGGATTAGGAGTTTCAGTATTCACTCTGATCAAAGTATCTGGATTTGGAGGTTCAGTATTCACTCTGATCATAATATCAGTATTAGGAGTTTCAGTATTCACTCTGATCACACTATCAAGATTTGGATTTTCTGTATTCATGCTGATCCCAGTGTCAGTGTTAGGAGTTTCAGTATCCACTCTGATCACAGTATCAGGATGAGGAGTTTCAGTATTCACTCTGGTCACAGCATCAGGATTAAGAGTTTCAGTATTCACTCTGGTCACAGTATCAGGATTCGGAGTTTCAATATTCTCTCTGGTCACAGCATCAGGATTAGGAGTTTCAATATTCATTCTGGTCACAGTATCAGGGTTAGGGGTTTCAGTATTCACTCTAGTCAGGGCATATGGATTAGTAGTTTCAGTATTCACTCTGATCACAGTATCAGGATTAGGAGTTTCAGTATCCACTCTAGTCACAATATTTGAATTTGGAGTTTCATTATTCACTGTGGAAACAGGACCCGAATAAGAGTTTCAGTATACATTCAGGTCACATTATCAGGATTAGCAGTTTCAGTATTCACTCTGATCACATTATCAAGATTCGGAGTTTCTGTATTCATGCTGATCCCAGTGTCTGTGTTAGGAGTTTCAGTATTTACTCTGGTCACAGTATTAGGATTTGGAGTTTCAGTATTCCCTCTAGTCACGGTATCAGGATTAGGACTTTCGGTATTCATTCTGGCCACAGTATCAGGGTTAGGGGTTTCAGTATTTGTTCTCATTACAGTACCAGGATTAGGTGTTTCAGTATTCACTCTGATCACAGCATCAGGATTAGGAGTTTCAGTATTCACTCTGGCCACATTATCAGGATTAGGAGTTTCATTATTCACTCTGATCACAGTATCAGGTTTAGGAGTTTCAGTATTTACTCTGGTCACACTATCAGAGATAAGAATTTCAGAATTCTCCATGGTCACAGTATCAGGATTAGGATTTTCAGTATTCACTCTGGTCACAGTACCAGGATTAGAAGTTTTAGTATTCACTGAGGTCACAGTATTTGAATTTGGAGTTTCATTATTCACTGTGGTCACAGGACCCGAATAAGAGTTTCAGTATTCACTCTGGTCACAGTGTCAGGGTTAGGGGTTTCAGTATTCGCTTTCATCACAGTACCAGGATTAGCAGTTTCAGTATTCACTCTTGTCACAGTACCAGGATTAGGAGTTTCAGTATCCATCTGATCACAGTATCAGGATTAGGAGTATCAGTATTCACTCTGGTCACAATATCTGGATTCCGAGTTTCAGTATTCACACTGGTCATAGCATCAGGGTTAGGAGTTTCAGTATTCACTCTGGTCACAGTACCAGAATTAGGAGTTTCAGTATTCACTCTGGTCACAGTATCAAGGTTAGGTGTTTCAGTATTCAATCTGCTCACTATATTAGGATTAGGAGTTTCAGTATTCACTTTGATCACAGTGTCCGGATTAGGCATTTCTGTGTTCACTCTGATCACAGTATCAGAGTTAGGAGTTTCAGTATTCACTCTGGCCACATTATCAGGATTATGAGTTTCATTATTCACTCTGATCACAGTATCAGGTTTAGGAGTTTCAGTATTCACTCTGGTCACAGTATTTGGAGTAGGAGTTTCAGTATTCACTCTGATCACATTATCTGGATTAGGAGTTTCAGTATTCACTCTGGGCACAGTATCAGGGTTAGGAGTTTCAGTATTCACTCTGATCACAATATCAGGATTCAGAGTTTCAGTGTTCACTCTGGTCACAATACCAGGATTAGGAGTTTCATTATTCACTCTGATCACAGTATCAGGTTTAGGAATTTCAGTCTCACTCTAGTCACAGTATTAGGATTAGGAGTTTTAGTCTACACTCTGATCACATTATCTGTATTTGGACTTTCAGTATTCACTATGATCATAGTATCAGTATTTGGAGTTTCAGTATTCATTCTGATCACATTATCAAGATTAGGATTTTCAGTATTCATGCTGATCACAGTGTCAGTGTTAGGAGTTTCAGTATTCACTATGATCACAGTATCAGGATTAGGAATTTCATTATTCACTCTGATCACAGTGTCTTGTTTAGGAGTTTCAGTATTCACTCTGGTCACAGTATCTGGAATAGGAGTTTCAGTGTTCTCTCTGATCACAGTATCATAGTTAGGAGTTTTAGAATTCACTCGGGTCACAGTAGCAGGATTAGGAGTTTCAGTATTCACTCTGATCACAGTACCTGGATTAAGTGTTTCAGTACTCATTCTGGTAACACAACCAGAATAAGAGTTTCAGTATTCACTCTGGTCACAGTATCAGGATAAGGTGTTTCAGTATTCACTCTGATCACAGTATCAAAATTAGAAGTTTCCGTATTCACTTGGGTCACAGCATCCAGATTAGGAGTTTCAGTATTCACTCTGGTCACAGTTTCAGGATTCGGAGTTTCAGTATTCACTGTGGTCACAGTATTAGGATTAGGAGTTTCAGTATTCCCTCTAGTCACAGTATCAGGATTAGGACTTTCGGTATTCGTTCTGGTCACAGTATCAGGGTTGGGGGGTTCAGTATATGTTCTCATTACAGTACCAGGATTAGGTGTTTCAGTATTCACTCTGAACACAGTATCAAAATTAGAAGTTTCCGTATTCACTCGGATCACAGCATCCAGATTAGGAGTTTCAGTATTCACTCTGATCACAGTATCAGGATTAGGAGTTTCAGTATTCATTCTGGTCACAGTATCAGGGTTAGGGGTTTCAGTATTCGCTTTCATCACAATACCAGGATTAGCAGTTTCAGTATTCACTCTGATCACAGTATCAGGATTAGGAGTTTCAGTATCCACTCTGATCACAGTACCAGGATTAGGAGTTTCAGTATCCACACTGGTCACTGTATTTGAATTTGGAGTTTCATTATTCACTGTGTCCACAGGACCCGAATAAGAGTTTCAGTATTCATTCTGCTCACAGTACCAGGATTCGTAATTTCGGTTTTCACTCTAGTCAGGGCATTAGGATCAGTAGTTTCAGTATTCACTCTGGTCACATTATCAGGATTAGCAGTTTCAGTATTCACTCTGATCACAGTTTCAATGTTAGGAGTTTCAGTATCCACTCTGATCACAGTATCAGGATTAGGAATTTTAGTATTCACTCTGGTCTCAGTATCAGGATTAGGATTTTCAGTATTCTCTCTGATCACAGTGTCAGGTTTCGGAGTTTCAGTATTCACTCTGATCACAGAATCATGATTAAGAGTTA
The DNA here is from genome assembly GCF_020745735.1 of Hemiscyllium ocellatum. Classification (NCBI taxonomy): domain Eukaryota; kingdom Metazoa; phylum Chordata; class Chondrichthyes; order Orectolobiformes; family Hemiscylliidae; genus Hemiscyllium; species Hemiscyllium ocellatum. The sequence continues at coordinate 5,572,759 of NC_083436.1, forward strand.
GAGTATTCTCTCTGGTCACAGTATCAGGATTTGGAGTTTCAGTATTCACTCTGATCACATTATCAAGATTAGGATTTTCAGTATTCATGCTGATCACAGTGTCAGGTTTAGGTGTTTCAGTATTCACTCTGATCGCAGTATCTGGAATAGGAGTTTCAGTGTTCACTCTGATCACAATATCAAAGTTAGGAGTTTTAGAATTCACTCGGGTCACAGTATCAGGATTAGGAGTTTGAGTATTCATTCTGATCACAGTACCTGGATTAAGTGTTTCAGTATTCACTCTGGTTACAGCATGAGGATTAAGAGTTTCAGTATTCTCTCTGGTCACAGCATCAGGATTAGGAGTTTCAGTATTCATTCTGGTCACAGTATCAGGGTTAGGGGTTTCAGTATTCGCTTTCATCACAATACCAGGATTAGCAGTTTCAGTATTCACTCTGATCACAGTATCAGGATTAGGAGTTTCAGTATCCACTCGGATCACAGTATCAGGATTAGGAGTTTCCGTATTCACTCTGGTCACATTACCAAGGTTAGGTGTTTCAGTATTCAATCTGCTCACTATATCAAGATTAGGAGTTTCAGTATTCACTCTGATCACAGTGTCCGGATTAGGCGTTTCTGTGTTCACTCTGGTCACAGTATCAGGATAAGGTGTTTCAGTATTCACTCTGATCACAGTATCAAAATTAGAAGTTTCCGTATTCACTCGGGTCACAGCAGCCAGATTAGGAGTTTCAGTATTCATTCTGGTCACAGTTTCAGGATTCGGAGTTTCAGTATTCATTCTGGTCACAGTATCAGGGTTGGGGGTTTCAGTATTTGTTCTCATTATAGTACCAGGATTAGGTGTTTCAGTATTCACTCTGAACACAGTATCAAAATTAGAAGTTTCCGTATTCACTCGGATCACAGCATCCAGATTAGAAGTTTCAGTATTCACTCTGGTCACAGTTTCAGGATTAGGAGTTTCAGTATTCATTCTGGTCACAGTATCAGGGTTAGGGGTTTCAGTATTCGCTTTCATCACAATACCAGGATTAGCAGTTTCAGTATTCACTCTGATCACAGTATCAGGATTAGGAGTTTCAGTATTCATTCTGGTCACAGTATCAGGGTTAGGGTTTTCAGTATTCGCTTTCATCACAATACCAGGATTAGCAGTTTCAGTATTCACTCTGATCACACTATCAGGATTAGGAGTTTCAGTATCCACTCGGATCACAGTATCAGGATTAGGAGTTTCCGTATTCACTCTGGTCACAGTACCAGGATTAGAAGTTTTAGTATTCACTCAGGTCACAGTATTTGAATTTGGAGTTTCATTATTCACTGTAGTCATAGGACCCAAATAAGAGTTTCAGTATTCATTCTGGTCACAGTACCAGGATTCGGAATTTCAGTATTCACTCTAGTCAGGGCATTAGGATCAGTAGTTTCAGTATTCACTCTGGTCACATTATCAGGATTAGCAGTTTCAGTATTCACTCGCATCACAGTTTCAGTGTTAGGAGTTTCAGTATCCAGTCTGATCACAATATCATGATTAGGAGTTTCAGTATTCCCTCTAGACACAGTATCAGGATTAGGACTTTCGGTATTCATTCTAGTCCCAGTATCAGGGTTAGGGGTTTCAGTATTTGTTCTCATTACAGTACCAGGATTAGGTTTTTCAGTATTCACTCTGATCACAGTATCAAAATTAGAAGTTTCCGTATTCACTCGGGTCACAGCATCCAGATGAAGAGTTTCAGTATTCACACTGGTCACAGTTTCAGGATTCGGAGTTTCAGTATCCACTCTGATCATAGTATCCGTTTTAGGAGTTTCAGTATTCACTCTGACCACATTATCAAGATTAGGATTTTCTGTATTCATGCTGATCCTAGTGTTAGTGTTAGGAGTTTCAGTATTCACTCTGATCACAGTATCAGGATGAGGAATTTCATTATTCACTCTGATCACAGTGTCAGGTTTAGGAGTTTCAGTATTCACTCTGATCACATTAACTGGAGTAGGAGTTTCAGTATTCACTCTGATCACAATATCTGGAGTTGGAGTTTCAGTGTTCACTCTGATCACAGTATCAGAGTTTGCAGTTTTAGAATTCACTCGGGTCACAGTAGCAGGATTAGGAGTTTGAGTATTCACTCTGATCACAGTACCAGGATTAAGTGTTTCAATATTCACTCTGGTAACAGGACCAGAATAAGAGTTTCAGTATTCACTCTGGTCACAGTATCAGGATAAGGTGTTTCAGTATCCACTCTGATACAGTATCAAAATTAGAAGTTTCAGTATTCACTCGGGTCACAGCATCCAGATTAAGAGTTTCAGTATTCACTCTGGTCACAGTTTCTGGATTCGGAGTTACAGTATTCACTCTGGTCACAGCATTAGGATTAGGAGTTTCAGTATTCCCTCTAGTCACAGTATCAGGATTAGGACTTTCGGTATTTATTCTGGTCACAGTATCAGGGTTGGGGGTTTCAGTATTTGGTCTCATTACAGTACCAGGATTAGGTGTTTCAGTATTCGCTCTGATCACAGTATCAAAATTAGAAGTTTCCATATTCACTCGGATCACAGCATCCAGATTAGGAGTTTCAGTATTCACTCTGGTCACAGTTTCAGGATTCGGAGTTTCAGTATTCTCTCTGGTCACAGTATCAGGATTAAGAGTTTCAGTATTCATTCTGGTCACAGTATCAGGGTTAGGGGTTTTCAGTATTCGCTTTCATCACAATACCAGGATTAGCAGTTTCAGTATTCACTCTGATCACACTATCAGGATTAGGAGTTTCAGTATCCACTCGGATCACAGTATCAGGATTAGGAGTTTCCGTATGCACTCTGGTCACAGTACCAGGATTAGAAGTTTTAGTATTCACTCAGGTCACAGTATTTGAATTTGGAGTTTCATTATTCACTGTAGTCATAGGACCCAAATAAGAGTTTCAGTATTCATTCTGGTCACAGTACCAGGATTCGGAATTTCAGTATTCACTCTAGTCAGGGCATTAGGATCAGTAGTTTCAGTATTCACTCTGGTCACATTATCAGGATTAGCAGTTTCAGTATTCACTCGCATCACAGTTTCAGTGTTAGGAGTTTCAGTAACCAGTCTGATCACAATATCATGATTAGGAGTTTCAGTATTCCCTCTAGACACAGTATCAGGATTAGGACTTTCGGTATTCATTCTAGTCCCAGTATCAGGGTTAGGGGTTTCAGTATTTGTTCTCATTACAGTACCAGGATTAGGTTTTTCAGTATTCACTCTGATCACAGTATCAAAATTAGAAGTTTCCGTATTCACTCGGGTTACAGCATCCAGATGAAGAGTTTCAGTATTCACACTGGTCACAGTTTCAGGATTCGGAGTTTCAGTATCCACTCTGATCAAAGTATCAGGATTAGGAATTTTAGTATTCACTCTGGTCTCAGTATCAGGATTAGGACTTTCAGTATTCTCTCTGATCACAGTGTCAGGTTTCGGAGTTTCAGTATTCACTCTGGCCGCTGTATCAGTGTAAAGAGTTTCAGTATTCACTTTCATCACAGTACCAGGATTAAGAGTTTCAGTATTCACTCTGGTCACAGTATCAGGATTCGGAGTTTCAGTATTCACTCTAGTCACAGTATCAGAATTAGCAGTTTGAGTATTCATTCTGGCCACAGTATTTGGAGTAGGAGTTTCAGTATTCTCTAGAATCACATTATCTGGATTTGGAGTTTCAGTATTCACTCTGATCATAGTATCCGTTTTAGGAGTTTCAGTATTCACTCTGACCACATTATCAAGATTAGGATTTTCTGTATTCATGCTGATCCTAGTGTCAGTGTTAGGAGTTTCAGTATCCACTCTGATCACAGTATCAGGATGAGGAATTTCATTATTCACTCTGATCACAGTGTCAGGTTTAGGAGTTTCAGTATTCACTCTGATCACATTATCTGGAGTAGGAGTTTCAGTATTCACTCTGATCACAATATCTGGAGTTGGAGTTTCAGTGTTCACTCTGATCACAGTATCAGAGTTAGCAGTTTTAGGATTCACTCGGGTCACAGTAGCAGGATTAGGAGTTTGAGTATTCACTCTGATCACAGTACCAGGATTAAGTGTTTCAATATTCACTCTGGTAACAGGACCAGAATAAGAGTTTCAGTATTCACTCTGGTCACAGTATCAGGATAAGGTGTTTCAGTATTCACTCTGATACAGTATCAAAATTAGAAGTTTCAGTATTCACTCGGGTCACAGCATCCAGATTAAGAGTTTCAGTATTCACTCTGGTCACAGTTTCTGGATTCAGAGTTACAGTATTCACTCTGGTCACAGTATTAGGATTAGGAGTTTCAGTATTCCCTCTAGTCACAGTATCAGGATTAGGACTTTCGGTATTCATTCTGGTCACAGTATCAGGGTTGGGGGTTTCAGTATTTGGTCTCATTACAGTACCAGCATTAGGTGTTTCAGTATTCACTCTGATCACAGTATCAAAATTAGAAGTTTCCGTATTCACTCGGATCACAGCATCCAGATTAGGAGTTTCAGTATTCACTCTGGTCACAGTTTCAGGATTCGGAGTTTCAGTATTCTCTCTGGTCACAGCATCAGGATTAGGAGTTTCAGTATTCGCTTTCATCACAATACCAGGATTAGCAGTTTCAGTATTCACTCTGATCACACTATCAGGATTAGGAGTTTCAGTATCCACTCTGATCACAGTATCAGGATTAGGAGTTTCGGTATTCACTCTAGTCAGGGCATTAGGATCAGGAGTTTCAGTATTCACTCTGGTCACATTATCAGGATTAGCAGTTTCAGTATTCACTCTGATCACAGTTTCAATGCTAGGAGTTTCAGTATCCACTCTGATCACAGTATCAGGATTAGGAATTTTAGTATTCACTCTGGTCTCAGTATCAGGATTAGGATTTTCAGTATTCTCTCTGATCACAGTGTCAGGTTTCGGAGTTTCAGTATTCACTCTGATCACAGAATCATGATTAAGAGTTCGAGTATTCTCTCTGGTCACAGTATCAGGATTTGGAGTTTCAGTATTCACTCTGATCATAGTATCAGTATCTGACCACATTATCAAGATTAGGATTTTCTGTATTCATGCTGATCCCAGTGTCAGTGTTAGGAGTTTCAGTATCCACTCTGATCACAGTATCAGGATGAGGAGTTTCAGTATTCACTCTGGTCACAGCGTCAGGATTAAGAATTTCAGTATTCACTCTGGTCACAATATCAGGATTCGGAGTTTCAGTATTCACTCTAGTCAGGGCATATGGATTAGTAGTTTCAGTATTCACTCTAGTCACAATATCAGGATTCGGAGTTTCAGTATTCACTCTAGTCAGGGCATATGGATTAGTAGTTTCAGTATTCACTCTGATCACAGAATCAGGATTAGGAGTTTCAGTATTCACTCTGGTCACAATATTTGAATTTGGAGTTTCATTATTCACTGTGGCCACAGGACCCGAATAAGAGTTTCAGTATTCATTCTGGTCACAGTACCAGGATTAGTAGTTTCTGTATTCACTCTGATCACAGTTTCAGTGTTAGGGGTTTCAGTATCCACTCTGATCATAATATCAGGATTAGGATTTTCAGTATTCACTCTGGTCATAGTATTAGGATTACGAGTTTCATTATTCCCTCTAGTCACAGTATCAGGATTAGGACTTTATTGTATTCTTTCTGGCCACAGTATCAGGGTTAGGGGTTTCAGTATTTGTTCTCATTACAGTACCAGGATTAGGTGTTTCAGTATTCACTCTGACCACAGTATCAAAATTAGATGTTTCCGTATTCACTCGGGTCACAGCATCCTGATTAGGAGTTTCAGTATTCAATCTGGTCACATTATCAGGATTAGGATTTTCAGTATTTACTCTGGTCACACTATCAGAGATAAGAATTTCAGAATTCTCCATGGTCACAGTATTAGGATTAGGAGTTTTAGTATTCACTGAGATCACAGTATTTGAATTTGGAGTTTCATTATTCTCTGTGGTCACAGGACCGAATAAGAGTTTCAGTATTCATTCTGGTCACAGTTTCACGGTTAGAGGTTTCAGTATTCGCTTTCATCACAGTACCAGGATTAGCAGTTTCAGTATTCACTCTTGTCACAGTATCTGGATTCCGAGTTTCAGTATTCACTCTGGTCATAGCATCAGGGTTAGGAGTTTCAGTATTCACTCTGGTCACAGTACCAGAATTAGGAGTTTCAGTATTCACTCTGGTCACAGTACCAGGGTTAGGTGTTTCAGTATTCAATCTGCTCACTGCATCAGGATTAGGAGTTTCAGTATTCACTCTGATCACAGTGTCCGGATTAGGAGTTTCAGTATTCACTCTGGTCACAGCATCAGGATTAAGAGTTTCAGTAATCACTCTGGTCACAGTATCAGGATTAGGAGTTTCAGTCTATACTCTGATCACATTATCTGGATTTGGACTTTCAGTATTCACTCTGATCATTGTATCGGTATTAGGAGTTTCAGTCTTCACTCTGATCACATTATCAAGATTAGGATTTTCAGTATTCATGCTGATCACATTATCAGTGTTAGGAGTTTCAGCATCCATTCTGATCAGAGTATCAGGATTAGGAGTTTCAGTATTCACTCTGATCACATTATCTGGATTTGGACTTTCAGTATTCACTCTGATCATAGTATCAGTATTCGGATTTTCAGTATTCACTCTGATCACATTATCAAGATTAGGATTTTCAGTATTCACGCTGATCACAGTGTCAGGTTTAGGAGTTTCAGTATTCACTCTGGTCACAGTATCTGGAATAGGAGTTTCAGTATTCACTCTGATCACATTATCCGGAGTTGGAGTTACAGTGTTCACTCTGGTCACAGTATCAGAGTTAGCAGTTTTAGAATTCACTCCGGTCCAAGTATCAGGATTAGGAGTTTGAATATTCACTCTGATCACAGTACCAGGATTAAGTGTTTCAGTATTCACTCTGGTTACAGGACCAGAATAAGAGTTTCAGTATTCACTCTGGTCACAGTATCAGGATAAGGTGTTTCTGTATTCACTCTGATCACAGTGTCAAAATTAGAAGTTTCCGTATTCATTTGGGTCACAGCATCCAGATTAGGAGTTTCAGTACTCACTCTGGCCACAGTATCTGGATTAAGAGTTTCAGTATTTACTCTAATCACAGTATCTGGATTTGGAGTTTCAATATTCACTCTGATCATAGTATCAGTATTAGGAGTTTCAGTATTGACTATAGTTACATTATCAGGATTTGCAGTTTCAGTATTCACTCTGGCCACAATACCAAGATTAGGAGTTTCAGTATTCACTCTGATCACAGTATCTGGATTTGGAGTTTCAGTATTCACTCTGTTCATAGTATCAGTATGAGGAGTTTCAGTATTCACTCTGATCATAGTATCAGTATGAGGAGTTTCAGTATTCACTCTGATCACATTATCAGGAGGATGACTTTATTATTCACTCTGGTCACCGTATCAGGATTCGGAGTTTCAGTATTCACTCTGGTCACAGTATCAGGATTTGGAATTTCAGTATTCACTCTGGTCACAGTGTCAGGGTAAACAGTTTCAGTTTTCACTCTGGTCACAATATCAGGATTCGGAGTTTCAGTATTCACTCTAGTCAAGGCATCAGGATTAGTAGTTTCAGTATTCACTATGGTCACATTATCTGGATTAGCCGTTTCAGTAATCACTCTGATCACAGTTTCAGTGTTAGGAGTTTCAGTATCCACTCTGATCACAATATCAGGCTTAAGATTTTCAGTATTCACTCTGGTCACAGTATTAGGATTAGGAGTTTTAGTATTCCTTCTAATCACAGTATCAGGATTAGGGCATTCAGTATTCATTCTGGTCACAGTATCAGGGTTAGGGGTTTCAGTATTTGTTCTCATTACAGTACCAGGATTAGGTGTTTCTGTATTCACTCTGATCACAGTATCAAAATAAGAAGTTTCCGTTTTCACTCGGGTCACAGCATCCAGATTAGGAGTTTCAGTATTCACTCTGGTCACAGATTCAAGATTAGGATTTTCTGTATTTACTCTGGTCACAGTATCAGTGTTAAGAATTTCAGTATTCTCCATGCTCACAGTATCAGGATGCGGATTTTCAGTATTCACTCTGATCACAGTATCAGGATTACAAGTTTCAGTATTCACTCTGGTCACATGATCAGGGTTAGGGGTTTCAGTATTCACTTTCATCACAGTACCAGGATTAGCAGTTTCAGTATTCACTCTTGTCACAGGACCAGGATTAGGAGTTTCATTATCCACTCTGATCACAGTATCAGGATTAGGAGTTTCAGTATTCACTCTGGTCACAGTATCAGGATTCGGAGTATCTGTATTCACTCAGGCCACATTATCAGGATTAGGAGTTTCATTATTCACTCTGATCACAGTATCAGGTTTAGGAGTTTCAGTATTCACTCTAGTCACAGTATCAGGATTAGGAGTTTCAGTCTATACTCTGATCACATTATCTGGATTTGGACTTTCAGTATTCACTCTGAACAGAGTATCAGTATTAGGAGTTTCAGTATTCACTCTGATCACATTATCAAGATTAGGATTTTCAGTATTCATGCTGATCACAGTGTCAGTGTTAGGAGTTTCAGCATCCACTCTGATCACAGTATCAGGATTAGGAGATTTAGTCTACACTCTGATCACATTATCTGTATTTGGACTTTCAGTATTCACTCTGATCATAGTATCAGTATTAGGATTTTAAGTATTCACTCTGATCACATTATCAAGATTAGGATTTTCAGTATTCACGCTGATCACAGTGTCAGTGTTAGGAGTTTCAGTATCCACTCTGATCACAGTATCAGGATTAAGAGTTTCATTATTCACTCTGATCACAGTGTCAGGTTTAGGAGTTTCAGTATTCACTCTGGTCACAGTATTTGGAATAGGAGTTTCAGTATTCACTCTGATCACATTATCCGGAGTTGGAGTTTCAGTGTTCACTCTGATCACAGTATCAGAGTTAGCAGTTTTAGAATTCACTCCGGTCCAAGTATCAGGATTAGGAGTTTGAGTATTCACTCTGATCACAGTACCAGGATTAAGTGTTTCAGTATTCACTCTGGTCACAGTACCTGGATTAAGTGTTTCAGTATTCACTCAGGTTACAGGACCAGAATAAGAGTTTCAGTATTCACTTTGGTCACAGTATCAGGATAAGGTGTTTCTGTATTCACTCTGATCACAGTGTCAAAATTAGAAGTTTCCGTATTCATTCGGGTCACAGCATCCAGATTAGGAGTTTCAGTACTCACCCTGGCCACAGTATCTGGATTAAGAGTTTCAGTATTTACTCTAATCACAGTATCTGGATTTGGAGTTTCAATATTCACTCTGATCATAGTATCAGTATTAGGAGTTTCAGTATTGACTATAGTTACATTATCAGGATTTGCAGTTTCAGTATTCACTCTGGCCACAATACCAAGATTAGGAGTTTCAGTATTCACTCTGATCACAGTATCTGGATTTGGAGTTTCAGTATTCACTCTGTTCATAGTATCAGTATGAGGAGTTTCAGTATTCACTCTGATCATAGTATCAGTATGAGGAGTTTCAGTATTCACTCTGATCACATTATCAGGAGGATGACTTTATTATTCACTCTGGTCACCGTATCAGGATTCGGAGTTTCAGTATTCACTCTGGTCACAGTATCAGGATTTGGAATTTCAGTATTCACTCTGGTCACAGTGTCAGGGTAAACAGTTTCAGTTTTCACTCTGGTCACAATATCAGGATTCGGAGTTTCAGTATTCACTCTAGTCAAGGCATCAGGATTAGTAGTTTCAGTATTCACTATGGTCACATTATCTGGATTAGCCGTTTCAGTAATCACTCTGATCACAGTTTCAGTGTTAGGAGTTTCAGTATCCACTCTGATCACAATATCAGGCTTAAGATTTTCAGTATTCACTCTGGTCACAGTATTAGGATTAGGAGTTTTAGTATTCCTTCTAATCACAGTATCAGGATTAGGGCATTCAGTATTCATTCTGGTCACAGTATCAGGGTTAGGGGTTTCAGTATTTGTTCTCATTACAGTACCAGGATTAGGTGTTTCTGTATTCACTCTGATCACAGTATCAAAATAAGAAGTTTCCGTTTTCACTCGGGTCACAGCATCCAGATTAGGAGTTTCAGTATTCACTCTGGTCACAGATTCAAGATTAGGATTTTCTGTATTTACTCTGGTCACAGTATCAGTGTTAAGAATTTCAGTATTCTCCATGCTCACAGTATCAGGATGCGGATTTTCAGTATTCACTCTGATCACAGTATCAGGATTACAAGTTTCAGTATTCACTCTGGTCACATGATCAGGGTTAGGGGTTTCAGTATTCACTTTCATCACAGTACCAGGATTAGCAGTTTCAGTATTCACTCTTGTCACAGGACCAGGATTAGGAGTTTCATTATCCACTCTGATCACAGTATCAGGATTAGGAGTTTCAGTATTCACTCTGGTCACAGTATCAGGATTCGGCGTATCTGTATTCACTCAGGCCACATTATCAGGATTAGGAGTTTCATTATTCACTCTGATCACAGTATCAGGTTTAGGAGTTTCAGTATTCACTCTAGTCACAGTATCAGGATTAGGAGTTTCAGTCTATACTCTGATCACATTATCTGGATTTGGACTTTCAGTATTCACTCTGAACAGAGTATCAGTATTAGGAGTTTCAGTATTCACTCTGATCACATTATCAAGATTAGGATTTTCAGTATTCATGCTGATCACAGTGTCAGTGTTAGGAGTTTCAGCATCCACTCTGATCACAGTATCAGGATTAGGAGATTTAGTCTACACTCTGATCACATTATCTGTATTTGGACTTTCAGTATTCACTCTGATCATAGTATCAGTATTAGGATTTTAAGTATTCACTCTGATCACATTATCAAGATTAGGATTTTCAGTATTCACGCTGATCACAGTGTCAGTGTTAGGAGTTTCAGTATCCACTCTGATCACAGTATCAGGATTAAGAGTTTCATTATTCACTCTGATCACAGTGTCAGGTTTAGGAGTTTCAGTATTCACTCTGGTCACAGTATTTGGAATAGGAGTTTCAGTATTCACTCTGATCACATTATCCGGAGTTGGAGTTTCAGTGTTCACTCTGATCACAGTATCAGAGTTAGCAGTTTTAGAATTCACTCCGGTCCAAGTATCAGGATTAGGAGTTTGAGTATTCACTCTGATCACAGTACCAGGATTAAGTGTTTCAGTATTCACTCTGGTCACAGTACCTGGATTAAGTGTTTCAGTATTCACTCAGGTTACAGGACCAGAATAAGAGTTTCAGTATTCACTTTGGTCACAGTATCAGGATAAGGTGTTTCTGTATTCACTCTGATCACAGTGTCAAAATTAGAAGTTTCCGTATTCATTCGGGTCACAGCATCCAGATTAGGAGTTTCAGTACTCACCCTGGCCACAGTATCTGGATTAAGAGTTTCAGTATTTACTCTAATCACAGTATCTGGATTTGGAGTTTCAATATTCACTCTGATCATAGTATCAGTATTAGGAGTTTCAGTATTGACTATAGTTACATTATCAGGATTTGCAGTTTCAGTATTCACTCTGGCCACAATACCAAGATTAGGAGTTTCAGTATTCACTCTGATCACAGTATCTGGATTTGGAGTTTCAGTATTCACTCTGTTCATAGCATCAGTATGAGGAGTTTCAGTATTCACTCTGAGCACATTATCAGGAGGAGGAGTTTTATTATTCACTCTGGTCACCGTATCAGGATTCGGAGTTTCAGTATTCACTCTGGTCACAGCATCTGAATTTGGAGTTTCAGTATTCACTCTGGTCACAGTATCAGGATTTGGAATTTCAGTATTCACTCTGGTCACAGTATCAGGGTGAGCAGTTTCAGTTTTCACTCTGGTCACAATATCAGGATTCAGAGTTTCTGTATTCACTCTAGTCAGGGCATCAGGATTAGTAGTTTCAGTATTCACTATGGTCACATTATCTGGATTAACAGTTTCAGTAATCACTCTGATCACAGTTTCAGTGTTAGGAGTTTCAGTATCCACTCTGATCACAATATCAGGCTTAGGATTTTCAGTATTCACTCTGGTCACAGTATTAGGATTAGGAGTTTTAGTATTCCTTCTAATCACAGTATCAGGATTAGGGCATTCAGTATTCACTCTGGTCACAGTATCAGGGTTAGGGGTTTCAGTATTTGTTCTCATTACAGTACCAGGATTAGGTGTTTCATTATTCACTCTGATCACAGTATCAAAATAAGAAGTTTCCGAATTCACTCGGGTCACAGCATCCAGATTAGGAGTTTCAGTATTCACTCTGGTCACAGATTCAAGATTAGGATTTTCTGTATTTACTCTGGTCACAGTATCAGTGTTAAGAATTTCAGTATTCTCCATGCTCACAGTATCAGGATGCGGATTTTCAGTATTCACTCTGATCACAGTATCAGGATTACAAGTTTCAGTATTCACTCTGGTCACATGATCAGGGTTAGGGGTTTCAGTATTCACTTTCATCACAGTACCAGGATTAGCAGTTTCAGTATTCACTCTTGTCACAGGACCAGGATTAGGAGTTTCATTATCCACTCTGATCACAGTATCAGGATTAGGAGTTTCAGTATTCACTCTGGTCACAGTATCAGGATTCGGAGTTTCTGTATTCACTCTGGCCACATTATCAGGATTAGGAATTTCATTATTCACTCTGATCACAGTATCAGGTTTAGGAGTTTCAGTATTCACTCTAGTCACAGTATCAGGATTAGGAGTTTCAGTCTATACTCTGATCACATTATCTGGATTTGGACTTTCAGTATTCACTCTGATCATAGTATCAGTATTAGGAGTTTCAGTATTCACTCTGATCACATTATCAAGATTAGGATTTTCAGTATTCATGCTGATCACAGTGTCAGTGTTAGGAGTTTCAGCATCCACTCTGATCACAGTATCAGGATTAGGAGTTTCAGTATTCACTCTGGTCACAGTATCAGGATTAGGAGATTTAGTCTACACTCTGATCACATTATCTGGATTTGGACTTTCAGTATTCACTCTGATCATAGTATCAGTATTTGGAGTTGCAGTATTCACTCTGATAACATTAGCAAGATTAGGATTTTCAGTATTCACGCTGATCACAGTGTCAGTGTTAGGAGTTTCAATATCCACTCTGATCACAGTTTCAGGATTAAGAGTTTCAGTAATCACTCTGGTCACAGTATCATGATTCGGAGTTTCAGTATACACTCTGATCACAGCATCAGGATTAGGGGTTTCAGTATTCACACTGGCCACATTATCAGGATTAGGAGTTTCATTATTCACTCTGATCACATTATCTTGATTAGGAGTTTCAGTATTCACTCTGGTCACAGTATCAGGGTTAGGAGTTTCAGTGTTCACTCTGATCACAATATCAGGATTCAGAGTTTCAGTGTTCACTCTGGTCACAGTACCAGGATTACGAGTTTCATTATTCACTCTGATCACAGTATCAGGTTTAGGAATTTCAGTCTCAGTCTAGTCACAGTATCAGGATTAGGAGTTTCAGTCTATACTCTGATCACGTTATCTGGATTTGGACTTTCAGTATTCACTCTGATCAGAGTATCGGTATTAGGAGTTTCAGTATTCACTCTGATCACATTATCAAGATTAGGATTTTCAGTATTCATGCTGATCACAGTGTCAGTGTTAGGAGTTTCAGCATCCATTCTGATCAGAGTATCAGGATTAGGAGTTTCAGTATTCACTCTGATCACATTATCTGGATTTGGACTTTCAGTATTCACGCTGATCACAGTGTCAGTGTTAGGAGTTTCAGTATCCACTCTGATCACAGTATCAGGATTAGGAATTTCATTATTCACTCTGATCACCATGTCAGGTTTAGGAGTTTAAGTATTCACTCTGGTCACAGTATCTGGAATAGGAGTTTCAGTATTCACTCTGATCACATTATCCGGAGTTGGAGTTTCAGTGTTCACTCTGATCACAGTATCAGAGTTAGCAGTTTTAGAATTCACTCCGGTCCAAGTATCAGGATTAGGAGTTTGAGTATTCACTCTGATCACAGTACCAGGATTAAGTGTTTCAGTATTCACTCTGGTCACAGTACCTGGATTAAGTGTTTCAGTATTCACTCTGGTTACAGGACCAGAATAAGATTTTCAGTATTCACTCTGGTCACAGTATCAGGATAAGGTGTTTCAGTATTCACTCTGATCACATTATCAAGATTAGGATTTTCAATATTCATGCTGATCACAGTGTCAGTGTTAGGAGTTTCAGTATCCACTCTGATCACAGTGTCAGGATTAGGAATTTCATTATTCGCTCTGATCACAGTGTCAGGTTTAGGAGTTTCAGTATTCACTCTGGTCACAGTATCTGGAATAGGAGTTTCAGTATTCACACTGATCACAGTATCAGAGTTAGCAGTTTTAGAATTCACTCTGGTCACAGTACCAGGATTAAGTGTTTCAGTATTCACTCTGGTTACAGGACCAGAATAAGAGTTTCAGTATTCACTCTGGTCACAGTATCAGGATAAGGTGTTTCTGTATTCACTCTGATCTCAGTATCAAAATTAGAAGTTTCCGTATTCATTCGGGTCACAGCATCCAGATTAGGAGTTTCAGTACTCACTCTGGCCACAGTATCTGGATTAAGAGTTTCAGTATTTACTCTAATCACAGTATCTGGATTTGGAGTTTCAATATTCACTCTGATCATAGTATCAGTATTAGGAGTTTCAGTATTGACTATAGTTACATTATCAGGATTTGCAGTTTCAGTATTCACTCTGGCCACAATACCAAGGTTAGGAGTTTCAGTATTCACTCTGATCACAGTATCTGGATTAGGAGTTTCAGTATTCACTCTGATCATAGTATCAGTATGAGGAGTTTCAGTATTCACTCTGAGCACATTATCAGGAGGAGGAGTTTTATTATTCACTCTGGTCACCGTATCAGGATTCGGAGTTTCAGTATTCACTCTGGTCACAGCACCTGAATTTGGAGTTTCAGTATTCACTCTGGTCACAGTATCAGGATTTGGAATTTCAGTATTCACTCTCATCACAGTGTCAGGTTTAGGAGTTTCAGTATTCACTCTGGTCACATTATCTGGATTAGGAGTTTCTGTATTCACTCTGGTCACAGTTTCAGGATTCGGAGTTTCAGTATTCAATCTGGTCACAGTATCAGGATTAGGATTTTCAGTATTCACTCTGGTCACAGTATTAGGAAGAGGAGTTTCAGTATTCCCTCTAGTCACAGTATCAGGATTAGGTCTTTCGGTATTCATTCTGGTCACAGTATCAGGGTTAGAGGTTTCAGTATTTATTCCCATTTCAGTACCAGGATTAGGTGTTCCAGTATTCTCTCTGATCACAGTATCAAAATAAGAAGTTTCCGGATTCACTCGGGTCACAGCATCCAGATTAGGAGTTTCAGTATTCACTCTAGTCACAGTATCAGGATTAGGAGTTTCAGTCTATACTCTGATCACATTATCTGGATTTGGACTTTCAGTATTCACTCTGATCATAGTATCAGTATTAGGAGATTCAGTATTCACTCTGATCACATTATCAAGATTAGGATTTTCAGTATTCATGCCGATCACAGTGTCAGTGTTAGGAGTTTCAGCATCCACTCTGATCACAGTATCAGGATTAGGAATTCCAGTCTCACTCTGGTCACAGTATCAGGATTAGGAGTTTTAGTCTACACTCTGATCACATTATCTGGATTTGGACTTTCAGTATTCACTCTGATCATAGTATCAGTATTAGGAGTTTCAGTATTCACTCTGATCACATTATCAAGATTAGGATTTTCAGTATTCATGCTGATCACAGTGTCAGTGTTAGGAGTTTCAGCATCCACTCTGACCAGAGTATCAGGATTAGGAGTTTCAGTATTCACTCTGGTCACAGTATCAGGATTAGGAGATTTAGTCTACACTCTGATCACATTATCAAGATTAGGATTTTCAGTATTCACGCTGATCACAGTGTCAGTGTTAGGAGTTTCAGTATCCACTCTGATCACAGTATCAGGATTAAGAGTTTCATTATTCACTCTGATCACAGTGTCAGGTTTAGGAGTTTCAGTATTCACTCTGGTCACAGTATTTGGAATAGGAGTTTCAGTATTCACTCTGATCACATTATCCGGAGTTGGAGTTTCAGTATTCACTCTGATCACATTATCAAGATTAGGATTTTCAGTATTCACGCTGATCACAGTGTCAGTGTTAGGAGTTTCAGTATCCACTCTGATCACACTATCAGGATTAGGAATTTCATTATTCGCTCTCATCACAGTGTCAGGTTTAGGAGTTTCAGTCTACACTCTGATCACATTATCTGGATTCGGAGTTTCAGTATTCACTCTGGTCACAGTTTCAGGATTCGGAGTTTCAGTATTCAATCTGGTCACAGTATCAGGATTAGGATTGTCAGTATTCACTCTGATCACAGTATGAGGAAGAGGAGTTTCAGTATTCCCTCTAGTCACAGTATCAGGATTAGGTCTTTCAGTATTCATTCTGGTCACAGTATCAGGGTTAGGGGTTTCAGTATTTGTTCCCATTACAGTACCAGGATTAGGTGTTCCAGTATTCTCTCTGATCACAGTATCAAAATAAGAAGTTTCCGTATTCACTCGGGTCACAGCATCCAGATTAGGAGTTTCAGTATTCAATCTGGTCACATGATCAGGAATGGATTTTCAGTATTTACTCTGGTCACACTATCAGTGTTAAGAATTTCAGTATTATCCATGGTCACAGTATCAGGATTCGGATTTTCAGTATTCACTCTGATCACAGTATCAGGATTACGAGTTTCAGTATTCACTCTGGTCACAGTATCAGGGTTAGGGGTTTCAGTATTCGCTTTCATCACAGTACCAGGATTAGCGGTTTCAGTATTCACTCTTGTCACAGGACCAGGATTAGGAGTTTCATTATCCACTCTGATCACAGTATCAGAATTAGAAGTATCAGTATTCACTCTGCTCACAGTATCAGGGTTAGGAGTTTCAGTATTCACTCTGGACACAGTACCAGGGTTAGGTGTTTCAGTATTCAATCTGCTCAATGTATCCGGATTAAGAGTTTCAGTATTCACTCTGATCACAGTATCAGAGTTAGGAGTTTCAGTATTCACTCTGGTCACAGTATTTGGAGTAGGAGTTTCATTATTCACTCTGTTCACATTCTCTGGATTAGGCGTTTCTGTATTCACTCTGATCACGGTATCTGGATTTGAAGGTTTAGTAATCTCTCTGATCATAGTATCAGTATTAGCAGTTTCAATGTTCACTCTGATCACAGTTTCAGTGTTAGGAGTTTCAGTATCCACTCTGATCACAGTATCAGGATTAGGAATTTCAGTCTTCACTCTGGTCACAGTATCAGAATAAGGGGTTTCAGTATTCACTCTGGCCACAGTATCAGGTTTAGGTGTTTCAGTATTCGCTCTCTTCACAGTACCAGTATTAGGAGTGTCAGTATTCAATCTGCTCACTGTATCCGGATTAGGAGTTTCAGTATTCACACTGGCCACATTATCAGGATTAGGAGTTTCATTATTCACTCTAATCACAGTATCAGGTTTAGGAGTTTCAGTATTCAGTCTGATCACATTATCAAGATTAGGATTTTCAGTATTCATGCTGATCACAGTGTCAGGGTTAGGAGTTTCAGCATCCACTCTGATCACAGTATCAGTATTAGGAGTTTCAGTCTACTCTCTGGTCACAGTATCAGGATTAGGAGTTTCAGTATTCACTATGATCACAGTATCAGGATTTGCAGTTTCAGTATTCACTCTGGTCACAGTACCATGATTAGGAGTTTCAGTATTCACTCTGATCACAGTATCAGGTTTAGGAGTTTCAGTATTCACTCTGATCACAGTATCAGGTTTAGGAGTTTCAGTATTCACTCTGGTCACAGTATTTGGAGTAGGAGTTTCATTATTCACTCTGTTCACATTATCTGGATTAGGAGTTTCAGTATTCACTCTGGTCACAGTTTCAGGATTCGGAGTTTCAGCGTTCAATCTGGTCACAGCATCAGGATTAGGGGTTTCAGTATTCACTCTGGCCACATTATCAGGGTTAGGGGTTTCAGTCTTTGTTCTCATTACAGTACCAGGATTAGATGTTTCAGTATTCACTCTGATCACAGTATCAAAATTAGAAGTTTCCGCATTCACTCGGGTCACAGCATCTAGATTAGGAGTTTCAGTATTCACTCTGGTCACAGTTTCAGGATTCGGAGTTTCAGTATTCAATCTGGTCACATGATCAGGAATGGATTTTCAGTATTTACTCTGGTCACACTATCAGTGTTAAGATTTTCAGTATTCTCCATGGTCACAGTATCAGGATTCGGATTTTCAGTATTCACTCTGATCACAGGATCAGGGTTAGGGGTTTCAGTATTCGCTTTCATCACAGTACCAGGATTAGGAGTTTCATTATCCACTCTGATCACAGTATCAGGATTAGAAGTATCAGTATTCACTCTGCTCACAGTATCAGGGTTAGGAGTTTCAGTATTCCCTCTGATCACAGTATCAGAGTTAGGAGTTTCAGTATTCACTCTGGTCACAGTATCAGGATTAAGAGTTTCAGTATTCACTCTGGTCACAGTATCAGGATTTGGAGTTTCAGTATTCACTCTGATCACAGCATCAGGATTAGGGGTTTCAGTATTCACTCTGGTCACAGTATTTGGAGTATGAGTTTCAGTATTCACTCTGATCACATTATCTGGATTCGGAGTTTCAGTATTCACTCTAGTCAGGGCATCAGGATTAGTAGTTTCATTATTCACTATGGTCACATTATCTGGATTAGCAGTTTCAGTAATCACTCTGATCACAGTTTCAGTGTTAGGAGTTTCAGTATCCACTCTGATCACAGTATCAGGATTACAAGTTTCAGTATTCACTCTGGTCACATGATCAGGGTTAGGGGTTTCAGTATTCACTTTCATCACAGTACCAGGATTAGCAGTTTCAGTATTCACTCTTGTCACAGGACCAGGATTAGGAGTTTCATTATCCACTCTGATCACAGTATCAGGATTAGGAGTTTCAGTATTCACTCTGGTCACAGTATCAGGATTCGGAGTTTCTGTATTCACTCTGGCCACATTATCAGGATTAGGAGTTTCATTATTCACTCTGATCACAGTATCAGGTTTAGGAGTTTCAGTATTCACTCTAGTCACAGTATCAGGATTAGGAGTTTTAGTCTACACTCTGATCACATTATCTGGATTTGGACTTTCAGTATTCACTCTGATCAGAGTATCGGTATTAGGAGTTTCAGTATTCACTCTGATCACATTATCAAGATTAGGATTTTCAGTATTCATGCTGATCACAGTGTCAGTGTTAGGAGTTTCAGCATCCACTCTGATCAGAGTATCAGGATTAGGAGTTTCAGTATTCACTCTGGTCACAGTATCAGGATTAGGAGATTTAGTCTACACTCTGATCACCTTATCTGGATTTGGACTTTCAGTATTCACTCTGATCATTGTATCAGTATTAGGAGTTTCAGTATTCACTCTGATAACATTATCAAGATTAGGATTTTCAGTATTCACGCTGATCAAAGTGTCAGTGTTAGGAGTTTCAGTATCCACTCTGATCACAGTATCAGGATTAGGAATTTCATTATTCGCTCTCATCACAGTGTCAGGTTTAGGAGTTTCAGTATTCACTCTGGTCACATTATCTAGATTAGGAGTTTCTGTATTCACTCTGGTCACAGTTTCAGGATTCGGAGTTTCAGTATTCAATCTGGTCACAGTATCAGGATTAGGATTTTCAGTATTCACTCTGGTCACAGTATTAGGAAGAGGAGTTTCAGTATTCCCTCTAGTCACAGTATCAGGATTAGGTCTTTCGGTATTCATTCTGGTCACAGTATCAGGGTTAGAGGTTTCAGTATTTATTCCCATTTCAGTACCAGGATTAGGTGTTCCAGTATTCTCTCTGATCACAGTATCAAAATAAGAAGTTTCCGGATTCACTCGGGTCACAGCATCCAGATTAGGAGTTTCAGTATTCACTCTAGTCACAGTATCAGGATTAGGAGTTTCAGTCTATACTCTGATCACATTATCTGGATTTGGACTTTCAGTATTCACTCTGATCATAGTATCAGTATTAGGAGATTCAGTATTCACTCTGATCACATTATCAAGATTAGGATTTTCAGTATTCATGCCGATCACAGTGTCAGTGTTAGGAGTTTCAGCATCCACTCTGATCACAGTATCAGGATTAGGAATTCCAGTCTCACTCTGGTCACAGTATCAGGATTAGGAGTTTTAGTCTACACTCTGATCACATTATCTGGATTTGGACTTTCAGTATTCACTCTGATCATAGTATCAGTATTAGGAGTTTCAGTATTCACTCTGATCACATTATCAAGATTAGGATTTTCAGTATTCATGCTGATCACAGTGTCAGTGTTAGGAGTTTCAGCATCCACTCTGATCACAGTATCAGGATTAGGAATTTCATTATTCGCTCTGATCACAGTGTCAGGTTTAGGAGTTTCAGTATTCACTCTGGTCACAGTATCAGGATTAGGAGATTTAGTCTACACTCTGATCACATTATCAAGATTAGGATTTTCAGTATTCACGCTGATCACAGTGTCAGTGTTAGGAGTTTCAGTATCCACTCTGATCACAGTATCAGGATTAAGAGTTTCATTATTCACTCTGATCACAGTGTCAGGTTTAGGAGTTTCAGTATTCACTCTGGTCACAGTATTTGGAATAGGAGTTTCAGTATTCACTCTGATCACATTATCCGGAGTTGGAGTTTCAGTATTCACTCTGATCACATTATCAAGATTAGGATTTTCAGTATTCACGCTGATCACAGTGTCAGTGTTAGGAGTTTCAGTATCCACTCTGATCACACTATCAGGATTAGGAATTTCATTATTCGCTCTCATCACAGTGTCAGGTTTAGGAGTTTCAGTCTACACTCTGATCACATTATCTGGATTCGGAGTTTCAGTATTCACTCTGGTCACAGTTTCAGGATTCGGAGTTTCAGTATTCAATCTGGTCACAGTATCAGGATTAGGATTGTCAGTATTCACTCTGATCACAGTATGAGGAAGAGGAGTTTCAGTATTCCCTCTAGTCACAGTATCAGGATTAGGTCTTTCAGTATTCATTCTGGTCACAGTATCAGGGTTAGGGGTTTCAGTATTTGTTCCCATTACAGTACCAGGATTAGGTGTTCCAGTATTCTCTCTGATCACAGTATCAAAATAAGAAGTTTCCGTATTCACTCGGGTCACAGCATCCAGATTAGGAGTTTCAGTATTCAATCTGGTCACATGATCAGGAATGGATTTTCAGTATTTACTCTGGTCACACTATCAGTGTTAAGAATTTCAGTATTATCCATGGTCACAGTATCAGGATTCGGATTTTCAGTATTCACTCTGATCACAGTATCAGGATTACGAGTTTCAGTATTCACTCTGGTCACAGTATCAGAATTAGAAGTATCAGTATTCACTCTGCTCACAGTATCAGGGTTAGGAGTTTCAGTATTCACTCTGGACACAGTACCAGGGTTAGGTGTTTCAGTATTCAATCTGCTCAATGTATCCGGATTAAGAGTTTCAGTATTCACTCTGATCACAGTATCAGAGTTAGGAGTTTCAGTATTCACTCTGGTCACAGGACCAGGATTAGGAGTTTCATTATCCACTCTGATCACAGTATCAGAATTAGAAGTATCAGTATTCACTCTGCTCACAGTATCAGGGTTAGGAGTTTCAGTATTCACTCTGGACACAGTACCAGGGTTAGGTGTTTCAGTATTCAATCTGCTCAATGTATCCGGATTAAGAGTTTCAGTATTCACTCTGATCACAGTATCAGAGTTAGGAGTTTCAGTATTCACTCTGGTCACAGTATTTGGAGTAGGAGTTTCATTATTCACTCTGTTCACATTCTCTGGATTAGGCGTTTCTGTATTCACTCTGATCACGGTATCTGGATTTGAAGGTTTAGTAATCTCTCTGATCATAGTATCAGTATTAGCAGTTTCAATGTTCACTCTGATCACAGTTTCAGTGTTAGGAGTTTCAGTATCCACTCTGATCACAGTATCAGGATTAGGAATTTCAGTCTTCACTCTGGTCAAAGTATCAGAATAAGGGGTTTCAGTATTCACTCTGGCCACAGTATCAGGTTTAGGTGTTTCAGTATTCGCTCTCTTCACAGTACCAGGATTAGGAGTGTCAGTATTCAATCTGCTCACTGTATCCGGATTAGGAGTTTCAGTATTCACACTGGCCACATTATCAGGATTAGGAGTTTCATTATTCACTCTAATCACAGTATCAGGTTTAGGAGTTTCAGTATTCAGTCTGATCACATTATCAAGATTAGGATTTTCAGTATTCATGCTGATCACAGTGTCAGGGTTAGGAGTTTCAGCATCCACTCTGATCACAGTATCAGTATTAGGAGTTTCAGTCTACTCTCTGGTCACAGTATCAGGATTAGGAGTTTCAGTATTCACTATGATCACAGTATCAGGATTTGCAGTTTCAGTATTCACTCTGGTCACAGTACCATGATTAGGAGTTTCAGTATTCACTCTGATCACAGTATCAGGTTTAGGAGTTTCAGTATTCACTCTGATCACAGTATCAGGTTTAGGAGTTTCAGTATTCACTCTGGTCACAGTATTTGGAGTAGGAGTTTCATTATTCACTCTGTTCACATTATCTGGATTAGGAGTTTCAGTATTCACTCTGGTCACAGTTTCAGGATTCGGAGTTTCAGCGTTCAATCTGGTCACAGCATCAGGATTAGGGGTTTCAGTATTCACTCTGGCCACATTATCAGGGTTAGGGGTTTCAGTCTTTGTTCTCATTACAGTACCAGGATTAGATGTTTCAGTATTCACTCTGATCACAGTATCAAAATTAGAAGTTTCCGCATTCACTCGGGTCACAGCATCTAGATTAGGAGTTTCAGTATTCACTCTGGTCACAGTTTCAGGATTCGGAGTTTCAGTATTCAATCTGGTCACATGATCAGGAATGGATTTTCAGTATTTACTCTGGTCACACTATCAGTGTTAAGATTTTCAGTATTCTCCATGGTCACAGTATCAGGATTCGGATTTTCAGTATTCACTCTGATCACAGGATCAGGGTTAGGGGTTTCAGTATTCGCTTTCATCACAGTACCAGGATTAGGAGTTTCATTATCCACTCTGATCACAGTATCAGGATTAGAAGTATCAGTATTCACTCTGCTCACAGTATCAGGGTTAGGAGTTTCAGTATTCCCTCTGATCACAGTATCAGAGTTAGGAGTTTCAGTATTCACTCTGGTCACAGTATCAGGATTAAGAGTTTCAGTATTCACTCTGGTCACAGTATCAGGATTTGGAGTTTCAGTATTCACTCTGATCACAGCATCAGGATTAGGGGTTTCAGTATTCACTCTGGTCACAGTATTTGGAGTATGAGTTTCAGTATTCACTCTGATCACATTATCTGGATTAGGAGTTTCAGTGTTCACTCTCTGGTCACAGTATCAGGGTTAGGAGTTTCATTATTCACTCTGATCACAGTATCAGGTTTAGGAGTTTCAGTATTCACTCTGAACACATTATCAAGATTAGGATTTTCAGTATTCATGCTGATCACAGTATCAGTGTTAGGAGTTTCAGCATCCACTCTGATCACAGTAGCAGGTTTAGGAGTTTCAGTGTTCACTCTGGTCACAGTATTTGGAGTAGGAGTTTCATTATTCACTCTGTTCACATTATCTGGATTAGGAGTTTCAGTGTGCACTCTGGTCACAGTTTCAGGATTCGGAGTTTCAGTATTCAATCTGGTCACAGTATCAGGGTTAGGGGTTTCAGTATTTGTTCCCATTACAGTACCAGGATTAGGTGTTTCAGTATTCACTCTGATCACAGTATCAAAATAAGAAGTTTCCGTATTCACTCGGGTCACAGCATCCAGATTAGGAGTTTCAGTATTCGCACTGGTCAAAGATTCAGGATTCGGAGTTTCAGTATTCAATCTGGTCACATGATCAGGAATGGATTTTCAGTATTTACTCTGGTCACACTCTCAGTGTTAAGAATTTCAGTATTCTCCATGGTCACAGTATCAGGATTCGGATTTTCAGTATTCACTCTGATCACAGGATCAGGGTTAGGAGTTTCAGTATTCACTCTGGTCACAGTATCAGGATTCGGATTTTCAGTATTCACTCTGATCACAGGATCAGGTTTAGAAGTTTCAGTATTCTCTCTGGTCACAGTATTTGGAGTAGGAGTTTCAGTATTCACTCTGATCACATTATCTGGATTAGGAGTTTCAGTGTTCACTCTGGTCACAGCATCAGGGTTAGGAGTTTCATTATTCACTCTGATCACAGTATCAGGTTTAGGAGTTTCAGTATTCACTCTGATCACATTATCAAGATTGGCATTTTCTGTATTCATGCTGATCCCAGTGTCAGTGTTAGGAGTTTCAGTATCCACTCTGATCACAGTATTAGGATGAGGAATTTCAGTATTCACTCTGGTTCATCATGTCAGGATTCGGAGTTTCAGTATTCACTCTGGCCACAGTATCAGGTTTAGGTGTTTCAGTATTCACTCTCTTCACAGTACCAGGAATAGGAGTGTCAGTATTCAATCTGCTCACTGCATCCGGATTAGGAGTTTCAGTATTCACTCTGGTCACAGTATTTGGAGTAGGAGTTTCATTATTCACTCTGTTGACATTATCTGGATTAGGAGTTTCAGTATTCGCTCTGATCACACTATCTGGATTTGGAGGTTTAGCATTCTCTCTGATCATAGTGTCAGTATTAGGAGTTTCAATGTTCACTCTGATCACAGTTTCAGTGTTTGGAGTTTCAGTATCCACTCAGATCACAGTATCAGGATTAGGGGTTTCAGTATTCACAATGGTCACATTATCAGGATTTGCAGTTTCAGTGTTCACTCTGGTCACAGTACCAGGATTAGGAGTTTCATTATTCACTCTGATCACAGTATCAGGTTTAGGAGTTTCAGTATTCACTCTGGTCACAGTATTTGGAGCAGGAGTCTCAGTATTCACTCTGATCACATTATCTGGATTAGGCGTTTCAGTATTCACTCTGATCACGGTGTCTGGATTTGGAGGTTTAGTAATCTCTCTGATCATAGTATCAGTATTAGCAGTTTCAATGTTCACTCTGATCACAGTTTCCGTGTTAGGAGTTTCAGTATCCACTCTGATCACAGTATCAGTATTAGGAATTTCAGTCTTCACTCTGGTCACAGTATCAGAATTAGGAGTTTCAGTATTCACTCTGACCACAGTATCAGGTTTAAGAGTTTCAGTATTCGCTCTCTTCACAGTACCAGGATTAGGGGTGTCAGTATTCAATCTGCTCACTGTATCCGGATGAGGAGTTTCAGTATTCACACTGGCCACATTATCAGGATTAGGAGTTTCATTATTCACTCTGATCACAGTATCAGGTTTAGGAGTTTCAGTATTCACTCTGGTCACAGTATTTGGAGTAGGAGTTTCAGTATTCACTCTGAACACATTATCTGGGTTTGGAGTTTCAGTATTCATTCTGATCATAGTATCAGTATTAGGAGTTTCAGTATTCACTCTGACCACATTATCTGGATTAGGAGTTTCAGTATTCACTCTGGTCACATTATCAGGATTATGAGTTTCATTATTTACTCTGATCACAGTATCAGGTTTATGAGTTTCAGTATTCACTCTGGTCACAGTATTTGAAGTAGGAGTTTCAGTATTCACTCTGAACACATTATCTGGGTTTGGAGTTTCAGTATTCACTCTGATCATCGTATCAGTATTAGGAGTTTCAGTCTACACTCTGATCACATTATCAAGATTAGGATTTTCACTATTCATGCTGATCACAGTGTCAGTATTAGGAGTTTCAGTATTCACTCTGATCACAGTATCAGGATTCGGAGTTTCATTATTCACTCTGATCACATTATCAAGATTAGGATTTTCAGTATTCATGCTGATCAGTGTCAGTGTTAAGAGTTTCATCATCCACTCTGATGACAGTATCAGGATTAGGAGTTTCAGTCTACACTCTGATCACATTATCTGGATTTGGAGTTTCAGTATTCACTCGGGTCACTGTATCAGGATTAGGGGTTTCAGTATTCACAGTGGTCACATTATCAGGATTTGCAGTTTCAGTGTTCACTCTGGTCACAGTACCAGGATTAGGAATTTCGTTATTCACTCTAATCACAGTATCTGGTTTAGGAGTTTCAGTATTCACTCTGGTCACAGTATTTGGAGTAGGAGTTTCAGTATTCACTCTGATCACATTTGCAAATGTGTTGCTGGTCAAAGCACAGCAGGTTAGGCAGCATCTCAGGAATAGAGAATTCGACGTTTCGAGCATAAGCCCTTCATCAAGGGCTTATGCTCGAAACGTCGAATTCTCTATTCCTGAGATGCTGCCTAACCTGCTGTGCTTTGACCAGCAACACATTTGCAGCTGTGATCTCCAGCATCTGCAGACCTCATTTTTTACTCTGATCACATTATCAAGATTAGGATTTTCAGTATTCACTCTGATCACAGTATCAGGATTCAGAGTTTCAGTGTTCACTCTGGTCACAGTACAAGGATTAGGAATTTCAGTCTCACTCTGGTCACAGTACCAGGATTCAGAGTTTCAGTCTACACTCTGATCACATTATCTGGATTTGGAGTTTCAGTATTCACTCTGATCATATTATCAGTATTAGGAGTTTCTGTATTCACTCTGATCACAGTGTCAGTGTTAGGAGTTTCAGTATCCACTCTGATCACAGTATCTGGATTAGGAGCTTCAGTATTCGCTCTGATCACACTATCTGGATTTGGAGGTTTAGCATTCTCTCTGATCATAGTGTCAGTATTAGGAGTTTCAATGTTCACTCTGATCACAGTTTCAGTGTTTGGAGTTTCAGTATCCACTCTGATCACAGTATCAGGATTAGGAGTTTCAGTATTCGCTCTCTTCACAGTACCAGGATTAGGAGTGTCAGTATTAAATCTGCTCACTGTATCCGGATTAGGAGTTTCAGTATTCACACTGGCCACATTATCAGGATTAGGAGTTTCATTATTCACTCTGATCACAGCATCAGGTTTAGGAGTTTCAGTATTCACTCTGGTCACAGTATTTGGAGTAGGAGTTTCAGTATTCACTCTGACCACATTATCTGGATTAGGAGTTTCAGTATTCACTCTGGTCACAATATCAGGATTCAGAGTTTCAGTGTTCACTCTGGTCACAGTACCAGGATTATGAGTTTCATTATTCACTCTGATCACAGTATCAGGTTTAGGAGTTTCAGTATTCACTCTGGTCACAGTATTTGGAGTAGGAGTTTCAGTATTCACTCTGAACACATTATCTGGGTTTGGAGTTTCAGTACTCACTCTGATCATAGTATCAGTATTAGGAGTTTCAGTATTCACTCTGATCGCAGTGTCAGGTTTAGGAGTTTCAGTATTCACTCTGAACACATTTTCTGGATTAGGAGTTTCTGTAATCACTCTGATCACAGTATCAGAGTTTGGAGTTTCAGTATTCACTCTGACCACATTATCAGGATTAGGAGTTTCAGTATTCACTCTGGTCACAGTATCAGGATTAGGAGTTTCAGTATTCACTCTGATCACAGTATCTGGATTTGGAGTTTCAGTATTCACTCTGGTTCCAGTATCTGGATTTGGAGTTTCATTATTCACTCTGATCATAGTAACAGTATTAGGAGTTTCAGTATTCACTTTGATCACATTATCTGGATTAGGAGTTTCTGTATTCACTCTGATCACATTATCTGGAATTGGAATTTCAGTGCTCACTCTGATCACAGTATCAGGATTAGGAGTGTCAGTATTCACTCTGGTCACAGTATCCGGGTTAGGAGTTTCAGTATTCACTATGGTCACAATATCAGGATTCAGAGTTTCAGTGTTCCCTCCGGTCACAATACCAGGATTAGGAGTTTCATTATTCACTCTGGTCACAGTATTTGGTTTAGGAATTCAGTCTGACTTCGGTCACAGTATCAGGATTAGGAATTTCAGTCACACTCTGGTCACAGTATCAGGATTAGGAGTTTCAGTCTACACTCTGATCACATTTTCTGGATTTGGAGTTTCAGTGTTCACTCTGATCATAGTATAAGTATTAGGAGTTTCAGTATTCACTCTGATCACATTATCAAGATTAGGATTTTCAGTATTCATGCTGATCACAGTGTCAGTGTTAAGAGTTTCATCATCCACTCTGATCACATTATCTGGATTTGGAGTTTCAGTATTCACTCTGGTCACTATCAGGATTAGGGGTTTCAGTATTCACAATGGTCACATTATCAGGATTTGCAGTTTCAGTGTTCACTCTGGTCACAGTACCAGGATTAGGAGTTTCATTATTCACTCTAATCACAGTATCTGGTTTAGGAGTTTCAGTATTCACTCTGGTCACAGTATTTGGAGTAGGAGTTTCAGTATTCACTCTGATCACATTATCAAGATTAGGATTTTCAGTATTCACTCTGATCACAGTATCAGGATTCAGAGTTTCACTGTTCACTCTGGTCACAGTACCAGGATTAGGAATTTCAGTCTCACTCTGTTCACAGTACCAGGATTAGGAGTTTCATTATTCACTCTGATCACAGTATCAGGTTTAGGAGTTTCAGTATTCACTCTGGTCACAGTATTTGGAGTAGGAGTCTCAGTATTCACTCTGATCACATTATCTGGATTAGGCGTTTCAGTATTCACTCTGATCACGGTGTCTGGATTTGGTGGTTTAGTAATCTCTCTGATCATAGTATCAGTATTAGCAGTTTCAATGTTCACTCTGATCACAGTTTCAGTGTTAGGAGTTTCAGTATCCACTCTGATCACAGTATCAGAATTAGGAGTTTCAGTATTCACTCTGGCCACAGTATCAGGTTTAGGTGTTTCAGTATTCGCTCTCTTCACAGTACCAGGATTAGGAGTGTCAGTATTAAATCTGCTCACTGTATCCGGATTAGGAGTTTCAGTATTCACACTGGCCACATTATCAGGATTAGGAGTTTCATTATTCACTCTGATCACAGCATCAGGTTTTGGAGTTTCAGTATTCACTCTGGTCACAGTATTTGGAGTAGGAGTTTCAGTATTCACTCTGAACACATTATCTGGGTTTGGAGTTTCAGTACTCACTCTGATCATAGTATCAGTATTAGGAGTTTCAGTATTCACTCTGATCGCAGTGTCAGGTTTAGGAGTTTCAGTATTCACTCTGAACACATTTTCTGGATTAGGAGTTTCTGTAATCACTCTGATCACATTATCTGGAATTGGAGTTTCAGTGCTCACTCTGATCACAGTATCAGAGTTTGGAGTTTCAGTATTCACTCTGACCACATTATCAGGATTAGGAGTTTCAGTATTCACTCTGGTCACAGTATCAGGATTAGGAGTTTCAGTATTCACTCTGGTCACAGTATCTGGATTTGGAGTTTCAGTATTCACTCTGGTTCCAGTATCTGGATTTGGAGTTTCATTATTCACTCTGATCATAGTAACAGTATTAGGAGTTTCAGTATTCACTTTGATCACATTATCTGGATTAGGAGTTTCTGTATTCACTCTGATCACATTATCTGGAATTGGAATTTCAGTGCTCACTCTGATCACAGTATCAGGATTAGGAGTGTCAGTATTCACTCTGGTCACAGTATCCGGGTTAGGAGTTTCAGTATTCACTATGGTCACAATATCAGGATTCAGAGTTTCAGTGTTCCCGCCGGTCACAGTACCAGGATTAGGAGTTTCATTATTCACTCTGGTCACAGTATTTGGTTTAGGAATTCAGTCTGACTTCGGTCACAGTATCAGGATTAGGA
This sequence comes from Hemiscyllium ocellatum, assembly GCF_020745735.1. NCBI lineage: Eukaryota > Metazoa > Chordata > Chondrichthyes > Orectolobiformes > Hemiscylliidae > Hemiscyllium > Hemiscyllium ocellatum. The sequence continues at coordinate 5,602,876 of NC_083436.1, forward strand.
ATTTCAGTCACACTCTGGTCACAGTATCAGGATTAGTAGTTTCTGTCTACACTCTGATCACATTTTCTGGATTTGGAGTTTCAGTGTTCACTCTGATCATAGTATCAGTATTAGGAGTTTCAGTATTCACTCTGATCACATTATCAAGATTAGGATTTTCAGTATTCATGCTGATCACAGTGTCAGTGTTAAGAGTTTCATCATCCACTCTGATCACAGTATCAGGGTTAGGAATTTCAGTCTCACTCTGGTCACAGTATCAGGATTAGGAGTTTCAGTCTACACTCTGATCACATTATCTGGATTTGGAGTTTCAGTGTTCACTCTGGTCACAGTACCAGGATTATGAGTTTCATTATTCACTCTGATCACAGTATCAGGTTTAGGAGTTTCAGTATTCACTCTGGTCACAGTATGTGGAGTAGGAGTTTCAGTATTCACTCTGATCACATTATCTGGTGTTGAAGTTTCAGTGTTCACTTTGATCACAGTATCAGAGTTAGGAGTTTTAGAATTCACTCGGGTCACAGTATCAGGATTAGGAGTTTGAGTATTCACTCTGATCACAGTACCAGGATTAAGTGTTTCAGTATTCACTCTGGTCACAGTATCAGAATTAGGAGTTTCATTATTCACTCTGGCCACAGTATCTGGATTAAGAGTTTCAGTAATTACTCAAATCACAGTATCTGGATTTGGAGTTTCAGTATTCACTCTGATCATAGTATCAGTATAAGGAGTTTCAGTATTGACTATGGTTACTCTATCAGGATTTGCAGTGTCAGTATTCACTCTGGCCACAGTACCAGGATTAGGAGTTTCATTATTCACTCTGGTCACAGTATCAGGATTAGGAGTTTCAGTCTACACTCTGATCACATTTTCTGGATTTGGAGTTTCAGTGTTCACTCTGATCATAGTATCAGTATTAGGAGTTTCAGTATTCACTCTGATCACATTATCAAGATTAGGATTTTCAGTATTCATGCTGATCACAGTGTCAGTGTTAAGAGTTTCATCATCCACTCTGATCACAGTATCAGGATTAGGAGTTTCAGTCTACACTCTGATCACATTATCTGGATTTGGAGTTTCAGTATTCACTCTGGTCACTGTATCAGGATTAGGGGTTTCAGTATTCACAATGGTCACATTATCAGGATTTGCAGTTTCAGTGTTCACTCTGGTCACAGTACCAGGATTAGGAGTTTCATTATTCACTCTAATCACAGTATCTGGTTTAGGAGTTTCAGTATTCACTCTGATCACATTATCAAGATTAGGATTTTCAGTATTCACTCTGATCACAGTATCAGGATTCAGAGTTTCAGTGTTCACTCTGGTCACAGTACCAGGATTAGGAATTTCAGTCTCACTCTGGTCACAGTACCAGGATTCAGAGTTTCAGTCTACACTCCGATCACATTATCTGGATTTGGAGTTTCAGTATTCACTCTGATCATATTATCAGTATTAGGAGTTTCAGTATTCACTCTGATCACATTATCAGGATTAGGAGTTTCAGTCTACACTCGGGTCACAGTATAAGGATTTGCAGTTTCAGTATTCACTCTGGTCACAGTATCATGATTAGGAGTTTCATTATTCACTCTGTTCACATTATCTGGATTAGGAGTTTCAGTATTCGCTCTGATCACACTATCTGGATTTGGCGGTTTAGCATTCTCTCTGATCATAGTGTCAGTATTAGGAGTTTCAATGTTCACTCTGATCACAGTTTCAGTGTTTGGAGTTTCAGTATCCACTCTGATCACAGTATCAGGATTAGGGGTTTCATTATTCACAATGGTCACATTATCAGGATTTGCAGTTTCAGTGTTCACTCTGGTCACAGTACCAGGATTAGGAGTTTCATTATTCACTCTGATCACAGTATCAGGTTTAGGAGTTTCAGTATTCACTCTGGTCACAGTATTTGGAGTAGGAGTCTCAGTATTCACTCTGATCACATTATCTGGATTAGGCGTTTCAGTATTCACTCTGATCACAGTGTCTGGATTTGGAGGTTTAGTAATCTCTCTGATCATAGTATCAGTATTAGCAGTTTCAATGTTCACTCTGATCACAGTTTCCGTGTTAGGAGTTTCAGTATCCACTCTGATCACAGTATCAGTATTAGGAATTTCAGTCTTCACTCTGGTCACAGTATCAGAATTAGGAGTTTCAGTATTCACTCTGACCACAGTATCAGGTTTAGGTGTTTCAGTATTCGCTCTCTTCACAGTACCAGGATTAGGAATGTCAGTATTAAATCTGCTCACTGTATCCGGATTAGGAGTTTCAGTATTCACACTGGCCACATTATCAGGATTAGGAGTTTCATTAGTCACTCTGATCACAGCATCAGGTTTTGGAGTTTCAGTATTCACTCTGGTCACAGTATTTGGAGTAGGAGTTTCAGTATTCACTCTGACCACATTATCTGGATTAGGAGTTTCAGTATTCACTCTGGTCACAATATCAGGATTCAGAGTTTCAGTGTTCACTCTGGTCACAGTACCAGGATTATGAGTTTCATTATTCACTCTGATCACAGTATCAGGTTTAGGAGTTTCAGTATTCACTCTGGTCACAGTATTTGGAGTAGGAGTTTCAGTATTCACTCTGAACACATTATCTGGGTTTGGAGTTTCAGTACTCACTCTGATCATAGTATCAGTATTAGGAGTTTCAGTATTCACTCTGATCACATTATCAAGATTAGGATTTTCACTATTCATGCTGATCACAGTGTCAGTGTTAAGAGTTTCAGTATTCACTCTGATCGCAGTGTCAGGTTTTGGAGTTTCAGTATTCACTCTGAATACATTTTCTGGATTAGGAGTTTCTGTAATCACTCTGATCACATTATCTGGAATTGGAGTTTCAGTGCTCACTCTGATCACAGTATCAGAGTTTGGAGTTTCAGTATTCACTCTGACCACATTATCAGGATTAGGAGTTTCAGTATTCACTCTGGTCACACTATCAGGATTAGGAGTTTCTGTATTCACTCTGATCACAGTATCAGGTTTACGAGTTTCAGTATTCACTCTGTTCCAGTATCTGCATTTGGAGTTTCATTATTCACTCTGATCATAGTAACAGTATTAGGAGTTTCAGTATTCACTTTGATCACATTATCTGGATTAGGAGTTTCTGTATTCACTCTGATCACATTATCTGGAATTGGAATTTCAGTGCTCACTCTGATCACAGTATCAGGATTAGGAGTGTCAGTATTCACTCTGGTCACAGTATCCGGGTTAGGAGTTTCAGTATTCACTATGGTCACAATATCAGGATTCAGAGTTTCAGTGTTCCCGCCGGTCACAGTACCAGGATTAGGAGTTTCATTATTCACTCTGGTCACAGTATTTGGTTTAGGAATTCAGTCTGACTTTGGTCACAGTATCAGGATTAGGAATTTCAGTCACACTCTGGTCATAGTATCAGGATTAGGAGTTTCAGTCTACACTCTGATCACATTTTCTGGATTTGGAGTTTCAGTGTTCACTCTGATCATAGTATAAGTATTAGGAGTTTCAGTATTCACTCTGATCACATTATCAAGATTAGGATTTTCAGTATTCATGCTGATCACAGTGTCAGTGTTAGGAGTTTCATCATCCACTCTGATCACAGTATCAGGGTTAGGAATTTCAGTCTCACTCTGGTCACAGTATCAGGATTAGGAGTTTCAGTCTACACTCTGATCACATTATCTGGATTTGGAGTTTCAGTATTCACTCTGATCACAGTGTCAGTGTTAGGAGTTTGAGTATCCACTCTGATCACAGTATCTAGATTAGGAATTTCAATATTCACTCTGATCACAGTGTCAGGTTTAGGAGTTTCAGTATTCACTCTGGTCACAGTATGTAGAGTAGGAGTTTCAGTATTCACTCTGATCACATTATCTGGTGTTGGAGTTTCAGTGTTCACTTTGATCACAGTATCAGAGTTAGGAGTTTTAGAATTCACTCCCGTCATAGTATCAGGATTAGGAGTTTGAGTATTCACTCTGATCACAGTACCAGGATTAAGTGTTTCAGTATTCACTCTGGTCACAGTATCAGAATTAGGAGTTTCATTATTCACTCTGGCCACAGTATCTGGATTAAGAGTTTCAGTATTTACTCAAATCACAGTGTCTGGATTTGGAGTTTCACTATTCACTCTGATCATAGTATCAGTATAAGGAGTTTCAGTATTGACTATGGTTACTCTATCAGGATTTGCAGTTTCAGTATTCACTCTGGCCACAGTACCAGGATTAGGAGTTTCATTATTCACTCTGATCACAGTATCAGGATTAGGAGTTTCAGTATTCACTCTGATCAGAGTATCTGGATTTGGAGGTTCAGTATTCACTCTGATCATAGTATCAGTATTTGGAGTTTCAGTATTCACTCTGATCACATTATCAAGATTAGGATTTTCTGTATTCACACTGATCCCAGTGTCAATGTTAGGAGTTTCAGTATCCACTCTGATCACAGTATCAGGATGAGGAGTTTCAGTATTCACTCTTATCACATTATCAAGATTAGGATTTTCTGTATTCATGCTGATCCCAGTGTCAATGTTAGGACTTTCAGTATCCACTCTGGTCACAGTATCAGGATGAGGAGTTTCAGTATTCACTCTGGTCACCATATCAGGATTCGGAGTTTCAGTATTCACTCTGGTCACAGCATTAGGATTAAGAGTTTCAGTATTCACCCTGGTCACAGTATCAGTGTAAAAAGTTTCAGTTTTCACTCTGGTCACAATATCAGGATTCGGAGTTTCAGTATTCACTCTCGTCAGGGCATCAGGATTAGGAGTTTCAGTATTCACTCTGGTCACATTATCAGGATTAGCAGTTTCAGTATTCACTCTGATCACAGTTTCACTGTTAGGAGTTTCAGCATTCACTCTGATCACAGTATTAGGATTAGGAGTTTCACTATTCCCTCTAGTCACAGTATCAGGATTTGGTCTTTCGGTATTCATTCTGGTCACAGTATCAGGGTTAGGGGTTTCAGTATTTGTTCTCATTACAGTACCAGGATTAGGTATTTCAGTATTCACTCTGATCACAGTATCAAAATTAGAAGTTTCCGTATTCACTCGGGTCACAGCATCTAGATTAGGAGTTTCAGTATTCACTCTGGTCACAGTTTCAGAATTCGTAGTTTCAGTATTTACTCTGGTCACACTATCAGTGTTAAGAATTTCAGTATTCTCCATGGTCTCAGTATCAGGATTAGGATTTTCAGTATCCACTCTGATCACAGTATCAGGATTAGGAGTTTCAGTATTCGCTCTCTTCACAGTACCAGGATTAGGAGTGTCAGTATTCAATCTGCTCACTGTATCCGGATTAGGAGTTTCAGTATTCACACTGGCCACATTATCAGGATTAGGAGTTTCATTATTCACTCTAATCACAGTATCAGGTTTAGGAGTTTCAGTATTCAGTCTGATCACATTATCAAGATTAGGATTTTCAGTATTCATGCTGATCACAGTGTCAGGGTTAGGAGTTTCAGCATCCACTCTGATCACAGTATCAGTATTAGGAGTTTCAGTCTACTCTCTGGTCACAGTATCAGGATTAGGAGTTTCAGTATTCACTATGATCACAGTATCAGGATTTGCAGTTTCAGTATTCACTCTGGTCACAGTACCATGATTAGGAGTTTCAGTATTCACTCTGATCACAGTATCAGGTTTAGGAGTTTCAGTATTCACTCTGATCACAGTATCAGGTTTAGGAGTTTCAGTATTCACTCTGGTCACAGTATTTGGAGTAGGAGTTTCATTATTCACTCTGTTCACATTATCTGGATTAGGAGTTTCAGTATTCACTCTGGTCACAGTTTCAGGATTCGGAGTTTCAGCGTTCAATCTGGTCACAGCATCAGGATTAGGGGTTTCAGTATTCACTCTGGCCACATTATCAGGGTTAGGGGTTTCAGTCTTTGTTCTCATTACAGTACCAGGATTAGATGTTTCAGTATTCACTCTGATCACAGTATCAAAATTAGAAGTTTCCGCATTCACTCGGGTCACAGCATCTAGATTAGGAGTTTCAGTATTCACTCTGGTCACAGTTTCAGGATTCGGAGTTTCAGTATTCAATCTGGTCACATGATCAGGAATGGATTTTCAGTATTTACTCTGGTCACACTATCAGTGTTAAGATTTTCAGTATTCTCCATGGTCACAGTATCAGGATTCGGATTTTCAGTATTCACTCTGATCACAGGATCAGGGTTAGGGGTTTCAGTATTCGCTTTCATCACAGTACCAGGATTAGGAGTTTCATTATCCACTCTGATCACAGTATCAGGATTAGAAGTATCAGTATTCACTCTGCTCACAGTATCAGGGTTAGGAGTTTCAGTATTCCCTCTGATCACAGTATCAGAGTTAGGAGTTTCAGTATTCACTCTGGTCACAGTATCAGGATTAAGAGTTTCAGTATTCACTCTGGTCACAGTATCAGGATTTGGAGTTTCAGTATTCACTCTGATCACAGCATCAGGATTAGGGGTTTCAGTATTCACTCTGGTCACAGTATTTGGAGTATGAGTTTCAGTATTCACTCTGATCACATTATCTGGATTAGGAGTTTCAGTGTTCACTCTCTGGTCACAGTATCAGGGTTAGGAGTTTCATTATTCACTCTGATCACAGTATCAGGTTTAGGAGTTTCAGTATTCACTCTGAACACATTATCAAGATTAGGATTTTCAGTATTCATGCTGATCACAGTATCAGTGTTAGGAGTTTCAGCATCCACTCTGATCACAGTAGCAGGTTTAGGAGTTTCAGTGTTCACTCTGGTCACAGTATTTGGAGTAGGAGTTTCATTATTCACTCTGTTCACATTATCTGGATTAGGAGTTTCAGTGTGCACTCTGGTCACAGTTTCAGGATTCGGAGTTTCAGTATTCAATCTGGTCACAGTATCAGGGTTAGGGGTTTCAGTATTTGTTCCCATTACAGTACCAGGATTAGGTGTTTCAGTATTCACTCTGATCACAGTATCAAAATAAGAAGTTTCCGTATTCACTCGGGTCACAGCATCCAGATTAGGAGTTTCAGTATTCGCACTGGTCAAAGATTCAGGATTCGGAGTTTCAGTATTCAATCTGGTCACATGATCAGGAATGGATTTTCAGTATTTACTCTGGTCACACTCTCAGTGTTAAGAATTTCAGTATTCTCCATGGTCACAGTATCAGGATTCGGATTTTCAGTATTCACTCTGATCACAGGATCAGGGTTAGGAGTTTCAGTATTCACTCTGGTCACAGTATCAGGATTCGGATTTTCAGTATTCACTCTGATCACAGGATCAGGTTTAGAAGTTTCAGTATTCTCTCTGGTCACAGTATTTGGAGTAGGAGTTTCAGTATTCACTCTGATCACATTATCTGGATTAGGAGTTTCAGTGTTCACTCTGGTCACAGCATCAGGGTTAGGAGTTTCATTATTCACTCTGATCACAGTATCAGGTTTAGGAGTTTCAGTATTCACTCTGATCACATTATCAAGATTGGCATTTTCTGTATTCATGCTGATCCCAGTGTCAGTGTTAGGAGTTTCAGTATCCACTCTGATCACAGTATTAGGATGAGGAATTTCAGTATTCACTCTGGTTCATCATGTCAGGATTCGGAGTTTCAGTATTCACTCTGGCCACAGTATCAGGTTTAGGTGTTTCAGTATTCACTCTCTTCACAGTACCAGGAATAGGAGTGTCAGTATTCAATCTGCTCACTGCATCCGGATTAGGAGTTTCAGTATTCACTCTGGTCACAGTATTTGGAGTAGGAGTTTCATTATTCACTCTGTTGACATTATCTGGATTAGGAGTTTCAGTATTCGCTCTGATCACACTATCTGGATTTGGAGGTTTAGCATTCTCTCTGATCATAGTGTCAGTATTAGGAGTTTCAATGTTCACTCTGATCACAGTTTCAGTGTTTGGAGTTTCAGTATCCACTCAGATCACAGTATCAGGATTAGGGGTTTCAGTATTCACAATGGTCACATTATCAGGATTTGCAGTTTCAGTGTTCACTCTGGTCACAGTACCAGGATTAGGAGTTTCATTATTCACTCTGATCACAGTATCAGGTTTAGGAGTTTCAGTATTCACTCTGGTCACAGTATTTGGAGCAGGAGTCTCAGTATTCACTCTGATCACATTATCTGGATTAGGCGTTTCAGTATTCACTCTGATCACGGTGTCTGGATTTGGAGGTTTAGTAATCTCTCTGATCATAGTATCAGTATTAGCAGTTTCAATGTTCACTCTGATCACAGTTTCAGTGTTAGGAGTTTCAGTATCCACTCTGATCACAGTATCAGTATTAGGAATTTCGTTCTTCACTCTGGTCACAGTATCAGAATTAGGAGTTTCAGTATTCACTCTGACCACAGTATCAGGTTTAAGAGTTTCAGTATTCGCTCTCTTCACAGTACCAGGATTAGGGGTGTCAGTATTCAATCTGCTCACTGTATCCGGATGAGGAGTTTCAGTATTCACACTGGCCACATTATCAGGATTAGGAGTTTCATTATTCACTCTGATCACAGTATCAGGTTTAGGAGTTTCAGTATTCACTCTGGTCACAGTATTTGGAGTAGGAGTTTCAGTATTCACTCTGAACACATTATCTGGGTTTGGAGTTTCAGTATTCATTCTGATCATAGTATCAGTATTAGGAGTTTCAGTATTCACTCTGACCACATTATCTGGATTAGGAGTTTCAGTATTCACTCTGGTCACATTATCAGGATTATGAGTTTCATTATTTACTCTGATCACAGTATCAGGTTTATGAGTTTCAGTATTCACTCTGGTCACAGTATTTGAAGTAGGAGTTTCAGTATTCACTCTGAACACATTATCTGGGTTTGGAGTTTCAGTATTCACTCTGATCATCGTATCAGTATTAGGAGTTTCAGTCTACACTCTGATCACATTATCAAGATTAGGATTTTCACTATTCATGCTGATCACAGTGTCAGTATTAGGAGTTTCAGTATTCACTCTGATCACAGTATCAGGATTCGGAGTTTCATTATTCACTCTGATCACATTATCAAGATTAGGATTTTCAGTATTCATGCTGATCAGTGTCAGTGTTAAGAGTTTCATCATCCACTCTGATGACAGTATCAGGATTAGGAGTTTCAGTCTACACTCTGATCACATTATCTGGATTTGGAGTTTCAGTATTCACTCGGGTCACTGTATCAGGATTAGGGGTTTCAGTATTCACAGTGGTCACATTATCAGGATTTGCAGTTTCAGTGTTCACTCTGGTCACAGTACCAGGATTAGGAATTTCGTTATTCACTCTAATCACAGTATCTGGTTTAGGAGTTTCAGTATTCACTCTGGTCACAGTATTTGGAGTAGGAGTTTCAGTATTCACTCTGATCACATTATCAAGATTAGGATTTTCAGTATTCACTCTGATCACAGTATCAGGATTCAGAGTTTCAGTGTTCACTCTGGTCACAGTACAAGGATTAGGAATTTCAGTCTCACTCTGGTCACAGTACCAGGATTCAGAGTTTCAGTCTACACTCTGATCACATTATCTGGATTTGGAGTTTCAGTATTCACTCTGATCATATTATCAGTATTAGGAGTTTCTGTATTCACTCTGATCACAGTGTCAGTGTTAGGAGTTTCAGTATCCACTCTGATCACAGTATCTGGATTAGGAGCTTCAGTATTCGCTCTGATCACACTATCTGGATTTGGAGGTTTAGCATTCTCTCTGATCATAGTGTCAGTATTAGGAGTTTCAATGTTCACTCTGATCACAGTTTCAGTGTTTGGAGTTTCAGTATCCACTCTGATCACAGTATCAGGATTAGGAGTTTCAGTATTCGCTCTCTTCACAGTACCAGGATTAGGAGTGTCAGTATTAAATCTGCTCACTGTATCCGGATTAGGAGTTTCAGTATTCACACTGGCCACATTATCAGGATTAGGAGTTTCATTATTCACTCTGATCACAGCATCAGGTTTAGGAGTTTCAGTATTCACTCTGGTCACAGTATTTGGAGTAGGAGTTTCAGTATTCACTCTGACCACATTATCTGGATTAGGAGTTTCAGTATTCACTCTGGTCACAATATCAGGATTCAGAGTTTCAGTGTTCACTCTGGTCACAGTACCAGGATTATGAGTTTCATTATTCACTCTGATCACAGTATCAGGTTTAGGAGTTTCAGTATTCACTCTGGTCACAGTATCAGGTTTAGGAGTTTCAGTATTCACTCTGAACACATTATCTGGGTTTGGAGTTTCAGTACTCACTCTGATCATAGTATCAGTATTAGGAGTTTCAGTATTCACTCTGATCGCAGTGTCAGGTTTAGGAGTTTCAGTATTCACTCTGAACACATTTTCTGGATTAGGAGTTTCTGTAATCACTCTGATCACAGTATCAGAGTTTGGAGTTTCAGTATTCACTCTGACCACATTATCAGGATTAGGAGTTTCAGTATTCACTCTGGTCACAGTATCAGGATTAGGAGTTTCAGTATTCACTCTGATCACAGTATCTGGTTTACGAGTTTCAGTATTCACTCTGGTTCCAGTATCTGGATTTGGAGTTTCAGTATTCACTCTGGTTCCAGTATCTGGATTTGGAGTTTCATTATTCACTCTGATCATAGTAACAGTATTAGGAGTTTCAGTATTCACTTTGATCACATTATCTGGATTAGGAGTTTCTGTATTCACTCTGATCACATTATCTGGAATTGGAATTTCAGTGCTCACTCTGATCACAGTATCAGGATTAGGAGTGTCAGTATTCACTCTGGTCACAGTATCCGGGTTAGGAGTTTCAGTATTCACTATGGTCACAATATCAGGATTCAGAGTTTCAGTGTTCCCTCCGGTCACAATACCAGGATTAGGAGTTTCATTATTCACTCTGGTCACAGTATTTGGTTTAGGAATTCAGTCTGACTTCGGTCACAGTATCAGGATTAGGAATTTCAGTCACACTCTGGTCACAGTATCAGGATTAGGAGTTTCAGTCTACACTCTGATCACATTTTCTGGATTTGGAGTTTCAGTGTTCACTCTGATCATAGTATAAGTATTAGGAGTTTCAGTATTCACTCTGATCACATTATCAAGATTAGGATTTTCAGTATTCATGCTGATCACAGTGTCAGTGTTAAGAGTTTCATCATCCACTCTGATCACATTATCTGGATTTGGAGTTTCAGTATTCACTCTGGTCACTATCAGGATTAGGGGTTTCAGTATTCACAATGGTCACATTATCAGGATTTGCAGTTTCAGTGTTCACTCTGGTCACAGTACCAGGATTAGGAGTTTCATTATTCACTCTAATCACAGTATCTGGTTTAGGAGTTTCAGTATTCACTCTGGTCACAGTATTTGGAGTAGGAGTTTCAGTATTCACTCTGATCACATTATCAAGATTAGGATTTTCAGTATTCACTCTGATCACAGTATCAGGATTCAGAGTTTCACTGTTCACTCTGGTCACAGTACCAGGATTAGGAATTTCAGTCTCACTCTGTTCACAGTACCAGGATTAGGAGTTTCATTATTCACTCTGATCACAGTATCAGGTTTAGGAGTTTCAGTATTCACTCTGGTCACAGTATTTGGAGTAGGAGTCTCAGTATTCACTCTGATCACATTATCTGGATTAGGCGTTTCAGTATTCACTCTGATCACGGTGTCTGGATTTGGTGGTTTAGTAATCTCTCTGATCATAGTATCAGTATTAGCAGTTTCAATGTTCACTCTGATCACAGTTTCAGTGTTAGGAGTTTCAGTATCCACTCTGATCACAGTATCAGAATTAGGAGTTTCAGTATTCACTCTGGCCACAGTATCAGGTTTAGGTGTTTCAGTATTCGCTCTCTTCACAGTACCAGGATTAGGAGTGTCAGTATTAAATCTGCTCACTGTATCCGGATTAGGAGTTTCAGTATTCACACTGGCCACATTATCAGGATTAGGAGTTTCATTATTCACTCTGATCACAGCATCAGGTTTTGGAGTTTCAGTATTCACTCTGGTCACAGTATTTGGAGTAGGAGTTTCAGTATTCACTCTGAACACATTATCTGGGTTTGGAGTTTCAGTACTCACTCTGATCATAGTATCAGTATTAGGAGTTTCAGTATTCACTCTGATCGCAGTGTCAGGTTTAGGAGTTTCAGTATTCACTCTGAACACATTTTCTGGATTAGGAGTTTCTGTAATCACTCTGATCACATTATCTGGAATTGGAGTTTCAGTGCTCACTCTGATCACAGTATCAGAGTTTGGAGTTTCAGTATTCACTCTGACCACATTATCAGGATTAGGAGTTTCAGTATTCACTCTGGTCACAGTATCAGGATTAGGAGTTTCAGTATTCACTCTGGTCACAGTATCTGGATTTGGAGTTTCAGTATTCACTCTGGTTCCAGTATCTGGATTTGGAGTTTCATTATTCACTCTGATCATAGTAACAGTATTAGGAGTTTCAGTATTCACTTTGATCACATTATCTGGATTAGGAGTTTCTGTATTCACTCTGATCACATTATCTGGAATTGGAATTTCAGTGCTCACTCTGATCACAGTATCAGGATTAGGAGTGTCAGTATTCACTCTGGTCACAGTATCCGGGTTAGGAGTTTCAGTATTCACTATGGTCACAATATCAGGATTCAGAGTTTCAGTGTTCCCGCCGGTCACAGTACCAGGATTAGGAGTTTCATTATTCACTCTGGTCACAGTATTTGGTTTAGGAATTCAGTCTGACTTCGGTCACAGTATCAGGATTAGGAATTTCAGTCACACTCTGGTCACAGTATCAGGATTAGTAGTTTCTGTCTACACTCTGATCACATTTTCTGGATTTGGAGTTTCAGTGTTCACTCTGATCATAGTATCAGTATTAGGAGTTTCAGTATTCACTCTGATCACATTATCAAGATTAGGATTTTCAGTATTCATGCTGATCACAGTGTCAGTGTTAAGAGTTTCATCATCCACTCTGATCACAGTATCAGGGTTAGGAATTTCAGTCTCACTCTGGTCACAGTATCAGGATTAGGAGTTTCAGTCTACACTCTGATCACATTATCTGGATTTGGAGTTTCAGTGTTCACTCTGGTCACAGTACCAGGATTATGAGTTTCATTATTCACTCTGATCACAGTATCAGGTTTAGGAGTTTCAGTATTCACTCTGGTCACAGTATGTGGAGTAGGAGTTTCAGTATTCACTCTGATCACATTATCTGGTGTTGAAGTTTCAGTGTTCACTTTGATCACAGTATCAGAGTTAGGAGTTTTAGAATTCACTCGGGTCACAGTATCAGGATTAGGAGTTTGAGTATTCACTCTGATCACAGTACCAGGATTAAGTGTTTCAGTATTCACTCTGGTCACAGTATCAGAATTAGGAGTTTCATTATTCACTCTGGCCACAGTATCTGGATTAAGAGTTTCAGTAATTACTCAAATCACAGTATCTGGATTTGGAGTTTCAGTATTCACTCTGATCATAGTATCAGTATAAGGAGTTTCAGTATTGACTATGGTTACTCTATCAGGATTTGCAGTGTCAGTATTCACTCTGGCCACAGTACCAGGATTAGGAGTTTCATTATTCACTCTGGTCACAGTATCAGGATTAGGAGTTTCAGTCTACACTCTGATCACATTTTCTGGATTTGGAGTTTCAGTGTTCACTCTGATCATAGTATCAGTATTAGGAGTTTCAGTATTCACTCTGATCACATTATCAAGATTAGGATTTTCAGTATTCATGCTGATCACAGTGTCAGTGTTAAGAGTTTCATCATCCACTCTGATCACAGTATCAGGATTAGGAGTTTCAGTCTACACTCTGATCACATTATCTGGATTTGGAGTTTCAGTATTCACTCTGGTCACTGTATCAGGATTAGGGGTTTCAGTATTCACAATGGTCACATTATCAGGATTTGCAGTTTCAGTGTTCACTCTGGTCACAGTACCAGGATTAGGAGTTTCATTATTCACTCTAATCACAGTATCTGGTTTAGGAGTTTCAGTATTCACTCTGATCACATTATCAAGATTAGGATTTTCAGTATTCACTTTGATCACAGTATCAGGATTCAGAGTTTCAGTGTTCACTCTGGTCACAGTACCAGGATTAGGAGTTTCAGTCTCACTCTGGTCACAGTACCAGGATTAGGAGTTTCAGTCTACACTCGGGTCACAGTATAAGGATTTGCAGTTTCAGTATTCACTCTGGTCACAGTATCATGATTAGGAGTTTCATTATTCACTCTGTTGACATTATCTGGATTAGGAGTTTCAGTATTCGCTCTGATCACACTATCTGGATTTGGCGGTTTAGCATTCTCTCTGATCATAGTGTCAGTATTAGGAGTTTCAATGTTCACTCTGATCACAGTTTCAGTGTTTGGAGTTTCAGTATCCACTCTGATCACAGTATCAGGATTAGGGGTTTCATTATTCACAATGGTCACATTATCAGGATTTGCAGTTTCAGTGTTCACTCTGGTCACAGTACCAGGATTAGGAGTTTCATTATTCACTCTGATCACAGTATCAGGTTTAGGAGTTTCAGTATTCACTCTGGTCACAGTATTTGGAGTAGGAGTCTCAGTATTCACTCTGATCACATTATCTGGATTAGGCGTTTCAGTATTCACTCTGATCACAGTGTCTGGATTTGGAGGTTTAGTAATCTCTCTGATCATAGTATCAGTATTAGCAGTTTCAATGTTCACTCTGATCACAGTTTCCGTGTTAGGAGTTTCAGTATCCACTCTGATCACAGTATCAGTATTAGGAATTTCAGTCTTCACTCTGGTCACAGTATCAGAATTAGGAGTTTCAGTATTCACTCTGACCACAGTATCAGGTTTAGGTGTTTCAGTATTCGCTCTCTTCACAGTACCAGGATTAGGAATGTCAGTATTAAATCTGCTCACTGTATCCGGATTAGGAGTTTCAGTATTCACACTGGCCACATTATCAGGATTAGGAGTTTCATTAGTCACTCTGATCACAGCATCAGGTTTTGGAGTTTCAGTATTCACTCTGGTCACAGTATTTGGAGTAGGAGTTTCAGTATTCACTCTGACCACATTATCTGGATTAGGAGTTTCAGTATTCACTCTGGTCACAATATCAGGATTCAGAGTTTCAGTGTTCACTCTGGTCACAGTACCAGGATTATGAGTTTCATTATTCACTCTGATCACAGTATCAGGTTTAGGAGTTTCAGTATTCACTCTGGTCACAGTATTTGGAGTAGGAGTTTCAGTATTCACTCTGAACACATTATCTGGGTTTGGAGTTTCAGTACTCACTCTGATCATAGTATCAGTATTAGGAGTTTCAGTATTCACTCTGATCACATTATCAAGATTAGGATTTTCACTATTCATGCTGATCACAGTGTCAGTGTTAGGAGTTTCAGTATTCACTCTGATCGCAGTGTCAGGTTTTGGAGTTTCAGTATTCACTCTGAATACATTTTCTGGATTAGGAGTTTCTGTAATCACTCTGATCACATTATCTGGAATTGGAGTTTCAGTGCTCACTCTGATCACAGTATCAGAGTTTGGAGTTTCAGTATTCACTCTGACCACATTATCAGGATTAGGAGTTTCAGTATTCACTCTGGTCACACTATCAGGATTAGGAGTTTCTGTATTCACTCTGATCACAGTATCAGGTTTACGAGTTTCAGTATTCACTCTGTTCCAGTATCTGCATTTGGAGTTTCATTATTCACTCTGATCATAGTAACAGTATTAGGAGTTTCAGTATTCACTTTGATCACATTATCTGGATTAGGAGTTTCTGTATTCACTCTGATCACATTATCTGGAATTGGAATTTCAGTGCTCACTCTGATCACAGTATCAGGATTAGGAGTGTCAGTATTCACTCTGGTCACAGTATCCGGGTTAGGAGTTTCAGTATTCACTATGGTCACAATATCAGGATTCAGAGTTTCAGTGTTCCCGCCGGTCACAGTACCAGGATTAGGAGTTTCATTATTCACTCTGGTCACAGTATTTGGTTTAGGAATTCAGTCTGACTTTGGTCACAGTATCAGGATTAGGAATTTCAGTCACACTCTGGTCATAGTATCAGGATTAGGAGTTTCAGTCTACACTCTGATCACATTTTCTGGATTTGGAGTTTCAGTGTTCACTCTGATCATAGTATAAGTATTAGGAGTTTCAGTATTCACTCTGATCACATTATCAAGATTAGGATTTTCAGTATTCATGCTGATCACAGTGTCAGTGTTAGGAGTTTCATCATCCACTCTGATCACAGTATCAGGGTTAGGAATTTCAGTCTCACTCTGGTCACAGTATCAGGATTAGGAGTTTCAGTCTACACTCTGATCACATTATCTGGATTTGGAGTTTCAGTATTCACTCTGATCACAGTGTCAGTGTTAGGAGTTTGAGTATCCACTCTGATCACAGTATCTAGATTAGGAATTTCAATATTCACTCTGATCACAGTGTCAGGTTTAGGAGTTTCAGTATTCACTCTGGTCACAGTATGTAGAGTAGGAGTTTCAGTATTCACTCTGATCACATTATCTGGTGTTGGAGTTTCAGTGTTCACTTTGATCACAGTATCAGAGTTAGGAGTTTTAGAATTCACTCCCGTCATAGTATCAGGATTAGGAGTTTGAGTATTCACTCTGATCACAGTACCAGGATTAAGTGTTTCAGTATTCACTCTGGTCACAGTATCAGAATTAGGAGTTTCATTATTCACTCTGGCCACAGTATCTGGATTAAGAGTTTCAGTATTTACTCAAATCACAGTGTCTGGATTTGGAGTTTCACTATTCACTCTGATCATAGTATCAGTATAAGGAGTTTCAGTATTGACTATGGTTACTCTATCAGGATTTGCAGTTTCAGTATTCACTCTGGCCACAGTACCAGGATTAGGAGTTTCATTATTCACTCTGATCACAGTATCAGGATTAGGAGTTTCAGTATTCACTCTGATCAGAGTATCTGGATTTGGAGGTTCAGTATTCACTCTGATCATAGTATCAGTATTTGGAGTTTCAGTATTCACTCTGATCACATTATCAAGATTAGGATTTTCTGTATTCACACTGATCCCAGTGTCAATGTTAGGAGTTTCAGTATCCACTCTGATCACAGTATCAGGATGAGGAGTTTCAGTATTCACTCTTATCACATTATCAAGATTAGGATTTTCTGTATTCATGCTGATCCCAGTGTCAATGTTAGGACTTTCAGTATCCACTCTGGTCACAGTATCAGGATGAGGAGTTTCAGTATTCACTCTGGTCACCATATCAGGATTCGGAGTTTCAGTATTCACTCTGGTCACAGCATTAGGATTAAGAGTTTCAGTATTCACCCTGGTCACAGTATCAGTGTAAAAAGTTTCAGTTTTCACTCTGGTCACAATATCAGGATTCGGAGTTTCAGTATTCACTCTCGTCAGGGCATCAGGATTAGGAGTTTCAGTATTCACTCTGGTCACATTATCAGGATTAGCAGTTTCAGTATTCACTCTGATCACAGTTTCACTGTTAGGAGTTTCAGCATTCACTCTGATCACAGTATTAGGATTAGGAGTTTCACTATTCCCTCTAGTCACAGTATCAGGATTTGGTCTTTCGGTATTCATTCTGGTCACAGTATCAGGGTTAGGGGTTTCAGTATTTGTTCTCATTACAGTACCAGGATTAGGTATTTCAGTATTCACTCTGATCACAGTATCAAAATTAGAAGTTTCCGTATTCACTCGGGTCACAGCATCTAGATTAGGAGTTTCAGTATTCACTCTGGTCACAGTTTCAGAATTCGTAGTTTCAGTATTTACTCTGGTCACACTATCAGTGTTAAGAATTTCAGTATTCTCCATGGTCTCAGTATCAGGATTAGGATTTTCAGTATCCACTCTGATCACAGTATCAGGATTAGGAGTTTCAGTATTCATTCTGGTCACAGTGTCATGCTTAGGGGTTTCAGTATTCGCTTTCATCACAGTACCAGGATTAGACGTTTCAGTATTCACTCTTGTCACAGTACCAGGATTAGGAGTCTCAGTATCCACTCTGATCACAGTATCAGGATTAGGCGTTTCAGTATTCACTCTGGTCACAGTACCAGGGTTAGCTGTTTCAGTATTCAATCTGCTCACTGTATCGGGATTAGGATTATCAGTATTCACTCTGGTCACAGCATCAGGATCAAGAGTTTCAGTATTCACTCTGGTCACAGTATCAGGATTAGGGGTTTCAGTGTTCACTCTGGCCACATTATCAGGATTAGGAGTTTCCGTATGCACTCTGGTCACAGTATCAGGTTTAGGAGTTTCAGTATTCACTCTGCTCACAATATCAGGATTTGCAGTTTCAGTGTTCACTCTGGTCAAAGTACCAGAATTAGGAGTTGCATTATTCACTCTGGTCACAATATCAGGATTAGGAGTTTCAGTATTCACTCTGGTCACATTATCAGGATTAGCAGTTTCAGTATTCACTCTGATCACAGTTTCAGTGTTAGGAGTTTCAGTATTCACTCTGTTCACAGTATTAGGATTAGGAGTTTCGGTATTCGCTCTGATCACGTTATCAGGATTAGGAGTTTCAGTATTCACTCTGATCACAGTATCAGATTTACGAGTTTCAGTATTCACTCTGGTTCCAGTATCAGTATTAGGAGTTTCAATATTCACTCTGATCACATTATCAAGATTAGGATTTTCAGTATTCATGCTGATCACAGTGTCAGTGTTAGGAGTTTCAGCATCAAATCTGATCACACTATCAGGATTAGGAGTTTCACTCTACACTCTGGTCACAGTGTCCGGGTTAGGAGTTTCAGCATTCACTCTGGTCACAATATCAGGATTCAGAGTTTCAGTGTTCACTTTGGTCACAGAACCAGGATTAGGAGTTTCATTATTCACTCTGGTCACAGTATCAGGTTTAGGAATTTCAGTCTCACTTTGGTCACAGTATCAGGATTAGGAGTTTCAGTCTACACTCTGATCACATTATCTGGATTTGGAGTTTCAGTATTCACTCTGGTCACAGTATCAGGATTAGGGGTTTCAGTATTCACAATGGTCACATTATCAGGATTTGCAGTTTCAGTGTTCACTCTGGTCACAGTACCAGGATTAGGAGTTTCATTATTCACTCTAATCACAGAATCTGGTTTAGGAGTTTCAGTATTCACTCTGGTCACAGTATTTGGAGTAGGAGTTTCAGTATTCACTCTGATCACATTATCTGGATTAGGATTTTAAGTATTGACTCTGATCACAGTACCAGGATTAGGAGTTGCAGTGTTCACTCTGGTCACAGTATCAGTGTTAAGAATTTCAGTATTCTCCATGGTCTCAGTATCAGGATTAGGATTTTCAGTATCCACTCTGATCACAGTATCAGGATTAGGAGTTTCAGTATTCATTCTGGTCACAGTGTCATGCTTAGGGGTTTCAGTATTCGCTTTCATCACAGTACCAGGATTAGACGTTTCAGTATTCACTCTTGTCACAGTACCAGGATTAGGAGTCTCAGTATCCACTCTGATCACAGTATCAGGATTAGGCGTTTCAGTATTCACTCTGGTCACAGTACCAGGGTTAGCTGTTTCAGTATTCAATCTGCTCACTGTATCGGGATTAGGATTATCAGTATTCACTCTGGTCACAGCATCAGGATCAAGAGTTTCAGTATTCACTCTGGTCACAGTATCAGGATTAGGGGTTTCAGTGTTCACTCTGGCCACATTATCAGGATTAGGAGTTTCATTATTCACTCTGATCACAGTATCAGGTTTAGGAGTTTCAGTATTCACTCTGCTCACAATATCAGGATTTGCAGTTTCAGTGTTCACTCTGGTCAAAGTACCAGAATTAGGAGTTGCATTATTCACTCTGGTCACAATATCAGGATTAGGAGTTTCAGTATTCACTCTGGTCACATTATCAGGATTAGCAGTTTCAGTATTCACTCTGATCACAGTTTCAGTGTTAGGAGTTTCAGTATTCACTCTGTTCACAGTATTAGGATTAGGAGTTTCGGTATTCGCTCTGATCACGTTATCAGGATTAGGAGTTTCAGTATTCACTCTGATCACAGTATCAGATTTACGAGTTTCAGTATTCACTCTGGTTCCAGTATCTGGATTTGGAGTTTCATTATTCACTCTGATCATAGTATCAGTATTAGGAGTTTCAATATTCACTCTGATCACATTATCAAGATTAGGATTTTCAGTATTCATGCTGATCACAGTGTCAGTGTTAGGAGTTTCAGCATCAAATCTGATCACACTATCAGGATTAGGAGTTTCACTCTACACTCTGGTCACAGTGTCCGGGTTAGGAGTTTCAGCATTCACTCTGGTCACAATATCAGGATTCAGAGTTTCAGTGTTCACTTTGGTCACAGAACCAGGATTAGGAGTTTCATTATTCACTCTGGTCACAGTATCAGGTTTAGGAATTTCAGTCTCACTTTGGTCACAGTATCAGGATTAGGAGTTTCAGTCTACACTCTGATCACATTATCTGGATTTGGAGTTTCAGTATTCACTCTGGTCACAGTATCAGGATTAGGGGTTTCAGTATTCACAATGGTCACATTATCAGGATTTGCAGTTTCAGTGTTCACTCTGGTCACAGTACCAGGATTAGGAGTTTCATTATTCACTCTAATCACAGAATCTGGTTTAGGAGTTTCAGTATTCACTCTGGTCACAGTATTTGGAGTAGGAGTTTCAGTATTCACTCTGATCACATTATCTGGATTAGGATTTTAAGTATTGACTCTGATCACAGTACCAGGATTAGGAGTTGCAGTGTTCACTCTGGTCACAGTATCAGGTTTAGGAGTTTCAGTATTCACTCTGGTCACAGTATCAGGAGTAGGAGTTTTAGCTTTCACTCTGATCACATTATCTGGATTAGGAGTTTCTGTATTCACTCTGATCACATTATCTGGAATTGGAGTTTCAGTGTTCACTCTGATCACAGATTCAGAGTTAGGAGTTTCAGTATTCACTCTAGGTCCAGTATCTGCATTTGGATCTGAATTTCAGTATTCACTATGGTCACAATATCTAGATTAGGAATTTCAATATTCACTCAGATCACAGTGTCAGGTTTAGGAGTTTCACTATTCACAACGGTCACATTATCAGGATTTGCAGTTTCAGTGTTCACTCTGGTCACAGTACCAGGATTAGGAATTTCATTATTCACTCTGGTCACAGTATCAGGTTTAGGAATTCAGTATTCACTCTGGTCACAGTCTCAGGATTAGGAGTTTCAGTATTCACTCTGATCACATTATCAAGATTGGGATTTTCAGTATTCATGCTGATCACAGTGTCAGTGTTAGGAGTTTCAGTATCCACTCTGATCACAGTATCAGGATTAAGAGTTTCATCATCCACTCTGATCACAGTATCAGGATTAGGAATTTCAGTCTCACTCTGGTCACAGTGTCAGGATTAGGAGTTTCAGTCTACACTCTGATCACATTATCTGGATTTGGTGTTTCAGTATTCACTCTGGTCACACTATCAGGATTAGGGGTTTCAGTATTCACAATGGTCACATTATCAGGATTTGCAGTTTCAGTGTTCACTCTGGTCACAGTACCAGGATTAGGAATTTCATTATTCACTCTAATCACAGTATCTGGTTTAGGAGTTTCAGTATTCACTCTGGTCACAGTATTTGGAGTAGGAGTTTCAGTATTCACTCTGATCACATTATCAAGATTAGGATTTTCAGTATTCACTCTGATCACAGTATCAGGATTCAGAGTTTCAGTGTTCACTCTGGTCACAGTACCAGGAGTAGGAATTTCAGTCTCACTCTGGTCACAGTATCAGGATTAGGAGTTTCAGTCTACACTCTGTTCACATTATCTGGATTTGGAGTTTCAGTATTCACTCTGATCATATTATCAGTATTAGGAGTTTCAGTATCCACTCTGATCACAGTATCTGGATTAGGAATTTCAATATTCACTCAGATCACAGTGTCAGGTTTAGGAGTTTCAGTATTCACTCTGGTCACAGTATCAGGATTAGGGGTTTCAGTATTCACAATGGTCACATTATCAGGATTTGCAGTTTCAGTGTTCACTCTGGTCACAGTACCAGGATTAGGACTTTCAGTATTCACTCTGATCATAGTATCAGTATTAGGAGTTTCAGTATTCAGTCTGATCACATTATCAAGATTGGGATTTTCAGTATTCATGCTGATCACAGTGTCAGTGTTAGGAGTTTCATCATCCACTCTGATCACAGTATCAGGGTTAGGAATTTCAGTCTCACTCTGATCACATTATCTGGATTTGGAGTTTCAGTATTCACTCTGGTCACACTATTAGGATTAGGGGTTTCAGTATTCACAATGGTCACATTATCAGGATTTGCAGTTTCAGTGTTCACTCTGGTCACAGTACCAGGATTAGGAGTTTCATTATTCACTCTAATCACAGTATCTGGTTTAGGAGTTTCAGTATTCACTCTGGTCACAGTATTTGGAGTAGGAGTTTCAGTATTCACTCTGATCACATTATCAAGATTAGGATTTTCAGTATTCACTCTGATCACAGTATCAGGATTCAGAGTTTCACTGTTCACTCTGGTCACAGTACCAGGATTAGGAATTTCAGTCTCACTTTGGTCACAGTATTTGGAGTAGGAGTTTCAGTATTCACTCTGATCACATTATCAAGATTAGGATTTTCAGTATTCACTCTGGTCACAATATCAGGATTCAGAGTTTCAGTATTCACTTTGGTCACAGTATCAGGATTAGGAGTTTCAGTCTACACTCTGATCACATTATCTGGATTTGGAGTTTCAGTATTCACTCTGATCATAGTATCAGGTTTAGGAGTTTCAGTATTCACTCTGATCACATTATCAAGATTAGGATTTTCAGTATTCATGATTATCACAGTGTCAGTGTTAAGAGTTTCATCATCCTCTCTGGTCACAGTATCAGGGTTAGGAATTTCAGTCTACACTCTGATCACATTATCTGGATTAGGAGTTTCAGTATTCACTCTGATCACAGTGTCAGTGTTAGGAGTTTCATTATCCACTCTGATCACAGTATCTGGATTAGGAATTTCAATATTCACTCTGGTCACAGTGCCAGGTTTAGGAGTTTCAGTATTCACTCTGCTCACAGTATCTGGAGTAGGAGTATCAGTATTCACTCTGATCACATTATCTGGATTTGGAGTTTCAGTGTTCACTTTGATCACAGTATCAGAGTTAGGAGTTTTAAATTCACTCGGGTCACAGTATCTGGATTTGGAGTTTCAGTATTCACTCTGATCACAGTGTCAGTGTTAGGAGTTTCAGTACCCACTCTGATCACAGTATCAGGATTAGGAATTTCAATATTCACTCTGATCACAGTATCAGGATTAGGAATTTCAGTATTCACTCTGATCACATTGTCTCAGCCTGCTCCTGCCCCACCGAACTCATCTCCCAATACCTCGACACGGTCCTGTCCCCTTTAGTCCAAGAACTCCCCACCTACGTTCGGGACACCACCCACGCCCTCCACCTCCTCCAGGATTTTCGCTTCCCCGGTCCCCAACGCCTTATTTTCACTATGGACATCCAGTCCCTGTACACCTCCATCCCCCATCACGAAGGACTCAAAGCCCTCCGCTTCATCCTTTCCCGCCGCACCAACCAGTACCCTTCACTGACACCCTCCTTCGACTGACTGAACTGGTCCTCACCTTGAATAACTTCTCTTTTCAATCCTCCCATTTCCTCCAAACTAAAGGAATTGCCATGAGCACCCGCATGGGCCCCAGCTATGCCTATCTCTTCGTAGGATATGTGGAACAGTCCATCTTCCGCAACTACACTGGCACCACCACCCACCTTTTCCTCCGCTACATCGATGACTGTATCGGCGCTGCCTCGTGCTCCCACGAGGAGGTTGAACAGTTCATCAACTTTACTAACACCTTCCAACCCGACCTTAAATTCACCTGGACTGTCTCAGACTCCTCCCTCCCCTTCCTAGACTTTTCCATCTCTATCTCGGGCGACCGACTCAGCACAGACATCTACTATAAACTGACTGACTCCCACAGCTACCTGGACTACACCTCCTCCCACCCTGCCCCCTGCAAAAACTCCATCCCATATTCCCAATTCCTTCGTCTCCGCCGCATCTGCTCCCAGGAGGACCAGTTCCAACACCGCACAGCCCAGATGGCCTCCTTCTTCAAGGACCGCAGATTCCCCCCAGACGTGATCGACGATGCCCTCCACCGCATCTCCTCCACTTCCCGCTCCTCCGCCCTTGAGCCCCGCTCCTCCAACCGCCACCAAGACAGAACCCCACTGGTTCTCACCTACCACCCCACCAACCTCCGCATACAATGTATCATCCGCCGTCATTTCCACCACCTCCAAACGGACCCCACCACCAAGGATATATTTCCCTCCCCTCCCCTATCAGCGTTCCGCAAGGACCACTCCCTTCGTGACTCCCTCGTCAGATCCACACCCCCCACCAACCCAACCTCCACCCCCGGCACTTTCCCCTGCGACCGCAGGAAATGTAAAACTTGCGCCCACACCTCCACATTCACTTCCCTCCAAGGCCCCAAGGGATCCTTCCATATCCGCCACAAGTTCACCTGTACCTTCACACACATCATCTATTGCATCCGCTGCACCCGATGTGGCCTCCTCTATATTGGGGAGACAGGCCGCTTACTTGCGGAACGCTTCAGAGAACACCTCTGGGCCGCCCGGACCAACCAACCCAACCACCCCATGGCTCAACACTTTAACTCTCCCTCCCACTCCACCGAGGACATGCAGGTCCTTGGACTCCTCCACCGGCAGAACATAACAACACGACGGCTGGAGGAGGAGCGCCTCATCTTCCGCCTGGGAACCCTCCAACCACAAGGTATGAATTCAGATTTCTCCAATTTCCTCATTTCCCTTCCCCCCACCTTGTCTCAGTCGGTTCCCTCAACTCAGCACCACCCTCCTAACCTGCAATCTCCTTCCTGACCTCTCCGCCCCCACCCCACTCCGGCCTATCACCCTCACCTTGACCTCCTTCCACCTATCCCACCTCCATCGCCCCTCCCCCAAGTCCCTCCTCCCTACCTTTAATCTTAGCCTGCTTGGCTACTCTCTCTCACTCCTGATGAAGGGCTTATGCTCGAAACGTCGAATTCCCTATTCCTGAGATGCTGCCTGGCCTGCTGTGCTTTGACCAGCAACACATTTTCAGCTGTGATCTCCAGCATCTGCAGACCTCATTTTTTACTCTGATCACAGTGTCAGGTTTAGAAGTTTCTGTATTCACTCTGATCACAGTATTTGGAGTAGGAGATTCAGTATTCACTCTGGTCACAATATCAGGATTCAGAGTTTCAGTATTCACTCTAGTCAGGGCATCAGGATTAGGAGTTTCAGTATTCACTCTCGTCACATTATCAGGATTAGCAGTTTCAGTATTCACTCTGATCACAGTATCAGGTTTAGGAGTTTCAGTATTCACTCTGATCACAGTATCGGGATTTGGAGGTTCAGTATTCACTCTGATCATAGTATCAGTATTAGGAGTTTCAGTGTTCACTCTGATCACATTATCAAGATTAGGATTTTCTGTATTCATGCTGATCCCAGTGTCAATGTTAGGAGTTTCAGTATCCACTCTGGTCACAGTATCAGGATGAGGAGTTTCAGTATTCACTCTGGTCACCGCATCAGGATTCGGAGTTTCAGTATTCACTCTGGTCACAGTATCAGGATTCGGAGTTTCAGTATTCACTCTGATCACAGTTTCACTGTTAGGAGTTTCAGCATTCACTCTGATCACAGTATTAGGATTAGGAGTTTCAGTATTCCCTCTAGTCACAGTATCAGGATTTGGTCTTTCGGTATTCATTCTGGTCACAGTATCAGGGTTAGGGGTTTCAGTATTTGTTCTCATTACAGTACCAGGATTAGGTATTTCAGTATTCACTCTGATCACAGTATCAAAATTAGAAGTTTCCGTATTCACTCGGGTCACGGCATCCTGATTAGGAGTTTCAGTATTCACTCTGGTCACAGTATCAGGATTAGGTGTTTCAGTATTTACTCTGGTCACACTATCAGTGTTAAGAATTTCAGTATTCTCCATGGTCTCAGTATCAGGATTAGGATTTTCAGTATCCACTCTGATCACAGTATCAGGATTAGGAGTTTCAGTATTCATTCTGGTCACAGTGTCAGGGTTAGGAGCATCAGTATTCACTCTGCTCACAGAATCAGTATAAAGAGTTTCAGTATTCATTTCATCACAGTACCAGGTTTAGGCGTTTCAGTATTCACTCTGGTCACAGTACCAGGGTTAGCTGTTTCAGTATTCAATCTGCTCACTGTATCGGGATTAGGAGTATCAGTATTCACTCTGGTCACAGCATCAGGATCAAGAGTTTCAGTATTCACTCTGGTCACAGTATCAGGATTAGGAGTTTCATTATTCACTCTGATCACAGTATCAGGTTTAGGAGTTTCAGTATTCACTCTGCTCACAATATCAGGATTTGCAGTTTCAGTGTTCACTCTGGTCAAAGTACCAGAATTAGGAGTTGCATTATTCACTCTGGTCACAGTATCAGGTTTAGGAGTTTCAGTATTCACTCTGAACACATTATCAAGATTAGGATTTTCTGTATTCATGCTGATCCCTGTGTCAGTGTTAGGAGTTTGAGTATCCACTCTGATCACAGTATCAGGATGAGGAGTTTCAGTATTCACTTTGGTCACAGCATCAAGATTAAGAGTTTCAGTATTCACTTTGGTCACAGTATCAGGATTTGGTCTTTCGGTATTCATTCTGGTCACAGTATCAGGGTTAGGGGTTTCAATATTTGTTCTCATTACAGTACCAGGATTAGGTATTTCAGTATTCACTCTGGTCACAAGATCAGGATTCGGAGTTTCAGTATTCACTCTGGTCACATTATCAGGATTAGCAGTTTCAGTATTCACTCGGATCACCGTTTCAGTGTTAGGAGTTTCAGTATCCACTCTGATCACAATATGAGGATTAGGATTTTCAGTATTCACTCTGGTCACTGTATTAGGATTAGAAGTTTCAGTATTCCCTCTAGTCACAGTATCAGGATTAGGACTTTCGGTATTTCGGTATTAGGTGTTTCAGTATCCACTCTGATCGCAGTATCAGGATGAGGAGTTTCAGTATTCACTCTGGTCACAGCATCAGGATTAAGAGTTTCAGTATTCACCCTGGTCACAGTATCAGGGTAAAAAGTTTCAGTTTTCACTCTGGTCACAATATCAGGATTTGGAGTTTCAGTATTCACTCTGATCACAGTTTCAGTGTTAGGAGTTTCAGTATTCATTCTGGACACAGTATTAGGATTAGGAGTTTTGGTATTCGCTCTGATCACGTTATCAGGATTAGGAGTTTCAGTATTCACTCTGATCACAGTATCAGATTTACGAGTTTCAGTATTCACTCTGGTTCCAGTATCTGGATTTGGAGTTTCATTATTCACTCTGATCATAGTATCAGTATTAGGAGTTTCAATATTCACTCTGATCACATTATCAAGATTAGGATTTTCAGTATTCATGCTGATCACAGTGTCAGTGTTAGGAGTTTCAGCATCAAATCTGATCACACTATCAGGATTAGGAGTTTCAGTATTCACTCTGTTCACAGTATAAGGATTAGGAGTTTCAGTATTCACTCTGTTCACAGTATCAGGGTTAGGGGTTTCAGTATTAGTTCTCATTACAGTACCAAGATTAGGTGTTTCAGTATTCACTCTGACCACAGTATCAAAATAAGAAGTTTCCGCATTCACTCGGGTCACAGCATCCTGATTAGGAGTTTCAGTATTCACTCTGGTCACAGTATCTGGTTTTGGAGTTTCATTATTCACTCTGATCATAGTATCAGTATTAGGAGTTTCAGTATTCACTCTGATCACATTTTCAAAATTAGGGTTTTCAGTCTACACTCTGGCCACAGTACCAGGATTAAGGGTTTCAGTATTCACTACGGTCACATTATCATGATTTGCAGTTTCAGTGTTCACTCTGGTCACAGTACGAGGATTAGGAGTTTCAGTATTCCCTCTGAACATAGTATCAGTATTAGGAGTTTCAGTGTTCACTCTGATCACATTATCTGGATTTGGAGTTTCAGTATTCACTCTGGTCACAGTATCAGGGTTAGGAGTTTCTGCATTCACTCTGATTACATTATCTGGAATTGGCGTTTAAGTGTTCACTCTGATCACAGAATCAGAGTTAGGAGTTTCAGTATTCACTCTGGTCACATTATCAGGATTAGCAGTTTCAGTATTCACTCTGATCACAGTTTCAGTGTTATGAGTTTCAGTATCCATTCTGATCACAATATCAGGATTAGGAGTTTCAGTATTCACTCTGTTCACAGTATTAGGATTAGGAGTTTCAGTACTCCCTCTAGTCACAGTATCAGGATTAGGTCTTTCGGTATTCACTCTGCTCACAGTACCAGGATTAGGTGTTTCAGTATTCACTCTGATCACAGTATCAGAGTTAGGAGTTTCAGTATTCACTCTGATCGCAGTGTCAGGTTTAGGAGTTTCAGTATTCACTCTGATCACAGTATCAGGTTTACGAGTTTCAGTATTCACTCTGGTTCCAGTATCAGTATTAGGAGTTTCAGTATTCACTCTGATCACATTATCAAGATTACGATTTTCAGTATTCATGCTGATCACAGTGTTAGTGTTAAGAGTTTCAGCATCAAATCTGATCACAGTATCAGGATTAGGAGTTTCAGTCCACACTCTGGTCACAGTATCTGGGTTAGGAGTTTCAGTATTCACTCTGGTCACAGTATCAGGTTTAGGAATTCAGTCTCCCTTTGGTCACAGCATCAGCATTAGGAGTTTCAGTCTCCACTCTGATCACATTATCTGGATTTGGAGTTTCAGTATTCACTCTGATCACATTATCAAGATTAGGATTTTCAGTATTCACTCTGGCCACAGTATCTGGATTAATAGTTTCAGTATTTACTCTAATCACAGTATCTGGATTTGGAGTTTCAGTATTCACTCTGATCATAGTATCAGGATTAGGAATTTTACTATTCACTCTGATCACAGTATCACGTTTAGGAGATTTAGTGTTCACTCTGATCACAATATTTGGAGTACGAGATTCAGTATTCACTCTGATCACAGTATCTGGATTTGGAGATTCAGTATTCACTCTGATTATAGTATCAGTAATTGGAGTTTCAGTATTCACTCTGATCACAGTATCAGGTTTAGGAGTTTCAGTATTCACTCTGATCACAGTATCGGGATTTGGAGGTTCAGTATTCACTCTGATCATAGTATCAGTATTAGGAGTTTCAGTATTCACTCTTATCACATTATCAAGATTAGGATTTTCAGTATTCATGCTGATCCCAGTGTCAATGTTAGGAGTTTCAGTATCCACTCTGGTCACAGTATCAGGATGAGGAGTTTCAGTATTCACTCTGGTCACCGTATCAGGATTCGGAGTTTCAGTATTCACTCTGGTCACAGCATTAGGATTAAGAGTTTCAGTATTCACCCTGGTCACAGTATCAGTGTAAAAAGTTTCAGTTTTCACTCTGGTCACAATATCAGGATTCGGAGTTTCAGTATTCACTCTGGTCACATTATCAGGATTAGCAGTTTCAGTATTCACTCTGATCACAGTTTCAGTGTTATGAGTTTCAGTATCCACTCTGATCACAATATCAGGATTAGGAGTTTCAGTATTCACTCTGTTCACAGTATTAGGATTAGGAGTTTCAGTACTCCCTCTAGTCACAGTATCAGGATTAGGTCTTTCGGTATTCACTCTGCTCACAGTACCAGGATTAGGTGTTTCAGTATTCACTCTGACCACAGTATCAAAATTAGAAGTTTCCGTATTCACTCGGGTCACAGCATCCTGATTAGGAGTTTCAGTATTCACTCTGATCACATTATCAGGATTAGGAATTTCAGTATTCACTCTGATCACATTATCAAGATTAGGATTTTCAGTATTCACTCTGGCCACAGTATCTGGATTAATAGTTTCAGTATTTACTCTAATCACAGTATCTGGATTTGGAGTTTCAGTATTCACTCTGATCATAGTATCAGGATTAGGAATTTTATTATTCACTCTGATCACAGTATCACGTTTAGGAGTTTTAGTGTTCACTCTGATCACAATATTTGGAGTACGAGATTCAGTATTCATTCTGATCACAGTATCTGGATTTGGAGATTCAGTATTCACTCTGATTATAGTATCAGTAATTGGAGTTTCAGTATTCACTCTGATCACAGTATCTGGATTAGGACTTTCTGTATTCATTCTGGAACTTAGCCTTTTCCGTATGAACAGCAATACTGTTTATCATCAATGTCACTGGCTAAGACATATATTCGGCTGGATGTCAATTTTACCTGATCCCCAAGCTGTATCATCGATTGCTGTTTATTTGTCATCTATCCTGGGGAAAAGACCTTGTCTATTTATCCTATCCATCCCAATCATGATTTTATAAATCTCCATGAGGTCACTCCTCAGCCTCCGATGCTCCAGGGAAAATAGCCCCAGTCTATTCAGCCTCACCTTGTAGCTCAAACTTTCCAACTATAGCAACATCCTTGTCAGTATTTCTGAACCCTTTCAAATGTCACAACATCTTTCTTATGGCAGGCAGACCAGGATTGAATGCAGTATTCCAAAAGTGGCTTCACCAACATCCTGTACAGCCACAACATGACCTCCCAGTTCCTATACTCAATACACTGATCCATAAAGACAAGTGTAAAAAAAGGCCTTCTTCTCTACCCTGTCTACCTGTGACTCCATCTTCAAGGAGCTGTGAACCTGCACTGTAATGTCTCTTTGTTCAGCAACACTCCCCAGCACCCTACATTTAGCTAAATAAGTCCTGCCCTGAGTTGCCTTAACAAAATGCAACACCTCACAGTTCTCTAAATTCAAGTCCATCTGCCATTTCTTGGCCCATTTGGCCCATTGGCTCAAGGTCTCATTGTATTATGAGGTAACCTGCTTCACTGTCCACTCCACCATCAATTTTGATGTCATCTGCAAACATATTAACCATACCTCCCATATTAACATCCAGATCATTTATATAAATGACAAAAAGATCTAAGATACTTCTAATAGGGCTGTTGTCAACTTCAAATGCTGAGAGTATAAATCAAAGACAGCAAATGCTGAAGTAGTAGAGACAGTGTATAAAGTCATGGAACTCACCTCCAATGCAATGTAAGTGCACTCTTCGAATAAGTCCATTGGACTTTTCACCTCACCAAGGACGCATTTCTTGCTTGCTGATTGCTCAGCCCTTCCAATCCCAGAATTCTCCCGCCATGATTTCCCTGCTGAGCTCCAGCAAGTTTCAAAAATTTGTGCGCAAAAAATTAAAATGAGAATTCAGGGTTAACGAAGAAAGTGATTAGCAGTTTACTCTGTATTTCAGACCAGACTGTCCCATGGGAGTTCCCATGTACTGCACTGAGATTAATGGCAGAAGTTCCTCACTTGAAATATTTCAGCTCTGGTAGTCTGCCACCTGCTTATAAGCTCACCCACAGTTATTGTCAGGTTAAAAGTCTCCTCAAATCTCTCAACCCAACCTTCATTTTTTTCTGTAACATCTTTTATTTTTTTCAACCAGTACAATACTTGCTCTGTTCAACATTCTTCTTTTATTCTACTTGAATTCTGTAAACATCATTCTAAATGTACACCCTCCATATTACATCTTTAATTTGTTGTGAAGAAGGATCTACTACCTCATACACGATTGTATGTTGTGTCCAATTGTGAACCATTTTTGTTAGCTTGCAGTTTAGAGGAAAAATGTGGGAACAAGGCTTGGGTTAGAGGATTTTATATTGTTCATGAAGCTTTGCTTTCATGTGCTCAACCTGGAAGTGATTTTATTAATATTAAATTCTTTTCGGATACATTCTGTACTCTTCCAAAGCACAATCTGTACTCCCTCTCTGACAGTTATGGTGTTGCAGTGCAAATACAAATTTCCTCACAATGCCAAGACTAACTGTTATATGGGAGAGAATTTTTTTCAGTGCTAATAAATAGTGCTGTGAGGAAGGCATATGGTGTACTGGGCTTTATTGGCAGAGGAATTGAGTTCCGGAGTCCTGAGGTCATGTTGCAGTTGTATAAGACTCTGGTGCGGCCTCATCTGGAGTATTGTGTGCAGTTTTGGTCGCCATACTATAGGAAGGATGTGGAAGCTTTAGAGCGAGTGCAGAGGAGGTTTACCAGGATGTTGCCTGGAATGGTAGGAAAATCTTATGAGGAAAGGCTGAGGCACTTGGGGCTGTTCTCATTGGAGAAGAGAAGGTTTAGGGGAGATCTGATAGAAGTGTATAAGATGATTAGGGGTTTAGATAGGGTAGATACTAAGAACCTTTTACCGCTAATGGAGTCAGGGGTTACTAGGGGACATAGCTTTAAATTAAGGGGTGGTAGGTATAGGACAGATGTTAGGGGTAGATTCTTCACACAGCGGGTTGTGAGTTCATGGAATGCCCTGCCCGTATCAGTGGTGAACTCTCCTTCTTTATGGTCATTTAAGCGGGCATTGGATAGGCATTTGGAAGTTATTGGGCTAGTATAGGTTAGGTAGGATTCGGTCGGCGCAACATCGAGGGCCGAAGGGCCTGTACTGCGCTGTATCCTTCTATGTTCTATGTTCTATGTTCTAATAGAGCTTTCTTTTTTAGGAAAAGAATATTTTGATTAAAATTCCTTCAGAGGTAACATTAATGTAAAAATGAAGTATGTTAAAAGGCAAATTTAACAATGAGTTTAGGCTAGTTGAGTTTTTGGTTTTTGCTTTACACAGAAACCAAATTTGTTCTTGTAATACCACAAAGATTCTTATAAAATAAAGATTTAAAGTAGCATTAAATGGTGGAACTGCAGGGGGTCTGCTCACTTTTTGTTTTTGTACAGCATCAACAGAGCAGAGTTCTATTTGTTTAAAATGCTCTATCATCACAAGTAATCGAAAAAATACACTGTTCATATTGATCAATAGCACAGATAGAGAACAGAAGGTACATCCTGTCACCAGAACCATCTAGTTTCACTTAAATGTCACAAAACTGAGAAACTCTTTGCAATAAATGTTAATTATTATACAAGTAGTAGCTCAAAATCCCCGTGCTACCTTGTAATTCTAACTTATTCCTGCTGGCTCTCATCAAGACCAACTTATCTGGTCCTACACAGCTCAGCCCTTTTCCCATAGTACATTCTAATTTCAACCCATTCACCACATAAAAAAGAGATTCTTCAGTCACTGATGTTTTCTTTATGTCCATGATGTCTTGTTCTGACTCTTCCACCAATGGAAACAATCCTTTCCCTATCTACCAGCCTGGACTACCCAGAATTTTGAATACCTCTATCAAATCTGTTCAACATCATTTCTTCCCCAAGGAGAACAAACTCAGCTTCTCCACTCCATCTCCATAACTGAAGTCTTTCACCCTGAGAAACATTCTCATAAATCTTTTCTACATCCTCATCCAACAAAGCTCAAAATGGCATGTGCATTTTTACCCACTCTCTCAACATGCCTCCTTCAGTTATTTGTGCTGATATACCCCCAGGGCTCTCTATTCCTGCACCCCTTTAGAACTGTGCAGAAATGCATTGATCTTGCCAAATAAATGCATAAACCATTGGGATGACATGGGTTCAACTCACAGAATGTAAGAACTTTTGGATCAGTGAACAACCTCTGACAAATAAGTTATAAAAATAAACCAAATAAACATACTACAGTCACTTCTTATTTATTGTCTGTTTCTTTTTAAAGGAACAGCAACAACCAGTTAAAACTGCATCAACATCCAACTGCAATGCATTAACATCCAACTACAACTTCATTGGTCTGGCAACAATCAAACTATACTACATAAGAAAATTGAAATCTTTATTAAACAATCCAATCGAATATCGTAGATTTTAACGACAAGTAAGACAATTAAAATCTGCATTAAAACTGCACAAGATACTTCTGATCATAACATTTATTTTGCAAGTCCGATGATAGTCTATCAATATCCCTTTCTTTCTTTATCCTCAGTGAAGGCAGTTATATTCTGTGAGGTCACAGATCCATCATGATCTCATTGAATGGTGGAACGTGCTCAAAGGGGCTGAATGTCCTCCTCCTGTTCCTATGTTTCTATATGCTGATTTCCACCGCGGCATTGTTAAAGGTGGGGATATTATGGAGCTTACTTCTCCTGTTAGTTGTCAATGTTTCACCACAAATCATAACTGGATGCGACAGATTCAACCTAATCTGTCGGTTCTGAAATTGTTAGTCCTGTCTATTGCATACTGCTGCCACTGTTTGGTCTATAAGCAAACTTCTTTTGTAACTTCACCAGGTCAGCACCTTAGTTTTAAGTATCGCTGGAGGTACTTCTGGCTTACCCTCCATGAACCTCCACTGACCTCCCTGCTTGATGATAATGGTAGAATGGAGTTTATGCCACACCATGGGGTTACAGATTGTATTGGAGGACAGTTGTGCTTCTGGTGATGACTAGTTCACTTATCTGTCCACCCTGGAGGCTCCCTGCCTCCATTCCTGATGAAGGGCTTTTGCCCGAAACATCAATTTTCCTGCTCCTCGGATGCTGCCTGACCTGCTGTGCTTTTCCAGCACCATTCTAACCTAAACTCTGGTTTCCAGCATCTGCAGTCCTCACTTTTGCCGCAATGGTTAGTTGATAGTTGACCAGTTTATGTTCTAGATCTGTCAAAGTCTCTTCTTTTTAGCAAGGTGGTAGTGCCACACAACATGATCCAGGGTATCCTCAATGTGAACACAAGTTTTTATTTTCATGATGTCGATGTGGTGCTCACCACTATTAGCAATACCATGGTGTGACCAGTAGATTGGTCAGAATCAGCTCAAGTAAGTTTTTCTTTCTTGTTGGTTTCCCCCATCACCTGCTGCAAAACCAGCCGAGTCTAACTAATCAGCAGGAGGTTTCCTTTGCCAATGTTTGACTTGATGCCATGAGTTTTCAGTGGTCCAGGATCAATGTTGAAGGCTTCCTGAGCAATTTCTTCTGACTGTGTCTCACTATACCATCACCTCAGGCGGATTTGTCCTGCCAGTGTGACAGGACATACAGATGGAGCTTAGAGGTAACCACATTACTGTGTGTCTGAGGTCACATGCAGGGTAGATCAGGCAAGGGCACCAGATTTCCTTCTCTACACAGTATTAGTTTTTTTTAAAAACAATCAACAATGCTTATGTTTTTGGTATCATGCTACTCTTCTTAATTCCAGATTTCACCATCTGTCATTGTAGGATTGGATTGCACGACTCCAGAACTGGGATTATTAATCACTACCCCTAATATGTTGAGGGGTCATAAGGACCCAGTTTAAAGATGCAATAACACTGGCGATTTGAATGCAGTGATTCAGAGATCTGACTTTCAGTAACAATACCCTTTGCCCTCCCTCTCTCTCTCCTTTTTCTGTGAAACCCATGGTATCAAAACCTGTGGATTGTAAACCGACTTGAATAACTCATCATCACAAGTGGAGGATTCACAAACACAGAATTTTACGGCACGGTGGCTCAGTGGTTAGCACTGCAGCCTCACAGCACCAGGAATCCGGGTTCGATTCCAGCCTCGGGTAACTGTCTTGTGGAGTTTGTACATTCTCCCCGTGACTGTGTGGGTTTCCTCCAGGTGCTCTGGTTTCCTCCCACAATCCAAAGGACGTGCAGCTCAGGTGAATTGGCCAGGCTAAATTGCCCATAGTGTTAGGTGCATTAGTCAGAGGGAAACGGATCTGGGTGGGTTACTCTTCGGAGGGTCGGTGTAGACTTGTTGGGCTGAAGGGCCTGTTTCCACACTTTGGGGAATCTAATCTAATCTAATCTTTACATCTGTATAACCGCCTTCAGAAAAATGAGAAGTAAAATTTGCAAACCATAACTAATACAGGGATGTACCTCAGTGTCAACATTGCATATCAACATAATATTAGGTGCATTATTAAATACTATTGCGTTAAGTATAAAGACTAATAAGCCTTTACTTGTGGTCTAATCCTGAACAACTATTTCACTTTCTACTTTAATTATTTGAGGTTGGATCCAAAGACAACCAGATTTCTAAAATAATGAGAAACATCATTGACACAAGATGATAATTGTGTGTGTTAAGGCACAAATCTTTGACGTGTTGGAGAATCTCTCTGATATGATGAAAATGGCGGAAGTAGTCTGAAATCACAAGTTGCTGAACATATTAATTCCCATTTCCACAGAGGCAGGAATTGAAATAGTTTAAATCTCAAGTATGTGCAGCTTCTGGAGGCAACTAACAATTTATTGCATAGAATCCCTACAATGTGGAAACAGGTCCTTCAGCCCAAAAACTCCACACCAAACAGCACCTCCAAAGAGCAACTCACCCCCTCTACCCCATATTTAACCCTGACTAATGCACCTAACCTACACATCCCTGAACACTATGGGTAACTTAATGTGGTCAATTCACCTAACTTGCACATGTTTGGACTGTGGGAGGAAACTGGAGCACACAGAGACAGACCAGCTCAGAGCTCTGCCAGAATCTGTTCTTAATATATTTCGTTTGGATTACAATGGTACCCTTTTGGGGTGAGAAGGATGGAGTTCAGGTTGCCTTTGCTGATGTCTCAATTGGCCTTAACTGCATGGTCTTTGGGAATGTTAATTGTACAAGTGATTGTGCAAAAAACTCTTGGAACTGATAAACCTCTTGAGAAGAGTGAAGACCTATCAAAAGCTATCACAACCTAACAAGAAGTGTCAAACTAACCAGGACTATCAAGACATTTCAAAGCAGAGGAAAATCACCTATACAGTGTATTCAAAAAACGGATACCCAGTCCGCCGATTTCTCAGCAACAAACCCAAACAAGCAGACAAAACACATCCAGAAACCCTAGCCACTTTTCCCTACATCAAAGACATCTCAGAAATGACTGCCAGACTACTCAGACTTCTTAGCATCATGGTAGCCCACAAACTCACCAACACACTAAAACAGCAGCTAATGAACATGAAAGACCCTATACAGACAACTAGCAAAACTAATATCATTTACAAAATACTGTGCAAGAACTGTAACAAACACTACATTGGACTAAAGGGCAGAAAACTAGCCACCAGAATACATGAACATCAACTAGCCACAAAAAGACAAGACCCACTCTCACTAGTATCTTAACATACAGACGAGGAAAGATATCACTTCGACTGGGACAACACATCCATCCTAGGACAAGCCAAACAGAGACACATGCAAGAATTCCTAGAAGCATGGCATTCCAACTGGAGCTCTATCAACAAGCACATTGACTTGGATCCCATTTACCACACCCTGAGAAAAAGAACAGAAAATGATATCACCACAGGAAATGATGCCACCAACTCAAGGAAACCTAAACACATAAATAAAAAGTGGGCCATACTACCAGTGCTTCATCCGGAGGCTCACTGATGACGTTACCTAATATGATGAAAGGACATCTGAAAATGAACCTTCCAGCTCCGTGAGCAAACCTATATTCAGAACATTTCAAAATGTGTTTTCTGAATGTGATAAAGTAATATAATTTATTTTTTCTGCCCAATTATATACCAGAAGAGTGGAGATGATGGTAAATGAAGGGGAAGAGAGTAATGGGTGGAACTAGGCAGTAAGTTGGAATTGTGATATGAGGATGGGTACAAGGCATTAAGTGGCATGAGTTGACATGCATGGGGAATAGGAAGTGTGTGGGGTTGAATGCACTGTGAGGGGTGAGGGCTGTTGGAATGTTTTATATTTTATTCTTTTGTCTTAAATATTTGACCATAGTGCTGTAGTGCCTCAACCCTTTCTGGTTTTCCCAGCCCACATTTCAATACAGCCTGCCTCCAGGACCAATAATGGGGAATATAGGCAATATGAGGTTATACAGAAAAATTATGGATGGGTAATATTGACCTAATGACAAAGTTCTAAAAACAGTATCAGGATGGAGAGACTGGTATGCATGTGCATCAACCTTTGAAGGTGTCATGACATATTGAGAAAATGGTTAGCAAAATTTATGATACCTTGAGATTAATGAATTGAGGTACTGAGTGCAAAAGCACATAAGGTATGAGAAGCCTTTATAAACCTTGATTAGGTTACAACTAGAATATTACATTGGAAACTCCAGTCACCGCACTTTATGAAATATGTGAGGGTCCTTGAGAGAGTGCAGGAATGAGTTATAAGAATGGTTGGAGGGACCACAGTTGGAAGGTTAGATTTGAGAAAGCAGGGATTGTTCTCTTTGGAGCAAAGGAAATAGAGGGGGGAATTGAAAGAGGACTGCATAATTATAACAAGTTCAAATAAGGTAAACAAGGAAAAAGTGTTACCATTAGCTAAAAGCACAAAGAATGTGGAACAATAAATTCAGAGGGGATGAAAGAAGAATATTTTGTATGCAGCAAATAATCACGACTTTGAATGCACAATACATGAAGTTGACAGAAGCAAAGACAATCTATAGTTTTGAAATGAAATTGCATGGTTAGTTGAAAGAAATTAACTTGATGTCCCTGCGGAAAGCCAGAACATTTTTTAATTCATTTGTGGGGCGTGTGTGCCAGCATTTGTCGCCTCTCCCTAGTTGCACTTAAGAAGGTGGTGGTGAGCTGCCGCCACTTAATGAGCTGTGAGTTGACCCACAATGCTTTAGGGAGGGAATTCCTAGATTTTGAGCCAGCAACAGTGAAGGAATGGCGATATATTTCCAAGTCGGAATGGTGAGTGGTTTGGAGGGGAGCTTTGAAGTGGTGGTGTTCCCATGTATTGGCTGCCCTTGACTTCCAAATGGAAACGGTCATGAGTTTGGAAGATGCAGGGGAAGGATTTTTGATAAATGTCTGCAGTTTATATTGTAGATCATACACATTGTTACTACTGAGTGTCGGTGGTAGAGGGAATGGATGTTTGTGAATGTGAGGGCAATCAAGCGTGCTGCTTTGTCCTGAATGATGTCAAGCTTCTTGAGTGTTGTTGAAGCTGCACCCTTCCAGGCAAATGGGGAGTATTCCTTGGAGATGATGGACAGACTTTGAAGAGACAGGAGGTGAGTTACGAGCTGCAGTATTCCTAACCGCTGACATGCTCTTGTAGCCATTGTGTTTTGAAGTGCAAACCTTAGTAGTTTAGCATTTGATGAAAATAAAGCATTTTGTAAAACATAGTTGTCTAATTTAAAATTTAATTTTTAACCTGTTTAACATTTCAAATTGCATCAAAACTCACATTACCAGAAGTGAAATAAGAATTTATTCAACCTACATATTTGCAATTAATTTTGCAACATGGGAAGATGCATCGTCAACCTTTGGAAGTTACGGAAACAAAACATATTTCAAAGATCTAGATTCAAATAGCAAATGAGATATAAGTTTTAGTCAGTTTTATTTAATTAATGAAGTAATGAACTCATGAAAATTGATCCTTAAATTTGTTAATTTAGTTTAATGATCTGGATGCCACCATAGTATCATGGAGTCATAGGGTCATAAAGATATATAGCATGGAAACAGAATACTCAGTCCAACTAGTCCATACCAACCAGATATTTTTAATCAATCTAATCACATTTCTCAGCACTTGGCCCATATCTCTCTAAACCCTTTTCTATTCATGTAAACATCCAGATGCATTTTCAATGTTGTAATTGTACCAGTTTCCACCACTTCCTCTGGCAGCTCATTCCATACACGTACCACCCTGTGTGAAAAAGGTTGCCCCTTAAGACTTTTTAAAATCTTTCCCCTCTCGCCCTAAACCTCTGCCCTCTAGTTTTGGACTCTAAATTAAACCCCATCTCCTTTAAACTGTATGGTGCCAGAAATGTATATGACAAACGACACTTGTAAAACAATTGTAATGTCATTGCTCACTATTGTTATCCTGTTCCATTGATAGCAACTTCAGCCGTCTCCACACCTGACACAAACACAAACACTGTTAATCGGAGGAATCTATAAATTACTGTCAGTGATTCCCCCATCATCCATAAGAACATAAGAACCAGGAGCAGGAGTAGGCCATCTGGTCCTACGAGCCTGGTCTACCTTTCAATAATATCATAGCTGATTTTCTCATGGTCTCAGCTCCACTTATCATCCCCCTCACCGTAATCCTTAATTCCTTTACTGTTCAAAAACATATCTACCTTACCTTTGAAAGCATTTACTGAGGAAGCCTCAACTACCTTACTGGGTAGGCAAGTCCATAGATTCACAACCCTCTGGGTGAAAAAGTTTCTTCTCAATTCAGGCCTAAATCTGCTTCCCCTAATTTTGAGACTATGCCCTCTTGTCCGAGTTTCATCTACCAGTGGAAACATCTTCTCTACTTCGATCTTGTCTTTTCATTTCATAATTTTATATGTTGCTATAAGATCCCCCCTCATTCTTCTAAATTCCAATGAATATAATCCCAGTCTACTCAGCCTCTCCTAATTAGCCAACCTCCTCAACTCCAGAATCAATCTAGTGAACTCCTCTGCATCGTGTCTAATGTTAGCGCAAATGGGCGGCACGGTGGCATAGGGTTAGCACTGCTGCCTCACAGTGCCAGAGAGCAGGGTTCAATTCCTGCCTCTGGCTACTGTCTGTGTGGAGTTTACATATTCTCCCTGTGTCTGCGTGGGTTTCCTCCGGGTGCTCCGGCTTCCTCCTACAGTCCGAAGATGTGCAGGTTAGGTAAATTGGCCATGCTAAATTGCCCATAGTGTTAGGCGAAGGGGTAAATGTCGGGGAATGGGTCTGGGTGCGTTGCGCTTTGGAGGGTCGGTGTGGACTTGTTGGGCCGAAGGGCCTGTTTCTACACTGTAAGTAATCTAATCTAAAAAAAATCCTTTCTCAAATAAGCTGTACTGTTGTAATTTTAGCGGACGGAAATCATTGCACCATTGTGAACTTCTACATTGTAACACTATGATCATTAGGACACAGTTAAAACTATTGGCCAAGTTAACGAGGTTCAGATCTTGTGGTCAGTCACGATGCAGATGTGTAATGATTTCTACCTGCTTCCCAGCAGAGTTCCACC
This sequence comes from Hemiscyllium ocellatum, assembly GCF_020745735.1. Lineage (NCBI taxonomy): Eukaryota > Metazoa > Chordata > Chondrichthyes > Orectolobiformes > Hemiscylliidae > Hemiscyllium > Hemiscyllium ocellatum. The sequence goes on from NC_083436.1 coordinate 5,644,223, forward strand.
AAGTCTTGTGCTTTTGATTTCAGTTGAAGGTGTGCTACTGGAGGACTGCCTTCAGCTCAGAGTCAGGTAAGGACCTTCAATGAGTTAAAACAATTCCTTTCATCTACTTTTCTCTCGGAAAAGTTCTTTACCACCCACAGTTCCCTCAAATCTGCTTCCCCAAACTGTTTCCCCATCACCACCACAGGTGAAGGCAGAAGATATTTAGGGGGCAGGGTGAGGAGATTGGGGTGTCAGGATGAATGGGATTGGGTGATTATAGTGCGGTATAAAGAGAGGAATATTTAAGCTGCTAGGAGGTTTTTTTTTGTAAATTTTTTATTGAAAGAAGATTTTTGAGCTTTATTTTACAAAATTAATACAAAATAGTGTATCCACTTTACAATTTAATAACAATACCAATAAAAAATTAAGAAAACTAATTACTAATCTACTGAACAAACTACCAAAACACAAAATAAACTATAGGAAAGAAGACTCCATATATAAAAAAAATCACAGTATCATACATTACTAACAATAACCAAAAGAAAGAAAAAACCCAATATAAATAAATAAATACTCCTTCAAAATAAAGTCATATGAAGTCATAACAAAACCCTATTTCTACGGGATTCTTCCTACTGGGAGCCCCTGAACCAACCAGCACCATCCTCACAGCTAAGCAAAGGCCCTAAACAGTATGGCCCCTACATCTGCATCAGTGTAGTTCATATAGGGCTGCCATGTTCTATAACATAATTCCATTTTTTGGTGTACCATATTCATAAGGAAGTCCGGGGATATATTCCATAACTATCCTGTGCCAATTTGAAAGTCCTGGGGGACTTTCGGATACTCAACTTACTAAAATATTTTTCCTCGCACAAAAGTAAAGGATAACGAATAGTTTATTCCCATATACATCTAGAGAAGGGAAATTTGGAAAACCCAGAAGAAGAGACAGTGAATCCAATCCAGTCTCCGTTCCCAAAATCTTTGCCAAGGCATTCGCTACGCTGTCCCAATATCTACAAATTTTATGGCATATCCACAAACAATGAGTGAGAGTACCAACTTCTATTTTACATTTAGGGCGCACTGGGGATGCTCCTGCCTTGAACTTTGCAAGTTGCTCTGGTGCCATGTGAGTCCTATGAAGTATCTTCAATTGGATAGCCTGAGTTCTGTTACAGATAGAGATCTTCCTGGCGTTTTCCCAGACATCCTCCCACACCTCTAAGGAGATTTCCATCCCTAATTCTTGATTCTAGGTTTTATATAACTGTTCCATGCCTTCGATACCTTATTACCTAGGAAGTGGTAGACAGTACCCATCGGCTGAAGCACTCTCCTTTCCATATCTAATTTGTAAGGATTAGTCATCAATGTGGTCTTATTTTGTATGAAGCCTCATTCTTGAAAATATTGAAAAGGTCCTGCTGGGCAATCCGAACTTCTGACGCAACTGTTCAAAGGACCACATGACCTCCCCATCAAACAGATCACCCAAACAGGAGATACCTCTGGACTCCCAAATTTTAAATCCAACATTAGTCAGGCCTGGCTGAAATCCCAACGTTCCCACTATTGGGGTGAAAGAGGAGATTTTTTGTAAATTACCCTCATCATCCTCCAAGCTTTGATTATATTTAGTACAATTGGATTTTTACAATGATCTGTAATTACTCTCATTTTATCCATAAATAATAGATTGATGAGGGGACATTTTGTTCAGGAAGCCTCGATATCCAACCAGATTGATTGTGTGTCACAAGAGACTCAGTCAGCCACATATGATAATAGAGTACTCAGTTGGAACTTCCTAAAATCCACAAAATTCAGTCCTCCCCTTACTTGTGGGAGCTGCAACTTATTTAATTTAATAAGGAGCCGTCTATGATTCCAAGTAAAAGAACCAAGCCAACCATAAAGCTTACACAGCACCTGTCTTGGTAATATCAAAGGAAACATTCTCATGGGGTATAATAGGCGAGGGAGAATATTCATCTTGATCAAAGCTATTCTTCCTAATCAGGATATCAGGAGATCTTCCCAATGTTGGAGGTCCTGCCTTATTTTCTCCAATAAATGCATATAATTAGCTTTATACAGCCAACCAAATACCAGGGTAATAAAAATACCTAAATAAAGAAAACCTCCCAATGACCACTGAAAGGGGAATTGGGATCCATTCAGAACATTGGATATGCTGGTAAGACCTCCTAACAGCATGGCCTCTGATTTCATAAAATTAATTTTGCAACCGGAGAACATTCCAAATAAATTAACCACTTGAATTAAGCGAGGCACAGATGTCAATGGTCATTTAAGAAAAGAAGGACATCGTCCGCATAGAGTGATTTTATGCTTACCCAATCCTACCTCCGGGGCCGGGTCAGTTCATATAGCTTCCTCCAATGGTTCGATCACTAGTGTAAATAGTAGTGGTGAGACAGGGCATCCTTGACAACAACCTCAGCCAACACTAAAGCTATCCGATCTTCCACCTTTGGTAATCACCGCTGCTTTGGGGTCATTACATAATACTGCAACCCATTTGGTAAAGACCTCTCCAATACCAAACAATTCCAAAGTATAAAAGAGATATGGCCATTCTACCCGATCAAATGCCTTCTCTGCATCTAGGGAGACCACTAATCCCGGTATTGCTCTCTGCTGGCAGACTTGTACCATATTTAACACTCTTCTCATGTTATTAGTTGACCTGCAACCCTTAGTAAACCCTGTCTGATCTTCTTTTATAATGAATGGTAAAATCCTCTCCGATCTTAATGCCAACATTCTTGAGAGATTTTTAAAGTCCACATTCAATAAGGATATAGGAATGTACGAAGTACAGTCGTCTGGGGCTTTTCCTTTCTTAAGAAAGAGAGAGATATTTGTGGGCGGCTACTCTGACTGTGTGAGTAATTATACATATCTATAAGTGGTCCGGCCAATTCCTCTATAAATTCTTCATAGAACTCAGCCTGGAATCCGTCTGGTTTGAGCGCTTTACTGCTCTAGAGCTGCCTCACAGCCTCCTGGACTTCCTGGGTTGTCATGGGGGTGTTCAAAAGTGACACCTGCCCCAAGGTTAGGCCCGAGAGGGCCAGATGTTTTAAAAAAGATTCCATCTTCCTCGTTCTTTCCTCACAGTCCTCCAACTTGTACAATTTGAAATAGAGCTTTCTAAAGACTGCATTAATCTTTTTAGGATCACAAGTCAGGGTACCAGCACCCTCTCAAACAGACGTGATGGATTGGGGAGCCTTTTTCTTTCTGGCAAGGTACGTTCGGTACCTGTCCAGCTTATCACCGTATTCAAAAAATCTCTGCTTTGCAAATAGTATCTCCCTCTTTGCTGTTTGAGTAAGTGCGGTATTCAAAGTTGTCCTGAGGGCTGTAATCCACTGTAGTTTAGTAATGGACGGCCTATCAACATACACTGACTCAACTGTCTTCAGGTGAGCCTCGAGCAGATGCTGTTGTTTTTCCTTCTGTCTTTTCCGGGTCGCAGAATATGAGATAACCAAGCCAGCGCATATGACTTAGCAGTCTCCCACATCACTGATGGGTCACTGGCTGTGCCTGAGTTGATATCCCAGAAAGTTTTAAATTCCTGCAAGAAATATTTTATGAACTTACTATCCTTCAACAGGAAAGTGTCCATACGCCAGTGTTGGGAACCCATCTCATCATCACTAGCCTTAACCTTCATATACACTGCTGCATGGTCAGAAATAGTTATATTAGCTATTTTACAAAACAATATCAAATTCAGAAAGGTCGAGGGGACAAAAAACATATTGATTCTGGTATGACACTTGTCTGGGTTAGAGTAAAAAGTAAAATCTCTACCCTCAGGGTGAAGACACTCCTACACATCTATCAGTCCCAACTCCCTATTCAGATCACCTAGCTGCCTGGATCACAGAGATATACCCACGGAGCTCCTAGGTATCCTATCCACCTCGGGGTCAATAATACAATTAAAATCTCACCCTAAAATTGTGTGACACACCCTGAGAGCCACCAATTTGGAGAACACCTCTGTTACAAATTTAAAAGGATGTGCCGGGGGCAATAAACATTCAAAATCCCGTATTCCTCTCCATAAATTAAGGCTGTAAGTAATATACACCGTCCAGTGTCATTTTTCATCGGGCTTAGCATTTGGAAGAGAAGATTCTTCGGGATAAGAATGGCCACTCCACTCCTTTTTGAGCTGAAAGATGAAAAGAACACCTGGCCAAACCTAACCTGCTGCAGCTTCGAATGCTCCTTCTCAACTAGATATGTCTCCTGTAGAAAGGCTACATCAACCCTTTCTTTTTTAAGACTTGATAATATCTTTTTCCTTTTAATTGGCGAGTGGCTCCCCTTGGCATTATTTAAACAAATGACTAGTCATGATCGTTCAAGCAAGTCTGAGACCCCCCAGGAAGAAGAACCTCACTCAAAAGGCATTGAATAGACACCATAAACAATTCACATATAAAAACAACCTTTAAAATAACTAAATCAAAACAGCTAAGAACTACTCCTAAAAAAAAACATAAGACATAATTAAAAGGAGATTTTCCCCTTGTCTACAGGAGGCACTCCTACTTTTCAGTAATCCTTCCATAACACCTCCAGCTCAAGCCATGCCCTCGGCCCAGACATTACAAAGTAAAATAAACAAATGCCAATATCTTATGTTACAAGAGTTAAAAGAGGGCAACCAACCCAACCTTGTCCATATTATTACCCAGGCACTCTTAACAAAACAGCAACATAAAATAAACTATATAAAATTACAATCTCAGCAAATATTAAGGAACAAAAAAAACAACTCAGAAACATCCGCCAACAATTAGATAAACCAAGCGAGTTATAGTTAAGAATCAGAAGAAATAACCCCCTCCGAGGAAGGATGGAAAAGAGAAAAGAGGAAAGAGGAGGAGGAAAAAGAAAAGGGGTAAAATAAAGTCATTATCCATCTAGTTCAAGTCCATCAGTCTATTTGAGAGCATCCAAAAACTCTTTTACTTTTTCCAGCGATCCAAAGTTATACACAGATCCTCCATGACTGAAGTGCAGCTTTGCCGGGTATCACATGGAATATTGAATATTTAAATCCCTTAAACGCTTCTTTACCTCATCAAACGCCTTCCTCTTGCAAACCACAACTGGACAGAAGTCCTGGAACAGCATTATTTTGGATCCCTTGTATACCACGGCTTGGGGATCCTACCCCAAAACTCTGAAGGCCTCCAGCAGCATTGCTTTCCCTGTAGTGCTGAAGTCGGACTAGAACCAGGCGGGGGCGCTCGTCCAACCCGGGCCTGCGCACAGCAACCCAGTGGGCCTGCTCAACCCACACCCAGCCCAGTTCAGACTCTAGCTTCAACAGCTGTGTGAGCCATTGCTCCAAGAAATCCACAAGCTGGCCTTCCTCCTCCTGTTTGGGAAGGACCAGCAACTGAATATTTTTCCAACAACTTCAAATATGTTCTTCTAAGGCCCAGACTCGGCATTCCAGAGCCCGGACCTGACCTACAGAGGTTTCAGCAGCGGTCTCAGAGGCTGCGGCACATGGCTTTGCCCTTCCAATACACTGCCTGCATTTCTCGATCTATCAGTCATGTTTCTGCAGCTCGACTGATATTGCATCCCACCTGGACCAGGTCTCTTCAATCGACATGTCGATCTTCTCTCGGAGCTTAACAAACTCCGAGATCAGGCTTGCCTCTGCAGGTAAGTCCCCGTGGGGCGGCCGCAGACGTCTCTGTTGCTGCAGGAGTGGGAGAGAGGTCCCTGTCTGTTGCGAACTCCATGACCTTTTACCTTTGGTCATTTTAAAATGTATCAAACTCCTAAAGTTTGATGCTGAATGACCAAAGCTGCTGGGAAAAGGCTATTTTTAGTAGTTTAGAAAGTGAGGGTGGGTAGGTACCCCACTTTGCCTGGGTCCTGAGCAGAGCTCAGCAGACTCAGACCTACTGGGTCGCTGCCATCTTGAATCTCCCTGCAAGGAGTGTTTTGACACTTCTGATTTAAAGGGTTGTGTTCCTGAGCAGACTCAGCCTGTCTGGGACTAACCTAGCTTAATCTTCAAAATACTGTTTTGGGGTACATGTAGGGCAATGTCTAATTATTTTAATCATTGCATTCTGCCAGGGTAGTGAGGCTTGAACTCTGATCCAAATGTAGGGACACTACCACTGCATCACAAGAACCTGGGCACCTCAGTGTGAAACGTGGTGCACAGAGACACTATTTATATTGCATGTTTTCAATGCCATCTTCAACAGAGGTTTATCAGAGTCGGTCTGAATGTTTACTGGATTCACAGAGTCTTATAGATATTCAGCACAAAATCAGACCCTTCAGTCCAATTTGTCCATGCTGACAGATATCCTAACCTAATCTAGATTCACCAACACTTGCCCATATCCTTCTAAACCCTTCCTATTCATATACCCGTTCAGATGCCTTTTAAATGCTGTAATTGTAGCAGTCTCCACCACTTCCTCTGGTAGTTCATTCCATACATGCACCACCCTCTGCGTGACAAAGTTGCCCCTTAGATCCCTTTCCACTCTCACCCTGAACCTATGCCCTCCAGTTCTGCCGTCGTCCACCTCAAGAGAAAATATCCAAGAGTCGAATGAATTGGTTTTCTATCTGTTGCTCATTCCAATAGTCACAATGTCTATGATATATTTTCTCAGATCTCTAAGAAACGTAGATGTCTAATTCTGCTTATTCTAAATTGCTTGGAAAATATTTGAGAATGTTGCTGATTTAAATATGAAAGAGCCGCAGTAACATTCATTGATTTTTTTGTTCCCAAAAGCATAAATCAAAAAATTCAAACACATAAAACCTTACCTCATATGCTATAAGTCTGAAAAAAATCAATTTCTGCTTAAGTAAAATAAACAAATGCCACTTCCTATTATTGATTAAGTTGCTGATTTCCTAAATGTGTAACTAAATATTGTAATTTATCTAATATTTTATATACTTTGATCAAAGTGAATACTTAATTATTGTTCAGTAAATGAATTGTCTAAATATTATTTTGACTTTTCCACTCAATTATTGATATTGAATGTAAGTTGAAATGCTTTCAAAATATCGGAATGTGTTCATTTGAAAACTGACTTTGCATATCTCTCACTCACCTCACTTATTGCATGATGGTTTCAGCATGTTTCAAGCAGCAATCCTGGTAGATATCGAAAATTACTTGATTTCAAATAAGATCTTTCACAAATAATTATAAACATGCTCCTAATTCACATAAAATATCACAATGTTTTTGAAATCAATGCTCACATTAAAAGTAAAGGACAAAAAGAGACACAAAGGTCTTCATGATCTTTAATCTTAAGGTCTTCATGACCTTAAAGAATTGTAAGTCATTTTCTAATTGCCCTCAGGTTGTATACCTGACATGGAATGTATATTAAAGATGTTAAGACTGTTGCAATCATACTCAGTGGTACTTCAGTATGCAGACAAGTTGAATTTTATTGCAAATACTGTAATATTCAAACTGAGGTGTTTTGTAATGTATTTTCCAGATTTTATGAATTAAGTATATTTTGTAAAGAAAAAAAACAGGAAGAGTTTATATTTGCTGTAGCATTTTAAGATTTTAAAAAGTTTGTCATAACATCTTTGCTGCTACCTTTAGCTCAAATTTATATTTCACACCTCTGAGCCAGAAGATGTGAGTTCAAGTCCCATCTGCGTCAGAAGTGTGTCATAACATCGCTAAACAGAGTGTTTAAAGATATCTCTACCCCAGTGTAAATTTCCTTTCCTGTAAAACCTGTTTGTAAAATCATATTATAAACTTTGGAACTTTAATAATTGATCATCGATTGTATGAATTAACAAAGATAAACAGTTACACAGAGAAAAAAGCAACAATAACACTACCTGATTTAAGCTGTTAAGGAACAAAGACAAGTTATTACAGAGACTGCAAGCAATTAGCCATGTCTTGGTGAGATTTCATGAATAAAACTGCTTTGATGCCTGCTTGATAAACTGGATGCTTTATTGCCACAAAGGTCAAGGATTGCCCTGCAGAAGAATGCAAGGAATTAATCACAGGAAAGCTGTGTTTTCAAACAGACAGTTAAGTTCCAAATGGAACAAGGAACAAAGAAGCTACTTCTGATAAGAAGGCAAGCCACAGACTTGTATATTGGATGAAAGAACTTTCAAAGAATCATCAATATATCACATCACAAATCTGAAGGATGAACATCTGTATAAGAATAGAATAACACTAGAACCCCACCTTTAGCCCAATTTGAACAATAATGCTGCATAAAGATCGAACCTTGGATACTTCCAGAGACAGACTCCATTGGTAGGATCCTGGCCAGAATCCATTAATAGCCAAGTTGAGTTATGAGGTTTACTTGAAAGGCCTTATTTTGTTTGCCACATGCTTTAAAGTTTAAATCATTGTTTCAGTGCTTGATCGTGAGATTTCTTAATAAGTAGCCAAATTATAGGTAACTTGTGGTGATTTACCCACCACTGTAGCTTCTGTGTGATTTCATGCGAATTCTTCAAAGTGATTGGTTTCTATTTCTGCTAAATGAAATTGAACACCAAAACTCTCTATAGAAGTATAAAAGCAAATTAGTGCGGATGCTGGAATCTGAAACCAAAGAGCTGCTTTGACAAATGGTCAGTTAGACTCGAAACGTCAGCTCTTTTCTCTCCTTACAGATGCTGCCAGACCTGCTGAGATTATCCAGCATTTTCTCTTTTGCTCTCTATAGAAGTGCTTTCCAAACCTATTCCCAAACATATGACCCTATTTCAAAATCATGGAAAATTATTATGGTCCCTCAATGAGAATTGAGAGTAATTTGCCAGAGGTGTGGGGGCTGTTACATTGGGAGAACAGTTGTTATAGCTTGGTCAGAGCTCCATGGTGGCCATTGATGCTTTGGATCTCACCGCCCTGAAGTTTCAGCTTGTGAATCTACTTAGTCTTCCAAATCCCACTTTGGTAAGTCTGCTCTATAGCTCCTCAGAATGAAGAAATTAATGTTGGCCTCCTCCAGAAGTCCCCAGCATCACATTCTGGAAATAGTGCAGAAGACACGTGCCCCAGACCTTGCCATGCTCACTGCCAAGTTGCTCCAGTACAGCTACAGCAGTGTTGACAGCTTTGACAATGTGAAAGATTGGTGCGTCCTGCACACAGAAAATAATACAAATCCAACTTGGCCAATTAGCAGCCCATTTGTCTACTCTCAATCAACGGTAAAGTGATGGAACGTGTCAGAAAGCACTCTTGCTTAGCAATAACCTAATCAGGAACACTCAATTCAGGTTTCTCTAAGGCCATTCAGCCTCTGACATCATTACAGCCTTGATACAAACATGAACAAAAGAGCAGAATTCCAAAGTTGACATCAGAATGACTGCCCTTCACTGAGTGCGACTCCAAGCCTTAGTAAAATTGAATTCAGCGAGAATTGGAGGAAAACTTTCCAGTGGTATGAGTCATATATAGCATAAAAGAAATGCTGGTGTTGTTGGAGCTTTGTTATCTATGCTCCCAAATATCCCTGCAAGAGTTCCTCAGTGTAGTGTCATAGGCCCAACAATCTTTAGATCCTTAATGAATGGTTTGGCTCCATCATAACACCAGAAGTAGGGATTATTGCTGATGATTACACAATGTTCATCACCATTCAGGCTCTTTAGAAACATTTTTCTTATTCATTCACTGGACGTGGGCATCACTGGCTAGGCCAGCATTTAGTTGCCCATCCTTAACTGCCCACAGGGAAGCTGAGAATCAACTACATTGCTGTGGGTCTGGAGTCACACATAGGAAAAACTGGGTAAGGATGGCAATTTCCTTCCCGAGAGGACATTAGTGAACCAAGCAAGTCTTTCCCGACAATCAACAACAATCTCATGGTCATCATTAGACTCTCAACTTCTCCAAATAACTAGCTTTTTTTATTCTTTATTTTTCTACAGTATCTTTGGGAATTTAAAATAGTGGGAATGGCGGTTAGAGCAGTTGAATGTTCCTCCTGAAGAATGTGGGTGGTAAGGAGTCCCTGCTGTCCCCACTGGAGTCCCTGCTGACTACATTTGCAGGAAGTGCACTCAACTCCAGGTCCTCGAAATCCACGTTAGGGAACTACACCTGGAGCTAGATGAACTTCAAATCATTCGGGAGGCCTAGGGGGTTATTGAGAGGAGTTACAGGAAGGTAGTCACACCTCAAGTACAAGAAAAGGGCAGATGGGTTGCCGTCAGGAGATGGAAATGAAACTGGCAGACAGTGCAGGGATCCCCTGTGGCCATTCCCCTCAAAAACAAGTGCACCATTTTGGATACTGTTGGAGTGCACAACTTACTAGGAGTAAGCAATGGGGCACAGATCTCTGGCACAGAGTCAGTCCCTGTTGCTCAGCAAGGAAGAGGGTAAATGAGCAGAGCACTACTCATTGGAGACTCCATATTTAGGGGACACATAGGAGGGTCTGTGGGAATGCGAGAGACTCACAATTGGTGTGTTGCCTCCCAGATGACAGGATTCATGATATCTCGGATTGTATTTTCGGATCCCTGAGGGGGAGGGGGAGCAACCCCAAGTCATAGTCCACATAGGTAGTAGTGACATAAGTAGGAAAAGAGATGGGGATTTAAGGCAGAAATTCAGGGAGCTAGGGTGGAAGCTTAGTGCTAGAACAAACAGAGTTGGTGCCCGTGCCACATGCTAACAAGGCGAGGAATAGGGAGAGAGAGGAGTTGAACACATGGCTACAGGGATGGTGCAAGAGGGAGGGTTTTGGTATACCTGGATAATTGGGGATCATACTGGGGAAGATGGGACCTCAACAAGCAGGATGATCGACCCCCAAACCAGAGGGGTACCAATATCCTGGTGGGGCAGATTTGCTAATGCTATTTGGGAGGGTTTAAACTAATTCAGCAGGGTGATGGGAACCTAAGTTGTAGTTCGAGGGTCCAGGAGGTATGAGAACAATGTGGTCAGAATATGGTTTCAAGGTCACAAGAGTTCACTGGCAAGCAGGAAGGTGGTTTGAAGTGAGTTTACTTCAATGCCAGGAGCGTCTGGAATAAGGTGGGTGAATCTGCAGCATGGATTAGTAACTGGGACTTCGATGTTCTGGCCATTTTGGAGACATGGATAGAGCTGGGCTGTTGCAGATTCAAGGATTTAGATGCTTCAGTAAGAACAGAGAAGTTGGTAAAAGAGAGGGGAGGTGTGGCATTGTTAGTCAAGGACAGTATTCCAGGGGCAGAAAGGACATTTGAGGACTCTTCTACTGAGGTAGTATGGACTGAGGTTAGAAACAGGAAAGGAGAGGTCATCCTGTTGGGAGTTTTCTGTAGGCCTCCAAATAGTTCCAGAGATGCAGAAGAAAGGATAGCAAAGACAATTCTGGTTAGGAGCAAAAGTAACAGGGTAGTTGTTATGGGGACTTTAACTTTCCAAATATTGACTGGAAACATTAAATATCGAGTACTTTAGATGGTTCAGTTTTTGTTCAATGTGTGCAGGATGGTTTCCTGACACAGTATGTAGACAGGCCAACAAGACACGAGGCCACATTGGATTTGGTACTGGGTAATGAACCCAGCCAGGTGTTAGATTTGGAGGTAGGTGAGCCTCCAAATAGTGATCACAATTCAGTTATGTTTACTTTAGCGATGGAAAGGGATAGTTTATATGCTGCACAGCAAGAGTTATTGTTAGGGGAAAGGCAATTATTATGCGACAAGGCAAGATGTAGGAGGCATAGGATGGGGAAAAAAACTGAAGGGGATGGGCACAATTGAAATGTGGAGGTTATTCAAGGAACAGGTACTGCGTGTCCTTGACAAGTATGTGCCCATCAGACAGGGAGGAGGTCGTCAAACAGGGGAGCTGTGGTTTACTGAAGGAGTTGAATCTCTTGTCAGGGGGAAGAAGAAGGTTTATATTAGGATGACACATGAAGGTTTATTGAGGTTAGCCAGGAAAGGTCCAAAGAGAGAGCTAAGAAAAGCCAGGAGGGGGACATGAAAAATTGTTGGCAGATAGATCAATGAAAACCCTAAAGCTTTCTATAGGTATGTCAGGAATAAAAGAATGATTAGAGTAAGATTAGGGCCAATCAAGGATAGTAGTGGAAAGTTGTGCACGGAGTCAAGGAGATAGAAGAAGCACTATATGAATATTTTTCGTCAGTATAGTAATAGAGCACAACATGGAAATAGACCCTTCAGTCCAACCCATCCATGTCGACCAGATATCCCAATCCAATCTAGTCCCACCTGCCAGCACCCGGCCCATATCCCTCCAAACCCTTCCTATTCATATACTATTCCAAATGCTTCTTAAATGTTGCAATTGTACTAGCCTCCACCACATCCTCTGGCAGCTCATTCCATACACATGCCACTCTGAGTGAAAAGGTTGCCCCTTAGGTCTCTTTTATATCTTTCCCCTCCCACCATAAACCTATGCCCTCTAGTTCTGGACTCCCCGACCCCAGGGAAAAGACTTTGTCTATTTAAATTATCCATGCCCCTCATAATTTTGTAAACTTCTATAATGTCACCCATCAGCCTTTGACGCTCCAGTCTGTTCAGCGTCTCCCTTTAGCTCAAATCCTCCAACCCTGGCAACATACTTGTAAACCTTTTCTGAACCCTTTCAAGTTTCATAATATCTTTCCGATAGGAAGGAGACTAGAATTGCATGCAAGATTCCAACAGTGGCCTCACCAATGTTCTGTACAGCTACAACATGACCTCCCAACTCCTGTACTCAATACTCTGACCAATAAAAGAAAGCATACCAAATGCCTTCTTCACTATCCTATCTACCTGCAACTCCACTTTCAAGGAGCTATAAACCTGCACTCCAAGGTTTCTTTGTTCAGCAACACTCCCTTAGTAATCTCATTATAAATAGACAACATTGTCAAGGAGAATACTGAGATACAGACTACTAGACTAGATGGGATTGAGGTTCACAAGGAGGAGGTGTTAGCAATTCTGGAAAGTGTGAAAATAGATAAATCCTCTGGGACAGATGGAATTTATCCTAGGATTCCCTGGGAAGCCAGGGAGGAGATTGCAGAACCTTTGGCTTTGATCTTTATGTCATCATTGGCTACAGGAATAATGCCAGTAGACTGGAGAATAGCAAATTTTCAAGAAGGGGAGTAGAGATAACCCTGGTAATTATAGACCAGTGAGCCTTACTTCAGTTGTGAGTAAAGTGTTATAAAAGATTATAGAGATTGGATTTATAATCATCTAGAGAGGAATAAGTTGATTAGGGATAGACAACACGGTTATATCAACCTTATTGAATTATTTGAGATGGTGACCAAGCAGGTGATTGAGGGTAAAGTGGTAGATGTAGTGTAAATGGATTTCAGTAAGGTGTTTGATAAGGTTCCCTACTTTTGGATGTTGCATGTAATACAGAAACATGGGATTGAGGGTGATTTAGCAGTTTGGATCAGAAATCGGCAAGCTGACCGTGGTGGTTGATGGGAAATGTTCATCCTGGAGTTCAGTTACTAGTGGTGTAGGAAGAATCTGTTTAGGGGCCACTGCTGTTGGTCATTTTTATAAAAGACCTGGATGAGGGCATAGAAGGATGGGTTAGTAATTTTGCAGATGACACTAAGGTCAGTGGAGTTGTGGATAGTGCTGAAGGATGTTGTCAGTTACAGAGGGACATAGATAAGCTGCAGAGCTGGGCTGAGAGGTGACAATTGGTGTTTAATGCAGAAAAGTGTGAGGTGATTCATTTTGGAAGGAGTAGCAGGAATGCAGTGTACTGGGCGAATGGTAAGATCCTTGGTAGTGTAGATGAGCTGAGATACCTCAGTGTCCATGTACATAGACCTCTGAAAGTTGTCACCCAGGTTGATAAGGTTGTTAAAAAGAGACGAGAGTGTGGTGCTGGAAAAGCACAGCAGGTCAGGCAGCATTCAAAGCCCAGGAAGTCGACGTTTCGGGCAAAAGCCCTTCATCAGACTGCCATTCCTGATGAAGGGCTTTTGCCTGAAACATCAATTTTCCTGCTACTCGGATGCTGCCTGACCTGCTGTGCTTTTCCAGCACCACACTCCTGACTCTAATCTCCAGCATCTGCAGTACTCACTTTTGCTGAAAGTTGCTAAGGAAGCATACAGTGTGTTAGCTTTTATTTGTAGAGGGATTGAGTTTCGGAGCCACAAGGTCATGCAGCTGTATAAAACTCTGTTGCAGTCGCACTTGGAGTATTGCGGTCAGTTCTGGTCACTGCATTAGGGCGGCACAATGTCTCAGTGGCTAGCACTGCTGCCTCACAACACCAGGAACCCAGGTTCGATTCCAGATTTAGGCAATTGTCTGTGTGGAGTTTACACATTCTCCCCACGTATGTGTGGGTTTCCTCTGGGTGCTCTGGCTTCCTCCCACAATCCAAAAATGTGCAGATCAAGTGAATTGGCCATGCTAAATTGCCGATAGTGTTCAGGGATGTGCAGGTTAGGTCATTAGACAGGAGTAAAATCTAGAGTAATGGGAATGGAGACTGCGTCTGGGTGGGTTGCTCTTTGGAGGGTCGGTGTCGTCTTGTTGGGCCGGAGGGCCTGTTTCCACACTGTTGGGATTCTTTGAATTATGGGAAGAACGTGGAAGCTTTGGAAAGAGTTCAGAGGAGATTTATTAGGATGTTGCCTGTTATGGAGGGAAGGCCTTATGAGGAAATGCTAAGGGACTTGAGGCTGTTTTCATTAGAGAGAAGAAGATTGAGAGATGACATATAAGATAATCAGAGGGTTAGATATGATGGACAGTGAGAGTCTTTTTCCTCGGATGGTGATGGCTAGCACAAGAGGACATCACTTTAAATTGAAGGGTGAGAGACATAGGACAGATGTCAGAGGTAGTTTCTTCACTCAGAGAGTAATGGGGGCATGGGATGCCCTGCCTGTAACAGTAGTAGACCTGCCAACTTTAAGGGCATTTAAATGGTCATTGGATAAACGTATGGATGAAAATGGAATCGTGTAGGATAGAATAGCTTCAGATTGGTTCTACTGGTCAGTACGACATCAAGGACGGAAGGGCCTATTATGTGTGGTAATGTTCTATGTTCTATGTTCTAATTTCAGACTTTCAATTTAAATTCCACCATCTGCCATGGTGGGACTCAAACTCAGGTCACTAAAGCAATACCTTGATCTCTGGAATAATAGTCCATTGATTTTTTTTCCAAAGCGTTTCACATCTAAATTAACAAAACATGGATAATGTTCAAGTTGACAAGTGGCAGGAAATATTCATTTTACACAAATGCCAGGTAATGACCATCTCCTAGGTATGGACTAGCCATAGAAATATGCCAACTACAAGAATCCTGCTCTAAGTAACTCACCTTCTGATACCCTAAATCATGTCCACCATCTCAAAGGCACAAGTCAGAAGTGTGATGGAATATTCTCCACTTGCCTGGATGGGTGCTGCTCCAAAAAAATCAAGGCGCTTGACACCATCCAGAGCAATTTAGTCTACTTGATTGGTACCATATCCACAAATATTCATGCTCTCCACCACCAAAGATCTGAGTCCTTAGTGCCCACCATTGCATCATGCAATGCAGAAATTCACCAAAGATCTTTTGACAGCACTTTCCAAACCCATGACCATTTCCATCTAAAAGGGCAAGGACATGGGAATATAGGAACACCACCACCTGCAAGTTCCCATCCAAGCCACTCATGAGTTGGAAATATATCACCCTTCCTACACTGTTGCTGAGTCAAAATCCTGGCAATCCTTCCTTAGCATTGCTGATCTAGCTAAACAAAATCCACTGCAGGAGCTCAAAAACATAACCCACACCACCACCTTCTTGTGGGCACCTAGGCATGGAGATTATACACTAGCCAAGTTGGCAATGCTCAATTCCTGTGAAAGAAATAACAAAAAGCTGACATCCACAGCACGGAGCTAATTGGATCTTTGTGGGCAGCTTTCTTTTCAAGTCAACAGAACATTAGCATTTCATTATTGACTGCAAATACACTCTGTACAGCTCTGAAGGAGGCCATTAAGCCCACTGAGTCTGCACCAGTCCACAAAGATTTCATTACACAAATCCTATTTGCCAATTCTTGGCCCTTAGCTCTCTAGACATTGGCAATGTAAGTGACTATCTAATACAGCTTAGAACTCAACTATCCTTGGAGATAGCAAATTTCCACCATCCTCAGGTTCAAAATTCTCCTCTTCATATTTTACCTCTTACTATAAGTCTATGCCTCATGGTTAGTAATGCCTCTAATAATGTATGAAATGCCTTGCTATCTCCTTTACCTATGCCCCTTATAATCTTATACAATTCTATCAGATCCTCACTCCTCACTTCAAGGAAAATAAGTCTAGCCAGTCCAATCCTTTCTCATAGCTCAGACACTTGAGCTCAGGTAGCATTATACTAAATGTTCTTGCACCTTCTCTAGTGTAACCACATCTTTCCAGTAATGCAGTGACCAAAACTGCATGTAAAATTCCAGTTGTGGCCTAACTAGTGTTTGACACAGTTCCACCATAACCTCCCTGCTCTTATATTCAGTCCCTCGGCTAACAAAGGCAAGTACCCCATATGTCTTCTTAATGACCTTATCTACCTGCACTGTTAACTTCAGGGATCTATGGGCATGCACTGCAAGATCCCTCTGATCTCCAGCACATTCCAGGTTCATATCATTCACTGTACAATCCCTTGACTTCTTAACTCTCTCAAGTGCACTATTCCCACTTTTCTGGGTGGAATTCCATTTGCCACGGTTCCACCTATTTTTTTTGGACACTTTCTGAATTAGGAGATTTACTAAAGAAGAAAGGAGGAATGAGGTCAACCGTTTAATGTGGGCTGTGACCCATCTGCTATTTACAGAAAGTCAACCGATTTTGGAAAACAGCCAAGCAATCTTTTCAAGAAAATAATAAATTAAGTTTATAGTTCTGAAGTGCTGGCAATTGCTGACTTTGGAAAAGACTATAGTGTACTGTGTTGATAGTTGCCTAGCAATCCTTCCTGATCTTGCTTTCTGTTTCAAGGCAAGTAGGGAGTTAGAAGGAAGAAAAATGTTCAAAGCTACAAATCTGTCTCTCACTTTCCATGTTGAAGTAATTGGGAAACTGAGAATGTTTCCACTTCTCAGTATTTTGAATATCTTATAAACCCTGAGAAGCTGACCTGAAATTAATTTCCAAGCACTCGGAAACAACAAAGTTTCCATTTATATCAAACCCTTGTATGAAAGAACTTTCATCGTCCTGGGCTGTCAGCAATTTGATTTCATTAATAAGAAACCCATTCGTCAAACTCTATCTATTAATTTCTGACCATTGGCAAATGAAGGTATTTTGCTTTTGGCCTTTCAGAATATCATTTCTGCAGAGTATGTGTTGGGTGTGTGTTTGTTTTGAGATTAAATGAGAATATTGTTCTAATTCTAGAAAATAGTCTAGTTATTAACCAATTTTGTCACTTGATTTTAGAATTGAATTAATTATTTTCGAGTTTATTAAAGAAACCGAGTGAAAGTCCTTTTATTTGGAAAAACAGGATCAGAAGAATAGAAGTGAGATGCAACTTGTGAAGTGATGGGCCTTGATTATCAATATATTCTTCCCATCATAGTCTTGACATAGCAAAGCATGAAAAGTGCACCTAGTCTGCAAAGTGGCAAAGGCAGTCATTGCAGTTTGGGACTGAATCCACAGAAAAGTTGCTGTCCCACAAGCCACATGTTATAACATTATCCACAACTACAAAATACTCAATATGTACAACCAGTACAGAACCATAATCAGCAAAGCCAAAAAAATCCTTCGGATCGTTGTTGTCAAGCTTGACGTCACCAAGTCTTTACAGTTCCATAAATCAATCAGCAGCCTGTTGGTGCTTGAATCTCATTTTGTACAAAGGCTCCACAGAGCCAGCCATTTTCAAACATGTCCCCCATCCCCACTCCCACTCATTGCTTGAACAAAGCTCACACCATGGGTTTCAGTAACATGCTTTTAAAAGAGCTTCCTCAGACCCTCACTGCAAACAGTTCTTTTCTCAGTTAGTCCACAGTTTAAAAAAAAATAAAATTTGTGTTCTTTTACAGAAGATAGTGTTTTAAAAAAGTGCAAAGCAAAGCCTAAGGGCTGATCTCTGTCTTCAAAGATGAGTTATGACAGAAGAGTGGCGAATAGTGGACTTTAAAGCACAGAAAGGAGTTGTCTCAGAGAGATCTTTAAAAAACATATTTCAGGTGAGGTAAGAATGCATCTAAAATAGATACATTTTTTCAGAGAAATTTGCCCAATAGGTTAGAGATCACAAAACACAGCTCGAAGTGAAATTGACAAACAGTTTATTGCCAGCGATATCGCTGGAAGAGAAATTGACGAGGCTGACACAGAGCTGACAGTCTGCACAGGTAGATCAGAATCTCTCTTCCCAGAGCTGAAGATGAGACAAGTTTTATAGTAATGCTGCAAAATGACACTGATTAAGGAATGGGAAGATACAATGTTTCTGGAAATGGAGTAATTTAGTTGCAAGGATGCTAATTAGAAAACAGTTTATTGTGTGAATGTCCTGTTCCTTCACACAATGCAACCTCCTGACAGTAACAATAGTTTCATTCCTCTTCACAGGTAGGTGTTAATGTCTCCTCTGAAGTGGTGAGGTGCTTCCATTGTTCTGTTCCTGGAGCTGTCCTTGCTGATGCCTGCCTCTCTGTCCTGCTCTTTGTGTGGCTTTGGTATTGCTGAGTTTGAAACTGCCCTTAGGACTTTGTGATATCTGTGGTGCCCTGTCATGTCCTTTGGAACTTAAAATGTATTCCTTTGTCTGCGTGCTGTCTGATTCAGCTTGTGAGCTGCTCGGGAATTCTGGGTGTTCTGGTACAATTGGCCAATATTGCTTTTGTGGGCCTATTGTGGTTTAGCAAATCTTTTCCCACACATTTGAATCAGAGATTTGCAGGCAAGATGATAATGGCATAATGAGCGGCATTTAAAGAAGAGCTATTCAGGCATCACTCCTAGAATATCCACTTCACACCTGCTTAAACAATTAGAAAACTTAGGGTTTGGGCTACCTTCCAATTCTTTTAATCTTTTAAGTTAAATTAGTTCTTAAATCTCCAAAAGAGAAACTTCCAGGATCTTATCAAATGCTTCTCAGATTGGGGCTTGTTGTTGTTTTGTGGAGACTGACTGATTAGTTTTAAAACACATGGACTGCTTAATTCCATCTTATTTTTGTTTACTCATTGGTCTACTTTGCCCCGGTATTACAAGTGGGAAATGTATACACATTTCTGTTGAGATATACACTAAGTTGGAACAGGACTTAAATAAGGACGTTCATACCTATTTGAGGTCTTCTCCTCAAGCTTGATTAGCCCTAAGGCAGGCCAAGCACAAAGTGTGCATTGTCATCTCCAAGGAGGTTGCCTGTTTATGTACAGATGGTGATGATGACTTAATATTGCTACATCAGAGCCTTCTGGCTGCCAGTCCTGTTGTCCTATTGGCTACTGCCTCTCTTCACTACTAATCACTGACTGCATCCCCTCCCCCTTACAGCTGGACACAACCCTCCCAAATACTGCTCACTGCATCCCTCACTGCAAGGCTCGTCTCTTCACTCAGGCAATGGGCAATGAGTGAACTAACAGGTCAGGCAGCAAGCGCTCTTTCTGAGGACATTATTTGGTCAACCATTTGTTAGTTCATTTCGGGGCATCTGTTTCACTAGTGCTTGGGCAGTATAGTGTTGCAAGTGCAACAAAATCCCGAACTGACAAGTCTCTATTGTATTCCATATCATTATGTCCACTGACTTCAGTGAGCCATGCTCAAATGTTTGACTGCAGAACAACATTTCTGCACATATGTTGGTGCTGTGCTACCTGGTGGTGCCATTGGCAATAAACAGCCATCAATAAAATGACCCTTTTATCTGCATGCATTATAATAAGCAAGCTTCCCAAAAGGTATTTGTAGTTAATGCAGAATCTAGAGCAGGAATAATGTTCCTCCATATTTACATTTCATGAATGCTTAACACTATTGTCAATCCCTGGCCTCCTAACCCCTAGCCAGCTAAATGGCCATCCCAGCTCACTGAACTGATCAATGACTAACAGTAGCAAATCTTGATCTACTCTTTTCTGCCCGGCCATTTGTGCTATTGCTGTCTCCATTGTACAGAGGCCCCACACCAATATCAGGATGCCACAGGTCTCTCCAGTCATGTAGAAGATTCTGCTCTAATTGTACATCTAAAACTAGAGATTCCCCAAAAGTCTCATACAGACATCAAAATAAATCAATTACCAAAGTGGACTATTTATCTTCTCATTGATTACTTCTCACCTGTGCTAGGTAATATCAAAATCACACAGAAGGTGACTACTCATTGGGAACTTCAAGAGTAAATCATCAGCTGCAAGGTACTTTCAGATATCCTGAGGCCATAACCCTTATATAAATGCAAGTTTATTTTTCTTTTTGTCAATCATCCTGTAATAAGACTGACTTGACAAACTTTTCCTCTTTTGTGAACATGCTCCTAAGAACTATGTTTGTCTTCTGTTCTCTTAATGTAAGGTTTTCCAGTGTAATTATCCTCTGTTTAAGAAACACTTTGATTACCCAATCCATGGTACTTCCCAATGATGCATCTCCACTTGCATCAATCTTTGTCTATGCTATGTGGCCTTTCTCCTGAGTCTAAAAGGTGATAAATAAGTAATGCAATTATATTGTTTCTTCTGTATACTAATTTCATTGAGGCCTTAACACATCCAGATGGCTCTACGAAAAGAAGATAAGAAACAGCATATGCATACATATTATGTTTTCTCATTAATGTGTAATACTATTCATTTGGATGCTCGAAACGTCGAATTTCCTGTTCCTTGGATGCTACCTGACCTGCTGCGCTTTAACCAGCAACACATTTTCAGCTCTGATCTCCAGCATCTGCAGACCTCACTTTTTATTCATTTGGAATGACATTTTCATCCAGAGCGATTATTATGACCAGGTGAGAAAGAAGTAAACGGACTCTCGTCTTTTCAATCTTCTCAGCAAACATTTTAGGTTCATTTTAGCACAAGTTAAATCATATTGTAATTAAAAACTATGTAAATAATTCTTGACTGTAACAACACTGCTATATTAACGTTATCTTGAGTTACAAAAGGAACATGTTCATTGCCTGCTATTTCTGAGAAAAATATAAAAATCTGAGGTCAAGTAAGCAGCCTTTGTGCAGTCACTCAGACTTTCATACAGATACAAAGTTAAAATATGATGGAATTGGTCAAAATGATCGCACCCCTGATGGGCCATGCAGGAAGTGTTGCTGATTGGTTACATTGCCCTTGGACAAAATGTTAATTTTAGCTGAGACTTGCTTTTATTTAATTTTTATGAAGCTTGCCAACCTATGTGTACTTGGTGATCCCTAGTATCAGTTTAAGAAAAAATTTTAATTCACTCATAGGATTTGGGCATCACTGGGCATATATTACTCAAGCAGTTGCTTGATGGTGGTGTGTTACAGCTCATTCAGGGAGTCCATGTTGCTCTGTCTACATTTCCTTTACATCCACGTTATGGTTTGGAGCAATGGATAGTCAGAGGCTGCAACAAATGACTGAATAGGAATCTTGCCCACTCGCACTGCCAGCCCATGGGATATGTTGGAAGGGTCTGCAGCCAGATGAACACACTTACCTTTCTCATATCATATGGTGGAACGTGAACCGAGAACATCTGACTCAGCCAATGTGACACAAGACCTCCCACAGAAACTAATTGGACTAACTTAAAATTAACAATAAGTCAGATATAGGAAGGTATGAACACAGTTGGTTTAATTCAGTATGCAACTTTCTATCAGAATCTTTGTTTTACTGAATTCATGGGATGTGGGCATCGCTGTCTCAGCCAGCATTTATTCCCCATCCATAGTTGCCCTTGAGAAGGTGGTGGTGAGCTGCCCTCTTGGACTGCTGAAGTCTTTGTGCTTGAGGTAGATCCACAATGTCTTAAACAGGGAATTCCATGATTTTGATCAAACAACACTGAAGAAACGACAATGTATTTACAAGTCAGTAGGGCACAGGGAGAAACATGAGATGGCTGCATTCCCACATATCTGCTGCCCTTGCTCTTCTAGGTGTAGTGGTTGAATGATTGGAAGGTTATGTCTAAGGATCTTTGTTAAATTTCTGCAATGCACTTTGAAGAAGTAACAAATAGGATTGATGAAGGCAGAGCGGTAGATGTGATCTATATGGACTTCAGTAAGTTATTCAACAAGGTTCCCCATGGGAGACTGGTAAGCAAAGTTAGATCTCACGGAATAAAGGGAGATCTAGCCATTTGGATACAGAACTAGCTCAAAGGTAGAAGACAGAGGGTGGTGGTGGAGGCTTGTTTTTCAGACTGGAGGGCTGTCACCAGTGAAGTGCCACAAGGATCAGTGCTGGGTGCTCTAATTTTTGTCATTTACATAAATGACTTGAATACAAGTTTAAGAGGTACAGTTAGTAAGTTTGCAGATGACACCAAAATTGGAGGTATAGTGGACAGCGAAGAAGGTTACCTCAGATTACAACAGGATTTTGATCAGACGGGCCAATGGGCTGAGAAGTGGCAGATGGAGTTTAATTCAGATAAATGCAAGGTGCTGCATTTTGGGAAAGCAAATCTTAGCAGAACATATACACTTAATGGTAGGGTCCTAAGGAGTGTTGTTGAACAAAGAGACCTTGGAGTGCAGGTTTATAGCTCCTTGAAAGTGGAGTCACAGGTAGATAGGTAGTGAAGAAAGCGTTTTGATATGCTTTCGTTTATTGGTCAGAGTATTGAGTACAGGAGTTGGGAGGTTATGTTGCGGATGTACAGGACATTGATTAGGCCACTGTTGGAATATTGTGTGCAATTCTGGTCTCCTTCCTATCAGAAAGATATTATGAAACTTGAAAGGGTTCAGAAAAGATTTACAAGGATGTTGCCAGGGTTGGAGGATTTGAGCTATAGGGAGAGGCTGAACAGGCTGGGGCTGTTTTCCCTGGAGCGTCAGAGGCTGAGGGGTGACCTTATAGAGGTTTACAAAATTATGAGGAGCATGGATAGGATAAATAGACAAAGTCTTTTCCCTGGGGTCGGGGAGTCCAGAACTAGAGGGCATAGGTTTATGGTGAGAGGGGAAAGATATAAAAGAGACCTAAGAGGCAAAATTTTCACACAGAGAGTGGTATGTGTATGGAATGAGCTGCCAGAGGATGTGGTGGAGGCCGGTACAATTGCAACATTTAAGAAGCATTTGGATGGGTATATGAATAATCTAGACTATGTGTATATGAATAGGAAGGGTCTGGAGGAGTATGGGCTGGCTGCTGGCAGGTGGGACTAGATTGGGTTGGGATATCTGGTCGACATGGACAGGTTAGGCCGAAGGGTTTGTTTCCATGCTGTACGTCTCTATGGCTCTATAGACAGTACACACAGCTGTTACTGAGAGTCTGTGGTGGAGTATATGATTGTGGATGCGGTACCAGTCAAGCAACCTGTCCTCTGTGCTGAATAGTGTCAATGAGTGTTGTTGGAGCTGCATTCATCAAGGTAAATGGTGAGTATTCCATCACGCCCCTGACCTCTGCCTTGTAGATGGTGGGTAGACTTTGAAGCACTGTAAGGTGAATTGATTGTTCTGTTTATTCCCAGTTTCTGACCTGCTTCGTACCCACAGTATTTATTTTGTGACCAGACCCCATCCAAATATTTCAAGAAAATAAGTGGACCCTTTGCTAGTTGCTTTAAGCAGGTATAAAGTGGATAGTCCAAGAGTGATGCAGCTGGCCCAACCATTTGGTTGGAAACAAAACAGAATTTATTTGAAAGATTACTAAATGAAACACAAACAAAACAGAACAGAATACACAGAATTAACCTATCCAAAAATCCAACAGATTATCCCAACTAAGTGATGCTGTTACAAATTCTTGTAACAATCCCCACAAGCACCCCTTGGCAAAAAAGGTAAAATCAAACACAAAGTCTGACAGGACAGATGTCAGAGAGAGAAAGAGGTCACAGAGAGCTTCAGCATGGAATACCTTCTTCTATGTAGCTATTTTTTTAACCAGTAGCATCAAAACTGACCGCTTGCTCCTGAACAGCCAAGTTGCTCAAAACAAAACAAAACCAGAGAAAAGCTCAGCTGGGAGAACTGGCCGCTCCCCTTTCATTGTACAAATGTTATTTTTTAATCTTAAAAACTTTCCTGCAATAGATCAAGCCAGATATTTTGGAACTTGGGTCTCGCAAAACACTTTTGAAAAAAACCAAGGACAACACAACCTTGTGAAAGGAGCTCCATCGTCACACCACAGTGGGTGCAGTTCAGTTTCAGGACAATGGTAACTCCAGGATGTTGACAGTGGCAGTTTCAATGGGAGTTCCCACTGTATATTGAGAGGCAATAGTTAGACTCTGTTTTAATGGAGGTATCATTGCTGGGCATTTGTGTGGCATAAATGTTACATGCTATTTGTCAGCCCAAGCCTGGATATTGTCTAAGTCCTGATGCATTAAGACATGGATTGCTTCAGTATGTGAGGAGTTGCAAATGGTGCTGAACATGATGTAATCATGGAATAGAACTGAATAGAATAGAAAATAAATTTATTGTCACATACTTTAACATTAAACTACAGTGAAAAATTTTATAAGTCACCCCACTGCGACACCTAGATCCATGACAGAAGTCAAACATAATAATAAATCAAAAATACAATTAAGACAAAGTTACTCATGGTTCACTTAACGGCCCCCGGCCTTGTGAAAAGCAGATAAAGGAATGACAGAATACCAGGAAGATGCAGCCTGAATGAGACTGCCATTCTGGGACAAGACCACCAGACCAGGCCGCTGGAACACAACTGAAGAAGGCTGCCACGGTGGGCCAAGACCCCAACTCCTGGACAAGACTTAGGCAGGATGCTAGAATACCTAGAAGCCAAAAAAGACCTCCACATGAGACAAGACCTCCACACGGGGACAACGCCACGCTGAGCGGAGACCACCACCTCTCCACCTTCAGGTTTCTGGGCCTAGCCACAGAACCAGAGCCTTGGCCTAGCCTGCAAATCTAGTTCAGGGGAATCAGCCAGTACGTGCCCCTTATTTGCCAGGAGACCTGAGGCTGGGTGGAACTGGGTCCAACTAATCCCTGGGTTGCCATGCTGTCACCAATGCCAGAGGTTTCCTCGCTCACCTGTCACTCTCTAGACCCAAGAGACTCAAAAGGAAAACAAAGAAAAAAGAAAAACAGAAAAGGAAAAGAGCCAGAGAGAGAAAAGAAGAAGAAAAAGGGAAAGAAAACCAATGGAAGTGGACATGGCCTGGGACCAGCCCAGCTACCCTGCCACCATCTTGATGACCAATCATCAGCAAACATTCCCATTTCTGAAATTATGATGGATGAAAGTTCATTGTTGAAGTCACTGAAGATGATCGGGCTGGGAACTACCCTGAGGAACTCCTGCCAAGATGGTCTGGAATTCAAATAACTGACCTTCAAAAACTACAATCATCTTCCTTTGTGCCAGGTGTCACTCCAACCAGTGGAGAGGTTTCACCATGATTTCCATTGCATCTATCTAGTTTATTAAGATTCCTTGATGCCACACGAGTCAAATACAACTTTGATGTCAAGGGCAGTCACTTTTACCTCACCTCTCGAATTCAACTCTTTTGCTCTTGTTTGAACTGAAGCTGTAATGAGATCAGGAGCCGAGTGGTCTTGGTGGACCCCAAACTGAGTGTCAATGAGCAGAGCAAGTGCTGCTGAATAGTACTTTGATAATACCTTCCATCACTTTACCAATGGTCAAGGGTAGACTTGTGAGGCAGTAACAGGTTGTTCTATTTTCTTTTATGTATAGGACATACTTGCACAGTTTTCCACATTATGGGGTAGATGCCAGTGTTCTATCTTAACTGGAATGTCTTGGATTATGGAGCAGCAGGTTCTGGAACACAACAACTGTTCCTGGAATATTGTTAGGGCCTATAATCTTTGCAGTATCCAGTCAATATTGGATATCACATGACATGAGTCAAATTGATTGAAAACAAACACCTGTGACCCTGGGACCTTTGGACAAGATCAAGATGAATTATCCACTCAGCATTTTTGACTGAAGAGTGTTGCAATTGTTTCAACCTTATCTTTTGCACTATCATTGAGGATGGGGATATTTGTGGAGCTGCTCTTTCTGTGAGTTGTATAATTCTTTTTGACTGGATGTAACAGGACTGAAAACTTTACATCTGATCCATTGGTTGTGGAATTGCTCATGCTATCACTTTGCAGCTGAGAGGTTTGGTCTACAAATAGTCATGTTTTGTAGCTTCACCAGGTTAACACCTCATTTTTAGATATCTCTCGTGCTGTTCCTGGTGCTGCTCATGCTTTGGAGCTTCACTAAGTTTAACATCTTGTTTTCAGCTATTCTTGGTGCTGTTCTTGGCATGTTCCCCTGCATCCTTCATTGAATCAAGGTTGATCTGCTCATTTGATGGCAACGGTAGAGTGTGAGATGTGGCAGGGCATAAGGTTTATAGATTGTACTAGAATATGACTTTGCCGCTGCTGATGGCCCACAGTGCCTTGTATGTGTCCAGTCTTGACTTGTTAGATCTGAGCTATCTCATTTAGAATGGAGATGGTGTCACACAGTACAATGGAGGATAGTCACATTCCCATCTCCATGTGCAATGGTCGCTACTCCTGATACTGTCATGGACAGATAATTCTGCGGCAGGCAGATTGATACGATGAAGGTCAAGTATGGTTTTATCTCTTGTTGAATCCCTCACCATCTATTGCAGACCCAGTCTAGCAGCTACGTTCTTTAGAATTTGACCAACTCAATCAGTAGTGCTACTGCCAAGCTCACCAAAGTACAACCTGCACCTTCGCCAACCTCAATGCTTCATTGAAGCTACACCTTCAAAATGGAGGCATACTGATTCATGACAGGAGAGGCTGGTACCTATTAATCAGTCAGAGGTTTCCTTGCCTATATTTGACTTCATGCCAGGAGACTTCATGGAGTCCAGAGTCAATATTGAGGCCTCCCAGAACAACTTATGTTTGACTGTGTATCACTGTGCCACCTCCTTTTCTGAATTAGTCCTGCTAGTGGGATGATGTTTGCATTGTCTGTGACATTGTTTTTAAGTTACAATTCCATGAATGCGTAACTGTGTCAGACTGTAGTGTGTCTAGTCTGTGTGACAGCTCTCTCAATTTTTGCACTTGTTTCTGGATCTTGGGAAGGAGGACTTGGCATTTCTGATGCTTTGGTCAGCGCCAGTGCTCCCCCTATTTTCATTACTTCTTTGAGACTTGTTAGCAGTTGATACAACAGAATAGATTGCTAGGACATTTTAGGGGCCAGCTAGGAGTCACATGCATTGCAATGGGTCTGTTGTCATATGTTAGCCAGAGCATGAGGCAATAGATTTCCTTCCATTACATTAGTGAATTAGGTGGGCTTTTTATAACAATGGGTTAAGGGTCATAATTAGACTTTTAATTACAGATTTTATTAAATTTAAATTATCCAGGTCTCCAGATCATTACATGGGGCTCTGGTTTACTAATCCAGTAAAGATATCTCCCCAAGAGGTGCATTGTCTCCCCAAGAGGTGCATTGTAATCTCATCTGGAAAGAGGTAAGAACATTCAGAAATCTCATTATGTGTCCTGTACAAAAAAAATTCCTGTTTCACCAATAGGGGTTGAATTCCTCAAAGAAACTCATCAGTTCTTGGATAATGAACACTAGGTCGATGCGGTGTACATGATCGTTCATGAATCTTTGCTTAAGTGACATAAAAATGTTTTAGGTAAGGTTGTGACTTGGTGCTCAGATACTCACTTGGGTAAGGAACTTGTGGTTCAGTAGACTGAAGGTAATTGTTGAGGCTTGCATGGGAATTAATTACTCATGAACTTGTGCAGGAATCAGATTAAGGCCATTGTTCTGCCTCATTTTACAATAGTTTAAATTAAAATTTCGAGGAAATTATCCATGTTGCTTCCATGCTATAACAGAACAAAGAACAAAGAAAATTACAGCACAGGAACAGGCCCTTTGGCCCTCCAAGCCTGCGCTGATCCAGATCCTCTATCTCAAACATGTCGCCTATTTTCTAAAGATCTGTATCCCTCCGCTCCCTGCCCATTCATGTATCTGTCCAGATACATCTTAAATGACGCCATCAGCAGGTTGGACAACATCTTTGGGAGAGAAACAAAATTAGAGGTGGCATGGTGGCTCAGTGGTCAGCACCGCTGCCTCACAGCGCCAGGGACCCAGGTTCATATTCCTGTCTCAGGTAAAAAGTTAAAAATCACAAAACACCAGGTTATAGTCCAACAGGTTTAATTGGAAGCACATTAGCTTTCGGAGCACCACTCCTTCATCAGGTGATAGTGGAGGACACAATTCTAAGACACAGAATTTATAGCAAAAGTTTACAGTGTGATGTAACTAAAATTATACATTGAAAAATACCTTGATTGTCTGTTGAGTCTTTCATCTGTTTGAATACCCATGATAGTTTCACTTCTTTCATGTGTAATTCACAAAACCTTGTTTTAAAAGTTGCATTCTCAGGTTAGCTGTAACAATGAGTGTTAGCTAGACAATATTTTGAAGGTTTTAGCCCCCTGTGTTCTCTGTCTATGCCATGATGTTTCGATTGATTCTAATCTAAAAAGTGAGAAAACAGAATTTTACATGAATTCATGTAGTTTTTGAGCTCAGAATTTTAAATGAATTCATGCAGTTTTTGAGCAAAGTACAATGCAACTCTGCAAGTACAAATTCACCCCACAAAATATATGTGTGCATGTAGGTCTTTGTGTCTGTGTACGCATGACTGGGGTGGGGGGCCGTGAGTGTCTGTGAGAGAGCGTATATGTGTGTGCATGAGTGTAGAGTGGTTTAAGTCTCTAAGAGGACGCCTGTGTGGGTGTGGGAGTGTGTGTGTCAGTAAAGGTGTGTGTGAGTCTGTGTGCGTGTCTGTGTATATGTGTGTCCGTGTGTATGAGTGTGTATAGGAGCGTGTGTGTGTATGTGAGAGTGTGCATGTGTGTAGGAGTATTTGTGTGTGTGTATAGTGCAATGGTGGTCACCTGTAATGTGACATGAACCCAAGGTCCTGGTTGAGACCCTCCCTATGGGTACCGAACTTAGCTCTCGGCCTCTGCTCGGCCACTTTCTCCTGCTGCCTGTCTGGAAGTCCACCTTGGAGGATGGTCACCCGAAGGTCTGAGGTTGAATGTCCTGGACCACTGAAGTGTTCCACAACTGGGAGGGAACACTCCTGTCTGTGGATTGTTGTGCGGTGCCCATTTACCTGTTGCCGTAGCCTTTGCTCGGTTTCCCCAATATACCATGCCTCAGGGCATCTTTGCCTGCAACGTATAAGATAGACAATGGTGGCTGAGCCACGTACAAGGTGGGAGTTGTCCCCACATGTGATGGTAGTAGCTATGTCTACACTCTGACATGTCTTGCAGCCCCTACTGTGACAGGGTTGTATGGAGTTGTCCTGAGAGCCGGGCAGCTTACTACGAACAATGATTTGTTTGAGGTTTGGCGGTTGTTTAAAGGCAAGTGGAGGAGTTGGGAAGGTCTTGGCGAGGTGCTCATCCTCATTGATAATGTGTTGCAGGTCACAAAGAACATGGCATAATCTTTCAGCCCCTGGGAAGTACTGAACAACAAAGGGTACCCTGTCGGCTGCAGCACGTGTCTGCCTCCTGAGGAGCTCATTACGGTTCCTTGTTGTGGCACGTCAGAACTGGCGGTCGATGGGTTGAGCATCGTACCCCGATCTTGTGAGGGCATCTCTGAGTACTTCCAGATGCCCGTCCCATTCCTCGGCATCTGAGCAGATCCAGTGTACACATACGGCTTGTCCATAGGGGATGGCTGTTTTAATATGTTTTGGGTGGAAGCTGGAGGAGTGTAGCATTGTGAGGTTGTCTGTGGGTTTGCGGTAGAGTGTGATCCTTGATGAGTTGCATGTGTCCAATAATAAGACAGATAGTCAAGCGTAGTCCATGGTGAGTTTGATGATAGGATGAAACTTTTTGATGTCACTGTGTAGTTTTATCAGTGTCTCCTCACCATGGGCTCAGAGGAAGAAAATGTCATCAATGTACCTGGTGTATAATGTTAGTTGGAGGTCCTGCATAGAGAAGAAGTTTTGTTCGAACCTGTGCATAAAAATGTTGGCATATTGGGGTGCAAATTTGGTCCCCAAATTTTGTTCCATGTGTCTGGATGAAGAATTGGTTGTCAAAGGTGAAGACATTGTGATTGAGGATAAAGCAGATGAGTTGTAGGATGGTGTTTGGAGATTGACAGTTGGTGTTGAGTACTGAGGCTGTTGCTGCAGAGTGCTGAAACATCCATTGTGATGAGGAATGTTACGGTTCGACTGATCCATGGGTGCTGGGTTTCTATAAGAAATCCGTAGTGTTGCGACAGAAGCTGGGGATCCCCTATACAATAGGTTTCAAGATGCCTTCCACATAGCCGGAGAGATTCTCACACAGGGTCCCATTGCTGGATACGATGGGATGTCCTGGTGTGTTGGCTTTTGTACCTTTGAAAGGCAGTAGAAGTCGGCCACACGAGAAGTACGTGACCCGAGGGCGCATAGGGAACTGTTTGTGGGGAGTTTGCACATTCTCTCCGTATCTGCATGGGTTTCCTCTGGGTACTCTGGTTTCCTCCCACAGTCCAAAGATGTGCAGGTTGGGTGAATTAGCCATGCTAAATTGCCCATAGTGTTAGGTGCATTAGTCAGGGGTAAATACAGGGTAGAGGAATGGGTGTGGGTGGGTTACTCTTTGGAGGGTTGGTCTGGACTAGTTGGGCCAAAGAGCCTATTTCCATTCTGTAGGGAATACAATAGAAAAAAAACAGAATTCCCAGGCTTTAACCCGCTATTGTATCTGCACTATTTATATGGCTGGTCTAGATTGTTTCTTGTTAATGGTAACCTCCTGGATGTCAATGAAGGAGGAAATTGTGGTGGGTAATACCGTTGAATGTCAAGAGGGGCTGTTAATTCCCACTTTTTGTAGATGGTCATTGCCAAGCACTTTCATTGGGCAAACATTACTTCCCAATTGCCAACCCCATCCTGAATGTTATCTAGCTGGATGTAAAAAGCTATGGATTCAGTGTGAGGAATCACAAATGGCAATGAACAAGGCACCAGCATCAATGAACATCCCCACTTCTGACCTTATAATGGATGGTAGGTGAATCATAGGGGCTGTGTTCCCCATCAATTTACAATCTATGTAATGGTGTTAAAAGCCTGTATAAGACTATCATCTTGTTGGAACAGATTCAGTGAAATAGCTCCTCTTTCTCTATATTTTGATAAATAAATAAGTAGAAAACATTTTTTAATTCCCAATCCGATCTCCATTATGACAAATGGATTATCAAAGAACTTTTTCACGTCTTTCACTCTATTTACTTACTCAATCTTACATTCTGTGCTTTTAAATCTGCTGTCCATTAGAGAAATGATACAGCTCTTTCCAATGGTTCAAATCTTGAAGTGCACCTTCCCCTTGTAAGACAGTGATTTCTTTATTTATTCATTTTGTGGGATGTGGGTATCACTGGCTGGTCAGCATTTATTGCCCATCCCAAGTTTTATTTCATAGATTCAAGGTTATACAGCACAGGAACAAGCCCTTCAGTCCAACCAGTCCAGGCTGAGCATCACTCCAAACCAGTTCCACCTGCCTGCTCCTGGCCCATATCCCTTTAAAGCTTTTATATTCATGCACTTATCCAAATGTCTTTTAAACATTGTAATTGTACCCACATCCATCACTTCCTCAGGAACCTCATTCTACACATGACTCACCATCTGTGTAAAAGAATTGCCCCTCATGACTTTTTTAAATCTCTCTCTTCTCACCTTAAAAATGTGCCCTCTAGTCTTGAAATGCCCCAAGCTAGGGAAAAGAAAACCACCACTAACTCTATCTATGCTGTTCATTGTTTTATAAACTTCGATAAGGTCACCTCTCAACCTCTTATGATGCAGTGAGAAAAGTCCCGGCGTATCCAGCCTTTCTTTTAACTCAAGCCTTCAATACCCAGCAATATTCCGGTAAATCTCATCTGAATCCTCTCCAGCTTGATAATACACTTCCTATAACTGTGCAACCAGAACTGGACAATGGTGAGGCCTCACCTGGAATACAATATCCTGTACAACTTCAATATGACTTCCCAACTGCTATACTCAAAGGACTGAGCAATGAAGGCAAGTGTGCCAAACACCTTTTTAATCACCCTGTCTATACATGATGTAAACTTCAAAGAATTATGTACCTGCACCCTTTGGTCTGTTCTACAACACTACCTAAGGCCTTACCATTAATTGTATATCCCTGTTTGTTATACCAAAATGCAGTACCTCGCCCTTAACCAAATTGAATTCTATCTGCCATTTTGCAGTCCATTGACACTTTTTGTCAAAATCCCTTTGTAATCTTAGAAAACCTTCTTCGCTGTCTAATATGCCACAGATTTTGATGTCATCTGCAAACTTAATAACTCTGCCTTCTCATCCAAATCATTTATGTAACTGACAAACAAAGGAAGACCAAGAACTGATCACTGTGGAACATCGCTAGTGAGAGGCCTCCAGTCCAAAAAGCAATCCCCCACCAGTACTCTCCATCTCCTGCCGTTATACATACAATTAACAAGCTCGTCCTGAATCCCATGTGACCTCACTCTTCTCATTCGTCTACCATGAAGAACTTTGTTGAAGGTACTAGGCTGGAACTGGAGGAGAACCAGATGAAGCAGATCGCCTGGGACAAAATCAGATTACAGGCAGGAAGGTGAGTACATGATTGTGGGTGGCTGGGATTATAATTGCTCTTGAGAAGGTGGTGGTGAGCTGCTTTCTTGAACTGCTGAAGTCCACCTGAGGTGAGCTGACCCACAATGCCATTTGGGAGGGAATTCCAGGATTTTAACCCAGTGACAGTAAAGGAGAAGCAATATATTTCCAAATCAGGATAGTGAGTGGCTTGGAGGGGAACTTGAAGGTGGTGATGTTACCACATAATTGCTGCCCTTGTCCTTCTGGATGGAAGTGGTCTTGGGTTTGGAATGTGCTGTCTGAGGGTCCTTGGTGAATTTCTGCAGTGCATCCTGTTGATAGTACACATTGCTGTTACTGAGTGTTGGTGGTGGAGGGAGTAGATGCTGTGGATGTAGTGCCAATCCAGCAAGGTGCTTTGTCCTAAATGGTGTCAAGCTTCTTGAGTGTTATTGGGTTTGCACTCATCCAGGCGAGTGGGGAGTGGTCCATCATACTCCTGAGTTATGGCTTGCAGATGGTGGACAGTGCATGGGGGAATCAGGAAGTGAGCTCCTCGCCGCAGTATTCCTAGCCTCCGACCTGTTCTAGTAGCCACTGCATTTATGTGGTGAGTCCAGCTGAGTTTCTGATCAATGATAACTCTTAGGATGTTATTAGTGGGTAATTCAGTGACAGTAACACCATTAAATTTCAAAGGGTGGTGGTTAGGTTGTCTCTTGTTGGTGATGGTGATGGCCTGGCATTTGAGTAGTATGAATGTTCCTTGTGACTGGTCAGCCCAAGCCTAGATATTGTTTTGATCATGTTGCATTTAAACACAGACTGCCTCAGTGTCTTGAGGAGACACAAATAGTGCAGAACATTGTGCAATCATCAGTGAACATCCTCACTTCTGATCTTATGATGAAGGGAAGGTCATTGATGAAGCAGCTGAGGATGGTTGGGTCTAGGACACTATCCTGAGGAACTCCTGCAGTGATATCCTGGAGCTGACTGACCTCCAACAAACACAACCATCATTAGGTATGACTCTAACCACTGGAGAGTCTGCCCACTGATAGCCATTGATACCAATTTTGCTAGGGATCCATGATGCCACATTCAGGCGAATGCAGCCTTGATGTCAAAGGCTGTCACTCTCACGTCACGTCTGAAATTCAGCTCTTTTGTCCATATTTGAACTAAGGCTGTAATGAGGTTAGGAGCTGAGTGGCCCTGGCAGAACCCAAACTGAGAGTCACTGAGCAGGTTATTGCTGAGTAGGTGCTGCTGGATAGCACTGTTGATGACACCTTCCATCACTTTACTGATGGGGTGGTAATTGTCCTGCTTTTTATGTACAGGAGATACCTGGGCAATTTTCCACATTGTCAGGTAGATGCCTGTGTTGTAACTGTACTGGAACAGCCTGGCTAGGGGAGCAGTAAGTTCCGGAGCACAAGTCTTCAGTACTCTTGCCAGAATGTTGTCAGGGCCTTTGAAGTGTCCAGTGCTTCCAACCATTTCTTGACATCACATGGACTGAATTGAATTGGGCTGAAGACTGATATCTGTAATGCTGGGGGCCAAGATGAATCATCCAGTCAGCACTTACTGCGAAAGTTTCAGCCGATGTGCTGGGCACTTCCATCATTGTATTTCCTACTTTCTTGGTCAGGCATTTCTGGATTTTATTCCCCAACATTCGTTGAATGTATTTTAATGACAATGCGCTGTCTTTTGTCAGCTCTAACCAATGCTCCTATTAAAAACATTAACCTTCACAGATGGAGCTCCTGATCAGAACGAAGCACAGGAGGTTTCAAGATGAGACACATCTCAGCCACAAGAGTCCACCCACAGTAAGGGTGAGTGTAGAGTTGAGGGTGAATATGATACTGATGGAGATTGAGGATGAGTGAGTGAGTGTGGAGGGTTGAGGGAGGGGTTAAAGGAGAGTGAGGGGTTTAGTGTGACTGTGGGGTTGAGAGTGAGTGAGGAATTGAAGGTAAGTTTGGGATTTAAATGAGGTGTTAAAGGATGAGTGAAGGTATGAGGGTGAGTGTGGAGCTCAGGTAGATGATGGTGTGTGGGTTGAGGATGTGAGTATGATTTTGAGGGTGACTTTGAAGGGGATAGGGGATGAGTGTGTGTGAGTTTGTCAGTGTGAGGTTGAGGCTGCTTCATCAGGCTGTTTCTGAAAGTGGGAAAGACAACTCTGCCCGACCACCTCCAGAGCAATTCCTCCTTTAACATCAATATTTTTCAGACTCATCCCCCAACCCTCCAGCTCTAACTACAGCTTAGCGAAGGAAAGCAACTCATCTGACTCCGAACTGCATCTCGTAAAGGTCTGATCTTTCGCTGGTTTCTTCGAACAGCGACGAACTCATTTGGGGACAGGCTCTCACTCAGAGCAGTTTGAACGCGTGGCGAACAGGTTTCTGCACACTGGAACTGATTGGACATGAAGTTTGAAATACTCTACTTTACTTTAATCGTCGGGACTAGTGGTAAGTCGGACCTCGATGGAATGATTATTGTGTCTGAAGTGATGTATTTCTGATAGGGAATCAACAGCGTTACTGTTTGGACGTGTAAATACGGCCGGAATGATGTGTACGAGAATGTGTAGATTTTAGACCGAGGGAGGTTAGCAGCTGAGTGACGGTAACTGTTTAGCAAAATATAGCTTAATGTTGAAGATGGTTCTCACGAATATACTGCACACACTTTCTAACGTTTATTGAGCGTTCAATAGGAATAAAAATGATTTTAAAGATTAATCAGTTGAAAAGTGATTTTTGGCCAGTGTAAGCTAGTAAAAGATGTTGTGAGGGAACAAAGGAGAACCAGAAGGCGATGGGGAAAGGAACTGAGAACCAGAGACCAAAGGATAAATCTCTGATTCTTAATGCTTACTACGATGAGTGAAAAATCACACAACACCAGGTTATAGACCAACAGGTTTAGTTGGAAGATAGTGTGCTTCCAATTAAACGTGTTGGACTATATTCCTGATGAAGGGCTTATGCTCGAAACGTCGAATTCTCTATTCCTGAGATGCTGCCTGGCCTGCTGTGCTTTGACCAGCAACACATTTGCAGCTATAACCTGGTGTTGTGTGATTTTTAACTTTGTACACCCCAGCCCCTCCAAATTACGATGAGTGATGCTGTTTGGGGACAGTGTGGATTCTGTGGGATACTGTCATCTGCTGGCATTTCAGGAGCTGCACTCAGCCACATCATTAAAGTCATACTATGTATTGACGAAAAAACATTGCCTATGGAATAACGCTTTCTTTTCCCTCTACATTGCGACCTGTCCTCGCCATGTTATTTTGCTTTCCCTGAATATGTTACACCTTAATTAGCTATTATGTTCCTTTTAAAACGAACTGATTGGTTTGTTTTAATGTGCCCTTGTTTTCAGGCTGTCTGTTGCAAATGGAAATGATGCTCTGCTGTTTATAATTTTACTTAGCTGAGAGTCGGGGTTCAGAAATATTGTGTGCAACCCTCCTATTGGAAAGTGCAAAGCAGCAAAGGGAGAGCATGTACCACAATCATGTATTTTAAATTAATGTCCGATGTTTGTGTGACAGTGTAAGGACAGCGTCCACATAATATCCATAAAAATGAAATAATTTATATTCACATGGGGTGTTTCACAAACTCAAAGTCCCAAAGTCCTTTACAGGCACTAAAGCATTTTTGGATTGTAGTTACTGTCATAAGCTGGAAACATAACAACCAATGTGTTCAGGGATGTCCAGGCTTGGCGCAATAGAGATGGGAAGTGAAGGGTCACAGGGTATGGGATGGTATGGGGTGGGTCTTCGAAGGGCCAGTGTGGACTCAATAGGCCTGCCTCCACACTGGAGCTATTCTATGGTTTTATGAACTTGCACAAAAGGAATCACTCATAACAGCAAAGCAGCAATGACCAGATAATCTATCTGAAGGAGACTGTCAGTTGGATAATTACTAGATAACACCCCTACTTTCCAGCCATAGAACCTTTTGCAGTGTAGCAGGGCTGATAGATTCTTGCTTTAATGACATATATGGAAATGTGCCACCCCAGCTCACGTCTCCATGGTGGGATTTGAACCCAAGGCTTTTTGACCTGGAAGGACATGTCCTACTTTTAAAAAAAAATTCCAAGTCACAAGAAGCTAAACTTGTATGAGTAGAATTAGATTTGCAATAAATTCCCATTGCATTGTGTTTTTATATCCATGATTCCTAAAGCAACAACAGAGTAATCCTGAGACTGTCTGTAATGCAGCAAGTTCAGAGAGTACAAAC
Source organism: Hemiscyllium ocellatum (assembly GCF_020745735.1). Classification (NCBI taxonomy): domain Eukaryota; kingdom Metazoa; phylum Chordata; class Chondrichthyes; order Orectolobiformes; family Hemiscylliidae; genus Hemiscyllium; species Hemiscyllium ocellatum. The sequence continues at coordinate 5,681,548 of NC_083436.1, forward strand.
CAATTAAGATTTTGGCATTGAACTCTTTCTGGGAATTGGTAGTACTTAAATGGCAACAGACTAAGAAATGGGGACAGTGAGAAAAAAAATATTCATAGTTATGACTACACACCCAGGAAAGGAAGAGAAGGTGCTTTAGCGTGTCCGGATGAAGAACAAGAGATGATTAAATAGTATATGTGACATCAATAATGATTATTAAAACAATTAATGCAAAATATTTCTTTTCAGTATCTCAATTTATGCTTTATAAACTGTCTGATATTTCTGTCACATGGTGCCATTCATAACCCCCATTAAATTTGGAATTTAAAAGTAGGTAGTAGTCTGCTAACTGAATGATGGCAATGTCATTGGAATCCCTTGAATAGCATAAACTTATATTAAAAAGCTACATTCAAAGAGAATCACTTCAATTTTAAATAATTCAAAATTTGAACTATCATCAAATGTGATGCCACAGCCTTGAAATTGCTTGCAAACATGGTTTTATTTTATATTTTAATGTATAAACTGTGATGTTCAAAGGGGTATCTTGTCATGAGCAGTAGCACCCAGCAAACTCAATATCATGATGAAATTATGGTCTGTCAGATGGAAGAGCCTCAAGGGACAGAATAATCTTTTCCCACCTCATGGTGAACAGGAATTAGTTCATATTGTGGCTGCAAATATATTATGCAATGGCTCACAGTCAATTGCTTGGATATGATATGACTAGTATATGATACATGTTGGTTACCACTTTGAGTTGTATTGTGCTATATCATTGAAACATATTATGTGGTTAAGAATAACTTACAGCAGAAGACAAATCTTCAGTTGTTTGGTGCACACTTTTTATTGTACTTTGAAGAAGTTTGTAGAAACATACTTGTTATGAAGGCGTGGTACATTTTGATAGCATCGAACTTGTAAAAGAAGCACATTGATATATTTACGAATCTTGACATGGCTTTGTCTGCATTAGGTGATAAGAATTCAAGAATTGAAATAATGTACTTGCTCTTGTTTGCAGTACTGAGTTGTGTTGGGAATTAAGGGTTGCAGCCTTCTAGTGATTAATTTGGCTGAGGCCAATGTTTTGTCCTATTTGGTGTGAGTCATGTGTGAGGCTGAATCCTGCTATTTAGCTGTTCTACTTTACCAATCTGGGCACTGGGACACAGGTAAAAGATTCTGCTGATGGGCTTCCAAAATTGCTTGGCAGTTCATAGGTTCGAGACTGAGGCTATCTGATCAGATATATTTAAAAAGGTGCTTCAGCCAATTTTGTCCTGAATTTTTAACTACACTCCACTGCAGAGGAGAAATGTAACTATCCAAACCCAAGTAGTTTATCCATGTCATCTCAACCCTGAGGTATGTTACATTCATGGAACATGCTCCAGACAGTGTTATTCCACAGATACAATTGTCACAAATTCTTGCCATTTTCCATGATAAGTTTACTAATTCTGATTTTTGCCCAAGTAGAGCAATTGTGGCTGTTCTTTATGTATCATACAACTGAGGCAGAAATGGTTTTGAAATTTATATTATCAGCTGACATAGTAAATAAAGTTATACATTTTTGGAATATATTCTTTTTATTATTATACCATATTGTACTATTTGCAGAATAATATTTAAATCACTAGAAAGAGAATACGTTTAGGAGGGCTTGAGTAGTTATTACAGTCTGTTCATCAAGACTGCATTAAAGCCAATTTGAGAACCTTGCAGTGCAATAAATGACATGGTACAGTTCGATAACACTTTTCTACCGTAACTGTTAAATTTGAGTAAATAGAGTCATCAAGTTATAGAGATGTACAGAATGAAAATGAACTATTCAGTCCAACTCAACCATGCTGATCAGACATCCTAAACTAATCTAGTATCATTTGCCAGTACTTGGACCATAAGCCTCTCAACCCTTTCTATTCACATACCTATTCGGATACTTTTTAAATGTTGTAATTGTACCACTACTTCCTGAAGAAGGGCTCATGCCCGAAACGTCGATTCTCCTGCTCCTTGGATGCTGCCTGACCTGCTGCGCTTTTCCAGCAACACATTTTCAGTTCCACTACTTCCTCTGGCAGCTCATTCCAAACACGCACCAGCCTCTGCATGGAAAATTTGTCCCTCAGGTTTCTTTTAAATTTTCCCCCCTCACCCTAAACTTCTGCCTTCCAGTTCTGTACTCCCTCACCCCAGGGAAAAGAGCTTGTCTATTTACCGTATCCATGCCCCTCATGATTTTATAAACCTCTATAAGGTCACCCCTCAGCCTCCGATGTTCCAGGAAAAACAGCCCCAGCCTGTTTAGCCTCAAATCCTCCAACCCTGGCAACATCCTTATAAATCTTTTCTGAACCCTGTCAAGTTTCACAACATCCTTCCGATCGGAGGGAGATCAGAATTGCACACAATATTCCAACAGTGGCCTAACCAATGTCCTGTACAGCCTCAACTGACCTCCCAACTCCTGTACTCGATGCTCTGTCCAATAACGGAAAGCATACCAAACGCCTTTTTCACTATCCTATCTACCAACAATTCCACTTTCAAGGAGCTCTGAACCTGCACTCCAAGGTCTCTTTCTTCAGCCACACTCCCCAGGACCTTACCATGGAGTGTATAAGTCCTGCCCTGATTTGCTTTTTCAAAATGCAGCACCTCACATTTATCTAAGTTAAGCTTCACCTGCCACTCCTCAGCCCATTGGCCCATCTGATCAAGATCTCATTGTAATCTGATGTAACACTCTTCGCTGTCATAATCCTCAGTAAGATGTAAACTCTCCCTAAACTCACACATCCAACCAGAAGAGCATATCAGAGTTTCGGGCAAAAGCCCTTCATCAGAGCATATTCCTGATGAAGGGCTTTTGCCTGAAACATCGATTTTCCTGCTCCTCTGATGCTGCCTGAACTATTTGCTTTTCCAGCACCACCCTAATCCAGAATCTCGTTTCCAGCATTTACAGTCATTGTTTTTACCTTGTTGATTTTAACCCTACTGCGAATCCTCTTGCAAGGATGCCTGCCTTGAAGAAGTTTTCCTCCTCTCTCTACAGGAATGTCACGGAGTCCCTCTCCCACTGCAACTCCCAAGTCATTTCCTCTCTCCTGAAGCTCTTCAACCATGTCCTGAAACAGACTCGCTACCACAGCCACATTTGCTTCCTCAGTGCCTGCCCTATTCCTGATGAAGGGCTTTTGCCCAAAACGTCGATTTTACTGCTCCTCGGATGCTGCCTGAACTGCTGTGCTTTTCCAGCACCACTAATCCAAAATCTGGTTTCCAGCATCTGCAGTCATTGTTTTTACCAAGAGCATATCACTCTATCAAAGGCCATTTTTGCTTTGTTCAGCCTTAGACCCAGAAAATAGTACTGTCTTATTCCACTACTCCAGACTAACTTAACAGTTATGGCTTATATTTTTCAGTTTAATCAAGAGACATATCTCAATAAAACATATAATTAAGAGAGAACTCCCTACTGCAGACTTACAGTAAGGCCACACTTAAAACTATTCACTTATCTGTTTCTGTGTTGTGACCTCTCTGAAACAGGTTCCTCCAAGATCAGTTATGAATTTCGCTGTTTGTTAATTTTCCCAGATGCACTCTGATGTCCAGCGATACATGAATTCAAACAGCAGGTTCACTGCTGTGTCAGTTAGCAGTGTGGGTTCCTCTCTCTTTCTCTCTATTTCTCTCCTGCACTGATCTCACTATGTGCATCCTTTGTCTGTTCCTCTCCCTTTCAGAAATGCTGTTGTTTTGATTTTCTTTTCTCCAAGGTTCTAAAACAATGCAACAGCATCTAAAACAGGAATTACTGCTCCTGGAATTCAAGGAAATCACCTCCAACACCCAAAATACCTCAAAAAAGGAGCAGCCTGTTACAGCCAGAAATTTTTCCCTGATCAGGTCCTGAGGCTTTATGCATTTTAAGACATCTAGCACCTCCTCCTCTGTAATATGGACATTTTTCAAGATGTCACCATCTATTTCCCCACATTGTATATCCTCCACATCCTTCTCCACAGTAAATACTGACGCAAAATGTTAATTTCGTATCTCCTCCATCTGCTGTGATTTCCCCTTGCAAATCTTTGAGGGACCCTATTCTCTCCCTAGTTATCCTTTTGTCCTTAATGCATTTATAAAATCCCTTTGGATTCTCCTTAACCCTACTTGCCAAAGCTATCTCATGCCCCCTTTTTGCCCTCCTGATTTCCCTCTTAAACATACTCCTACTGCATTTATACACTACTAAGGATTCACTTGATCTCTGCTGTCTATCCCTAATATGTGCTTCCTTCCGTTTCTTGACCAAAGCCTTAATTTCTCCAGTCATCCAGCATTCCCTATACCTACCAGCCTTTCCTTTCACCCTAACAGGAATATACTGTCTCTGGACTCTCGTTATCTCATTTCTGAAGGCTTCCCATTTTTCAACTGTTCCTTTACTTGCTAACATCTGCCCCCAGTCAACTTTTGAAAGTTCTTTCCTAATATCATCAAAATTGGCCTTCCTCCAATTTAGAACTTTAACTTTTAGATCCAGTCTATCCTTTTCCATCACTATTTTAAAACTAATATAATTATGGTAACTGGCCCTAAAGTGCTCCTCCACTGACATCTCAGTCACCTTCCCTGCCTTATTTCCAAAGAGTAGGTCAATTTTTGCACCTTCTCTAGTAGATTAGATTCCTTTCAGTGTGAAAACAGGCTATTTGGGCCAACAAGTTCACAAGAGTAACCCCCCAGACCTATTCCCTTTTATTTACTCCTGACTAATGCACCTAACATTATGGGGTAATTTAGCATGGCCAATTCATCTGAACTGCACCTGAACTCTGGGAGGAAACCGGAGCACTCGGAGGAAAACCACGCAGACACAGGGAGAATGTACAAACTCCACACAGACAGTTACCCGAGGCAGGAATCGAACCCAGGTCCCTGAATCAGAAATATTTCCTGCACACACCAGACAAATTTCTCTCCATCTAAACTCCAGTTCCAGTCAACGTTTGGAAAATTAAAATCATCTACCATAACCACCCTATTATTCTTACAGATAACTGAGGTCTCCTTACAAATCTGTTTCTCAATTTCCCTCTGACTATTGGAAGTTCTATATTACAATCCCAATGAGGTGATCATCCCTTTCTTATTCTCAGTTCCACCCAAATCACTTCTCTGGACGTATTCCCGGGAATATCCTCAATAAGTACAGCTGTAATGCTATCCCCTATCAAAAGCCCCACTACCCCTCCTCTCTTGCCTCCCTTTCCATCCTTCCTATACCATTTGTATCTGAAACATTAAGCAGCCAGTCCCGTCCATCCCAGTGCCAAGTCTTTGTAATTGCTGTGATACCTCAGTTCCATGTTTCTAACCATCCCCTGAGTTCATCTGCTTTCCTTATTAGGCTTCTTGCATTGAAATAAGTGCAGTTTAATTTATCAGTCCTACCTCATATGTACAGAATTTTACATTTATTATATAATCACTGCATTAGATTCATATGCGTATTGTTTACAATCATTGTACCATCCAATTATATGGAAACACCATGTATTGGCATCTCCTTCTCCAATGTAGGAATAAATTACTGCCAATGCTGGAATCTGTACTGAAAACAAAAAATGCTGGAATTCACAGGCTGGGTCTGGCAGTATCCATGGAGAGACAGCAAGCTAATATTTTGAGTCTAAATGACTCTTCATCAAAGCTGACGTGAAACATGGAGGGGCAGCATTTATGCAATAGTGGGGGTTTGTGGGTGGAGTGGTGGGGGAGAAAGAGTGTTGATAGAGCAGATTAAATGATTGCAAATTGAGAATGGCAGAACAAAGATGTGTCCAACTGCCAAACTGGAAAGAACAGATGGTCCCACTGGAGTTGGGAGAAGGAGAGAGAGGACATGGAGACAGAGGATGGAACAAGTAAAGCTAAAAGAAACGGGAGCGAGTTCACAATCTGAAGGTGTTGAACTCAATATTAAGTCAAGAACATTGTAAAGTGCCTCATCGAGGATGAAATTTTGTTCCTCTGGGTTTGCGCTGTGATTCATTGGAGCATTGCAGTATGCCGAGTACAGCCAAATGAGCATGCAAGTAGGATGCTGTGTTAAAATGACAGGCTACGGGAAGATCGGGGTCATGATTGCGTGTGGACCAGAAGTGTTCTGCAAAGCAGCCACCCAGTCTGCGTTTAGTTTCTCCAATGTGGAGTAGGCCACATTGTGTGCAGGGAATGTAATAGACCAGATTGGAGGATGTACAGGAGAAATGCTGCTTCACCTGGAAAGACTGTTTAGGCCCTTGGATGGTGAGCAGGGAGGAGGTGATGGGGCAGGTGTTATACCTTCTATGGTGACATGCAAGGTGCCATGGGAAGTAGAGGATGGTGTTGGTGGTGGTGGAATTGACTCAGGTGTCCCAGAGGTAACAATCCCTACAGAATGCAGACAGGGGAAGTGAAGGGAAGATGTGCTTGGTGGTGGTATTCTGTTGGTGTTGTCTGAAATGGCAGTGGATGATCCTTTGAAGGTGAAGGATGGGTGGGATGAAAAGTGAGGACAAGGGAACCCAATCACACTGTTATGAGTGATGAGAAGGGGTAAGGGAGGAAGCACAGGTGATAGGTCGGTTGAGGCCCTGTCAACCAAAGTTAGCAGGAAACCATAGTTTTGGAAGAAGGGAGCGATGTCAGCTGCACTGTTTTTGAAGGTGGCATCATCTGAATGGGAACAATGCAGACAAAGGTTTTGGGAGAATGGGATGGAATCCTTACAGGGCATAGAGTATTAAGAACTATAGGGAAGGTAGTTATGGGAGTCAGTGGCTTTGTAGTGGATGGCTGTGGACTATATGTTTAGTGCACAGATGCAAAAGGCTGAGACAAGGGATCTCATGCCATTCAAGGAGCTGACATTTGGACAAACCTCTATCTGGTTGACAGGCAGTTGATTCTAAAGACACAGTCAGAATATCAGCAATCAACTCTCGAGACATATCCAAAACGAGACATCACACTCTTTTAAAAACCCTACTAAGAGTTTAAACCTCGTGATGTAACTTGACACCACACTGCAGTTTGATCTTTCTCTCCAAGTGATGTAGAAGATGGATAAAACAGCTTTGTGATGCTGCATACACATGGACCAAGACTGGTTTAATGAGAATGTTGAAAGCCCATCTTGTTGAACCAAATAGCTTGTATATACAAGTCCTTGAGCAGCTCCATAGTCAACAACCAAGTGTCAAGCCTCTGAAACTTCTAAACACATGCTCAAATGTATTTAAGGAGAAATGCAGAATGACTGATGTGATGCAAATGTTGATGAACTGCAACATCTGTGCTGACAATATTAGTTTTTACAATGCATTGAAGGCTGTATATAATTCACCCACCTCAACGTTTGGTCCTATTCCAACAATTAAGCGAGGTAAACTAATCACTGACAAGGCTGCTGTAATAAAAAGGTAGTGTGATCACTCCTCAACAAAAGCGCCCAAATTTCAGCAGATTCTATATATCAAATTGAGCAGTAGCCTGAGAAAGGAAATGTCCTTTCCTCCTTCCACTGACGAAGTGATAAAGATAATTAGATCAAATAAATAAGACACAGACATCCCAGCAGAGATTTTGAAGTTTAAAACTACAGAGATAATAAACAAAATTATAGCAGTCTTCAAGAGAAGAACAGAGAGGCATCCACAGACTTCAAGGATGCCAACAAGGCCAGCATCTGAATATAAATATTATACAAGAAAATGTGAGTGCGATGGTAAGCAAGTTTGTGGATGACACAAAAATTGACTGGCTGGTTGACAGTGAGGGATGGAGGTGTTAGGTTACAGAAGGATACAGATGGATTGATCAGATGGGCACATCGGTGGCAAATGGAATTTAACTCTGAAATGTGAGGTGATGCACTTTGGAAGAAGTAACAAGACAAGGGAAATTCAATGAATGACAGGATAAAAGGGAGCTCAGATGAACAGACAGATGTTGGAGTACTTCTTCAGTGACGAAATAGATTATAGGGGTAGAGAGGTTATATTGGAGCTGTACAGAACTTTGGTTCTGTCACAGATGGAGTACTGCATTCAGTTGTGGTCACCATAATATAGGAAGGATGTCATTGCACTAAAAAGGTCGCAAAGGAGATTCACCAGGTTATGAAGAAAGGCTGGAGAAACCTTGGGCTTGGGCTGTTTTCTTTTGAACATAGGAGACTGAGAGGGAATATAATAGAGGTGTATAAGGTAATGAGGGGCTTAGACAGGTCAAATAGAAAACAACTATTCCCCTTAGTTGAAGGGTCAATAACAAGGCGCACAATTTAAAGATGAAAGAAAGGAGGTCTGAGGGGATTTGACAAAGAAATGGTTTCACCCAGAGGGGAATGAGAACCTGGAATTCACTCCTTAGGATGGTAGTGTAGCTGGGAAACCTCACAACCTTTAAAAAGTTCTTGGATGACCACACGAAACATCATAACTTTTGAGGCTATGGGCCAAGTGCTGGAAAGTCGGACTAGTGTATTGAGAGTCTTTTTTGTGGGTGCTGACCCAATAGACCAGAGGCCTCTTCTCAATTGTATGATTTTATGATAGGATAGATTCAAAAATATGTGTGGCAACTACTAAGAGATAAACATCTCTATATCAAAGGAAAGGTCTTTACAAGGATCCAGTTAAATGTGTCCTTTACAGCCTCTCGTAGACGATGTCCTGACCGAATCACAATGCAGTTTTAGAGTAAGATAGCTGCATTATTAAAGTCATCTGGACAGCTACAGGAAAAGTGCAAAGAACAACATCCGAATTAACATATATATTATTTATAGGCCTACTAAAGTTTTTCAAAATGTGAGTCGATTTAGTCTAAGGCAGTTGTTTTCCAAGCTCGGATGTTTGAACAAGTTTGTTAAGAAAACTGTGATAACAATTTGAGGATGTGCTTGTGCTTGTGCCTGTGTTGAGGTGTTTGATGCCTCTGCAGTAACCAGTGCTATATGGAGAACAATAATATGACCCTTTATCAGAACTGAAGACAGGTGGAAATGTGACGAGTGTTATGTTGGTGAGAAAAAGGGAGGCAAGAGCAAGCAGAATAGAGAGGAAGGTCATGGAAATGTTTGAAAGCGAGGGAGATCAAAGATCCAAAGTGTTATGGATCAAATACCATATAACAGCAGGTTATAGTCCAACAGGTTTATTTGGAAGCACGAGCTTTCAGAGAGCTGATCCTTCATCAGGCAGCTATGAAACAGGATCATAAGACACAGAATTTATATCAAGTGATTAATCTTTTGCTATAAATTCTGTGTCTTACAATACTGTTTCACAGCTACCTGATCAAGGAGCAGCGATTTGAAAGCTAGTGCTTCCAAACAAACCTGTTGGGGTATAACCTGGTGTTGTGTGATGTTTAACTTTGTCCACACCGGCTTCTCCACATCATAGATCAAATCGTAATGGTTGTAGCGGGAAGACCACGCATCAATCCAATGTAGGTGTTAGTAACAGAATATAGGTCAGCTATAATTCAAAGCAAACATATGAAACCATGATACAAATAGAGGGGTTGGATAAAAGGTATATCAAAATGGAGGACAGAATTCATGATTTGAAGTTCTTGAGCTCAATGTTGAGGCTTAAAAGTGCATGATAGGAGAATTAAGTGATGTTTCTCCAGCTTATATTAGGTTTCACTGGAATGTTGCAGTATACCTAGAACAGAAATGTCAGCTTGAGAGCAAGGTAGCATTTGATAAATGGCAAGTGACCAGGGCCAGGCTCATGAATGCAAACTTAGTGAAGATGTTCTGCAAAGCAGCCACCTAGCTGGGGTTTGGTCTCCCCAGTGTAGAAGAAACTACATTGCACTCAGCAAATATATATAAAGTATATATACTTCCTGTGCCATATGCTACTGAGGCCAGAAATAGGAATACAGTACAGCTAATATGTGGCGAAAGAGCTCGTGTGGGAGGGAGGTTTCAGATACGTGGATCATTGGGATCTCTTCCAGAGCAAGAGGGATCTGTACCAAAAGGACAAGTTGAACCTAAATTAAAGGGGCACCAATATCTTTGTGGGGAGGTTTACAGTTGCCCCTCAGGAGGTTTTAAACTAGTTTAGCAGAGGGGTGGGAACTGGAGCAGCAGGGCAGCATGTGTTGAGAAGGTAGAGGTTAATAGATGAACAGCAGGGCCAGTTTAATGAACAAGACAGGACTATAAAAAGTATATTGAGTAGGAGGGAGAAATAAAAAAAGATGCTGAAGGACAGAATAGAATGTACGGCCAAATTTAGAATTATTTATATAAATGCACAGAGTATGTGCCTCAAATTAAACAATCTACAGGCACAGGTTCAAGTTGGAAACTATGATATAGTAGCCATTACGGAGACATAGCTGCAGAATGGGAACTAAGCATGCCAGGTTGTAGAGCTTACAGGAGGGATAGAGAAAAAGGCAGAGGGGATGGAGCAGCATTACTGATTAGAAACAGAATTCAATTCAATGGTGAGGGAGGATGTAATGAAAGGAAAGCAGTCAGTGAAGACTTTATGGGTGGAACGGAGGACCCAAAAGGACAAGGGAGTTTACCAGACTGAATCCTGAGATGGCAGGTCTGATCTATTAAGTGAGACTAGATTAGATTCTTTACAGTGTGGAAACAGGCTCTTCGGTCCAACAAGTCCACACTGACCCTCCAAAGAGCAACCCACCCAGACCCATTTCCCTCTGACTAATACATCTAAAACTATGGGCAATTCAGCATGGCCGATTCACCTCACCTGCACATCTTTGGACTGTGGGAGGAAACCCACTCAGACACGGGGAGAATGTGCAAACTCCACATAGACAGTCACCCACGGCTGGAATTGAACCTGGGACCCTGGTGCTGTGAGGCAGCAGTGCTAACCACTGGGCTGCCATGCCACCCTACTGTGCATAATCGAGTACAAGGTAGTTCAAGCCCATTTTTTTTTGTATTTGCTATTGAGTTATTGATAATACTACTGTCTTGAAAACACTAAGGAGTTAAGCACGTGCAAATTGAGTCACAAATTGGCCAGACCAGAAGAATATTCGTGAAGCGGTTATGTTTTTCTGACAATCCAGCAGCTTTCATCCTGCCAATGCTAGCACATAAATTACCAGATATTTTTATTTAAATTTAATAAATTATCATAATGAGATTTAAATTCACGGCCTCTGTGCTAGTTGAGTGCCATACCTCGTAGATTGCTTTTACATCTCTTTGGTCACTGGACAGTTCTGGACCTATATGTCTGTTTAAGAGTTGGGCACATGTGCATTTCCCACTGTAAGTGCAAAAATGAGACAATTTTTGGGACTTTCAGAATGTAATGTCCAGGTAGTTTGAGTGCCGCGCTGGTATTCAGGATTAAAGCATTTATGGATTTAATGTGGCAACAGTGCAAGCCCAGTCTTCATTTTCAGTGGCAAACTTAAGTTAAATTCTGTAGAACATCTTGAAAATCTATTTTTCCAGTCTTCTCCTTTTGTCTATGAGAAATATACTAGAATTATCCACCAGCTTATTCCAGTCACCAATCAGACACAGAGCTCTGAATTGTGAGAGCTGGTTGAATACATTATTGCATGCTGAATGGGTCATGGCAGTATTCTGGATATTCATAACATTGTTAGGATTGTTATCTTGAGGCTTTGCTTGATACAATTCCATCAATTAGTTCATAATTGTTTGTTTGTCTGAATCCATTGGGAAGTATGTAAATTCCAAAGCCTTCTTCAATAGAACAGGTATGGCATTCTTGATCCAGGACAATTAAATTAAAAGCATAGATAAGATCACCTGCTGCTCCCTGATGCCAGGAAATTTAAAGCATTTATTTTCTTAAGTAGTTGTAATGATGCTGTTCTACTGGTAGATGTGAGGTACGTACCTTCAGCACTAACTTTTCCCCAAACCAACCACAGTTTTCTTAGATTTGATAGTCAGAAAAGTCTAACTTGATCTGGCAACCCAAGTGAGTGATAAATAAATTGGGAAGAGACATTTTGGTGAAGCCACTTTCAAATACCCTCCAATCTAACCACTTCTAAACATGTGACCTTTTTTATTATCATTAGACATGATTTGTAATCGGAGGTTTATGCTCTAATGCATACCAGTGGCTTGACAAAGCTGAGTGAAATTAGCAGCATAGGGAACAGTATCCTTCATTAATAACATGGTCTTGTCAATTTACTTTCTCGCTCATGGACATAATCTGCATATATTGGCAAGAATTGTTTTGACCTTGCCAAGTCTTTGACCTTTACAAAAAGATATCTGGCTCCCATGAGACTGAGAAGAGAATTCAATTTTTGTTGCAGATATTTTGGTAATCGGTTTGAAGCTGTAAGAATCACTTTACCCTGTTTACTACTTCAAACTCTATCCTTAATCCATGTCTTGAAGTTCAACATTATTTTTGTTGCAGCTATCACATAATTTGGGTAGGAGGCAAGCTACTTCTAACACCTTTTTTTAGATTAGGTTAGTGGGCGGCACAGTGATTAGCACTACTGCCTCACAGCGCTAGAGACCTGGGTTCAATTCCTGACTCAGGTGACTGACTGTGTGGAGTTTGCACATTCTCCCCGTGTCTGCGTGGGTTTCCTTCGGGTGCTCCGGTGAATTGGCCATGCTAAATTGCCCATAGTGTTAGGTAAAGGGGTAAATGTAGGGGTAGCAGGTCGGTGTGGACTTGTTGGCCCAAAGGGCCTGTTTCCACACTGTGAGTAATCTAATCTAGAAAAAAAACCTTCTACACATGTATAACACTTCAAAGGCTAGAGCTTAAAAGTTTCTTCCTGGTCAAGGCTCATGTGCAATATGAATATCATAAGTAGGCAGTCATTCAAAGAACTGAGTGCATCACAACTCACAATATCTCATCCACTTCATTTAAAGCTTTCCCAGTCTTCTCAATGGAAGGGAAAATGCAATCCAAAATTACATGGCAGAGAAGGATTGTTAGTATATTTAAATCAAAAAGTCAACTATCAAGTGATCTCTACAACAGAACACTGCAACTACCTCAAGAGGCTCGACAAAATCCCTTGGCTTCAATCTTTAGGCTATTTCAAATGAAATGTTTCTTTAAGGATTATCAAACTAGATTTTTTTTATCCTTGAAGACAGAAAAGACTTGTACAATGCTCACCATTTCTTGGGATACATTGTTCAAATGGGTGTGATTTGCATTAGTGTTAAATTCCTGAATGAATGAAAACTGATGTATCTAACTCCCTTACTTTTCCATGCCCTCCCTCACTGCCCAAGTGGAAAAAGAGAAGCAAAATGAGTTTGAAGAGGTGATACGAGGAAATTCAAATGCCTTTTACAGGCGTATACACAGTAAAATGGTAGTAAGAGGAGGAGTGGACCAACTAGGGATCAGAAAGGGGATTTACACATGGAAGAAGAGAGCATGGCTGAAGTATGAATTGAATGCTTTGAACCTATCTTTACCAAGGAAGAAGATGCGACCAAGATTATTGTGAAAGAGAAGGTACTTCACATACTTGGGAGTGTTCAAGTTTAATAAGGGGGAACTAATTTTATAGTTCTAAGGAAGGGTCATCAGGCCTGAAACATTAATTCTGATTTCCTTCCACAGATGCTGCTTGACCTGTTGAGCTTTTCCAGCAATTTCTATTTTTGAACCAATTTTATACTCAGTTCAGATAGGCCAATCAATTTTATACTCAGTTCAGATAGGCCAATCAATTTAACCTCAGTTGCAAGCTTTTGGAAATGATAATTCAGAACAAACTTAATAGTAGCAAATGTGAGTTCAAAGAAAACTTGCATGGACTTCAGGGAAAATCATTGTTGACTAACTTGCTTCAATGTTTTGATGAGGGATGAGGTAACAGACAGGGTTGATGAGGGCAATGCTGATGTTGTGGTGCACAGAAATTCTGAAAGCATTTGATACGGTGCTCTACAACAATCTTATTACCAAAGTCAAAGCTCGTAGAATAAAAGGGACAGTAGATAGGTGGCCTTGAAATTGATTGAATGACAAGGAACAAAGGATAGTTGTGAACATTTGTTCATTAGATCTAAGGAAATATTCTAGGGAATTGTCCACGAGTCCGTATTGGGCCCCTGCATTTTCTGATATATATGAATGGCCTTATCCTTGGTGTATAGGCACAATTGTACAATTTGTAGATGATACAAAACTGTATTGTGCATCATAAGATGTAGACAGGTTGGTTAGAATGATCAAAACGTCGACTCTTCCACCTCCTGATTCTGCCTGATTCATCCCTGACTAGGTTGGTTAGAATGGGCAGACTATTCACAAAACAATTGTAATGCAAAGACGTGTAAAATGATTCATCCTAGTGAATGTAGAGAAACATTACACAACAATTCTTAAGTGGTACAGAGGTGTAGGAACTTGGATGAATATGTGCATAAGTAATTGAGCATCCTGCATAACAAAAGCAAGGTATTTGAGAATTTTGGTAATCTGAATCCTAGGGAATCCATCTACAAATTTATGTTAAACAGCTTCAAAATAGCCAAGAAAACACATGTCTCAATTTGCCCACAAGTGCACCATTTATTAATAATAATCCCAAATGAAGGTACAGTAAAGCAGTAACCATGTGAAAAAACTTTTCATTACTCAATTTGTTCACCCCTTACAATGAACCTGTAAAAAGCAAGGAAAATATTGACAGCTAGCTCCAGAAAAACTCAAAAGTCCTTCGCTGTTTTGATTTGTGTTTAAATAAAAACCGGAATTGATGAAAATAGCGGCTTTATTCAGCAATCACAGCACAAGTTCAAGACAGCAATAGAATCCTGAAATACTGTTCTTACAAGAGCCCCTTTATACACAGTTCTTACATATATTCAAATCTCACTACGATAGTGTTACCTTTTTAATCTATAGTACCCAAATTTTTCAAGGGCTCTGCCCTGGGAGACAGGAGATGGGTTAAGACATGCTGGCTGCAAATGTGTTGCTGGTCAAAGCACAGCAGGTCAGGCAGCATCTCAGGAATAGAGAATTCGACGAGGGCTTATGCTCGAAACGTCGAATTCTCTATTCCTGAGATGCTGCCTGACCTGCTGTGCTTTGACCAGCAACACATTTGCAGCTGTGATCTCCAGCATCTGCAGACCTCATTTTTTACTCTAAGACATGCTGGCTGCTACTTCTGATTGGATGTCTGTCCGGTCTGCTTACATAATTGGAGATGTTAGCCCTTTTGTCTTTTAAGATTGTAAATGTTAGTAAAATACGAGGCCTACATGTACATAAGTTAGAAATTGTAATAAAAGAATAAATGATATAAAACTGATAACTGAGTGGTGAGATTTATTTACTAATTGCCAGTGTGAGTTTCATTCATTTATACAATTTCATGCAAACACTGTTTGTCAGTTAGTTTCTTAAAGGGATAATGGCCCAGTTAAAAGATACTTACACATTCTATTCAGGTCTAGGAGATGGTTGGTAAGGGCTGATTGATATTATAATGTTTTGTGGAGACTTGATGGGGATGGTATTTAGATTAGATTACTTACTGTGTGGAAGGAGGCCCTTTGGCCCAACAAGTCCACACCGACCCTCCGAAGACGCAACCCACCCAGACCCTAACACTATGGGCAATTTAGCACAGCCAATTCACCTGACTTGCAAATTTTTGGACTATTGGAGGAAACTGGAGAAAACCCACGCAGACACAGGGAGAATGTGCAAACTCTACACAGAGAATTGAACGGGGGTCTCTTGCACTGTGAGGCAGCAGTGTTAACCACTGTGCCACCCAAAACATATCGTTCTGTATGCTGATAAGGTGTGAAAATGCAGTAATGGGTTTGAAAAGGTTGTTTTAAATTTGGATACCACCAGAACTGCAGTTTTATGAATGACTGAAACCGTGTTATAGTAAATGACGGGTTAGTAAAGGGTTATGAATGAATGAAGGCAACTCGGTATTAATGAATATATAATTAGCCTATAACACATTATCTCACAGCTGCTTATTGTACAAGTGCAACTTATCCCACAGTATTGTTAATGCAGTCAAACATGCTTTCACTGTATTTATGCTGCAATGCAAAATCCCAGAGTATCTCTTCATGGCTTTGGGTAGGGAAAAAGGCAGATGAGTGGGCTGGCATTCATCAGAATTTTCAGAGTCAACTGCCTCCTGAGGCTCTTCAACATGACTGCCTCATTTTTCGGTTCCATTACAGAGTGTACAGTCTCCATCTGTGTGTGTGTTTCCATGGTTGTCTCTGCTAGAATTTCAATGCTGGCTTCCTTCAAGCAAGAAAAATAAGAGTTTTGTCATTGGGATGTTTAGCCCATGTCTCCCTTCTCATTCTCAGTGCCTTGAACATGGCCATTTTGAACTCAGCATAGCAAAATCATTTGATAAATATGGATTCCACTATGGTGCAAGAACTCCTGATAATCCGTCGCTGCAGGTGAACTCCTTGTGGTTCAGTCTCTTTGCCAGGGATTTCCTAAAGGATTGGATCAGGAATTGGAATGTTCTCTGCTGAACTGCCTCTTTAGTGGGGCATCTTCATTGTCAGGTTAGCTAACTATTCTCATCATTTTTCCTGCTGGAGAGAATTCTGGTTTGTCCCAATATGTTATTCTTGTATTGCAGAATGGTTGAAAAACCAAATGGTGGAATTTATGACTTCTTTGAAATGTGCATTTTTCACTTCGCATGTAGTTTTCCACTAGTTGTATTGACTTTCTTTCCAAGCAAAAACACTTTTTACTTCCTCCAGAAGTTTAGCCATATTTGCAACTGCATGTTCTATTACAGGCTTTCTGACCTCTCCATGAATTTGCATTCTTTTGTGACCTAGCTCTTATCTGACTGGTCAGCATGATCATATGACAAGTACAGCTAGTCCAAAATTACCAGAGTGCAATATGGGCTTATGGTGGACATCATAATCATATCATCCAAATTTCATTCATCACACCCAACTCTGCTATATGTTAAAATGTCGAAAGTCCAAAACAAAAACAGAAGATGCCAGAAACACCTATCTGGTCTGGTAGAATCTGTGGAGAGAGAAAAACCAAGTTAATGGTTCAAACCAAGACCACCAGGAGTCCTGTCCCCAACTTTGAAGAAGTTTGTGGCTTCAAGCATTTGCAGTTTTTTTTTGTCTCCAACATGAGAAAGCAGCTTTATGATGCAGTAAGAATTTGGTGACTTTTTCTCCCGCTCTCACTCTCAACCGAGAAGGAAGAATCACATTTGCCTCAAAACCTAATCTCTGTATCTCAGCACAGATGCTGCTAGAGTTCTGCTGAATTTTTTCATCACTTTCTGAAGTTAAACTGTATAAAACACTAGTTCAGTCTGAACTGGAACATTGAGTCTAATTCTGGTGCACCACAATTAAGGAAGGATATACTCCCAGGGAGAAGAAACTAAAATATATAGAAAGATGGGAAAATTTGGGACTGTTCTCTGTAGAGAAGGTTTAGGAGAGATGTGGTAGATGTACACAAAATCATGATGTATTTGGACAGAGTAGATAGGGAGAATTGATCCTGTTAGTGGATGAATCAAGAACTGAAGGGCACAATGTTTTTAAGGCAATTGGCAAAAGAAATAATGGAAAAATGAGAAAGTTATTTATGCTGAGAGTGATTAGGATCTGGAATGCAATGACTTAGAGGGCAATGAAGCTGACCTCAGCTTAGGCTTTCAAAAGAGAATCAGATCGTTATCTGTAAAGGAAATACCTGCTGAGCTATGGGGTAAAGGCAAGGGAGTTGTATGGGATGTACTGTACCTTCAGAGGCCAGCATAGACACAACTAGCTAAATGACCTCCTGTAACATTTATATGGCCCAGATCCTCCAGACCAGGAAAATGCTGTATACATTGCCACTGCCTCTCAAGAGTTCTTTGCCCTGACAATACTACATTATTCCAGTCAGGACATCTGATCCCTAGGATCAGTGGAACCATTCACAGGGAAGACTGGGTACAAACAAAGAGAGATGAAGACAGGCCACCTTTTTGTTGGCATGAGCTGTGCTATCTGCTATGTCAGTAAATAAATAAAGTCTTTCAGTGAGTTATTGAGCAGGTGAGTGATTGGCTAACTGAATGGGTGAGTGGCTGGTGTGTGTGGATAATGAGTGAATAAGTAGGCAGTGGAATTGGAACAGATATTTGGGAGCAGGAAAACTTGGGTCAAGTGTGGAAATGGTGTAGATAGTTTGGATCAGGAGTTTGTCAGCTAAGGAATTCGAGTAAAAAATGAGGTCTGCAGATGCTGGAGATCACAGCTGAAAATGTGTTGCTGGTCAAAGCACAGCAGGCCAGGCAGCATCTCAGGAATAGGGAATTCGACGTTTCGAGCATAAGCCCTTCATCAGGAATCCTGATGAAGGGCTTATGCTCGAAACGTCGAATTCCCTATTCCTGAGATGCTGCCTGGCCTGCTGTGCTTTGACCAGCAACACATTTTCAGCTAAGGAATTCTGCAGGGTCTTAAAGACTAACAACTGAGGTCTAGATTTTGCATCTCTGGATCTCTGAAGATTCAAGCCTGTGTGTTTTATTTCAACAGACGCATGATGAATAGTTTAAGGAGGTGTAATCAGTTTCACCAATAGAACAGGATTGATTTTAATTTGAGGAAGTTGATGTGTTCTCTGGAGTGATTAGACTACTTCTGATAACTTGAACACTCACAGTAGTTACTACTGAGAAGTATCAGAGGATTTATCATAGAGCAACAAAATCCATTAGAATTCTGTTACAGACATTTGGCACAATCTGTGCTTCAGTTAGTTCAGTTAACTGAATTTCCTGATGGATTACACCGCAGCAGCTTTTCAACATGAAGTTTATATAGAAATAGAACACGGCATTAATATTAATGTAATCACTTAACTCTCAAAATTATGTGCTTGCTTGATTATAGACACATGCCATATCACAAACTCTCCCTTTTCCTTTAAGGAGTAGGACTTCTTCCATGAGAA
Organism: Hemiscyllium ocellatum; assembly: GCF_020745735.1. NCBI lineage: Eukaryota > Metazoa > Chordata > Chondrichthyes > Orectolobiformes > Hemiscylliidae > Hemiscyllium > Hemiscyllium ocellatum. The sequence goes on from NC_083436.1 coordinate 5,700,612, forward strand.
ACACATACAAGGATCCAGACCAAAAAGAAAGACGCATTTACACACTTTTATCTTTACCCATCGAGGTAATTCTCCAGCAGACATAAAATGTGACTGGATCAAGTTCTTGTACAGTTGAGGATATGATTGTACACTTTTGTGCTATCATATGTTGTCTGCTCCTGTAAATTGGTGTAACTATTCACTGTAGTCATGTAGTTTTATAGGGATAGCATAATACTTTTACTGTCTGAACTATCTTGGATTGCCTGTGAATTATGCAATTTGAATGTATATTCTGCACTGCTTTTGGACATGTCTGTGATCATACCAATTTCACATGATATGGATTGAGTATGTTTTCTCTGCAATCTTAACAAATCCAAGTGTTGGTCTTACTGTCCCATACATTTTGTCCTGAATTTATCCAAAGTAATTTTACACATTCTCCAATCATTTTTCTGCACCATTCTCTCTTCTTTCCAAAAAGCAATCATGTGAATCTAGTTGGGTGGGAAGGATATGAGATGGAAAAGCAGGATGGACTTGTCTTCTGAACACGAGAGTTGCAGGTGAAGAGAGATCTGTGCCTTGAGGTGTACCTTGCAAGTTCAACATTGCAATCCTGAAATCTTGACAAGTTGCCTTACACCTGGTTATCATCACTTTAACTGCATGAATAGTCTATTCTGCCTAGGAGGAAGTGAGAACTGCAGATGTTGGAGATCAGAGTCAAAAGTGTCACGCTGGAAAAGCACAGCAGGTCAGGCAGCATCCAAGAAGCAGGAGAATCGGTGTTTCGAGCATAAGCCCTTCATTAAGTATGTTCTGCCTGATTGTTGAACTGTGGGTAATGTGAAGAGGAGGTAACATGCTGAACCTCCTACTTCCTGCATTTATTTTGAAATGGCTCATTTATGCACTCAGGATTGTTGTCTACAAATCCAACCAGACCAATTACTGTCCTATCACTCCACTCTCAATCATCAGCAAAGTGATGGAAGATGTCATCAGCAGCACTATCAATTAGTACCTTCTTAGCAGGAAATTCCAGGATTTTGACTCAGCAACAGTGAAGCAACAGCAATATATTTCCCAAGTCAGGATGGTGAGTGGCTTAGAGGGAAACTAGAATGTGGTGATGTTCTCATGTACCTGCTTCCCCTGTCCTTCTAGATGGAAGTGGTCATGGGTTTGGAAGGTGCTGTCTAAGGATCTTTGGTGAAATTCTTCATTGTATCGTGTAGATAGTACACACTGCTGCTACTGAGCATTGGTGGTGGAGCAAGTGGATTCTTGTGGATGTAGTGTCAATCAAGCAGGCTGCTTTGTCCTTGATGGTGTCAAGCATCTTGAGTGTTATTGGGGCTACACTTATCCAGGTAAGTGGGAAGCATATAAGGCACAGTCTTGCCTTGTGCCTTGTGGATGGTGGCAAGGCTCATGGCATTGTGGTGGACTGCAGCGGTTCAAGAAGGCAGCTCACCACAACTTCTCAAGGACAACTCAAGGGTAATAAATGTTGGCCAGCCAGCAAGCAATGCCAACATACCATAGATAAATGCGTTTTAAATAAATGATCTGCTGCCAGACACCAAACCTGCTGCAGATAACAGCATATCAGTAACTGAGTAGCATTCTTCATTTTCCCAGTGAAAGGAAATTTGTTAAACTAATTTGTGACTAAAATATAGTGTTGACCATGAACAATTTTGCAGCAATTGTGAACCCTGGTTCAGAGGGAACTTCATGTAGCATAAATACTATTTTATACCATTAGCGAGTTTTGAGAAGATTTGTAGCTCAGGTTGAGGCTCTGGATGTATATTTGCTCGCTGAGCTGCATGGTTCATTTTTAGATATTTCATCACCATACTAGGTAACATCATCAGTGAGTCTCCAGATGAAGTGCTGGTGGCATGGCCAGCTTTCTATTTATGTGTTAAGGTTTTCTTGGGTTTGTGGCATCATTTCCTGTGGTGACATCATTTCCTGTGGTGACATCACTTCCTGTTCTTTTTCTCAGGGGGTGCTAAATGGGATCCAAGTCAATATGTTTGTTGATAGAGTTCTGGTTGGAAAGCTATGCTTCTAAAAATTCTTGTGCGTGTCTCTGTTTGGCCAAAGTTTGGACAAGCCAAACAGAGACGTACACAAGAATTCCTGATGATGTTACCTAGTATGGCGACAAAGCATCCAATACTTAATATTATTAAAACTGATGAGGTTGACGTACCTCACAAATTCATAGTAATCAATTTGCTTCGTTGGTGATGGCAGGATGATACACAATTCACGTTTTTTTTTAGTTTTTCCTATGCTTGTCTGATCAACATGTAGATGGTTGAACATGTACTAAGGCATGATTTTGGATATCAACATTTGTTTATACTTGGAAATTAAACTTCTGGGTAGATCTAACTCATCTTTACATGATCTAAGTGTATATGCTTATTTAAGAACCTGCTTAATATGATTAGATCACCCAGTAATGTGCATCTCACCTTTTTGTCGCTGTTTCGTGTCAGATATAGCAGTTTGAATTTGTTCTCCTTGGTTATGTCCAAAATGGATTAAATCAATTATTTTGTCTGTGATCTTTGGTGTCACAAAAAGTGCTTTGCTGCCTCATGAATTGTTATGATGCTAAGATCCATGCAGACTGGCAAAATGGCTGGACCACTTGTTGCGACAATGTTGAGAGTTCCTCATGTACTTGATGTTCCTTGAAGAACCACGTTAATATTTGAGACTAACAATGCCAAGACATGGAATTTCACATCCATTTTATTTAATGAGCTAGTTATGCTATTTGCCTGTATATCTAGGATATATTCGGGAATGGTTCGCTGACCATCTGAGCTTGGCCCGCAGGAATCAACCGGACCTCACCACTCATTTTAATTCCCTTAACCACTCCCTTTCCAACAAACCACACTGCCAATTGGAGGAACAACACTTCATCCTCCACCTGGGCAGCCAACAACCCGGAGGACTGAAAATTGAGTTCTCCAATTTCAAATAACCTCCCTTCCCATTCCCTGACTCCCTTCCCAGCCCCTCTCCCATCCCTTCCACTCCTCTCTGCCATCAACTGGATTCATTCCTTCCATTGGCCAACCAGGTTGTACCCTCTGCCTGTCTTCACCAATTCCCACTTCAGCACCTTGCCCTTGCCACCCCCTTTATCTGGAGCTCCCCCTCTACCCATCCGCAGTCCTGAAGAAGGGGGATGTCAAGTTCTCCACCTCCTGATGCTGCCTGGCTTGCTGTGTTCTTCCAGCCTCCTGCCTGTCTATTTTGGATTCCAGCATCTGCAGTTATTTTGTCTCTAGCTAGGATTTGTAACAGGATAATATCAGCACTTGTACCTGTTTCAATTTTGGCTTATAATCCATGCTGTCCTTTTTTTTCCTGGGTTACATCATCTTCATCATAGCCAACATTTCTGTCTTCAAATGCTGTCAGTGTGCTGTGTCAGATTTATCACTTGTACAGTTCAGTTCGGAGCTGGAAGCTGCTATGTTACCCACTTTTCCTAAACTTCGCCCACATGTTTATGCTTCAATTTTGAAACCTTAGTGACATCTTTTTTGTTAGGTTTTGGCTTCAGAACCTATTCAGAACTGAAGACACTGAACCCAAATCACTAACTCTGCTTTCTCTCCACAGATAGTGCGAGACCTGCTGAATTTTTCCTGCAATTTGTTTTTGCTTCTGATTTCTAGCACCAGTAGTTCTTTAATATTTTTGTCAGAATTTTACACTTAGTGATGATCTGCAAGTTGTAGGCTGACTGTATCCTTACTGCAGAAGTTTCTGAATAATTGTTGCTAGCTGTCATTGCAGCAAAGTGCATTTCAGTCAATGTTAGAAAAGAAACAGTTGCAACTGGATACAGTGTAGTAACGCAGTGGATGTTGCTAACTGTGGATTGCAATCTCATTGACTTCAATGGAATTTAAGATGACAGCTATTTATCCTAAAAATAAAAAACAAAATGGAGTCTTGTGGCATCTTCACATTTTATACCTCTTCCTGAGAATCAAAATAGTGGATTTGGGGAATGACTTGATGAAGGAGGACCTTGAAAATCAGTGAGAGCAGTCTTGGTCGCACCACAGTTGGGAACTGCGACTGCCATTGGGTTAGACTATGCCATAAGTAAAATGTTGCCAGATTTCTACCTTTGTGTTTGGATCAATAAAGGGTATGTCTCTATTTACTTTTTAAACAAGTGAGTCTAGTCCACAGAAGCACTTTAATTGGGAAGCTGAATGATCATACCCTGAGGGGACTGCTGTGCTGCTAAAACCATTTTGAAATTATTGTTGCTTGTTTACAGACCTCTGTCCTGAACTTAGTGCTGTCACTGCTACAATCCAGAGTTACCTGAAGTCATTCTTTTTGGACCATTAGCCACTGAGAATGTGTGCAGCGTCTTTGGTGCCCCATAGCAGATCATATCAGACAACAGTCCTCAGTACGTAGGCCAAGCCATTTCAAAACATATACAGGAAATAGGGAGTTACCTCTTCCTCACATTACCCACAGTTCATCAGTCAAGGACAGCGTACAGTTAAAATATTAGTAACTTTAAAATATTCTTCCATTGCTGCACATTACCTGCCACCATGCTCATCTTCTGCCTCGGGACTCTCCAATCCCATGGCATCAATGTGAATTTCACCAGTTTCCTCATTTCCCCTCTCCCCTCTACCTTAACCCAGTTCCAAACTTCCAACTCAGAACCGCCGTCATGACCTGTCCTAGCTGTCCATCTTGAGCAGTGCTTAGCACTGCTGCCTCACAGCACCAGGGACTCAGGTTGGATTCCAGCCTCAGGCAACTGTCTATGTTGAGTTTGCACATTCTCCCTGACTCTGGCATGGGTTTCCTCCCACAGTCCAAGATGTGCAGGTTACGTGAATTGGCTATGCTATAAATGTCCATCGTGTTCAGGGATTGTGTAGGCTAGGTTCATTAGTCATGGGTAAGTTTAGAGTAATGGGGATTGGGTTTGGGTGGGTTATTCTTTGGAGGGTCTGTGTGGATTTGTTGGACTGAAGGACCTGTTTCCACACTGTAGGGATTCTAAGATTCTATCTGCTCCACCCTCCTCTCTGATCTATCACCATTACCCCCACCTCCATCTACCTATTGTACTCCAGCTACCTTCCCTGCCCCCATCTCCACCCCCTCCCCCTTCCCATTTATCTCACCACTCCCTCAGCTCACAGCCTCATTCCTGATAAAGGGCTTTTGCCTGAACCATTGATTCTCCTGCTCCTTGGGTGCTGCCTGACCTGCTGTGCTTTTCCAGCATCTGCAGTCCTCACTTTCACCCGCCACCATATGTTGTGTAGTTATTATGTTAAGTTTGGAAATGAGCCTGGATCTGTAATGAGAACAAGTATTAGATAGATCAATAGAATACAACTGTGTCACAGACATTGGTATAGGCTGGCTTCAAGTTGGTTGACTAACTTACTTTGCTGTTTGATTACAGCAGCTTTACAGAGGAGAAAGTGAGGTCTGCAGATGCTGGAGATCAGAGCTGAAAATGTGTTGCTGGAAAAGCGCAGCAGGAAGGAGTGGGGTCTCCAAAAACTTGCGGTTTCAAATAAACCTGTTGGACTATAACACGGTGTTGTGATTTTTAACTTTTTACACTACCCATTGATATCCACTAATAGTCTCCATTAACAGTTATTCACCCTCCCAGCCAGATCCTTTGTCTGTCCACCTGTTCTTCTCCCGGGCTTTATACGAACCTACCATTTACTCTTTACTCCCTCCCACCACTATCTTCCACATATAAACTGACATTTTCCAAGCTACCATCGCTTCTGAAGAAGAGTCACCAGACCCGAAGAAACGTTAATGTCAACTTCTTTTCACAGATTTGGAGATGCCGGTGTTAGACTGGGGTGTACAAAGTTAAAAATCACACAACACCAGGTTATAGTCCAACAGGTTTAATTGGAGGCACACTAGCTTTCGGAGCGACGCTCCTTCATCAAGTGGTTGTGGAGGGCTCGATCGTAACACAGAATTTATAGCAGAAATTTGCGGTGTGATTTAACTGAAATTATACATTGAAAAATTGATTGTCTGTTAAGCCTTTCATCTGTTAGAATACAGTGACAGTTTCACTTCTTTCATGTGTAAATCACAAAACCCTTTTTTTAAAGTTGCATTCTCAGGTTAGCTGTTAACAATGGCGATAGCTAGACAATATGTTGAAGGTGGAAATGTGTTGCTGGTTAAAGCACAGCAGGTCAGGCAGCATCCAAGGAACAGGAAATTCGACATTTCGGGCACAAGCCCTTCATCAGGAATGAGGAGAGTGTGCCAGGCAGGCTAAGATAAAAGGTAGGGAGGAGGGACTTGGGGGAGGGGCGATGGAGATGTGATAGGTGGAAGGAGGTCAAGGTGAGGGTGATAGGCCGGAGTGGGGTGGGGGCGGAGAGGTTAGGAAGAAAATTGCAGGTTAGGAAGGCGGTGCTGAGTTCGAGGGAATTGACTGAGACAAGGTGGGGGGAGGGGAAATGAGGAAACTGGAGAAATCTGAGTTCATCCCTTGTGGTTGAGCTTACAGTTTTGTTTCTTTCAAAAGAATAGCACATTTGTTTCTGGGACCCTAATTTTTAGTAGATTTTTTGATTGGCAATAGACATAGCACATTAATGGTTAACAAGTTGTACAACATTGAATTTGAAAAAAACTAAGGATATTAGAATCTCCTCAGATCAGATGACTGATTCCTGAACTGGCTGGTCACAACCAATGTGTTACTGTTATTTTTGAGAATTGTGCTGCCTGGTCACACTGCCACTGTCTACTGTTATATTTCAGTTCTCATTTTTTTCATTTCACTGGCTGGTTGCAGTCTGTGTGTTATTCTTTTTGTTTTTAGAGCAAGTACAGTGATGATTTTGTAGCCGGACTTGGCCTTTGCACTTTCTTTTTGCTGTGTTCTCACCATTTTTGTGTTAGGATTGAGTCCCTATACCTCAACTGTACATTTACAAATTGATTGTGTCTCTGTGGGTGGACCAGGCCGCTGTAGAGACTGAACACCTTGTCTGTGTGCTGAGAGGTGTGCATTCATCGCATTCTGGAGTGGACTCTGCCTTTGGCTGTGGACTTTGTTTTGGTAATGGACTCAACCTATTTGATGGTTGGTTTAATCACCTGCACAGTGTATTTTGTGTCCCTGGGTCTGGCAGGCCTTACAGTGAGCCAGACAGTGAGTAGGTTGTTCTGAAAGCTGTCACCCCTTGAGCCCTAGAGGGTGGGCTGACTGTCCTGAGCGCTGTCGTCCTTTGGAAGGACTGGAACGGGCTTTCCTAGAGGAAGCCGGAAGGTATGTCAGGGCAGACCAAGAGCCAGAAGGTACGTAGGAGTGGCTGAGAGGTGTGCGGGCTGTCCTGAGCGCCATCAACCAGGGGAAGCATTGGAACAGGCTGTCCTAGACCTGGCTGGATGGCACATAGGGACAGGTAAGGTTGGACTGAGAGCTGGAAGGCAAGTAGGCCACCACGAGAGCTAGAAGGTGGGTAAGGCCATCCATAGCGCTATAGTCCTGGGAAGTTTTAGGGACAAGCTGTCCTACAGGTGGCCGGAAGACGGAAAGGGCAGACCGAGAACCGGATGGTGCATTGGGGCGGACTGAGAAGCAGGAATGTAGGTAGGCTGTCCTGGTTGCTATCATCCTGGGATGGGCTGTCCTACAGGCAGCAGGGAGGTGCGTCGGGGTGAATCTAGAGCCAGAAGGGGCATGGGGGCAGGCTGCCTTTGTGTGGCCAAAATGTGGAAGGTGGAAGGGGCGGGCGGATTGCTGGTTTACTGGGGTTGTCTGTAGAACCCTATTTTAATATTCAGTTGATCAATTTAGATAGATATGATAAGCTGACTTGTGGAAAAGCAAATCATAGTAGAATTCATACACTTATTGGTAAGGTCCTAGAGAGTGTTGTTGAACAAAGAGACCTTGGAATGTCGCGTTCAGTGGCTCAGTGGTTAGCACTGCTGCCTCACAGCACCAGGAACCCAAGTTTGATTTCAACTTCGGGTGACTGTGTGCAGTGTGGAGATTGTCCCTGTGCCTGTGTAGGTTTCCTCCAGGTACTCCAATTTCCTCCCACAATCCCAAGATGTGCAGGTTAGGTGAATTGGCCATGCTAAATTGCCCTTAGTTTTTGGGGATTTGTAGGTTATGTGCATTAATCAGTGGCAAATATAGGACAATAGGATAGGGGAATGAGTCTGAGCTGAAAATGTGTTGCTGGAAAGCACAGCAGGTCAGGCAGCATCCAAGGAACAGGAAATTCGACGTTTCAGGCATAAAGCCCTTCATCAGGAATGAGGAAAGTGTGTCCAGCAGGCTAAGATAAAAGGTAGGGAGGAGGGACTTGGGGGAGGGGCGATGGAGATGTGATAGGTGGAAGGAGGTCAAGGTGAGGGTAATAGGCCGGAATGGGGTGGGCGCGAAGAGGTCAGGAAGAAGATTGCAGGTTAGGAAGGCAGTGCTGAGTTTGAGGGATTCGACTAAGACAAGGTGGGGGGAGGGGAAATGAGGAAACTGGAGAAATCGGAGTTCATCCCTTGTGGTTGGAGGGTTCCCAGGCGGAAGATGAGGTGCTCTTCCTCCAACCGTCGTGTTGTTATGGTCTGGCGATGGAAGAGTCCAAGGACCTGCATGTCCTTGGTGGAGTGGGAGGGGGAGTTGAAGTTTTGAGCCACGGGATGGTTGGGTTGGATGGTCCGGGTGTCCCAGAGGTGTTCTCTGAAACGTTCCGCAAGTAGGCGGCCTGTCTCCCCAATATAGAGGAGGCCACAGTGGATGCAGTAAATGATGTGTGTGGAGGTGCAGGTGAATTTGTGGCGGATATGGAAGGATCCCTTGGGGCCTTGGAGAGAAGTAAGGGAGGGGGTGTGGGCGCAAGTTTTGCATTTCTTGCGGTTGCAGGGGAAGGTGCCGGGAGTGGAGGTTGGGTTGGTGGGGGGTGTGGACCTGACGAAGGAGCCACAGAGGCAGTGGTCTTTTCGGAACGCTGATAGAGGAGGGGAGGGAAATATATCCCTGGTGGTGGGGTCCGTTGGAGGTGGCAAAAATGACGACAGGTGGTACAATGTATCTGGAGGTTGGTGGGGTGGTAGGTGAAAACCAGTGGGGTTGTGTCCTGGTGGCGATTGGAGGGGTGGGGCTCAAAGGCGTAGGAGTGGGAAGTGGAGGAGATGCAGTGGAGGGCATTGTCGATCACGTCTCTGGGGAATCTACGGTCCTTGAAGAAGGAGGAACTGGTCCTCCTAGGAGCAGATGCGGCAAAGACGAAGGAATTGGGAATATGGGATGGCGTTTTTACAGGGGGCAGGGTGGGAGGAGGTGTAGTCCAGGTAGCTGTGGGAGTCAGTCGGTTTATAGTAGATGTCCGTGTTGATGAGTCTGCGTGGGTTACTGTTTGGAGGGTCGGTGTTGACCTATTGGGGCAAAGGGCCTGCTTCCAAACTGTAGGGGTTCTATGATTCTATAATAGCCAATAAAAAGTTGTTGATACAGTGAATGAAGGTTCCTGTGAGAAATATCACTAGTCATCATACTCTCAGTTTTCCATATTCACTTACTGCCAAGAAAATATTGTAAACACTACGACAAAATATATAAAATGTTGGCGTAGACTTCATGGACACTAATCTTATTCCATTAATTTTAATAACAATGAGGCCATTATAATTGGTAAATCAATCTATTCATTTGAAGTAAGTATAAAGAACACAAAGTTCCAATATCAGTGGACAAAGGTACGTAAGAATTTATTGCCTCCTCAATGGTTCTACATGAGTGTTCATGACTTTATTACAGTGCATCAGTCAGTTTCAAAGTATATTGGCCGATATAACAGGTTTTAAGTGATAAGTCTACATAACCTAAAAACATTTGCTTCTTATAAATTTCTGTTTGAGGTGCAAATGAATTGTTTAAACTGTTGCTAACAGTTAGAAACGAATAATTGCTCAGAAATAATATGCGTCAACCTCAATTCAGAGAATTTCAGAACTTAGATGTGACCTAATTTAATTCATCCAAGTAGAAATATCATAGTTGACCATGCCCCTTATTTGAAAGCATTGCGTGATTTCTCTTTCCTTATGCTCAGGGAGTATTGCAGCTTGGTGGGTAGCATCCCTCCCATTTGAGCCAGCAGTTCCAAATTTGATTATGTCTCCATGGCTTGACAATGCTCCCAATCAAGCTAATCATCAATCTTTAAATCCTTCTAATGTGCCAATGGCAGATGGTAAGAATGGGAGAGTCTTGTGGCTGACCAAATCTGATGTGTCTGCAAGTGGAGCCTTGCCCTTCACGCTGGTTGGAGGACCTGTACTAGGAAAACCTAGCCGTAGAAACCAAAATGACCAAGTGCTTCGTCTACCTCGTATCACTAGACAAAGGAAACAGTCTAAGATATCTATATTCAAACAAGTTCTAAAAGTGGAAAAGAAAGCAAACAAAGTGCCCCTGCAGACCTTGCACTTGGGACATGTTGAAGATATCCCTGGTTTAAATTTTGACAAATGGTGTGGAGCCAAGTGGACCCTGTGGAGAATCTTCAACTGTAAAGCATGGGTCCTATTGCAAATTGATATCTTCTTTGCATTCTCCCAAATATCCTCCCATGCCTCTGAGGAAACTCAACACCCAGCTCTCTTTCCCACATCTTGCAGAGTCGATCAGACCTCAATTGATGATATCAAGTACTGACCGACTCTTAGCCCTTAGCACCCCCCTTTCCATGTCAGATTTGCAGGGATCAGTCAAAAGTGTGTTTTTTTTAAAAATAAAATCCCTAACTTGAAAAAACCGAAAGAGGTCTCAATTAGATAACTCATACTTCCATACTAACTGATTGGAGGACATCATTACAACTCCCTCAAATAAATCACCCATGCAAGACACACACCCCAGCTGCTCAACGTTTAAATCCTGAGTCTATCATACCCAGTTGAAAACCTGGGCATATCCACTAAAGGTGTAAACAAAGATGCTTTGCCAATATTGCCTTCCCTCTGCTGAATTGCCCTCCATGCTTCAAGACTATTGATGACTATTGGATTATGGCAATATTCTCTAACTGTCCTCATCTTGTCCAAAAACAGCAAACAAGGGGGGTACCTTGTCTGGGAGGCTTCGACATCTAGCCATACTGAAAGAGGATCCCCACAAACCCAATCACTCACTTAGGTAAAAAGCGAGCTTAGTTGGAAATTTTTAATGTCTGGAAGGTCCGCTCTCCCCAGTCTGTGAGGCAACTGCAGTTTGGCTAATTTAATGAGGGGCCGCTTACGATGCCAAATAAAAGGAGCTGAACCAGCCAGTCTCCTGAGTGTTTGTTTCTTGAAAATCAGGGGTGCATCAATATAGGGTATAGCAAACAAGGGAGAATATTCATCTTAATAAACACTATCCGACTCAACCATAAGACTGGAAGTGTCTCCCAGCTGTGAAGATCTTGTTTAATTTTTCCAAATAGTTGAATAAAATTGGCTTTAAATAGCCAATCCAGAACTGGAGTAATAAATATGCCCAAATACACAAAACCCCCGCTTTGACCACCTAAATGGGAATCCATAGTCGCCCTCAAAAGGCCAGCTCCTTCGTAAGACCACCCATAGGCATAGCCTCTGATTTAGCAAAATTAATCTTATACCCTGAAAAAGCAACAAATGCATGAATGCATTGTATCAGGTGAGGTACTGAAACTGCTGGATTTGTCAAAAAAAACTTAGGACATCATCTGCATACAACGAGATGTTATGTAATTTTGACCCCACTTCTGGAGCTAATATATTGGGATCCCCACGAATGGCCTCACCAATGGTTCAATCACCAACGTAAAAGGCAATAGGGAAAGGGGACAGCCCTGCCGGCTGCCCCTAAAAATATTAAAATTGCTCGATCGTACCCCGTTGGTAATGACCGCTGCGAGAGGTACACTGTAGAGAATCTTTACCCACTAGTGAAGACTTTGCCCAAACCAAATCACTCTAGAGTATAGAAAAGGTATAGCCACTCGACTCAGTCAAATGCCTTCTCTGCACCTAAAGAAATCACCAATCCCTCTATTGACTGCTATCGGCATGGTTGAATTATGTTAAGCAGCCTCCTAACATTATTGGAGGATCTACGACCCTTTATAAAGCCCATCTGATCCTCTTTAATAATAGAAGTAACACAGTCTCCAGCCCTAATGTTGGAGTCTTAGAGAGGATTTTAAAGTCCACATTTAAGAGCGAGATGGGCCTGTATGAAGCACAGTCTTCTGGGTCATTCCCTTTTTTAAGGAAAAGTGAAATATTGGCCTCTCTCAGAGATGGTGGGAGACAGTCATGACTGTATGAATCATTAAACATTTTCAGCATTGGGCCTGACAGTATACTTATAAATTCCTTATAGAATTCACTGGGAAGTCCATCAGGACTGGGTGCCTTTCTACTCTGAAGCTGCCTCACAGCTTCCTGCACTTCTTGCTCGGATAATGGGGCATTGAGAAAGAACTGTTGTTCGGGAGTCTTACCCGGGAGCTTCAGATCTCTAAAAAAGGATTTTATTTTGGCCTGCCCCTCCTCACAATCCTCAGATTAGAATAACTTAAAGTAAAATCTTTGGAACGCCACATTAATCTTTTTAGAATCACATGTTAGGTACCCAGACCCTTCCCTAATTGCAGTAATGGTTTGTGGGGCACTCCTCTTTCTGGCAAGGTATGCTAAGTATTTGCCTGTCAACCAAGCCTATGTTGATGTCTACGAACGCCCGAAATTCTCCACAAACTTTCTATCCATGAGGATAAAGGGATCCATTTGCCAGTACCTTGAACCCATTGTAACGTTCTTAGTCTTAACACTGGAGCATGATCAGAAATGGTAATATTACCAATCGTTCAAGGTGCCACCAGATCCAGGGTTACCGCAGAGGTCAGAAAAAAAAAATCAATCCTCGTGCGACATCTGTGCAGACTGGAGAAAAACGTGAAATCCCTAGTGTAGGGTAGAGACTCCTCCAGATGTCCACCAACCTAATTCCCCACACAGACTGTTTAGTTTATACAGAGGGTAGAGGGACCGTTGGGCAACCTGTCTACTGTGGGATCCATGAGACAATGAAAATCTCCCCCTATAATGATGTGCAGGGACTCGAGACTTATCAATTTAGAAAAAGCATCTACCAAAAATTTAAGGGGATGAGCTGGGGGACAATAAACATTTAAAACACTGTATTCTTCCCCATTTATCAAGGCTTTAAGAATTACAAACCTCCCAGATGTATCTTTAACACATTCCAACAAATTAAATGCGAGATTTTTCCTAACCAATATAGCCACTACCCTATTTCTGGTATTAAATGATGAAAAATAAACGCGGTCAAAGCCATTCTGCTGTAATTTCAGATGCTCCTTGTCATCCAGATTTGTCTGCTATAACAAAGCAATATCCACCTTCTCCTTTCTAAGACTCAAGATTACTTTCTTTCTCTTTATTGGCGAGTAACTTTCCTTGATATTCCAGGTACACCATTTAATTAAATAATTGGCCAGAATCTTCTGCAAATACATTTAAATTCCAGAGAGGAGGTACCCGAACCACAAACTGTTGAGCCTTAGTGTCACGTGATCCACCAAATATAAAAACTACATAAACTAAAACCACTACATTTAACAAATCTACAAAATTATTAAAAATAAAAAACCAAAAACCAGAAAACAAACCAACATACAAAGCACCAACAGCGCTGAGTAGGGAAACTCACCCCCTGGCCGGAGTGGGTAACTACCCATCCCAAACTGCCCATATGTAGGCATCTAACCATCCCAACCACCTTCACTTCTCCCAGATAGAGCTACACCACAAACACAAGCAGAAAAGAATAAACACCCCACAGAATATCAATATGAATAAAAAAAATTTTAAAAAGGGCAAATAAATACCCACCCATCCTTTGGTATATCCTAACTTAGAAATTGAAAATATACATCTTCACCACTGCCAGATATAGTTTAAACCAAATTATTATCAATACAGGAAAAAAAAGAAAAATAAAGCTCCAACCGGATTTCCTCCATTTCTTTTACAGAATAAAAGAACACATATCCAAACAACACTATTTAGACATACTACAATTGTTCAAATTAGGTTAGTTTGTCCATAAGGTCTCTCGCCTTCTCCAGTGTGTCAAAGAGATGCATGGATCCATCTAAGGTGATCCGAAGCACTGCCGGATATCTCTGAGTACTGAATCCGAACTCCCTCAGTCTTCTCTTGACACCGTCGTAAGATTTTCGTTTCTGGATCACAGCCGCTGAAAAGTCCTGAAAAATCATGATCCTAGAGCCCTCGTAAATTAGGGCCTTTGGATCCTTCCCCTGGAAAAAGGAGAAACTGAGGACTGCAGATGCTGGAGATCAGAGCTGAAAATATGTTGCTGGAAAAGCACAGCAGGTCAGGCAGCATCCAAAGAGCGGGAGAATCGACGTTTCGGGCATGAGCCATCCTTCCCCTGGACTCTGGAAGCCTCCATGACTCTCTCCTTATCCTGGTAATGATGGAACCGCACCAGGAGAGGACAAGAACGTTGACCCAGACTCTATATCCGCGCTGTGACCTGGTGAGCCCTCTCTATCTTCGGTCCTCTCATGCCAGCCTCCAAATCAAGGAATTTCAACAGCCAATCCTCAACAAATTCCACAGGCTTCTCACCTTCCT